>NC_143576.1:114526510-115137117 GCF_048544385.1 Mastigoproctus giganteus
GTGATCGCTTCCATATGGGTTCTCTTCTACCTCCCAAGCAAGTGAAGGAAGGAGAGAAGGGGTGCAGATAGAAAGATCAATGGCAGAGAAAGTTCGGGTAGGCATGTGGAAGAAGGTGTTTGTTCCCACATTTAGGAGGGAGAGATCATTGTCAGTGAGCATATGCTCTATGACTCGTCCCCTTCCATTGATGTCAGCACTACCCCACAGAGTGTTATGTCCATTGAAATCCCCAAGAATTAAACAAGGGGAAGGCAATTGCATGATAAGATCATCAAGGTCTTTCTGGGGGATGTCAATCCCAGGTGGCAAATAAACAGAGCAGACAGTTAATAAGAACCCCACTGTAAGGCGAATTGCTACAGCTTCAATACTAGTTGTAAGCTGCAAAGGCTGAAATGGGATCTGGTTGCCGACGAGGATTGCGATTCCTCCGTGGGCAGGACCATCCACAATTCTATCCTTACGAATGACGGTAATGTTATGCATGGTGGGGTCATGATTTGCCTTTAAATAAGTCTCCTGTATGCAAAAGCAAACTGGTTTGTGCTTTTGCAGGAGTGCCTTGATGTCGTCAGTATTTTGCTGGAATCCACGACAATTCCACTGTAGGAATTTAGCCATTATTTGGACTTGGTGGGTCCATCAGGCGGCTTCCGAGGTGCTGAGGGCTTAATTTTGTCAGTCTTGGATTTCGCTTTCTTGGGGAAGTATGGACGCTGTCCTGTGTCCATTTCTTCCTCAGCGAAGAGTTCCAAAACTGACTCATCATGTACCTCCTTCTGCTCGACATCCATGTTTTCCTGGGTACTAGGTGTTACTTCCCCTTTCTTATTCTTTTCTTTTGCTTTTGTTACTTGTGGAGCATTAGGAGGTATCGATATAGGAGTGGCAGCTGATTGGTCCTTTTGTGCAGGTTTTTGGGAGCTTAAAAGATAACGTGCAATGGGAGTAAATTATTCTTTTGGAGGGACAGACATGTCCGTCTGAGTCCCAATCGAACATCTCCCTGCTACCTTCTGGGCGTAGGTAGGTTTTTTGATGTTAACAGGTTTCACTGCTTTTCTTGCTTCCTGGTACGATATGTTTAGCTCTGCCTTCAGCCGTTGAATCTCTTTTTCTTCTTTCCACCTCTGGCATGCTCTTGAATAGGCTGGATGTCCTCCCTCACAGTTAATGCAGGTGGGTTTAGTGGCGGAACATGCTGTTGTTTCGTGGTCCTTTGCACCGCACCGGGCGCATGCAAGGACTCCACGGCAGGCCATTTGAGAATGTCCATACTTCTGACATTTAAAACACCGTAATGGGTTCGGAATGTATGGACGTACTGGACAGTTGATGTATCCAGCTTTAATCTCATCAGGAGGTTTGGGAGAGTTAAAAGTCAGGATAACACTCCTGGTTTTAACAATTTTCCCATCCCTTCGCGCAGTGATTCTCTTGACGGCAGTAACTCCCTGTGGTTTTAATTCGGAGCAGATTTCCTCCTCGGTGACGTCGAGAAGGTCCCACTCCGAAATGACACCTCTCGATGAATTTAGTGTTGTGTGTGGTGTCACTGTTATGGGTATACCTCCGATTGATGTTACTCGGAGTAGATGTTCAGACTGCCCGTCGTTTTTTGTTTCAATCAAGAGGTCCCCAGAACGGAGCCTCTTAACTGACTTGGGTGTACCTGCTAACCCATCCAACCCTTTTTGTATAAAAAAGGGCGACATTTTACCAATCGGTGTTTCATTGGTGGAATGCATTATTAAGAACCTTGGGACAGGCCCTGATGGTAGTTCGGTTCGCTGCCTCTTTGTAGCAATAATGCTATCTGCCTCTCCGTCATTATTTTCAGATAGGGACCGGGTTGGGGCCCCTGAAGGAATACGTTTATCAGGATTCATGAAGTTATTTAAATTGTTCAGTGCCCGGGCTCCCCACCCACCACGGAGCCCAAAGGACGCCTACTACCCGGCATGCAATAAATGCGCTCGGGAGTGGGACGCCAGGGCTACCCAGACACTATACCCGCACCGCCGCCAGCCTGAATCCTGTCCCTCGGACCATGAGGGTAGGGGCGTGGCATTGACACGGTTGACCCTCGCAGGCGAGCCTACTAGCCGATTGATCCTAGCCGGGCCTTCCAGGACCACCCGTCTTGTCGAAGCAGGGGCCAAAGTGGTGTATTGAAGCTGGGCCCCTCAACCACCAGGATCCCCCTTTCCGAATTTCCACGGGTCGCAGCGCACGGCAAACACGCCGGATTCCATTGATGTAAGCCCGGAACCTAGGCTGTGGGCGTTGGATCCCAGTGATGCTAGTCTGGAAGTCCAGCAGCGTCACTGGGAGGTCCCCTCACCACGTACAGGTGCCCACGTCGAGGGGCTGTGGGGGTATCTTGGTGTATTTTATCCATACTTAAGTTCAATTGTGAGAGTATTTCTTTTAGTCGGATGCCTGCAGGTTTGCATATATTAGGTTTGTTCGTATATAAAGTTTCCCATTTCGGGTTAAACATATATTGCCATGTTGGATGTCCAGGAAGGCTCTGAACTTTTGCGGCATAGTTCATAAGAAGAATTTGTCTACGAAGACTGAGTGGGAGTTCATGGATCTCTGTATAAAGACAATACACAGGTGAGGTACGAAAGGCTCCGGAAACAATACGTAATGCACTGTGATGAATTGGATCTAACCAATTCAACACACTTTTCCTAGCTGAGGAGTAAATGGGAGAACCATAATCTAATCTGGATCTTATCATTGCACGATAAACGTGCAAAAGTGAGTGACGATTAGCTCCCCATGTTATGGCTGATATCGCTCGTAGAATGTTTAATTTCTTTAAGCACACGGTGCGTACATATTTTATATGTTCTAGGAAATTTAATTTGGAATCCATTATTAGTCCTAGAAGTCGGATACTACATTTGATTGGGATTTGTTGGTTACTTATTCTTAGTTCTGGGTCAGGATGCATCTTTCGTTTTCGGCAGAAGTGTATTGCCACTGTCTTTTGTACTGAGATTCGGTATCCATTATAGATGGACCAGGACTCTATTTTGTTAATAGCACATTGGAGCTGCCTCTCGACTGTCCGCATATTCTGTGAATGACATGATATTGTGAGGTCGTCGGCATATAGGTAGGTTTCTACTGTTACTGGAATAACTTCTGTTATAGCGTTTATTTTTATAGCGAAAAGGGTTGCACTAAGGACTGAGCCTTGGGGGACCCCCTGTTCTTGATTGTATATTAGAGTTGTTGTTATTTTGTTGTTGTTATTGTTATTTTTGGCGCAAGGGCTGCTTAGACCATATTGCGCCTATCAGTGATATGAAAGTTATCAATGGTGACTGTTATGGAAACAGTCAGAGACGATCATAAAGTTTTATTCGTTTAAGAAAACAGAATAACTCCAAGGGATTAGCATCGTTGCCTATGATGTGAGAGAGTTTTAGAGGTTCTTTTAGATTTGGAAGGAAGCTGAATGAACATTGCCGAGCATGTTTGTACAGAGTGCATTCAACAAGAATGTGCTTCATTGTTAGCTGACAGTTGCATTGAGAACACTTTGGAGGATCATTTCCTGTAAGGAGAAATAGGTGAGTAAACTGGCTGTGGCCGATTCGTGCTCTGGTTAAGATGACTTCTTCCTTTCTGTTAGTACGAAAACTAGAGGTCCATAACTGTGGTTCTGATTTTATTTCCAATAGCTTATTACCCCTTTGAGCTTGCCATAGAAGTGTCCATTGTTCCTTACATGTCCTTCGTATCATAGGTTTGTAATCAACATATGGAACACAAAAGCCTGAAGATAATGGGTTAGATGGATGTTTTGCAGCATGGTCTGCGCATTCGTTTCCTGGGATCCCAGTGTGACCTGGGATCCAGCAGAAGATGACTACTTGCTGGCGTTCCTGAATAAGAATCATCTTACTTCTTATGGTTTGTATTAAAGGATTGGTTGGTGAGGAGATGCTTTGTAGGGCTACTAGTGTACTCTGCGAGTCGGTATATATTATACTTTTTTTAATGGAGCAATGAATAATATTTTCTAGGGCAAGTTTAATGGCGAATAACTCAGCTGTATAACTGCTGCATTCAGTAGGCAGAGATACAGAGATGGTGTTAAAAGGGAAAACTGCTGCAGCACCTACTCCACTATCAGACTTTGATCCATCTGTGTATATTTTCATGAAATGCGGATAATTTTGTGTGTGAGAAGTATGAAGTTGTCGCACGTTAATATTTGCAAGGGAATCTTTTCCCCAGTTCAGGAAGTAATTGTCACAGGATGGATTAACCCAGGACCATGGGGGAACTGAAGTGTTTGGATCTTGGAGGACTTTTTCAAGGTGCACATTCCAGCTTTCAGATAGAGCCTGCAATCTGATGCCAGTAGGTTGGACTGCTCTGGGTTTATTTCTGTAGAACATTTTAAACTGTGGATCACTAAGTATAGGCCAAATTGGATGGGTAGGCATGCTTTGAATTTTAGCGGCATAATTCAAAAGTAACACCTTCCTTCTGAGGCAGAGTGGAATTTCATGGGCTTCGGCGTAGAGACTTTGTACTGGCGATGTTCTATAAGCACCTGTAGCAATCCTAAGGGCAGAATGTTGAACAGGAGCAAGCCGTACTAGCACACTCTCCCTAGCAGAGTCATACACCGGGGCTCCATAATCAAGACGAGATCTAATTAGAGTTCTATACAGGTGAAGTAAGGTGTAACGGTCAGCACCCCATGTTGTAGAAGAAAGAACTCTGAGAATGTTCATTTTTTTCTGGCAGGTTGTCCGGAGATATTTGATATGTTCCAAAAAATTAAGCTTCCTATCAAAAATTAGACCGAGGAGGCGAATGCTACTCATAACTGAGATAGGATGATTTGTTAGGTGTAGCTCTGGGTCAGGATGCATCCCTCGTTTGTTACAAAAGTGAATGGCACTCGATTTTTGATGAGATAGTCTGTAACCATTCTGTGTCATCCATAGTTCAATATTGTTTAGTGAGATTTGTAGTTGCCTTTCAATGAAGTTCATATTCGGCGAACTGCAGGAAACAGTCAGATCATCAGCATAGAGATATGAGTTCACAGTCTTGGGAATACATTTGGTAATATGATTTATTCTCAATGCAAATAAAGTAGCACTGAGAACTGAGCCCTGTGGTACTCCTTGCTCTTGTATATAGATTTTTGAGAAGACTTCTCTATAGCGAACTTGAAAAGATCTATACTGAAGGAAGTTTTGTATGTAGCATGGTAAGTGACCTCTCAGGTCAAGGGAATGAAGATCTTTTAAGATACCAAAGCGCCAGGTGGTGTCAAAGGCCTTCTCTATGTCAAGGCAGACCATGACAAGATGTTCATTTCGTATAAATGCATTCCTGATATTTGTTTCAGCTTTAACCATAAGATCTAGGGATGAGCGATTTTTTCTGAAACCAAACTGGTTATCAGAGATTAGATGTTTTGAATCCAGATACCATGTTAATCGGCGGTGTATAATTTTTTCTAATGTTTTACTCAAACAACTGGTAAGAGAGATGGGTCTATAATTGTGAGGGATAGAATGATCTTTGCCTGGTTTGGGAATTGCCACTACATAGGAGTGATGCCAGCGAGTGGGGTATGAATGTTCAATGAATATACGGTTGTAAAAGGTCAGTAGCAATGACAGTGATTTATTGTCTAAGTGTTGAAGCATTATGTAATATACTCCGTCTGGACCAGCAGCACTGTTCTTTGAGGAATATATAGCTTTTTGAAGTTCAATCATAGTAAGTGTCTGATTGTATGGTAGAGAAGCAGCGGTTTTGAAGTTAAGTTTTGATTTTTCGGCTGAGGCTTTGATCTTCTGAAATGACGGATCATACGAGTTCGAGGCAGATAACTGGGAGAATATTGTCCCTAGAGTATTCGCAATTTCTGCAGGACTAGAGAGCTCCTGTCCATTCCAGTTGAATATTGGCGAGGATAATGGAGGAAATTTGCCATTTAGCTGTCTTATTTTTTTCCATATTGTTCTTACATCAGTATTTTTATTTACTGAAGTCGCAAATCGGATCCAAGAGTTTTTTTTAGCTTCCTTTCTGATGTGTCGGGCTTTGGCTCTTAGTTTCTTATAATTTATAAGGTTGTTGGTAGTAGGGTATTTGCGAAATATATTCCACGCTCGGTTTTTTTCTTTTTTGGCATTCTTACATTCATCGTTCCACCAATAATTTATGGGTCTGTAGGTGACTGATTGTGATTGTGGGATGGCAATGGATGCAGCTGCTAGAATTTCTTTGGTGATATGATCAGTGGCTGTGTCAATTGGGAAGGATTCAATGATCTGTTTATCAAATGAAACATGAGAGGTATACTTGGCCCAATCTGCCTTGGTAAATTTCCATTTTATTTGGTTTTTTGCAGTTGAAGAGCGTGATGTTTGGATCTTACAGATTAATGGGTAGTGGTCACTGTTTAGTGGATCATCTAGAGCTGTCCACTCAATATTAGGAAAGAGGGTCGGAGAGCATATTGATAGATCTATTGCAGACACTGTTCCTGTTGGGAGATGGATGTAAGTGGGTGAACCAGTATTTAGGATGGTTAAGTTTTGTCTGTCAATGAGCATTTCAATGAGTTGCCCTCGTCCATCTGCATTGGGAGAACCCCACAATGGATGGTGTCCATTGAAGTCGCCCAATAAACAGAAAGGGGTTGGCAACTGCATTATAAGATTTTCAAGTTCGTGAATAGTACACGGATGATTGGGTGGTAGATAGATCGAAACAAGAGTCAGAGTGATGCCAATTGCTATTCGGGTAGCAACGGCTTCTATAGAGGTTTGTAAAGAAATGCGTCTGCACGGGACTCGCGAATCTATGAGTATGGCTACTCCACCACGAGTATTATTTGCAATAGGTCTATCTTGTCTGAAAAGAGTATAGTTTTTTATCAAAGGAGATACCTGAGGAGTCAGATATGTCTCCTGTAGGCAGATGCCCACTGGTTTATGCTGCTTAATTATGTCGTATATGTCATCAATGTTGCTCCTAAAGCCTCTACAATTCCATTGGACAACGTTGTTCATTATTTCAATTTAGATGAAGGAACTGAATCTGACTGCTTTTTGGAAGTCTGTTTGGCACGGTCAATTTTAATCCTTTCTCTTTTTGAGAAAACCGGTCTTTGGTCTATTTCATCCTCTGGATGGATCTCCAGAATGGTTTCGGTATCATCTTGATTGGAAATTTCATTAGTATCCATAAGGGAGGAGTCAAATGTCTGTTTTCGATTAGAATCTGCGTTATCTGCTTGGACGGATCTTACGGGATCTGCACCGGCAGAAGGTGGTATCGTGACTGGTGTATTGTTAGCTCTAGTAGAAATCTGTTGCTTTGAAGGTTGAGGTGCAGAACTGAGCAGGGAACGAGCCCATTCTGAAATAGAGGTATTTGGAGGTATTGATGTATCAGTCTGCACCGATACTGAATGAAACTTTTTAGCGGCTTCAGCATACGTGCGTCTAGGTGTGATTAGTTGTATTTGCTTTCTGGCTTCTGGGAATGAAACTTTCTTTTCTATTTTATATTTCTGAATTTTTTTCTCATATTTCCATTGTTCACAGTTTTTAGAAAAGGCTGGATGGTTACCTTTACAATTGGCGCAGAGTGGAGCCTGGGCTTTACAGTCAGCCTGGGAATGATCTTTTGAACCACAGTTAGGACATACGGGGTCTCCTCGACAGACTGTTTGTGAGTGTCCGAATTTCTGACACTTGTAACATCTTATTGGGTTCGGGATATATGGGCGAATGCGACAATGCAAATACCCTGCTTTTACGGATGAAGGTAAATTAGGTGAGCTGAATGTCAAAATTATGCTACGAGTTGGAAGGAGTTCTCCATCTTTTTTCATCATAATTCGTTTTGCCTGTGTGACTTTCTGGTCCTGCAGTTCCTGAACAATTTCTTCTTCTGATACATTCATCAGGTCCCATTCAGAAATAACACCTTTGGATGAATTAAGAGTGGCATGTGGGGACACTTTAACTGAAACTCCACCAAATGAGGTGAGTCTGAGTAGAGACTCAGAGTGTTTTGAGTTGGTGGTCTCAACAAGCAGGTCGCCAGATTTCAGTCGTCGTACCATTTTAGGGGAGCCAGCTACGCTCTCAAGACATTTTTGAATGAGGAATGGTGATAAACTACCCAACGATTGGTTAGTTAGCGAATGCAGAATCAGAAAACTTGGGTTTTCCATTCGGGGAGCATCCGTCCTCAGTCTCTTTGGATTGGATAAGTCATTATCGGGTATGTGCAAATCCAGTGTATTTGGATTTGCAGTCCTAATCGGTGGAAAATTGTCACAGTCCATGTTTTGCTCCTTTTGGCCCTGGGGGTTGGTTTTACCACCCAGATTTCCGGCCCCGCCACGGGGAGGCAGGAGCAGTGCCACAAGGTGACCAAGCGGCTAAGTTAGTTAGTTAGTACTATTAGAAATAAAAAACAGAAAGGTAACTTTCCTTTCTGGGCCTTTGCCTACTTCTTCTAGTGCAAAAGAGCTACACTAATTAATAAATAAAGAAAACGGTTGTTGAAACAAAATATAATCTATCACTTGAAGGCTCTTTAGAGATAACGCTTTGAGATACGCAAAGAAATCGCTTGGTCACGGAACGCTTGGCACCCGGGGCCTGTATATTAGAGACAGAATATGATGGTAGTGGACTTGAAACGTTCTTTTAGACATGAAATTCTGAAGGAACTTCGGTAGATGACCTCGAAGTCCTAATTTGTGCAGTTCATGAAGGATGCCATATCTCCAGGTGGTATCAAACGCCTTTTCAATATCAAGGCATATCATTACAAGGTGTTCATTTCGGAGAAAAGCATTGCGTATGTTTTGAACGGCTTTTGTCATTATATCTATTGTTGATCTATTTTTCCGAAAGCCGTATTGGCTAGGACTAAGGAGGTTATGGAAGTCAAGAAACCATGTTAGCCGATTATTCACCATTTTTTCTAGCGTTTTGCCTAGACAGCTAGTGAGGGCAATGGGGCGATAATTATATGGGTTTGAATGGCCCTTCCCAGGTTTTGGGAAGGCCAGTACAATGGAATGTCGCCAAGAGTCTGGATATGTATCTTCAAGATATATCCTATTATAAAGCAGTAGGATCATGGATAAGGAATTTTCGGTGAGGTGTTTTATCATTTGATAGTGGATTCCATCCGGGCCTGCTGCACTTTGCTTAGATTTGGCCAGGGCTTTGTGCAATTCATTTATAGTAAAGGGTTGGTTGTATGTAATCTCATGAGCTGCATGGAAATTAATTTTGTATTTTTCGATTTGAGCTTTATATGTTTGAAATATTGGTCTGTATGATGTTGTTGCTGACAATTCCTCAAATGTTTTTCCTAGTAGATTTGCAATTTTTTTTGGTTCAGTAATGTCATGACCTTTCCAGCTTATGATCGGTTTAGGGATGGTTGAATATTTGCCGGATATCTGTCTAATTTTATTCCAGATTATTCTGCTGTCCATATTTCTGTTAATTTTGCTTGCAAAAGATATCCAGGACTCCTTCTGAGATTTCCGGCGTATATATCGTGCTTTTGCCCGGGCTTTCTTATATTCTATGAGGTTAAAGGTGGTGGGGAACTTTCTGAATTGATTCCAAGCCTTATTTTTTTCTTTCTTTGCTTCCAAGCATTCCTCATTCCACCACACCTTGTAGTGTTTATGGAAATGGGTAGCTGTCTTTGGTATTGCAATATTTGCTGCAGAAATTATTTGATTTGTGACATAAGTAACTGCACTATTGATATCAGACTGTCTTATAGTTTTCTTATCTAAAGAAGCAGCACATTGGTATTTTTCCCAGTTTGCTTTGTAAAATTTCCATTTTGTACCTCTTACAGATTGCGGTACGTCATTTTCTAGTAGGTGGCACACAACTGGATAATGATCACTGTTGTAAGGATCATCAGAAACAGACCAGTCAAGAAAAGGAAAGAGAGCTGGGGAACAGATGGTGAGATCAATTGCGGAGGTAGTCCCTGTTGGTAAATGGACATGGGTGTGGGTACCTGTGTTTAAGAGTGTTAAGTTCCTGCTATCTATAAGTTTTTCGATCATCTGTCCTCTTTTGTCTGTATGAGGTGATCCCCAAAGGATATGATGCCCATTTAGGTCTCCCATCAAACAGAATGGAGGTGGTAATTGTTCAACTAAATCCTCAAGATCTTGTAGTGAATACGTATGATTAGGTGAAAGGTAGAGTGAAACTATGGTCAATGTAATTCCTGGCACGATGCGTACTGCGACTGCTTCAAGGGATGTTTGTAGCTGAATACGCTTGGATGGAATATTAGAGTCCACAAGAATGGCGACTCCTCCATGACCTGTATTTGTTTTACGATCTTGCCTGTATACACTGTAGTTCTTGATTGAAATACTTATGTGCGGTTCTTGATTGAAATACTTATGTGCGGAGTTAGGTTTGTTTCTTGCAAAGAGATACTTGCAGGGGCATATATGGAAATGAGATCTTTGATATCGCTTAGATTACTTCGAATGCCACGACAATTCCATTGTAAAAGTGTACGCATTATTTGTGCTTAGTACTTGATTCAGATGACTTACGATGAGCTGCTTGTTTTAATCGATATGTTTTGATTTTTTCTTTTCTGGGGAAGCTTGGTCGGCCACCACTGTCCATGTCATCATTTGCGTAAAGTTCCAGAACTGGTTCATCTTCTTGCTCCTTTTCATCAATTTCCATAGTGTCAGTATTTTTTTGTGCTTTTTTAACAGGTTTGGTGGGATTTGTGCTGGTCGTTGGATCTTCAGCATCTGGAGAGATTACAATGGGTGTATTAATTGCCTGGTCAACTTTTGGTTTGTTTGTAAAAAAAGATTACGTGCCCAATCCGCTATTGAGATGTTAGGCGGGACTGTGATGTCAGTCTGTATTGCAATTACCTTTGTTTTCTGCACTGTAGTTGCTGCTGTTGCTGCATATGATCTCACTGCTGGAGATAGTGGTATCTGGTTTTTGGCTTCTTGATATGTTATCTTATGTTCAGTTTTATATTTTTGAACTTGCTTTTCTCTTTTCCATATATTACAGTCTCTGGAATAGGCAGGGTGATCTCCTTTGCAGTTTGGGCAGCAAGGAGACTGTGTATTGCATTCTTTACAGGTGTGTTCTTTTGAGCCACAAGTGGCACAGATAGCTTGTCCTCTGCATACTGTTTGGGAATGGCCATATTTTTGACACTTGAAGCATCTTATTGTTGTTGTTGTTGTTGTATTTGGGTTTTCTGGCACAAGGGCCTCTTGGGCCATATTGTGCCTGTTCGATATTTGCTTATCGCTAATTTCTCATGTTATTGTGATCATAGGCTATTATAAAGATTTATCTGTTTCAAATAAGTAAACAGTTCCTCCAAATTTGCATCATTGCCAAGAATCTGCAATAAGGTAATCGGTTCCTTCAAATGGGATAGGGATGTAAAGGTTGATTTTCTGGTAGTTGAAAGTTGGGGACATTCAATGAGAATATGATATATTGTCAACTGCGACTGGCACAACAAACACTGAGGAGGGTTCTCTCCCATAAGCAAATACAGATGAGTTGGATGTGAATGTCCAATGCGGAGCCTTGCTAGAATTACTTCTTGTCGCCTGCTTTTCCTGATACTAGATGTCCACAATTTTGGCTCTTTTTTTATCTGCAGCAGTTTATTATTTATTTGAGCTTTCCAGAGGTCAGACCATTGCTTCCTACATGCTGTTTCAATGATGGATTTGTAGTCGGTGTAGGGCACTGTTTGTTGCCTGGAATTGCTTGAGTCAGGGTGTTTAGCGGCGGCGTCCGCTTGTTCATTACCTGGAATGCCTGCATGACCAGGTATCCAGCAGAAGGTAACCTTCTGGTTGGCTTTTTGACAGTAAAATAACTTGGACCGTATCTCTTTAAGAATCGGATGTGAGGGCGACATGGTAGTTTGAATGGCAGTGATTGCGCTTAAGGAGTCTGTGTATATCAGGGATTGCTTTATACAGCTGTTGTGTATTCTATCTAGAGCTAGTTTAATAGCAAATAATTCTGCAGTATAGATAGTACATTCCGTTGGAAGAGACACAGCATCTGAAAAGGTAGAAGAAACTGCTGCAGCACCAACGGCTGCATCTGTTTTGGAGCCATCAGTATAGATAGGTACTTTATCTGAATTTTCCAACAAATGAGTTTTATGGAGCTGTTGATAGTTTATATTTGCCAGAGAGGATTTTCCCAATCTTGAAAAGAAATTGTCGCAGAGAGGTGAGAATTCAGTCCAGGGAGTTTCAGGAGTAGCAAGGTCTTGGAATATGTTGTGAAATTTAAGATCCCAACTGATTGTGAGTTCTTGCAGTCGAATCCCTGCAGGGCGGTTTTCATTAGGCTTATTGTGATATAATTCAGCATATTGAGGATCAAACAGGTACTGCCAGCTAGGGTGGAATGGCATGCTTTTAATTTTTGCTGCATACTTACACAATAAGGATTTTCTCCTGAGATGCAAAGGGGGTTCATTTGCCTCAATATACAGGCTGTGGACCGGAGATGTTCTGAAGGCTCCCACAGCTATCCTAAGAGCACTATGCTGTATGGTGTTCAGACGTAATAGTGAACTTTTCCTAGCGGAGTCATAGACAGGTGATCCATAGTCTAATCGTGATCTTATTAAAGCTCTATACAGATGAAGGAGAGAGCTTCTGTCAGCACCCCAGGACTTAGCAGAGACTGCTCTCAGGATGCTCAGTTTTTTTAGACATGTAGTTCGAAGGAAAGCAATATGGGAAGCAAAATTAAGTTTGTTATCTAAATATAACCCCAACAGTCGGAAACTGTTAGTGACAGGAATCAGGTTGTTTTTTAAAAATATTTCTGGATCTGGGTGAAGTTTGCGTTTTTTACAAAAATGAATTGCACTAGATTTCTTTTCTGATAGGGAATAGCCATTCCGCAATGCCCATGATTCAATTTTAGCGATGGAAATTTGGAGTTGCCTTTCAATGGTGTTCATGGATTGGGATTGACAAGAAACAACGAGGTCATCAGCGAACATATACGATTCTACTGTATTAGGTACATCCTGTGTCATGTTTGTAATTCTTATTGAAAATAACGTCGGACTAAGAATGGACCCCTGAGGAACACCCTCCTCTTGTTCAAATGATTTAGATAAATTGTTCATGTATCTAACCTGAAATGTTCTGTGGCATAGGAAGTTTTGTATAAAGTGGGGTAAATGACCTCTCAAGCCAAAAGAATGAAGATCTTGAAGTACACCGTATCGCCAGGTGTTATCAAAGGCTTTCTCAATATCAAGATTGATCATGACCAGATGTTGTCCCCTTATGAAGGCATTTCGGATGTTTGCTTCTGCTTTTATCATTACATCTAACGTGGACCGGTTCTTTCGAAACCCGTACTGATTGTTATTTTGCAAGTTGTTAGTTTCCAGGAACCACGTTAGCCGCCTGTGAACCATTTTTTCCAAGACTTTGCCTAAGCAGCTGGTCAATGAAATCGGCCTGTAATTATGTGGAAAGCTGCGATCCTTTCCTGGCTTTGGAAAGGCTAGTATAATTGAGTGACGCCATGAGTTTGGGTAAATATTTTCTAGAAATATTCGATTGTAATATTTTAACAATACCCTTTTTGTTCTGTTGTTTAGTTGGCTTATCATGATGTAGTAGATCCCATCTGGACCAGCAGCACTACTGGAAGTTTTATTGAGCGCCCCTAAAAGTTCTGTTAATGTAAATGGCTGGTTGTACGGGTGTGAAACTCTGGTGGAGAATGGTTGGTTGGTTGAGTTTTATTGGCGCATCAGCAACTATGGCTATAATGCGCCAAAACCTTGTCATAAAAGGTAAAAAAGTTTCAGTGACCTACTGAATTAGGTCACTACGTCAGGTTATAAAAACAAGTATAAACTGTAACAGACAAATATCAGTAAATAAGTAACAATGGAAAATCTTAAAATAATAAGATTTTTAAATATGATTAAAAAGGTTTACTGATTTTAGGAAATTATAAATAGCAGACACATGGTCATTGTCGGATAAAATCTGACTGAGTGTATACGGCTCAGTCAGATGGTTAAAAGCGGTAAAACGAGCATTTCTAAAACTGGTACAGTCAACTAAAACGTGTCTGATTGTTAAGATTGTGCCACAGGACACACACATAGGAGGGTCATCAGCCCTCAGCAAAAACGAATGTGTCAAATGACTATGTCCTATGCGGGTCCGGGCAAGAACAACTTCCTCCTTACGATTCCTGCGCAGACTAGACTGCCACGGTTCAATTACAGGCTTTATACGATACAGTTTATTCCCAGTCTGTCTATTCCACAAATCCTGCCATTGGGAGTGTATCTTCTGCTGTATAGTTTTCCTGTAGTCTGTATAGGGGACTGACAGGCAGCGATTATTATTAGGGATTGCTGATTTGGCTGCGGTGTCAGCCAAATCATTTCCCCTAATCCCAATGTGGCTGGGAATCCAGCAGAAGCGGATATCATATTCACGTTCATGGAGAACGCGAATCTTCTGCTGAATGCTAGACAGAACTGGATGATCATTATATCTCACAGATATTAAAGCCTGTAACGCACTGAGAGAGTCGGAATATAAAATGAACCGATGGTATTGGCATTCACTAATGTGATCCAAGGCTAACTTTATAGCGTGCAGCTCTGCAGTAAATATGCTGCATTCAGAGGGAATCTGCTCCGATGTAGTGCTGTCTCTAAAGACAGCAGCAGATCCCACATATGATTCCGCCTTCGAGCCGTCTGTGTAGACTGGCGCGAAGTCAGAATGTTCAGCTCGGTGTGCTGAAAAAAGCTGCAGGTAGACAGACGATGGAGTGTCCGACTTTCCCCAATTTCTAAGGGACAAGTCACATGCCGGGACATGAGCATGCCAGGGTGGAAGGGGTTGCTTTGGTGTTTGGGCAACCCTGTCTACCTTTATATTAAATTCTTTGAGTAGCTCTTGGACACGAATACCAAAAGGACGATTGGCAGTCTTACGGGTGTTGTACAAATTTTCCCATCGTGGCTCAAAAACGGTTAGCCACGTAGGGTGGTCTGGCAGGGATTTCAGTTTTAGAGCGTAGTTTAGAGACAACTGCTTACGTCGAAGCAATAATGGCGGTTCGTTTGCTTCGACGTATAAGCTCTGGACAGGAGATGTGCGATATGCTCCAATAGCGGTACGGAGAGCCAGATGATGGACAGGATCGAGCCAACGAAGTACACTGTCTCTGGCCGAATTGTATACCAGGGACCCGTAATCCAGTCTGGATCGTACAAGTGCACGATAGATGCGTAGTAGGGTGCATCGATCCGCACCCCAAGATGTTGAGGAAAGAGAGCGCAGAATATTTAGCCCTCTTGTGCACTTTGTGCGGAGTTGACGGATGTGATCCAGAAAGGTCAGCTTTTTATCGAATACGAGTCCCAAGAATTTTGTGTCCGCTGCTATTGGAATTACATGTTGTCCGAGCTTTAATTCAGGTTCAGGATGAAGATTACGCTTACGACAAAAGTGTACGCAAACGGTCTTCTCCGGCGAGAACCTGAAGCCATTAGCAAGAGCCCAGGAGTTGAGGCGATCAATAGCTTTCTGCAGTTGTCTTTCAATAACCCTCATGTTGCATGACTGACAAAATATGCTAAAGTCATCAACATAGAGGGCACAGTTTACAGTTGGAGGAAGTTGTTCTGTGATTGAATTCACTTTGATGGCAAAAAGCGTGACACTTAATACTGATCCTTGTGGTACTCCCTCCTCTTGGCTGAAGGAGCGAGAGAGTGAGGATCCCACACGAACTTGGAACGATCGATTGGCTAAAAAGTTTTGAATAAAAAAGGGCAGATGCCCTCTTAGGCCTAAGCTATGTAAGTCTTTCAAAATGCCAAATCTCCAAGTTGTGTCATACGCTTTCTCCATGTCAAAGAACACCGACACCAAGTGTTCCCGTTTTAGGAAAGCATCCCGGATGGATGCTTCCATTCTAATAAGATGGTCCAAAGTGGACCGGTTCCTTCGGAAGCCGCACTGGATGTTGGAGAGAAGGTCATTTGACTCGAGATACCATATTAAGCGAGAATTAACCATTCTCTCCAGGATTTTGCACAGACAGCTAGTCAGAGCAATAGGACGATAGTTGGTGGTGACTTTTGGATCCTTTCCTGGCTTAGGGAAGGCAAGGACGATTGCCTTTCGCCAGGAGTCCGGAAACTGCCCCTCAGTAAAGATTCTGTTATACAGAAGGAGCAGACAATCCATAGATTTTGGTGAAAGGTGTTTAATCATTTCATAATGGATGCCATCTGGTCCAACAGCACTTGCTTTGGAAAGAGTGAGAGCTCTTTTCAGTTCCTCTATAGTGAATGCCCCGTTGTAAGGATAGAGGCCCTTGGTCTTAAAATTAAGTGCCTGTTTTTCTAGTTTATATTTCAGGACCAGGAACTCTGGGGAATACGAAGATGTTGCGGAGATGTTAGAGAATGTTTCCCCAAGAGCATTGGCTATTGCAGTTGGATCTGCAATAGCGCATCCATTATAATCTAGGATTGAAGAAGGGTGGGATGTATATTTTCCCTTCATTTTCCGGATTTTATCCCAGACTACCTTAGAATTGGTAGCCTGGTTAATAGATGATGTAAAACGGATCCATGATTCCTTTTGACTCTGACGGCGAATGTAGCGTGCTTTGGCTCGTGCACGCTTGAAGGCTATTAGATTAACAGTGGTAGGATATCGGCGGAATATCCCCCACGCTTTGTTTTGAGCCTTTTTTGCTGCTGTGCATTGGGAATTCCACCAAGGTTTGGGAAATGGTGGAAACCGGGCAGATGTTTTTGGAACAGCATTCGCAGCTGCTTGGACAATGATTTCTGTGATGTACGTTACTGCGTCATTGATAGGCTCCTGACTGACTGTACTGAGGTCAAAATTTGCCTGATGTTGGAAGGCATTCCAGTCAGCCTGATCAAACTTCCACCGTGGTAACCTAAAAGGAAGACACGGTCTCCCACTGTGTAACAAGGTTATCACAGGGAAGTGATCACTTCCGTATGGATTCTCCTCCACTTCCCAAGTGAGTGAAGCGAGTAGAGAAGGGGAGCAGATAGAGAGATCAATGGCAGAAAACGTACGGGTAGGCATATGGAAGAAGGTGTTTGTTCCAGTATTTAGAAGGGAAAGGTCATTGTCATTGAGCATACGCTCTATGACTCGTCCCCTTCCGTTGATGTTAGCACTACCCCACAGGGTGTTATGTCCATTAAAATCTCCAAGAAGTAAGAAAGGGGGAGGCAACTGCGATACAAGATCATCAAGGTCTTCCTGGGAGATGTCAGTCCCAGGTGGCAAATAAATAGAGCACACAGTTAATAAAAATCCCACTGTCAGGCGAATTGCAACAGCCTCAATGCTGGTTGTAATTAGCAAGGGCTGAACTGGGGTCTGATTACCCACAAGGATAGCCACTCCTCCATGAGCAGGACCATCCGCAATTCTATCCTTACGAAAGATTGTGATGTTATGCAGGGTGGGATCATCATTTGCCTTTAGATAAGTCTCCTGCAAGCAAAAGCAAACTGGCTCGTGCTTTTGCAGGAGGGCCTTGATGTCATCAGTATTTCGCCGGAATCCACGACAATTCCATTGTAGGAATTTAGCCATTACTTTGGCTTGGTGGGTCCATCAGGCGGCTTCCGAGGTGCTGAGGGCTTACTTTTGTCAGTCTTGGATTTATCTTTTTTGGGGAAGAATGGACGCTGTCCCGTGTCCATTTCTTCCTCCGCAAAGAGTTCCAAGACAGATTCATCCTGTACCTCCTTGTTCTCTACATCCATTGTTTCTGTTCTTACTGCAGGCTCTTTACCACTTGGTTTTGGTAGTGGTGGAGCGCTAGGAGGTACGGATATAGGAGTGGCAACTGACTGTGTTTTTTTGGTGGGCTTTTGAGAACTCAATAAATAGCGTGCAATCGGGGTGAATGACTCTTTTGGTGGTATAGTCATCTCAGTTTGTGTCCCGATAGTGCACTTAGCAGAAACCTTCTGGGCGTATGAAGGTTTCCCGCTATTTACTGGTTGGATACGTTTTCTGGCCTCTGGGTAGGAGATATTCAGCTCTGTTTTTAACTTTTGGATCTCTTTTTCATCCTTCCACCGCTGACATGCTCTAGAGTAGGCGGGATGCTCTTCTTGGCAATTGACACAGATAGGTTTTGGAGCTGAACATTCCTTGCTCTCGTGGTCTTTAACACCACATCGAGCACAGGCAGGATTACCACGACAAGATGTTTGTGAGTGGCCGTATTTTTGGCATCTAAAGCACCGCAGTGGGTTTGGGATATAAATCCTCACTGGGCAGTTTAGATAGCCTGCCTTTATGGAACTTGGAGGCCGTGGGGTATTAAACGTTAGGATGAGAACTCGGGTAGGGACGAGATTCCCATCCTTTCTCATCGATATTCTTTTGACAGCTGTCACTCCTTGGTCTTTTAATTCAGAGCAGATCTCTTCTTCAGAAACATGAAGAAGGTCCCACTCTGATATGACGCCACGTGAAGAATTTAGAGTTTTGTGAGGGGTTACGATGATAGGTATTCCCCCTATGGATGTAGCCTTTATGATTTTTTCCGCTTGCTTGGTGGTAGAAGCTTCGACCAAAAGGTCGCCAGAACGCAGTCTTTTTACAGATTTTGGTGAACCTGCCAACCCTTCTAATCCTTTCTGGATGAAGAAGGGTGACATCTTTCCAATGGACTGCTCTCCGGTTGAATGGAGAATGAGGAAAAGCGGTGTCACTGATGGTGGTGGTGTTTCCTCAGTTCTGGCTCTTTTTGCAGAGGTGTTATCTGCGTCATGATCTCGATTAGGTAGGGGCCTTGTTGGGGCCCCAGAAGAATTGGGATTTAAATTACTCATAGGAGTAAAAAGAAAATGTCTGATGCCTAAGTACCTCACCCACCACGGAGCCCTACGAGGGGGCGCCCACTCGTGAACTAGCAGGTACTGCGTACACGAGTGGGACGCCGAGTTCGCTTAGAACACCATACCCACGTTACCAATAAGTCTTTATCCCGTCCCAGGACCATAGGGAGGGAGACTTATTGGAACGCAGTTGACCCTAGCAGTATAATACCACCCGCCGATTGATCCCAGTCGAGCCGGTCCGGGACCACCCGTCTCGTCGAAGCAGGGGCCAAAGTGGTGTATTAAGGCTGGGCCCCTCAACCACCAGGATCCCCCTTTCCGCTTCCACGGGTCGCGGCGCACGGCTGCACACGCCGGATTCCAATGGTGTAACCCTGGAACCAAGGTATGGGCGTTGGATCCCAGTGATGCTAATCTGGTAAACCAGCAGCATCACTGGGAGGTCCCCTCACCACGTACAGGTGCCCACGTTGAGGGGTCTGGTGGAGAAATTGATCTTATGCTGCTCTGATGATTTTTTAATTTTCTGAAAGATTGGGTCGTAGGTGGATACACCTGATATACTGGCAAATGATTCGGCTAAGGCATTTGCAATTTCTGCCGGAGAGGACAACTCCTTTCCTTTCCAGTTTAATATTGAGGATGGGGACTGGACATATTTGCCATCAATTGTTCGTATTTTCTTCCAGATGAGTCTGATATCTGTGTCCTTGTTTATACTAGAGGAAAAGCTAATCCATGCTTCTCTTTTTGCTTTCCTTCTTATTTGGCGGAACTTAGCTTTCATTCTTTTAAAACTAATTAGGTTACTGGTTGTGGGGAATTTGCGGAACAAATTCCAAGCCCTATTTTTTTCCTGTTTAGCGTATGTACAATCCGGATTCCACCAGTAATTATTGTGTTTGCGTTTCCCAGGCAAGGACTTTGGTATTGTAGAGTTGGCAGCTTGTAATATTTGATTAGTTATATGTTGTGTGACATAATCTATGGGTTGAAGTTGAATTATTTCATCATCTAACTGAACATTTGAAGCATATTCATTCCAGTGTGCCCTACGAAATTTCCATTTGGAGCGACCCGGCAAAGGGGAGTTTACCCGTGTTTGCAGCTTGCAGAGAATTGGTAGATGATCACTATTTAGTGGATTTTCAAGAACTGACCACTCCGTATTAGTACATATGGAGGGAGAGCAGATTGAAAGGTCTATTGCACTCATGGATCCTGTTGAAAAATGTATATAGGTAGGCTCTCCGGTATTCAAAAGGGTAAGTTGGCACACATCGAGAAGATTTTCTATTTGTTTACCTCTTTTGTCGATTGTTGGAGATCCCCACAGCGAGTGATGAGCATTGAAGTCTCCGAGTAAATAGAAAGGAGGTGGTAGCTGGTCTATTAGATTTTCTAGATTTTCTGAGGAGATTGAGGAATTTGGGGGAATATATATAGATGCTATTGTAATAGTCATGCCAATTTCTGCGCGCATTGCCACTACCTCAAAAGGAGTCTGAAGAGCAACAGGTTTAGATGGAATATTATTTCTAACAAGAACTGCCACGCCTCCACGAGCTGGCGAGTCGATACTCCTATCTCTTCTGAACATGGTATAATTTTTAATGGTAGGACACACTTGTGGATTTAAATAGGTTTCTTGTAGGGATATACATGCTGGTTCATAGCGGTTTACGAGATCATGCAAGTCATCTTTTGCATTACGAAAGCCCCTACAATTCCACTGAAGAATTCTTTCCATTATGCGTTCTTGTTAGTTGTTTTTGCTTCTGACAGTTTTTTGGTTGTAGCTTGTTTATACCTCTCTATTTTTACTTTGTCTTTCTTAGGAAAGAAAGGACGTGTTGTGTCTATCTCATCAGTTGCGTGGAGTTCTAAAATTCCATCATCTGAATTTTTCTCCTGATCAATATCCATTTCCGTTGAAATCCGTGGATGCACCATTGGGGTTTCTGTAGCTTTTGGTTTCATTGTTGACGCATCGGCTGGAATGGAGATTGGAGTATTGCTGGCTTGTTCAGTTGTTTGTTGTGAAGGACATTGTTTGGGAGAAGTGAGTATGGATCGTGCCCAATTCGCGATAGATGTATTAGGAGGAACTGTAACGTCCGTTTGGATACTTACTGATTGCACCTGTTTGGCAGCTGTGGCATACGTTCGCTTTGGCTCCATTTTGATTATTTCTCTTCTCGCCTCTGAATAAGTGACTTTGTTTTCCACTTTATATTTCTGTATTTTTTTCCCTTGCTTCCATAGTTCGCATATTTTAGAGAAAGCTGGGTGATTCCCTTTACAATTTGGGCAATTAGGAGTGGTAGCATTGCAATCGGATTGATTGTGGTCTTTCGATCCGCAATTAGGACATATTACCTCACCTCTACATGCAGTCTGAGAGTGTCCATATTTTTGGCACTTATAGCACCTGATTGGGTTTGGGATGTAGGGTTTGGTTTGGTTTGGTTTGGTTTGGTTTTATTGGCGCATTAGCATCTAAGGCTATAATGCGCCAAGACCAGGTAATATATAAAAATTTAACATCTCAGTGACCTAATTAATTAGGCCACCGTGTCCAGATCTAATTACAATGATAAATCAATAAACGAAATAATAATAACATGAATTTTAAATACGATTAAAAACGTTTATTGCTTTCAAAAAGCTAAAAATAGCAGACACATTGTCATTGTCAGATAAAATCTGACTGAGTGTATACGGCTCAGTCAGATGGCTAAAAGCGGTAAAACGGATATTGCTAAAATCTGGACAGTCAACTAAAATGTGTCTAATTGATAAAATTGTGCCACAGGACTCACACATAGGAGGGTCATCAGCCCTCAGCAAAAACGAATGAGTCAAATGACTATGTCCTATGCGGGTCCGGGCGAGAACAACTTCCTCTTTACGATTCCTGCGCAGACTAGACTGCCACGGTTCAATTAAAGGCTTTATAAGATATAATTTATTCGCAGTCTGTCTATTCCACGAATCCTGCCATTGGGAGTGTATCTTTTCGTGTATTATTCGCCTGCAGTCTGTATAAGGGACTGACAGGCAGCGATTATTATTGGGAACTGCTGATTTGGCTGCATTGTCAGCCAAATCATTTCCCTTAATCCCAATGTGGCTGGGAATCCAGCAGAAGCGGATATCATATTCACGTTCTCGGAGGAAGTGAATCTTCTGCTGAATGCTAGACAGAACTGGATGAGAATTATATCTCACAGATATTAAAGCCTGTAACACGCTGAGAGCGTCGGTATACAAAATGAACCGTTGGTATTCGCATTTACTAATGTGATCCAAGGCTAACTCTATAGCGAGCAGCTCTGCAGTAAATATGCTGCATTCAGAGGGAATCTGCTCTGATGTAATGCTGTCTGTAAAGACAGCAGCAGATCCCACATATGATTCCGACTTCGAGCCGTCTGTGTAAACTGGCGCGAAGTCAGAATATTCAGCTCGGTGTGCTGAATAAAGCTGCAGGTAGACAGACGATGGAGTGTCCGACTTTCCCCAATTTCTAAGTGACAAGTCACATGCCGGGAAATGAGCATGCCAGGGTGGAAGGGGTTGCTTCGGTGTTTGGGCAACCTTGTCTACCTTGATATTAAATTCTTTGAGTAGCTCTTGGACACGAATACCAAAAGGTCGGTTGGCAGTCTTACGTGTGTTATACAAATTTTCCCATCGTGGCTCAAAAACGGATAGCCACGTAGGATGGTCTGGCAGGGATTTCAGTTTGAAAACGTAGTTTAGAGACAACTGCTTACGACGAAGCGATAACGGCGGTTCGTTTGCTTCGACGTATAAGCTCTGGACTGGAGATGTTCGATATGCTCCAATAGCGGTACGGAGTGCCAGATGATGGACAGGATCCAGCCACCGAAGTACACTGTCTCTGGCCGAATTGTATACCAGGGACCCGTAATCTAGTCTGGATCGCACAAGTGCACGGTAAAGCCGAAGGAGGGTACATCGGTCTGCTCCCCAAGATGTAGAGGAGAGAGAGCGGAGGATATTTAGCCCTCTTGTGCACTTGGTGCGGAGTTGACGAATGTGATCAAGAAAGGTCAACTTTTTATCAAATACGAGTCCCAGAAATTTTGTATCCGCCGCAACTGGAATAGCATTTTGTCCGAGCCTTAATTCAGGTTCAGGATGAAGATTACGCTTACGACAAAAGTGTACGCAAACGGTCTTCTCCGGCGAGAACCTGAAACCATTTTCAAGTGCCCAGGAGTTGAGGCAATCAATGGCTTTCTGCAGTTGTCTTTCAATAACCCTCATGTTGCATGACTGACAAAATATGCTAAAGTCATCAACATAGAGGGCACCGTTTACGGTTGGAGGAAGTTGTTCTGTGATGGAATTTACTTTGATGGCGAAAAGCGTGACACTTAAAACTGATCCCTGTGGTACTCCCTCCTCTTGGCTAAAGGAACGAGAGAGTGAGGATCCCACACGAACTTGGAAAGATCGATCGGCTAAAAAGTTTTCAATAAAAATGGGGAGTCGTCCCCTAAGACCAAGGCTATGCAGATCTTTTATGATGCCAAATCTCCAAGTTGTGTCATACGCTTTCTCCATGTCAAAGAACACCGACACCAAGTGTTCGCGTTTTAGGAAAGCATCCCGGATGGATGTTTCCAATCTAATAAGATGGTCCAAAGTGGACCGGTTCCTTCGGAAGCCGCACTGGATGTTGGAGAGAAGGTCATTTGTTTCTAAGTACCATATTAAACGAGAATTAACCATTCTCTCCAGGATTTTGCACAGACAGCTAGTCAGAGCTATAGGACGATAATTGGTGGTGACTTTTGGATCCTTTCCTGGCTTAGGAAAAGCAAGGACGATTGCCTTCCGCCAGGAGTCCGGAAACTGCCCTTCAATAAAGATTCTGTTATAAAGAAGGAGCAGATAATCCATAGATTTTGGTGAAAGCCGTTTAATCATTTCATAATGGATGCCATCTGGTCCAACAGCACTTGCATTAGAAAGAGTGAGGGCTCTCTTCAGTTCCTGCATAGTGAATGCCCCGTTGTAGGGATAGAGGCCCTTGGACTTGAAATTAAGTGCCTGCTTTTCAATTTTATGTTTCAGGACCAGGAACTCTGGGGAATACGAAGATGTTGCGGAGATGTTAGAGAATGTTTCCCCAAGAGCATTGGCTATTGCAGTTGGATCTGCAATAGCGCATCCATTATAATCTAGGATTGAAGAAGGGTGGGATGTATATTTTCCCTTCATTTTCCGGATTTTATCCCAGACTACCTTAGAATTGGTAGCCTGGTTAATAGATGATGTAAAACGGATCCATGATTCCTTTTGACTCTGACGGCGAATGTAGCGTGCTTTGGCTCGTGCACGCTTGAAGGCTATTAGATTACAAGTGGTAGGATATCGACGGAATATCCCCCACGCTTTGTTTTGAGCCTTTTTTGCTGCCGTGCATTGTGAATTCCACCAAGGTTTGGGAAATGGTGGAAACCGGGCAGATGTTTTTGGAACAGCATTCGCAGCTGCTTGGACAATGATTTCTGTGATGTACGTTACTGCGTCATTGATAGGCTCCTGACTGACTGTACTGAGTTCAAAATTTGCCTGATGTTGGAAGGCATTCCAGTCAGCCTGATCAAACTTCCACCGTGGTAACCTAAAAGGAAGACATGGTCTCCCACTGTGTAACAAGGTTATCACAGGGAAGTGATCACTTCCGTATGGATTCTCCTCCACTTCCCAAGTGAGTGATGGGAGTAGAGAAGGGGAGCAGATAGAGAGATCAATGGCAGAAAAAGTACGGGTAGGCATATGGAAGAAGGTGTTTGTTCCAGTATTTAGAAGGGAAAGGGCATTGTCATTGAGCATACGCTCTATGACCCGCCCCCTTCCATTGATGTTAGCACTACCCCACAGGGTGTTATGTCCATTAAAATCCCCAAGAAGTAAGAAAGGGGGTGGCAACTGCGTTAGAAGATCATCAAGGTCTTCCTGGGAGATGTCAGTCCCAGGTGGCAAATAAATAGAGCAGACCGTTAATAAAAATCCCACTGTAAGGCGAATTGCAACAGCCTCTATGCTGGTTGTAATTAGCAAAGGCTGAACTGGGGTCTGATTACTCACAAGGATAGCCACTCCTCCATGAGCAGGACCATCCGCAATTCTATCCTTACGAAAGATTGTGATGTTATGCATGGTAGGATCATCATTTGCCTTTAGATATGTCTCCTGCAAGCAAAAGCAAACTGGCTCATGCTTTTGCAGGAGGGCCTTGATATCATCTGTATTTCGCCGGAATCCACGACAATTCCATTGTAGGAATTTAGCCATTATTTTGGCTTGGTGGGTCCATCAGGCGGCTTCCGAGGTGCTGAGGGCTTACTTTTATCAGTCTTGGCTTTATCTTTTTTGGGGAAGAATGGACGCTGTCCGGTGTCCATTTCTTCCTCCACGAAGAGTTGCAAGACTGAATCGTCCGGTACCTCCTTGTCCTCTACATCCATTGATTCTGTTAATTTTGGTTGCTCTTTTTTACCACTTGGTTTTGTTAGTGGTGGAGCACTAGGAGGTACGGATATTGGAGTAGCAGCTGATTGTGTTTTTGTGGTGGGCTTTTGTGAACTCAATAAATAGCGTGCAATCGGCGTGAATGACTCTCTTGGTGGTATAGTCATATCTGTTTGTGTACCGATAGTGCACTTCGCAGAAACCTTCTGAGCATATGAAGGCTTTCCGCTATTTATTGGTTGTATGCGTTTTCTGGCCTCTGGGTAGGAGATGTTTAGCTCCGTTTTTAACTTTTGTATCTCCTTTTCGTCCTTCCACCGCTGGCATGCTCGAGAGTATGCAGGGTGCTCTCCTTGGCAGTTAATACAGTTAGGCTTAGGAGCTATACATTCCTTGCTCTCGTCATCTTTAGCACCACATCGAGCACAGGCAGGGTTACCACGACAAGCTGTTTGTGAGTGGCCGTACTTTTGACATTTAAAACACCTCAGTGGGTTTGGAACGTAAATCCTCACTGGGCAGTTTAAGTACCCTGCCTTGATGGAACTTGGAGGCCTTGGGGTGTTGAATGTTAGGATGAGAACTCGGGTAGGGACAAGATTCCCATCCTTACGCATGGATATTCGCTTGACAGCTGTTACTCCTTGTTCTTTTAATTCAGAGCAGATCTCTTCTTCAGAAACGTGAAGAAGATCCCACTCTGATATCACACCTCTTGAAGAGTTCAAAGTTTTGTGAGGGGTTGTGATGATGGGTAGTCCCCCTATAGATGTGGCTTTCAAAAACTTTTCAGCTTGATTTACATTTGATGCTTCTATTAGAATATCTCCAGAACGCAGCCGTTTTACGGATTTGGGTGAACCTGCCATCCCTTCTAATCCTTTCTGGATGAAGAAGGGTGACATTTTCCCAAGTGACTGCTCTCCGGTGGAATGGAGAATGAGGAAAAGAGGTGTCACAGATGTTGTTTTCTCCTCAGTTCTGGCTCTTTTAGCTGAATTACTTTCACTCTCATCTAACGATCGATTAGGTAGGGGCCTTGTTGGGGCCCCAGAAGAAGGATTTAAATTACTCATGAGAGTAAAGAAAAAATGTCTGATGCCTAAGTACCTCACCCACCACGGAGCCCTACGAGGGGGCGCCCACCCGTGAACTAGCAGGTACTGCGTACACGAATGGGACGCCGAGTTCGCTTAGAACACCATACCCACGTTACCAATAAGTCTTTATCCCGTCCCAGGACCAAAGGGAGGGAGACTTATTGGAACGCAGTTGACCCTAGCAGTATAGAACCACCCGCCGATTGATCCCAGTCGAGCCGGTCCGGGACCGCCCGTCTTGTCGAAGCAGGGGCCAAAGTGGCGTATTAAGGCTGGGCCCCTCAACCACCAGGATCCCCCTTTCCGCTTCCACGGGTCGCGGCGCACGGCTGCACACGCCGGATTCCAAAGATGTAACCCTGGAACCAAGGTATGGGCGTTAGATCCCAGTGATGCTAATCTGGAAACCCAGCAGCATCACTGGGAGGTCCCCTCACCACGTACAGGTGCCCACGTTGAGGGGAATGCTGCAGTTAACAGGTAACTGCTCTGATATGGTTTTATTTGGAAACACAGCAGCAGATCCTACATATGATTCTGACTTCGAGCCGTCTGTATAAACTGGCAAGAAGTCAGAATGTTCTGCACGGTGTTGTGAATAGAGCTGAAGGTAGACTGAAATTGGAGTATTCGACTTCGTCGCAATCTTCAGCGAGAAGTCACATGCTGGTGTTTGTGCATGCCAGGGTGGAAGGGGGTCCTTTGGTGATCGAGCGACCTTGTCTACCGAGATGTTAAGCTCATTGAGTAGCTCTTGAACACGAATGCCGAATGGGCGATTGGCGGTCCGTCGTGTGTTATAAAGATTTTCCCATCGTGGCTCGAAAACGGATGTCCACGTGGGATGGTCCGGCATCGACTTCAGCTTGAAGGCATATTGTAGCGACAACTGCATTCGTCGAAGCGACAGAGATGGTTCATTTGCTTCGACATACAGACTTTGGACAGGTGAGGTTCTGAATGCACCAGTAGCGATACGAATGGCTTGGTGATGGACGGGGTCAAGCCACCGAACAGCGCTATTTCTAGCAGATGCATACACCTGAGACCCATAATCTAATTTTGAGCGTACAAGTGCACGGTACAGACGTAGTAGAGTGCATCGGTCTGCACCCCAAGAGGTAGAAGAGAGAGAGCGGAGAATGTTAAGCCCTCTCGTGCACTTTGTACGTAGCTGACGAATGTGTTGAACAAATGTCAACTTTTTGTCAAAAATGAGTCCCAGGAATTTCGCCTCTGATGCAACTGGAATGGTGCTTTGTCCAAGTCGTAATTCAGGCTCGGGGTGGAGGTTACGTTTGCGACAAAAATGGACGCAAACGGTCTTCTCCGGTGAGAACCTGAAACCATTGGCCGTGGCCCAGGTGTTAACACGGTCAATAGCTTGTTGTAGTTGTCTCTCAATAACCCTCATATTGCATGATTGAGAGAATATGCTGAAGTCATCGACATAGAGTGCACTGTTTACAGTTGGAGGAAGTTGTTCAGAAATAGAATTTATTTTAATGGCAAAAAGCGTAACACTTAAGACAGATCCTTGTGGTACCCCCTCCTCTTGGCAAAAAGGCCGCGAAAGGGAGGATCCTACACGAACTTGGAAATAACGGCAGGATAAAAAATTTTTAATAAAAATGGGGAGGTGGCCTCTCAGACCGAGATTGTAAAGGTCTTTTAAAATACCAAATCTCCAAGTTGTGTCGTACGCTTTTTCCATGTCAAAGAAGATGGACACCAAATGTTCTCTTTTTAGGAAAGCATCTCGAATAGATGTTTCCAGTCTAATTAAGTGGTCCAGTGTGGACCTATTTCTTCGGATTTGGTTTGGTTTGGTTTGGGGTTTATTGGCGCATCAGCAACTGAGGCTATAATGCGCCAAATACCGGTCATATATAAAAAGTGAAAATATTCAGTGACCTAAGTAGTTAGGCCACCATGTCAAGATATAAAAGGAGTAAAAGTACAAAACATATGAGCAAAGGAATGCCAAATGAATTTTAAATTCGATTAAAAAGGTTTACTGATTTTAAAAAGTTAAAAACAGCAGACACATTGTCATTGTCGGATAAAATCTGACTGAGTGTATAAGGCTCAGCCAGAGGACTAAAAGCGGTAAAATAAAAATCACGTTCGTGTCTAAAACGTGGACACTCGGTTAAAATGTGGCGTATACTTAAATAGGTGTCACAATTCTCACACATAGGACAGTCATCTGCCCTCAGCAAAAAAGCATGTGTAAGATGACTGTGTCCTATGCGGAGCCGAGCTAATACAACTTCCTCTCTGCGATTCCTGCGCAGACTAGACTGCCAATGTCCGATTACAGGCTTTATCTGATAGAGCTTGTTTGTGACTTGCTCATGCCAGGATTGTTGCCATTGGGACAGTAATTTGTTGTGTATTAACTGCCTGTAGTCTGTATAGGGGACTAACAGGCAATAACTGTTTTGGGATTCGGGTGACCTGGCCGCAGCATCTGCCAGTTCATTTCCCACTATCCCAATGTGGCTTGGAATCCAGCAGAAACGAATGTCAAATGAACACTCAAACAAGGAATGCAACGTCTGCTGAATCCGGGTCACAAATGGATGAGGATTATACCTCATACCCGATAAAGCCTGCAGTGTACTTAGAGAATCAGTGTACACCATACACTTTTGGTACCTATGGGTTTTAATGTGGTCCAAGGCTAACTCTATAGCATACAACTCAGCTGTATATATGCTGCATTGTTGGGGAATCTTTCCAGATATAGAAAGACCTGGAAAGATAGCAGCACATCCAACAGACAACTCCGACTTCGAGCCATCAGTGAAGATAGGCAAGAAGTCGGAATATTCGGTCCGGTGGGCAGCGTAGAGTTGGTGGTAGACAGAAGATGGAGTTGTGGACTTTCCCCAATTTTTAAGGGAGAAGTCGCATGATGGAATGCGAGCATGCCAGGGTGGAAGTGATTGCCTTGGTGACTGGGCAACATTGTCTACCGTGATGTCGAGCTCTCTGAGCAGATCTTGGACACGGATACCAAAAGGCCGATTGGCAGTCTGACGAGTGTATTTCTTCGGAAGCCGCACTGAAAGCGGGAGAGAAGGTCGTTCGATTCTAGATACCATAAGAGACGAGCATTGACCATTCTCTCCAATATTTTGCACAGACAGCTGGTCAGAGCAATAGGACGATAGTTTTTTGGACATTTAGGATCCTTTCCCGGCTTAGCAAAAGCAAGTATAATTGCCTTGCGCCAGGTATCCGGAAAGTGCTCTTCAAGGAAGATTCTGTTATACAGGAAAAGCAAACAGTCCATGGATTCTGATGAAAGATGTTTGATCATTTCATAGTGGATGTTGTCTCGTCCAACAGCGGTAGCCTTTGTATAGGCAAGTGCTGTTTTTAGCTCGTGGATAGTAAATGGCCCATTATATGGGTGGGAACCCTTCGATGTGAACTTAAGGGCCTGATTTTCACTCTTGCACTTTAAGACCAGAAACTCTGGGGAGTAAGATGACGTTGCAGAGATGTTAGAAAACGTTTCCCCAAGAGCATTGGCTATTGCAGTAGAGTTTGCAATAGTACATCCCTTATATTCAAGGACCGATGAGGGGTGTGCTGTGTATTTACCCTTCATTTTCCGGATTTTTTCCCAGACTACCTTGGAGTTGGTAGACTGGTTAATAGATGATGTAAAACGGATCCACGATTCCTTTTGACTCTGACGACGGATGTAGCGAGCTTTGGCTCGCGCACGTTTAAAGGCTATAAGGTTGGTCGTGGTAGGATATCGGCGGAATATCCCCCACGCTTTGTTTTGGGCCTTTTTTGCTGTTGTGCATTGGGAATTCCACCAAGGTTTGGGAAATGGTGGAAACCGGGCAGATGTTTTTGGAACTGCATTCGCAGCTGCTTGGACGATAACTTCTGTGATGTACGTTACTGCTTCATTGATAGGCTCTTGGCTGACGGTACTGAGATCAAAATTTGCCTGATTTTGGAAGGCAAACCAGTCAGCCTGATCAATCTTCCACCGTGGTAACCTGAAAGGAAGACATGGTCTCCCACTGTGTAACAAGGTTATCACAGGGAAGTGATCACTTCCGTATGGATTCTCCTCCACTTCCCAAGTGAGTGAAGGGAGTAGAGAAGGGGAGCAGATAGAGAGATCAATGGCAGAAAAAGTACGGGTAGGCATGTGGAAGAAGGTGTTTTTTCCAGTATTCAGAAGGGAAAGGTCATTGTCATTGAGCATACGCTCTATGACTCGTCCCCTTCCGTTGATGTTAACACTACCCCACAGGGTGTTATGTCCGTTAAAATCCCCGAGAAGTAAGAAAGGGGGAGGCAGCTGCGTTAGAAGATCATCAAGGTCTGCCTGGGTGATGTCAGTCCCAGGTGGCAAATAAATGGAGCACACAGTTATTAAAAATCCCACTGAAAGGCGAATTGCAACGGCCTCTATGCTGGTTGTAATTAGCAAAGGCTGCACTGGGGTCTGGTTACCCACAAGGATAGCCACTCCCCCATGTACAGGGCCATCCGCAATTCTATCCTTTCGAAAAAAAGTGATGTTGTGCATTGTGGGATCATCATTTGCCTTTAGATATGTCTCCTGCAAGCAAAAGCAAACTGGCTCGTGCTTTTGCAGGAGTGCCTTGATGTCATCAATATTTCGTCGGAATCCACGACAATTCCATTGTAGGAATTTAGCCATTATTTTGGCTTGGTGGGTCCATCAGGCGGCTTCCGAGGTGCTGAGGGCTTACTTTTGTCAGTCTTGGATTTATCTTTTTTGGGGAAGAATGGACGCTGTCCGGTGTCCATTTCTTCCTCCGCAAAGAGTTCCAGGACTGATTCATCCGGTACCTCCTTATTCTCTACATCCATTTTTTCTGTTATTGCGGGTGGCTCTTTCGAACTTTTTGGACTGTCTTTACCACTTGGTTTGGGTAGTGGTGGAGCATTAGGAGGTACGGATATAGGAGTGGCAGCTGATTGTGTTTTTTTGGTGGGCTTTTGTGTACTCAATAAATAGCGTGCAATCGGAGTGAATGACTCTCTTGGTGGTATAGTCATCTCAGTTTGTGTCCCGATAGTGCTCTTAGCAGAAACCTTATGGGCATATGAAGGTTTCCCGCTATTTATTGGTTGGATACGTTTTCTGGCCTCTGGGTAGGAAATATTCAGCTCTGTTTTCAGTTTTTGGATTTCTTTTTCGTCCTTCCACCGCTGGCATGCTCTTGAATAGGCGGGGTGCTCACCTTGGCAGTTGACACAGGTGGGTTTTGGAGCTGAACATTCCTTGCTCTCGTGGTCTTTCATACCACATCGAGCACAGGCAGGGTTACCACGACAAGATGTTTGTGAGTGGCCGTATTTTTGGCATCTAAAACACCGCAGTGGGTTTGGGATATAAATCCTCACTGGGCAATTTAGATAACCTGCCTTGATGGAACTTGGAGGCCGTGGGGTGTTAAATGTGAGGATAAGAACTCGGGTAGGGACGAGATTCCCATCCTTCCGTATCGATATCCTTTTTACAGCTGTGACTCCTTGGTCTTTTAATTCAGAGCAGATCTCTTCTTCAGAAACATGAAGAAGGTCCCACTCTGAAATGACGCCTCTAGAAGAGTTCAACGTTTTGTGGGGGGTGACAATGATAGGTATTCCCCCTATTGATGTGGCGTTCAGGATTTTTTCCGCCTGTTTAAAATTGGTAGCTTCGACCAAAAGGTCGCCAGAACGCAGTCGTTTAACGGATTTGGGCGAACCTGCCAACCCTTCTAATCCTTTCTGGATGAAGAAGGGTGACATCTTTCCAATGGACTGCTCTCCGGTGGAATGGAGAATGAGGAAAAGCGGTGTAACTGATGGTGGTTGTTTATCCTCAGTTCTGGCTCGTTTTGCAGAGGTGTTATCTGCGTCATCATCTCGATTAGGTAGGGGCCTTGTTGGGGCCCCAGAAGAAGGATTTAAATTACTCATGAGAGTAAAGAAAAAATGTCTGATGCCTAAGTACCTCACCCACCACGGAGCCCTACGAGGGGGCGCCCACTCGTGAACTAGCAGGTACTGCGTACACGAATGGGACGCCGAGTTCGCTTAGAACACCATACCCACGTTACCAATAAGTCTTTATCCCGTCCCAGGACCAAAGGGAGGGAGACTTATTGGAACGCAGTTGACCCTAGCAGTATAGAACCACCCGCCGATTGAACCCAGTCGAGCCGGTCCGGGACCGCCCGTCTTGTCGAAGCAGGGGCCAAAGTGGTGTATTAAGGCTGGGCCCCTCAACCACCAGGATCCCCCTTTCCGCTTCCACGGGTCGCGGCGCACGGCTGCACACGCCGGATTCCAAAGATGTAACCCTGGAACCAAGGTATGGGCGTTAGATCCCAGTGATGCTAATCTGGAAACCCAGCAGCATCACTGGGAGGTCCCCTCACCACGTACAGGTGCCCACGTCGAGGGGCCCTGCGGTGGTGAAAATACTGTTGGTGGAACTGAGATAGGGGTGTTTGCCACCTGTTCTCGTTTCTGCTGTTTTGGGGGCATGAGCCATTTGCGTGCCCAGTCTGACAACGATTCATTTGGTGCTATTGTAACGTCGGTTTGTGATCCTGTTGTTTGTTGGTTCTGGGTTATTTGCACTACTTGAGCTATCTGTGCGTAGGTAGGTTTCCTTGTGTTGGCTGGTTGTATCGTCTTTCTGGCATGTAACTTTGTGTTCTGCTTTGTATTTTTGGATTTTCCTTTCCTGTTTCCATCTTTCGCATTCTCGAGAGTAGGCAGTGTGGCTTCCACCGCAGTTTGGGCATTTAGGGTGCTCGGTTGTGCATTCTTGATTGGTGTGTTCTCGGGAACCACATTTGGCACATATTGCTGTTCCTCTGCATGTTGTTTGTGAATGTCCGTATTTTTTACATTTAAAGCATCGAATAGGATTTGGTATGTAGGGTCGGATTTGACAAAGCAAGTATCCTGCCTTCACGTGCTGTGGTGGACTTGGAGTGTTGAAGGTTAAAATGATATTTCTGGTCTGGATGATTATTCCTTCTTTTTTGACCGCTATTCTTTTAACATGAATGACTCCCTGGGTTTTCATTTCTTGTAATATTTCTTCTTCTGTTATACTGAGGAGATCCCATTCAGAGATTACTCCTTTCGAGGTGTTTAAAGTATTATGGGGTGTAATTGATACTGGGATTCCTCCAAAAGTGGACGTTTTCATTAGTTGCTCTGACTGTCGTATATTGGCTGTCTCAATTAATAGGACGCCTGATTTTAATCTTTTTACTGCTTTTGGAGTTCCAGCTATGCTTTCCAGACATTTTTGTATCAGGAAAGGGGATAATTTTCCAGTGGACTGTTCGCCCGTAGAATGAATGATGAGATACTTTGTGTGTGTGTGTGTGTGTGGTATGGGTGTTTATTGGCGCATTAGCTGCTATGGCTATAGTGCGCCTATTCTTAGGAATATTAAAAAATAATCCAGTTTAAATTAGTTTCAGTTCTGCAGCCTATTTATAAAAGATGATACACTCCAATTTGTTTTAAAAAGCAGAAAAGTTTGTTAACATTTGCATCCTCTCCAATGACATGATGTAATGTCAATGTTTCTGAATGATTATCCATATTTTGAAGTATTGCATCTCGATGTTGTTGATACTGCGGACAGTCAATCAGAATGTGTTTGACTGTTAGATGTTCTAAGCAGTGTGGACATTGAGGAGGATCATCGCCCATTAGTAGGTGGAGGTGTGTCAGATGGGTGTGTCCTATTCTCATTCGTGTGAGTACCACTTCTTCCCGCCGCACTGTCTGATTGCTGGAATGCCAGAACTTTGGTTTTTGTTTCAGCTGGAAAAGTTTGTTATTCGTTTGGTTATGCCCTAATTCTGTCCACTGTGCATGGCATGCTGCTTGAATTAAGGTATTATAATCGGGCGCTGGAATAGGGACAGAAGTTAGGTCTGAATTTGGACTTTTGGCAGATATATCAGCCACTTCATTCCCTTTTATGCCTGAATGTGCTGGAATCCAGCAAAACTTCACTAGTTGTTGACGATCATAAATCTGCAATAACAAACTCCTGATTTTCATTACAATATGGTGATTCTTTTGAGATGTATTCTGCATTGCTTTGATTGAGCTGAGAGAGTCAGTATAAACTATATATTTTGCAGATGGATGTAAATTCAAATTTTCTAGAGCTAACTGTATTGCATACAGTTCTGCTGAAAAGTTGCTATACTCGGGTGGAAGAGAAGCTGATATGATAGCAGAGGGAAACACTGCTGCTGCTGCTCCAACAGTTGACAGAGATTTGGAACCATCCGTATATATCGGTAAGAAGTCGGCATAGGTATGAATATGGCTAGCATGGAGTTGTTGCACAGTCACTGCCGGTAGGCAATTCTTTCCCCATTGAAGGAAATAGGTATCGGAGGTCAGTTGAGGAAAGGTGGTCCATGGTGGATGAGAGTAATTCTTTATCTGTTGCCTATTGTGGAGAGGAACATTCCAGTTCTGCGATATTTCAAGGAGCCGTAGGCCAGCCGGTTGGATTTTACTTGGTTTATTTCTATAGAGGTTAACTAGTGGTTGATTAAAAAGGTATGGCTGAATAGGATGCAAAGGGCAAGTCTGTATTTTGGCTGCATATTTAAGTAGTAACATTTTTCTACGAAGATGCAAAGGGGGCTCATTAGCTTCAATGTATAGACTCTGAGTTGGAGATGTCCTGTATGCACCGATTGCAATCCGCAATGCATTATGTTGAATAGGATCCAGCCAGCGTAGCACACTCCTTCGGGCAGAATCATAAACTGGAGCACCATAGTCTAAACGGGATCTAATCAGTGCTCTATATAAGAGCAGCAAAGTTGTACGAACTGCTCCCCAAGAGAGGACAGATAAAGCTCTTAGCATGTTGATCTTTTTGAGACAGGCAGTACGTATTAATTTAACATGATCTAAGAAGTTGAGCTTACTGTCCAGGATTAGTCCCAAGAATTTCATATTGCTGGCAATCGGAATGGTGGAATTTGAAATCCGAAGTTCAGGATCTGCATGCAATTTGCGTTGACAGCAAAAGTGGATCGCAACTGTTTTCTGTGGGGAAAGACGATATCCATTGAGCTCAGCCCACTTTTGAACTTTATTGAGGGACATCTGCAATTGCCTTTCGATAGATCTCATGTTCTGAGAATGGCAAGAAATAGCGAGATCGTCAGCGTAAAGGTAAGCCTCTACAGTATTTGGGAGTACTTTTGTAATGGAATCAATTTTAAGGGCAAACAAGGTTGCACTCAAAACTGATCCTTGTGGTACACCTTCTTCCTGCGAGAATGTAGCAGAAAGGGAATTTTGATATCTCACCTGGAAAGATCGGCTCTTCAGGAAGTTCCTAATAAATATGGGTAAGTTGCCTCGTAAACCAAGATTATATAGGTCACTGAGAATGCCATACCGCCAGGTTGTATCAAATGCCTTCTCTATATCAATGGAGACCATGACTAGGTGTTCGTTTTTCACAAAGGCATTGCGAATTTCAGATTCCGCCTTGATCATCAGATCTAGGGATGACCTGTTTTTGCGAAAGCCATGTTGACAATTACTCAGTAGATGTTGAGTTTCAATGATCCAAGTGAGTCGACTATGGATCATTTTTTCGAGAATTTTACCAAGGCAACTTGACAGTGATATTGGTCTGTAACTATTAGAACTGGAGGGATCTTTTCCAGGTTTCAAAAATGCCAAAACTGTAGCGTGGTGCCAAGAGGTTGGATAGATATTTTCCAGGAAGATCCGGTTAAAAAAATTAGAATCATTTGTAAGTTTTTCTCATCGAGATGCTGTAGCATGACATAATATATGCCATCTGGCCCAGAGGCACTGTTTCGTGTTGTTCTGATGGCCTGTAAAAGTTCACAATATTGCAGAGGCTGATTATATGGAAGTGACAGTGAGGTTCGAAAGTTGATAGGTCTCTGTTCTTTGGCAGTCTTAATTTTCTGGAATTTTGGAGTGTAGTTTGATGCAGCCGATATTTCAGCAAAAGTTTTGCCCAAGGCATTGGCTATATCTACAGGAGCAGAGAGTTCTTGCCCATTGCAGGAGAGAATTGGGGAAGGAACAGTTGGAAACTTCCCAGAAAGCTGCCTAATTTTTCTCCATATTAGTCTGGAGTCAGTGTTCCTATTGATAGTTGATGCAAACCTAGTCCAAGAATCTTTCTTGGCCTGCTTTTGAATGTAACGCGCCTTTGCCCTTAGTTTCTTGTAGCTAATTAGATTAGCTGTGGTTGGAGATCGACGGAATAAATTAAATGCTTTATTTTTTTCCTTCTTTGCTTTTGTGCACTCTTTGTTCCACCAGTAATTTAAATGCCGTCGGGACGGGGGATTTGATAACGGAGTTGAGTACTTAGTTGCAACTAAAAGGCGGGATGTAATATAATCAGTAACTTCATCAATGGGCTGTAGTTGAATAGTTTTTTTGTCAAGAGTGATTGCTGACTGAAAATTCGCCCAATTGGCTTTAGAGAATTTCCATTTCCTACAGGGATATTGTAATTGTGGTTGGGTAGTGAACAGATTACAAACAATTGGAAAATGATCACTGCCCATGGGATCATCCAGGGTGGACCATTGCATAGCTGAAAACAGTATCGGGGAGCAAATCGATAGGTCAATGGCAGAAGTCTGTCCATTGGGTAACTGTATATGGGTGTGCGAGCCACTGTTAAGAAGAGTGAGGTTTTCTTTTTCCAGTAAAGTTTCAATCAGTCGGCCGCGTCTGTCTAATTTAGATGAACCCCATAAAGGGTGGTGGCCGTTGAAATCCCCTAGCAGGCAGATAGGGGAGGGTAGCTGCAGTAAAAGTTCTTTAAGATCGTTATAAGTGTAAGCATGGTTTGGTGGGAGATAAACTGAGACTAGAGTTAATGCAGTTTGAGTAATCAGACGCACCGCGAGAGCTTCGATTTGGTTTTGGTTTTGGTTTTGGTTTTGGTTTTATTGGCGCATTAGCTACTAAGGCTATAATGCGCCAAGACCATGTCATTTATAAAATAATTTAAACTTTCAGTGACCTAATTAGTTAGGTCACTATGTCAAGAAGTATAAGAAAAATGTAGATTTTATAAACGAGTAAAAATATTTATTGACTTTAAAAATCTAAAAATAGCAGACACATTGTCATTGTCGGATAAAATCTGACTGAGTGTATATGGCTCAGTCAGATGATTAAAAGCGGTAAGACGGATACTGCTAAAAACTGGACATTCGATTAAAATGTGTCTAATTGATAAAACTGTGCCACAAGACTCACACATAGGAGGGTCATCAGCCCTCAGCAAAAATGAATGAGTTAAATGACTGTGTCCTATGCGGGTCCGGGCAAGAACAACTTCCTCCTTACGATTCCTGCGCAGACTAGACTGCCACGGTTCAATTAAAGGCTTTATACGGTATAGTTTATTCCCAGTCTGTCCATTCCACAACTCCTGCCATTGGGAATGTATCTTCTCGTGTATTATTTGCCTGTAGTCTGTATAGGGGACTGACAGGCAGAGATTATTATTAGGGATTGCTGATTTCGCTGCGATGTCAGCCAAATCATTTCCCCTAATCCCAATGTGGCTGGGAATCCAGCAGAAGCGGATGTCATATTCGCGATCATGGAGAACGTGAATCTTCTGCTGAATGCTAGACAGAACCGGGTGAGGATTATACCTCACGGATATTAAAGCCTGTAACACACTGAGAGAGTCAGAATATAAAATGAACCGTTGGTATTGGCATTCACTAATGTGATCCAAGGCTAACTTTACAGCGTGCAGCTCTGCAGTAAATATGCTGCATTCAGAAGGAATCTGCTCCGAAGTAGTGCTGTCTCTAAAGACAGCAGCAGACCCCACATATGATTCCGCCTTCGAGCCGTCTGTGTAGACTGGCGCGAAGTCAGAATGTTCAGCTCGGTGTGCTGAAAAAAGCTGCAGGTAGACAGACGATGGAGTGTCCGACTTACCCCAATTTCTAAGGGACAAGTCACATGCCGGGACATGAGCATGCCAGGGTGGAAGGGGTTGCTTTGGTGTTTGGGCAACCCTGTCTACCTTTATATTAAGTTCTTTGAGTAGCTCTTGGACACGAATACCAAAAGGACGATTGGCAGTCTTACGGGTGTTGTACAAATTTTCCCATCGCGGCTCAAAAACGGTTAGCCACGTAGGGTGGTCTGGCAGGGATTTCAGTTTTAGAGCGTAGTTTAGAGACAACTGCTTACGTCGAAGCAATAATGGCGGTTCGTTTGCTTCGACGTATAAGCTCTGGACAGGAGATGTGCGATATGCTCCAATAGCGGTACGGAGAGCCAGATGATGGACAGGATCGAGCCAACGAAGTACACTGTCTCTGGCCGAATTGTATACCAGGGACCCGTAATCCAGTCTGGATCGTACAAGTGCACGATAGATGCGTAGTAGGGTGCATCGATCCGCACCCCAAGATGTTGAGGAAAGAGAGCGCAGAATATTTAGCCCTCTTGTGCACTTTGTGCGGAGTTGACGGATGTGATCCAGAAAGGTCAGCTTTTTATCGAATACGAGTCCCAAGAATTTTGTGTCCGCTGCTATTGGAATTACATTTTGTCCGAGCTTTAATTCAGGTTCAGGATGAAGATTACGCTTACGACAAAAGTGTACGCAAACGGTCTTCTCCGGCGAGAACCTGAAGCCATTAGCAAGAGCCCAGGAGTTGAGGCGATCAATAGCTTTCTGCAGTTGTCTTTCAATAACCCTCATGTTGCATGACTGACAAAATATGCTAAAGTCATCAACATAGAGGGCACAGTTTACAGTTGGAGGAAGTTGTTCTGTGATGGAATTCACTTTGATGGCAAAAAGCGTGACACTTAGTACTGATCCTTGTGGTACTCCCTCCTCTTGGCTAAAGGAACGAGAGAGTGAGGATCCCACACGAACTTGGAAAGATCGATTGGCTAAAAAGTTTTTAATAAAAATGGGGAGTTGCCCCCTAAGGCCAAGGCTATGCAGATCTTTCAAGATGCCAAATCTCCAAGTTGTGTCATACGCTTTCTCCATGTCAAAGAACACCGACATCAAGTGTTCACGTTTTAGGAAAGCATCCCGGATGGATGCTTCCAATCTAATAAGATGGTCCAGAGTGGACCGATTCCTTCGGAAGCCGCACTGTATGTTGGAGAGAAGGTCATTTGATTCTAAGTACCATATTAAACGAGAATTAACCATTCTCTCCAGGATTTTGCACAGACAGCTAGTCAGAGCAATAGGACGATAGTTGGTGGTGACTTTTGGATCCTTTCCTGGCTTAGGGAAGGCAAGAACGATTGCCTTTCGCCAGGAATCCGGAAACTGCCCTTCAGTAAAGATTCTGTTATACAGAAAGAGCAGACAATCCATAGATTTTGGTGAAAGATGTTTAATCATGTCGTAATGGATGCCATCTGGTCCAGCAGCACTTGCTTTGGAAAGAGCGAGGGCTCTTTTCAGTTCCTGAATAGTAAAATCCCCGTTGTAGGGATAGAGGCCCTTGGACTTAAAATTAAGTGCTTCTCTTTCCAGTTTATGTTTCAGGACCAGGAACTCTGGGGAGTATGAGGATGTTGCGGAGATGTTGGAGAATGTTTCCCCAAGAGCATTGGCTATTGCAGTTGGATCTGCAATAGCGCATCCATTATAATCTAAGATTGAAGAAGGGTGGGATGTATATTTTCCCTTCATTTTCCGGATTTTATCCCAGACTACCTTAGAGTTGGTAGACTGGTTAATAGATGATGTAAAACGGATCCACGATTCCTTTTGACTCTGACGGCGAATGTAGCGTGCTTTGGCTCGTGTGCGCTTGAAGGCTATTAGATTAGCAGTGGTAGGATATCGACGGAATATCCCCCACGCTTTGTTTTGGGCCTTTTTTGCTGCTGTGCATTGTGAATTCCACCAAGGTTTGGGAAATGGTGGAAACCGGTCAGATGTTTTTGGAACAGCAGTAGCAGCTGCGTGGACAATGATTTCTGTGATGTACGTTACTGCGTCATTGATAGGCTCCTGACTGACTGTACTGAGTTCAAAATTTGCCTGATGTTGGAAGGCATTCCAGTCAGCCTGATCAAACTTCCACCGTGGTAACCTAAAAGGAAGACACGGTCTCCCACTGTGTAACAAGGTTATCACAGGGAAGTGATCACTTCCGTATGGATTCTCCTCCACTTCCCAGGTGAGTGAAGGGAGTAGAGAAGGGGAGCAGATAGAGAGATCAATGGCAGAAAAAGTACGGGTAGGCATATGGAAGAAGGTGTTTGTTCCAGTATTTAGAAGGGAAAGGTCATTGTCATTGAGCATACGCTCTATGACTCGTCCCCTTCCGTTGATGTTAGCACTACCCCACAAGGTGTTATGTCCGTTAAAATCCCCGAGAAGTAAGAAAGGGGGAGGCAGCTGCGTTAGAAGATCATCAAGGTCTGCCTGGGAGATGTCAGTCCCAGGTGGCAAATAAATAGAGCAGACCGTTATTAAAAATCCCACTGTAAGGCGAATTGCAACAGCCTCTATGCTGGTTGTAATTAGCAAGGGCTGAACTGGGGTCTGATTACCCACAAGGATAGCCACTCCTCCATGAGCAGGACCATCCGCAATTCTATCCTTACGAAAGATTGTGATGTTATGCAGGGTGGGATCATCATTTGCCTTTAGATAAGTCTCCTGCAAGCAAAAGCAAACTGGCTCGTGCTTTTGCAGGAGGGCCTTGATGTCATCAGTATTTCGCCGGAATCCACGACAATTCCATTGTAGGAATTTAGCCATTATTTTGGCTTGGTGGGTCCATCAGGCGGCTTCCGAGGTGCTGAGGGCTTACTTTTATCAGTCTTGGCTTTGTCTTTTTTGGGGAAGAATGGACGATGTCCCGTGTCCATTTCTTCCTCCGCAAAGAGTTCCAAGACTGATTCATCCTGTACCTCCTTGTTCTCTACATCCATTGTTTCTGGTATTACGGGTGACTCTTCAGAACGTTTTTGCTCTTTTTTACCACTTGGTTTTGGTAGTGGTGGAGCACTAGGAGGTACGGATATAGGAGTGGCAACTGATTGTGTTTTTTTGGTGGGCTTTTGTGAATTTAATAAATAGCGTGCAATCGGAGTGAATGACTCTTTCGGTGGTATAGTCATCTCAGTTTGAGTACCGATAGTGCACTTGGCAGAAACCTTCTGAGCATAGGAAGGTTTCCCGCTATTTATTGGTTCGATACGTTTTCTGGCCTCTGGGTAGGAGATATTCAGCTCTGTTTTCAGTTTTTGGATTTCTTTTTCATCCTTCCACCGCTGGCATGCTCGAGAATAGGCGGGGTGCTCTCCTTGGCAATTAATACAGATCGGTTTTGAAGCTGAACATTCCTTGCTCTCGTGGTCTTTAACACCACATCGAGCACAGGCAGGGTTACCACGACAAGATGTTTGTGAGTGGCCGTATTTTTGGCATCTAAAACACCTCAGTGGGTTTGGGATGTAAATCCTCACTGGGCAGTTTAGATAGCCTGCCTTGATGGAACTTGGAGGCCTTGGGGTATTGAACGTGAGGATAAGAACTCGGGTAGGGACGAGATTCCCATCCTTTCGTATCGATATTCTTTTCACAGCTGTCACTCCTTGGTCTTTCAATTCAGAGCAGATCTCTTCTTCAGAAACATGAAGAAGGTCCCACTCTGATATAACACCACGTGAAGAGTTCAGAGTTTTGTGGGGGGTTACGGTGATAGGTATTCCCCCTATGGATGTAGAGTTTAAGAATTTTTCAGCTTGTTTTGTGCTGGAAGCTTCAACTAAAAGATCGCCAGAACGCAGTCGTTTAACGGATTTTGGTGACCCTGCCAACCCTTCTAATCCTTTCTGGATAAAGAAGGGTGACATCTTTCCAATTGACTGTTCTCCGATGGAATGGAGAATGAGGAAGAGCGGTGTCACTGATGGTGTTGGTGTATCCTCAGTTCTGGCTCTTTTTGCAGAGGTGTTTTCTTTTTCATCTTCTCGATTAGGTAGGGGCCTTGTTGGGGCCCCAGAAGAAAGGGGATTTAAATTACTCATATGAGTAAAGAGAAAATGTCTGATGCCTAAGTACCTCACCCACCACGGAGCCCTACGAGGGGACGCCCACTCGTGAACTAGCAGGTACTGCGTACACGAATGGGACGCCGAGTTCGCTTAGAACACCATACCCACGTTACCAATAAGTCTTTATCCCGTCCCAGGACCATAGGGAGGGAGACTTATTGGAACGCAGTTGACCCTAGCAGTATAGAACCACCCGCCGATTGATCCCAGTCGGGCCGGTCCGGGACCACCCGTCTTGTCGAAGCAGGGGCCAAAGTGGTGTATTGAAGCTGGGCCCCTCAACCACCAGGATCCCCCTTTCCGCTTCCACGGGTCGCGGCGCACGGCTGCACACGCCGGATTTCAAAGATGTAACCCTGAAACCAAGGTATGGGCGTTAGATCCCAGTGATGCTAATCTGGAAACCCAGCAGCGTCACTGGGAGGTCCCCTCACCACGTACAGGTGCCCACGTTGAGGGGGCTTCGATTTGGGTTTGGAGAGTAATTTGCTTAGGTGGAATCCTTGTACTAATTAAAATAGCTACACCACCTCGAGCAGAATCGGATATATTCCGATCTCGCCTATAGACCGAGTAGTTTTTGACGGAAATGGAAATTTGAGGAGTTAAATAGGTTTCTTGCAGGCAGAAACCAACTGGAGAGTAGCGATTAATTAAGTAACGGATGTCGTCAATGTTTCCACGAAAGCCTCTGCAATTCCATTGTAAGATGTTAGACATTATTTGAATTTAGAGGAAGAAGCTGTACCTGACGTGGCTGTCTTATGGCGTTCTGGCTTTGGTTTGTCTCTTTTCGGGAAGGAAGGGCGACCAGTGTCCATCTCTTCTTCAGCAAATATTTCCAGAATTGGATCTTCCTGTTTTGGTGGATACTCTGCCTCCATCGATTTGTCCTGGATAATCTTTTTCAAAGTCGAACTATCTTTATTTGTAGTGGCATTCACTGGCGGAGATTGAGATTTTGCTGGTATTGTGAGAGGCGTATTATTTGCTTGGTCTGAGTGCTTAACGGCACTGGACTGTTGTTGAGAGAGGACAGCCCGAGCCCAGTCAGAGATGGAAGTGTTTGAAGGAACGGTAACATCGGTTTGTGTGGCAATGGTTTGGTATTTTTTTGTAATATTGGCATAGGTACGGTTAGGTATACTCGGTGCAATTAATTTTCTAGCCTCCTGATAACTAACTCTGTTTTCAACTTTATATTTCACAATTTTTTTCTCTGTTTTCCACCTCTCGCATGTCTTAGAGTAGGCCGGATGGTTCCCTTTGCAGTTGGGACATATCATTTCTTTCGCCACACAATCACTTTGAATGTGATCGGAGGATCCACAGATGGGACAAACTGGGTTGCTTCTGCATGTCGTTTGAGAGTGGCCATACTTCTGGCATTTATAACATCTCAACGGATTTGGTATGAAAGGACGAGTGCGGCAAAGTAGATATCCAGCTTTTACTGATGAGGGCAGGATTGGACTGTTGAAGATAAGAATGATATTTCTGGTAGGTGTTAGAATATTTTCTTTTTTTATCATTATTCTTTTTACAGCTATTACATTTTGTTCCTGAAGCTCTTCTTTAATTTCTTCCTCCGTCACATTCATCAGGTCCCAACTAGATATTACACCCTTTGATGTATTTAGGGTTGCATGTGGAGTTACTTTCACTGGAATACCAGCGAAAGTTGTCTTTTTTAGTAATTTCTCAGAGTGCCTGCTATTTAGAGTTTCAATAAGTAAGTCCCCTGATTGCAGTCTCTTAACCGTCTTGGGAGACCCTGCAATACTTTCCAGATGTTTTTGAATTAAGAAGGGGGATAGCTTACTGAGAGGCTGTTCAGATAGTGAGTGCATTATTAAGAATGCAGGTAAGTCTGTCGCGGAGGGATTGGTTTTCAACCTCTTTGCTTGCGACGAATCATGGTCATGGTCATTTTCTGTGGTTGGCCGACAGCTTGACGGCTCTAAAGTTGGAAACATATTTTGTTCCATGTTGGCTCCTCTTAGCCCCTGGCAGATGGACTTTTCTGCCAAGGTTACCGGCCCCGCCACGGGGAGGCAGGAGCAGTGCCTGGTGTGACCAAGCGAAAAGTAGTAAGTGGTTAGTAGTAAACTAGAAGAAATAAAGAAAGGTGCCTTTCCTTTCTTGCTCTGTACAAGTGTTTTTGTTACAAGAGCTGTTTTTAAATGAATAAATTTATTAACGACAAGAAAGTAAAATAACTATAGATCACTTTTGGAAAATCGCAGTAATAGCACAGAGAAATCGCTCAGTCACATTCGCTTGGCACCCGGGGCCATGAGATACTTTGGAGCGGGTATCTCATATATATCGGTTTTTTGCCTTTTGGCCATGTTTGTACAAATTTCTTCATGTTCTTGAGTTGATTGGGCCATGTTAGAGGATTTTGTGACTTTGTTGTTAGAATCCATGCTGTTTGCTCCTTTTCGCCCTGGGAGTGAGAGCTTTTCCTCCCAGGTTTCCAGCCCCGCCACGTGGAGGCAGGAGCGGTGCCACCTAGTGACCAAGCGGAAAAAAAAAAAAAAAAAAAAAAAATAGGTTAGTAAGTGATTAATATAAAGAAAGGTGACTTTCCTTTCTGTATTAGTAATTTTTAATGTGCTAAATGTTATTAATATATACAGTAGGAGTTTAAGGAGATTGCAAAAACTCACACAAAAAATAAGCTCTTTATAATAATTGGCACGCTAGAAAATTCGCTGAAAGGTCGCTCGAATCACAACGCTTGGCACTCGGGGACTCATAAAAGGGAGTTATAAAATATAACTCATCATAACAAAGTTGTAATTCATTTTATATCGGATGATTTAGTAACAGCGAGCGATGATTTAATTAGTCAGTGATTGTAGAAATGAAATGTTATATTTATAGTGGAAAAGATCAACATGCTACGAGATAATATATAGTACTTTTGTCAGAACATAGGAGAACCATTCGTAATAAAATCGCCTGCAAAGGAGATGCCCCTCCTTTGCATGTGATTAATAATACATTATGAGAGATGTCAGCATTTCTCATACTGTGGAGTTATACTTCATAACTTAATCATCATTGCAACACCAAGGTACGTGCACCCAACGATGAGAAGCCAATAAGCTTCGAAACCGTGCCGTCTGGGTAGTGGTATCCGCCTAGAATAGTAATAATAGTCTTCTCTATTGGCGAAGCGTTACTTATTCGAAGTAGTACAATATCATGGCAAATCGTGAAGGAATTCACGATATAAGATATACTTAAATGATGTCAATTGTTAGCTACTTTAGTAGTTTACTGCGTACTAAATTGGTGCATTTGCACTGACCTGCACGTCGGTAAACTACTAATCTTAATAAAATTCCACTTTGGTTTTTTATTAACATTTCATTTGTTTCCAACTATAACCAAAAAAACACTGATCTTACAGCAGGCTGACTCCTCCACATTCCACAGAAATTTTTTATAGCTCGACTTCAACTGTAAATATCGTAGGAAAATGTCTGTTTAACCGATATGCCCTATCTGCTGGGCTTTCTATGGACTTTCCACTTCAACCAGTTAAAGGATCTTTACGAATTGGCATCACGTGATTATTTGCTTGTCTTGTTTAAAAGCCATTGGCACGAAAACAGCTTAGGCTATAATGCGCCTGGCCTAGGTAGGAGAGTTTCGTATATCAGTGTTTTTCCACTTTCCTTGTTTTGTTCAACTAAACTCTTAACTTCATCTGTCATACACAATGGCATCTTTACTCTAACAAATTGGTAAAAATAAAGTTTCATAGAAAGATGTTAAATCAAAGAATACGTGTATATAGTTTAACAACTGCCATGTGTACTCTTTAATATTCCAAATATTTAAATACCACTTACCGTTTTCCTCATATTTGCAACGGTAGCTGATGGCAAAAGCATCGCGATATATAATAAGCAAGCCCAGGTTGCATACATTATTCTTTCATGATTTTGTAGAGTAATCATGTAAAATGCGCAAAAGCAACACATTCCTGTATTCGCTGCAAAGAAGAAAAAGATTTCGAACGAAAGAATGTGCTCTGTTTCCCTTATAAGACTAAGACATTCCGCGTAGACTCCCATTAGTTCATTCAAGTGATTGACCTGTCTGGATTTCTTTAAGGTTCCAATCCGTTTTATTTCATCATTAATAACTTTAAGTGAATTTTGAAAGAAATATGCAAAAAAGGAAATCCATGATGGAATAATCGATAAGGATAAAAATCCAAATGAGTCACCGAAACCATAAAGAAGAACTGCCAGTAATCTTTGTACAACTGTCGGAAAGGATGCAAATATCGAACAGCCAGACAAAATTTCCTCTATATTGCCGAGCCATCCTCCGAAACCTGCTAAGAAGCACATAATATAAACAAATACAATAACAGTAGTCACACGCGATCCTCTAAATTGGACGTATGTAGCTCTTTCTAATTTGCAACACTTCTGGATTAGAAAAATCAATTTTGGGGTCTTTATATACATCAATAATCGCACAGTGAAACCATAGAATAAGACGCTCATATCAATAAAGCTAGAAACATACCGTTTGTCCTGAAAAGAAAATACAAAATGATTTTGTATCAAGCAAAAATATTCTGCACAGCAAATTAAAAATGTGGCAACGCAATAAACGGTTTGGAAGTCGAGCTTATTTGAACGTAATCCATTACAATTCTCTGATCTAGTTCCTTTCACATAGGAAAAACCAGAATATTTGTGTAAAGAAGCAATAACCTGAATACTTCGGAAGAAGTGGGTAGACGCCATATTCGCAAAAGGATGAGCAATGATATTACCACGTAGCAGAATAATATTTTGCTTTCAATGTACTCTTGCTTTCCTGAAATGCAGGAAAACAGTCATGCGTAGAACTCCTGAATCGAGCAGGATATGATATTCGCCAAGGCGTGACGTCTATTAAAATATCGGGCCAATCAGAGGCCCAGATATTAATAATAGACATCAAACTAGGTGATATCAGATGATTAACGTGATGTTTATATTGATTGAACACATTAATACACAGAAATGAAATGGAGGATGTACTCTTCCATAATAGGCATTTCTTTTATTAATGTTTTTCCCTATTTAGCAATATCCTCCGTAAATCAGAAGAACCAAGGAAAAACTAAATACGTATTACAATGATATAGCTGTATTTGACTACCGACAGCAACATGGTTCCACTGTTCTCTCCTTTACGGCATTCATCGATAGAGAGTGAATGGATTGACGTCCATCGGTTTTGACTGATGAAGCAATCAAGCCCATTTCAAGTTGAATTGAATAAGGTTCAGTTTCATACCAGTTTTTTTTTCTCCCTTCTGTGTGAATTTAAAAGAATAATGTTGTTCTTCAGCTCACTCTTTTTCTTCATCCTCCTTTTCCAGGAATCATCCATCGAACGCTATTCCTAAATGATTTATTTCTCAGAAGTTCAGATATGAAAGCTTATTATATAGATCTTTCGTGAAGTGCTTATTTCTTTGTGATCTTCTTGCACGTTAATTTGGCGTTCAATGTATGGTCTTCTCCTTTCAGGCCATTATGAAAATGGGCGTCTTGATAAATGATTGGAAAGTGATAATGGATATGAGCAAATTTATAAATGGACGAGTGTAAAATGACAAGCTCTGTAATTAGTAATTTAAATATTCACGCTCTCTAAATATCTTTTTTTTCACATTTCGCATGTTATACATTTCCTTTACTTGAACAAATTTTACACGGAATTAGGAGCATAGATTATACATGCTCTTAATCCTTAATATGCTCTTAAGCATAGAGGATGACGGATATTGACCATACGAATCGGTTAATTATACAGTATACATAAATGAAGCTAACCTTCTGTTTTTAAACTTATGAATATTTTTCAAGCTTTAGAGTAGAATGTACTGACTGATTAACTCTTTCCTAACAGTCCATTCTGTTGAAGAAGTTGTTGAGTCTCTGAAAAATGTAGAGTTTTTGGAGTTTCTACAGATGCCGGTAATTATGTCTCTAAAATGTTCCCATTCTTGTCCATTATTTTGACTGGATTAATAGTGGCTCATTAAGGCCAAAAAGCAAGCCAGCTATTGTTTCTGGCTATGTTTTTTAAACATTGCTGAAAAGTGGCCTAGATAAGAAATGTGTTGCATTTTGTGGGATAATTGTAACACCATATTTGAAGTGAAGGATTTCTTATAAATTTGCTTCTTGGAACAGCTTTAGCTATTTCTTAAGCGAAAGAGGGAAAATTCGTCAAGACAATATATAGAAAAAACTGGTTATATGTTTATTTAGTAACAATGCGTTATTTTTTAGAGTAATAAGGAGGAGAATATTAATTAAAGAGGAAAACATTTTATTGTAACTCAGTGTGCTGATGCGTAGAGTGAGAGAAAAATGTCAGTAATTTTTTTTTTTTGAAAATGAACAGAGCTTATCAATATATCATACTGCTGAAGGTACTGGGATTTATAAGTAGAAGGAACCGCAAAGAAAGTTTTAACAATGAATAGAATTATGAAACAATTCATGAGTATTAAATTAGTATCAAATCGAGTATAAAAATAATTCTTTGTAACCTTTTGTGTGATCGCTAAAATACTTAAATGCTACTTACCTCTCGCTTCAATTTACTCGCAAAAGCCGATGGTAAAAGCATCGCGGAATAAGGCAAGCAAGCCCATAAAACGTAGGGAATCTTTTGATAACCTTTTAGAGTGATTATATAATAACCACAAAAGCAACAGATCCCAGTGTTTATTGCAAAGCTAAGAAAGACTTCTAAAGACAGGATACGTTCTGTTTCTTTTGCCAGATTAGTGCATTCCTTGTACAATTCCATCAATTTCGTCAAACTGTCGAATTGTTTCGATTTTTGTAAAACTCTCATTCCTCGAATTTCATCGTTAACTATCTTTAATGCATCTTGAAAGAAGCATACAAATAAGCCAATGTAAGAAGGAATGATCGTGACACATAGATATCCAAATGACTCTCCAAAACCATATAGAAGGACTAACAGTAATTTATACACGATTAAAGGAAGGGATGCAGGTTTCGCGCAGGAGCAGGAAACTATTTCACTATAGCCAAGCCAACCGCCAAAACCCGCAGAGAAGCACATGATATACAGAAATACAACAACGATGGTTGCAGTGTGCGATCCCTTGAAGTATACTGATTTCTTAAAAGCACTTTCTAATTTAGAGCACTTTTGTATTAGAAAAATCAACTTTGAAGTCTTTAGATACATCAAAAACCTCAGAATAAAGCCATAAAATAAGATACTGCTGGAAATATAACTGTCCACGATGTCTATATTATCACGAAAAGAAAATAAACCATCACATTGTACCAGACAAAAGCTTTCAAAACAATACACTGAAAAGATGAAAACACAGTACAGAATATGCAAACTGAACTTTTTCCAGTGCAACCCACCACAGTCGTTCGACGTAATTCCCTTAAAAAAGGAGAAACCAGAACAGTTGTGCAAGGTCGCAATGACCTGAAAACCTCTGAAGAAGCGACCCGAGGACATCTTTGCAAAAGGATGCAAAATAATATTAACACGTTGAGAAAACCTTTCTGAGTAGGGTATCATAGTTCTTCGTGCATTATAAAAGGGATAACGCATGCGTAGAATTCGGTCATTAGTCAAGCCTTTGCGTTGACTCCTTCTGACATCTTGCGTTGGTAGAACAACGCAAGGTGTCACACATATTACGACAATGTAGTGAGAGTTTTGTTCTTTCAAATGAGAAATAAATGCTTTGTTTAGTTATCACTAAACACAACTGGCAGTTAATTTCGATTTTCGAAAATGCCCATTCAATTTATTAATATGTTTTTGCTATTATTATTATTAATTAATTACTGTGTTAAGAGAATGTAACCATGACGAAGCGTGTCAATAACAAAGGAGATATTTTCTTAAAACGATTTGCTTCTTCAACGCTGAATAGAAAATCCTTTTATGTACATTCTGTATTTTATTCCTATATTATAGAAGTCTTGCTGTATTATTACTTTGCTATTCACGAATGAAGGATGAGCTGTCAGTGATGACTGGCAGCACCAGTTTCGAACTATGCTCATTACGTTTTATATTGGAGCTAGGGGCAGTTACAAATAAAATGTACAAATGACAAAAACCAGTAGGTCTTCATTTTAGTGTGATAAGAAGCTGTACTTATTGTTTACTGAAAGCATAAGCAATCGCTAATTCACGTATACGACTGTCCGGTTTCTGCATTTTTAAGTCAACAGCAAATATAACGAAAACCCCAAATTTTCAAGAGAAAAAGTAAAGAACCACAACACATTACAGTGTATAATGACAGAATCTTCAAAAATATGTGTGCGTTAATCCTGATATACATCCGTAACTTTACAAAAAGAAATTTGCTACTTCCATCAAGTACTCCCCCCTTTTTGTAATATGAAGATTACACATGGGTCGAACCGATGTATCAGAAAGGTCTGCCAGTTGTAATACTGTTATTACACACGCGTACCACATCTATTAAAAATTCAACGGACTGTTCTGCTTGAAAATGCTCTAATGAGAAATTGTGTCTGTATAGCACACACAAACACGTGAGAAATGTGTTACCAAGCTTTTTTTTTTCGCAGAAAGATTCGAGTTTCAATCAAGACAAATTCAATCAGAATGAGAACAAGGAAAATATTTAATGAATTATTATCCATATTAAAGTATTGTGTAATTTTATTCATATGTAGAAAAAGGTCGCTAGAACGGCGCTATCCCAACACATTTTTTAAAAGATCTATATTTCTTCCCCTAAATTGTTACCACCCCCACTGTTATAGGTACAATTTCTTCCTTCTTATCGAACTTCCCGGATCTCTTCAACAAAAGCTGTAGTCAGGAGATCTGAGGTGGATAGAGTAGTCCCACATGCATTCGGTTCATGAACACACACACACACAATGTACAACAATAATACACTCATACCATATCACCCTTCCACATGTGATATTCATCCAGCAGCATCCAAGAATGGCTCCTCCATTGATGTGCATGATATAATTGAATTCTTAACGGGTGGGCTTGGTGAAAAGACTTGAAAAGTTGCGTAAGGAAACGGTGATACCGAAGGATCAAATAATCGGATAAGATCTGAAAGTGATCTGCAACTTTTATGCGACCTTTACGAATAATAATAGAACATATTTCAGAATATCTGATATTCGTCAAATATAATCGTCTACAGAGGCAAAAAGACAATAAAAGGCAATTAGGCGCTCAACAAATTGGGAAAGTAACAGGAATTATTAAAGGTCATATGTATAGATGATATTGAATTTATCAAATTCTCTCATGGTATAGTATCTCTCTCAGGAAAGTGAAAACTGCACTGATATCAAATTTGTCGTCTAAACTTCGTTTCAAAGTTGGAGATTTCGGCTGCACGCCTTAATATGGGGATTTGCCGCGCTCTCTGTTAGGTGTCTATTAAGCATCAGAGCAACGAAAGCAATGAGGCGTCAGTAAATTGCATCTGTGTATTCTTTGGTCGGTTTGCTACACAAAAATCCCAAGAGCAGACAAAAAACCATTCAGCCCTCGCCTGACACCGACAACCACCTCACGTAATCGACAGGGTTCGAATTCAGGCATTTTCCAGTCTCTTTGGGAGCCCAGTGATGATGCGGCGCAAGGGAGAGGTATTCAGATAGAGTTTCTGGCGCAAAGGCTACTTTGGCCATATTGCTCCTGTCAGACCAATTGACTTTACATATGAAAACTGCCTAGAGAGCAGTAAGAAACGGTCATACATTTGAATTTGTTTTAAATAGAGAAAGAATTCAGAGAGATTTGCTTCTTTACCTATGATTCTGTTAGGAGACAAAGGTTCTTGCAGATCTGAAATAAAACTGAAACAAGTGAGTGGATACTTGTTGAACAAGCTGCATTTTGGAGTATGTTTTACTGTAAGTGGTTGAGAGCAGTGCGCACACTGTGGAGGATCATTTCCTCTAAGCAGATAGAGATATGCAAGGCGAATATGACCTATTCGGTTTCTGACTAAGCTTACTGCTTCTTTTCTGTTTTTACGAAGTTTACAACTCCATACTTGCGGTTCAGGTTTTAGTTTAAATTATTTGTTTGCATATAATTGAATAGTCGTTATCATCACTGTGGCCCAGTGATGATATGTTGTTGTTGTTGTTATTTAGCTTAACGACACAAGGGCTACTGAGGCCAAATTGTGTCTGTTCATAGTTTATTTAGTCGAAATATAGCACTGTTGGTGTTAAATTAAATACTCCTATATAGTCCAATACGTTTTAAAAATATTACAAGTTCATTTATGTTTGCTTCATTTCCCAGGATATGAGTTAAATCATGTGAGAGGTTCAACCTAGAGACTGACTGAAAAGTGTTTGACCGTATGGTTGAATATAGGGGACAATCGAAGAGGAAATGCCTAACAGTAAGTTGACTGTCACAGGATGAACACTGGGGTGGATCTTCTCCCAGTAGCAGGAACAGATGAGTATGATGAGTGTGTCCAATTCTGAGTCTTGCCAGTACTACTTCCTCTCGTCTGTTTTGTCGAAAGCCTGAGAGCCACAGCTTTGGTTCTTGCTTTATCTGGTAAAGTTTATTGTTGGTGTTACTTTTCCAGATCTGTGACCAATTGTCATAACTTGCTTTGCGAATAACAGGCTTATAATCAGTGTAAGGAACCTGAAGATGTTCTGGGCCAGCTGGATGAGGATTTTTAGCTGCAAGATCCGCACTTTCATTTCCCGGAATACCAGAATGGCCAGGGATCCAGCAAAAACTGATTGATTGATTAGACACACTGCAGGAAAATAGCTGAGAATAAATGTGTTTCAAGGTAGGATGAGAAGATGAAAAATTCTTCCTTATGGCAGAAACAGCACTGAGCGAGTCAGTGTAAATTATGACAGGTGAGATGGAAAGTTCAATAATTTTACTGAGTGCTAATTTGATGGCATATAATTCGGCTGTGAAGACGCTGCAGACTAATGGTAGTGAAGCTGTAACCGTTAGAGAAGGAAAAACTGCAGCTGCACCAACCGCAGTAGATGTTTTGGATCCGTCAGTATAGACTTTACAGGCATGGGAGTTCAGAGTAGTGTGAGCTAAGTGCAACTGCCTGATATTAAAGGAAGGTACAGTATTCTTTCCCCACTCCAAAAAATGTGTATCGTGGGAGGAAGAAACGTATGTCCAAGGTGGAACAGGAGCAGTTGTGTTCTGAAAAATATCGCTTAAATTGATATTCCAACTCTGAGAAAGCTCTTTAATCCTTAGTGAAGCAGGTCTGTTTTCATTTGGCTTGCTGTCATATATCAAATCCCACCGAGTATTATAAAGATACTCCCAACTGGGGTGAGATGGAAGACTCTGGATCTTAGCAGCATAGTGGAGCAATAATGATTTCCTACGAAGATGTAATGGAGGATCGTGTGCTTCGATATAGAGACTCTGGATTGGAGAAGTCTTAAAAGCGCCCAACGCAGTCCTGAGAGCACTGTGCTGGACAATATTTAGACGTTGTAAAGTAGTGCTCCTGGCAGAGTCATACACCGGACAACAATAATCTAGCCGTGACCGGATTAAAGTTCTATAAAGGTGCAATAGTGTATACCGATCAGCGCCCCATGACATAGCCGAGACTGATCGCAGTATATTCAGATGCTTTAGACATGTATTTCTTAAATGAGAGATGTGAGCTTGAAAATTCAGCTTGCTATCTAATATCACTCCAAGGAATTTAATGGTACTTACAAGCGGGATTGGAATATTGTTTATTTGTAATTCCGGATCGGGATGGAGAGTTCGTTTCTTGCAAAAGTGGGTGAGAGTGCATTTCTTTTCTGATAGTTTGTAGCCATTCCGTGAAGTCCACGATTGTATTTTGGTAATAGCAAGTTGGAGCTGCCGTTCGATGGTGTTCATACTTTGAGATCGACAAGAAATTGTAAGGTCATCTGCGTACATGTAAGTTTCAACAGTTTTTGGGATGTCTCGTGTTATGCTGCTAACTCGGATTGAAAATAGTGTTGGACTAAGTATCGATCCCTGCGGGACTCCTTCTTCCTGAATGTGAAATGCAGAGAGTACATTTTTATATCGGACCTGAAAAGAACGCAATTGCAGAAAAGTTTGAATTATTTTCGGCAAATGGCCCCTAAGCCCCAAGTGGTAAAGGTCCATAATAATCCCATGACGCCATGTAGTGTCAAATGCCTTTTCAAGATCTAGGTTGACCATGACAAGATGTTGTTTCATGACAAAGGCATTGCGGATATGAGATTCGGCTTTGATAAGCACGTCCAGCGTTGATATATTCTTCCGAAAGCCATACTGATGATCTGGAAGGAGATTTTGTGACTCCAGGATGTAAGTAAGCCTAGTGTGAACCATTCTTTCGAAAACTTTACCCAGGCAGCTCGTAAGAGATATTGGCCTATAGTTTTCAACACAGGAATGATCTTTTCCTGGTTTTGGTAAAGCAATAATGAAAGAATGACGCCAGGAGGAAGGATAGGCATTTTCGGAGAATATCCGATTATAAAAGATTAACATGGTACTCAAATCTTCTTGAATTAAATGTTTCAGCATAACATAATGAACTCCATCTGGGCCTGCAGCACTGTTTGAAGATCTGTTTAACGATTCTTGAAGTTCTATGAATGTAAAGGGTTGGTTGTACGGGAAAGAACGGTTCGTGAAAAAGTTGATTTTATATCGTTCTGCACTAGTTTTGACGTTCTGAAATGTGGACCCATAGGAGGCAGAAGCAGAGATTGTAGCAAATGATTCAGCAAGTGCATTAGCAACTTCTTCAGCTGTAGATAGGTCTTTCCCTTTCCAATGAAGTATTGGAGAGGGCATACGAGCGAATTTCCCATTTAGTGCCTGTATTTTTTTCCAAATGAGGCGTGTGTCGGTGTCTTTTGTGATTGTTGAGGCAAAAGCGATCCACGAGTCTCGTTTCGCTTTCCGTCTAATCTGCCTTGCTTTTGCTTTAAACCTTTTATAAGCAATGAGGTTATTTGTGGTGGGATTCTTACGGAAATTATTCCAAGCTCGGTTTTTTTCCTGTTTGGCAGTGAAGCAATCTGCATTCCACCAGTGATTTCGGTGATTGTGATATGTCTTGGATTTTGGAATGTAAGTATTTGCTGCAGTCAGAATCTGATTGGTGATGTAAGTATTTACATCATCAATAGGTTCTTTTTTAACGTAAGATCTGTCTAGAAGTATTTGAGCAGAATAGCCATCCCAGTTCGCCTTTTTAAACTTCCAAGAGGATCGTTTATCAGGATTTGGTGTTACTCCTGTTTGTAAGGAGCAAATGATCGGAAAGTGGTCACTGCTAAAAGGATCAGTTAATACAGACCATGTCATGATTGGAAAGATGGAAGGTGACAGTGATGATAACCACTCTTGTTGTTATTGGGATTAACGACACAAGGGCGACTGAGGCCAAATTGTGTCTGTTCACACAGTTTATTTACAGGCAACATATCGTTAGAGATATTAAATTATGTGCCCCTGTACAGCCCAATATGTTTTAAATACATGAAAAGTTCTTGTATATCGGTTTCATTTCTTAATATATGAGATGAATTATATGATATGTTCAACGTTAAGAGTGACCGGAAAGTGTTTGATCGAATGGTTGAATATAAGGGACACTCAACCAGAAAATGACGAACCGTAAGTAGCGTCCGACAGGATGAACACTGAGGTGGGATTTCTCCCAGTAACAAAGAAGAGATGAGTATGGTGAGTGTGTCCAGTTCTGAGCCTTGCCAATATCACTTTTTGTCGTCTGTTTCGTCGGAAGCTAGAGAGCCACAGCTTTGGATCTTCTTTTATCTGGTAAAGTTTATTGTTGTTGTTACCTTTCCAGATCTGTGACCATTTATCCTAGCATGCCTTACGAATAACAGACTTAACGCTTTACGAATAACAGTCGCTGTAAGGAACCTGAGGGTGTTGTGAGAAAGTGTATGTGTGGTATGGCTGTTTATTGGCGTATTAGCTGCTATGGCTATAGTGCGCCTATTCGTACGAATATTAGAAAATAATAATGAAGCCAGTTTTAATTAATTTAAGTTCTGAAGCCTATTCATAAAAAATGATACTCCAATTTGTTTTAAAAAGCAGAAAAGTTCGTTAACATTTGCGTCCTCTCCAATGATATGAGGTAATGTCAATGGTGCACGACGATTAGCCTGATTTTGAAGTATTACAGCTCAATGTTGTTGATAGTGTGGACAGTTGATTTTATTGGAGCAAAAACGACTGCGGTTATACTGCACCAAGAAAAGATTAGAATATCACCAAAGATAAATTCTGGTAACATTTAAAAGGTTACCTCGTCAAATTGTTATACACACACACACACACACACATATATATATATAAGGCAGTATAAGTTTAAAACTAAATTATCCAATTTATATATGTGTGTATATATTAATAGCTTGTAAAAACTTAAAACTGCTGGAACGTGGTCGTTGTCTGACAAAATCTGACAGTGTATAAGGCCCAGTCGGATGAGTAAAACCGGTAAAATTTATATTGCACACATGGGTAAAATTAACGCAACCTATTAAAATATGCTTTATTGATAAAACGGTGTCGCAAGACTCGCACATAGGAGGGTCATCTGCCCTCAGCAGAAACGAATGTGTCAGATGACCGTGTCCTATGCGAAGTCGAGCAAGAACAACTTCCTCGCTCCGATTCCTGCGCAGACTGGACTGCCATGTTTCTATTACAGACTTTATCTGGTATAATTTATTTGTTCTCTCTCTATGCCATAGTTCTGGCCATTGGGAGTATATCTTGTTGCATTTGCCTGCAGTCTGCATAGGGGACTAACAAGCAACAATTATTAGTGGGAGCTGCTGATTTGGCTGCGGTGTCAGCGAAATCATTTCCCCTTATCCCAATGTGGCTAGGAATCCAGCAGAAGCGGATATCAAACTTGTATTAATGAAGAGAATGTATCTTCTGCTGAACCCGACAGAGAACTGGATGAGAGTTGTGTCTCAAAGATAATAAAGCCTGTAATACACTCAAAGAATCAGAATATATTATTGACCTTTGTCACTGACTAGTTCGAATGTGATCCAAGGCTAACTCTATAGCATGGAGCTCTGCAGTGTATATGCTGGATTCAGGAAGAATCTGCTGAGATATTATATTATCCGGAAAGACAAAAGCAGATCCTACGCACGATTCAGACTTCCAGCCGTCTGTGTAAACTGGCAGGCAGTCGGTGTGCTCAGCTCGGTGTGCAGAATAGAGTTGCTGGTAGACAGATGGAGTCTCAGACTTTACCCATTTCTTAATGGGAAAAATAGCACGATGGGGTATGTGCATGCCAGGGTGGAAGAGTTTCTTTTGGTGTTTGTGCAACCTTGTCCACCATGACGTTAAACTCTCTGATTAGCTCTTGGACACGAATACTAAAAGGTCGGTTGGCACTCTGACGGATATTGTACAAGTTTTCCCAACGTGGCTCAAAAACGGATGTCCACGCAGGATGGTCTGGCAGGGGTTTCAACTTGAAAGCATAGTTTAAAGACAACTGCTTATGTCGAAGGGATAACGGTGATTCGTTTGCTTCGACGTATAAGCTCTGGACAGGAGATGTTCGACATTCTCCAATAGCGATACGGATAGCCTGATGGTGAACAGTGTCCAGCAATTGAAAGACACTATCTCTGGCTAAGGAGTATCCCTAGGCCCCGTAGTCTAGTTTGGATCGTACAAGTGCACGATAAAGACGTAGTAAGGTGCACCTTTCTGCTCCCCAAAGCGTAGAGGAGAGAGAGAGAAGAATATTTAATCCTCTCGTGCATTTTGTACGAAGTGGACGAATATGTTCTAGAAAGGTCAACTTTTTATCAAAGACAAGTCCCAAGAATTTTGTGTCTGACACTACTGGAATAGCATTTTTGCCGAGCCTTAATTCAGGTTCAGGATGAAGATTACGTTTACGACAAAAGTGTATGCAAACGGTGTTCTGCGGCGAGAACCTGAATCCATTAGATAGAGCGCAGGAATTTAGGCGACCAATGGCTTTTTGCAGTTGTCTTTCAATAACCCTCATGTTGCATGACTGACAAAATATACTAAAGCATCAACATAGAGGACACTCTTTACAGTTGGAGGAAGTTGTTCGGTTGTTATTGGGTTTAACGACACATAGGCTGCTAGGGCCATATTGTGTCTTTCTAATGGTGAATAGGAAATATTAGCTTATTTGTGATAACTATATCTTATGATATATTCCTATACGATTTAGGAAAGTAAACAGTTCTTTTTCATTAGAATCATCTCCCAGAATCTAGTAATAAATTTATTGATGACTGTGTATTAACTATTGATTTAAAGGTGTTTAAGCGGATATTTCAAAAGTGGGGACGGTCCACTAACAAATGGCGAATGATCAGTTCTACTTGACAGGATGTACATTGGGGAGCGCTATCTTTAGTTAATAGATACAGGTGATTATGCCTAGTCTGTTTTTCTCGTTCAATATCATTTATATCAGGCGATGGCAGATGTTACAGGTGTCTCCGCTTTGGCCATACCTCACATACTTGCAATCAGCGTGAATCCACATGTGGCCACTGTGCCCAAAAGGGACACGACTATAAGGATTGTCCTGTCAGAGATCAGCCGCCAAGCTGTGCAAATTGCAAGGCTGCAAAGGCTCCACACCAACATTCCATCCGAGATAACAACTGCCCTGTCTATCTAAAAGTAAAGAGTCTCTACCAAATGCGGATAAATTATGGATAGAATTCCTTCTCCCAATTGCCAACTAGAGATAAGAATTGTACAATTAAATGCGCAGAGAGCAAGAATCGTTGCAGACCAGCTGAAGATAAAGGCTGAGGAAAAACAAATAGATCTAATCCTGCTCCAGGAGCCCTATGTTCGCTCTGGAGTGGTTATGGGCTACCCCTCATCGTATAAAATTGTCCACTGTACAAATGACCAACCATGGGCTGCGATTGTCATCAGAAACCCTGATATCACAGCAACCAAGATCACCCCACTATGCACTTCCATCAGTGCCTGTGCCCAAATCATGACATCTCTTGGATCACTGTTCATCCTCTCTCTCTACAGCCATCCAGGTGAAGACATCACTGCTGCGATCTCTCTGATTGAAATGGCTCTCCAGCTCCTCCCGGGTGGGCAGCTACTGATAGGCATGGACTCAAACTGTCACTCGCCACTCTAGCACAGTCAGGCACCAGATAGGAATGCCCTAGGAAATGGCTCAAGACTTGAGGACCTTATCCTCACATCAGGCTTACAAATCTTAAACCGCCCAGGACATCTACCCACTTACAGTGGCCCACTCTGGGAGAGCGAAATTGATATCACAATGGCTACGCCTGACTTAGCCAACAAACTTTCCGGCTGGACGGTCCAGGAGTCCTGGACCACTTCAGACCACAGAGCGATCACATTCTCCCTTGTTCGCTCTGTGGAACGCGTTACATCGATTCCAAAGGACATTGTGCGTTATAACACCAAAAAAGCGGATTGGCAACGCTTCCTTGTGGAACTGTCCAGAAGGCTACCGGATGATGTTCCTCTACCGGCTTCACTCTCGCCGGATCACTGTGTACGCAATATTACTGCCATCATCAAAAGTGCCTGCGATCTGTCCATTCCACGTAGAATGGCCATACCGCTATGCTGTCCCCTGGTGGAATACAGACCTTCGGGACTTAAGAAAGAGGGCACAACAAGCCAGGAAAACTTACCAACGTGCACGTGCCCATCTTCCCCCACATGAGGTTGAAGCTGCCCGGGAGGCATATCGGGTAGTTAGAAACATGTACACGAAGGAAATTCGTAAGTGTAAGAAGGAATCATGGCACACCCTGGTCTCTACTATTGGCAATGAAGACCCATGGGGCATTGTGTTCCGCATCGTCACCAATAGTCTGCCTAGAGGTGAGGTTCTTAGTTCAACTCTCAAACCGGATGGCTCTTCAACCTTTACCTGGTCTGACTCAATATACAATATTCTTGATTCCATTTACCCTACTGAATTTTCAGCGATGTCACTGGAGCAACACCAGTTCATCGACAGTAATCAAGCTTATCAGCCAGAGGCTACGGAACCGCCCTTCACTATGTTAGAGATGAATATGGCTCTGGCTAAAATGAAAGATGGCAAAAGGCCAGGTGCTGACTTACTCGAAGTCGACGTAGTCAAGAAATTCGCTGAAGGCTACCCCACCACACTCTTGAGCCTCCTCAACAGGTGCCTTGCTTAAGGAACTTTCCCTGTACCCTGGAAGACTGCTACTCTCAAGCTGATACTGAAAAATCCAGATAAACCGCCCCAACTTCCTGCCTCCTACCGACCAATTGCTCTGCTCTCCGTTTTGGCCAAGCTGTTGTTGTTGTTGTTGTGGTGTTTTTTTTTTTTTTTTTGGTGCAAGGGCAACTTAGGCCATATTGCACCTCCCAAATCAATTGATTTTACATACGGGAACTGCTTGTCCCGCAGTTAAAAACGATCATACATTTTAATTTGTTTTAAATAAAGAAATAATTCAGAGAGATTTGCTTCTTTGCCTATGAGGCTATTGAGAGAGAGAGGTTGTTGCAGATCTGGGATGGAACTAAAAGTCATTCGTCGGGCATTGTTAAACAAGCTACATTCGACAAGTATATGTTTTACTGTAAGTGGCTGTGAGCAGTTTGCACATTGAGGAGGATCATTCCCTGTAAGCAGATAGAGATGTGTGAGGTGAGTGTGACCTATTCGGATTCTGGCTAAGATTACTTCTTCTTTTCTATTTTTACGAAGGCTAGAAGTCCATAATTGTGGTTCAGATTTTATTTGAAATAGCTTGTTATTTGTTTGCATTTTCCACAGAAGTGTCCATTGTTCCATGCATGTTTTCTGAATTTTGTGTCTGTAATCAGGATATGGGACTAGATCATTTGTTGAGGCTATATTAGAAGGATGCTTTGCAGCATCATCTGCACATTCATTTCCTGGAATACCACTGTGGCCTGGGACCCAAGAAAAGATAACAGTTTGTTTATGCTCATGAAGGTGCATCAGCTTATGTTTTATGAGTTTTAATAAAGGATTGGTAGGTGAGGAAATACCTTTCAAAGCTAAAATAGCACTTTGTGAATCGGTATATACTATACTTTTATTTATTGACAGCAGTGAGATATTTTCAAGAGCAAGGTTGATGGCATGAAGCTCAGCGGTATAACTGCTACATTCGACTGGAAGTGAAAATGAGATAGTTGAATTAGGGAAGACAGCAGCTGCACCCACTTGATTGTCAGACTTTGAACCATCAGTATAGATCTTTGTGAATTCAGGGTACTTTTGTGTATGAGCATAATGTAGTTGTTGGATGTTAATATTTGCTATGGAACTTTTACCCCATTGCTCAAGGTATTCATGAGAGGAGAATGTGAGAGTAGACCATGGGGGATCTGGATCTTTTGATTCTCTGAGGATATTATCGAATTGGAAGTTCCAGCTTTCTGCTAGAATCTGCAGTCTGATACCAGCAGGCTGAATTGTTCTGGGTTTATTTCTATAGTGAGTTTTCCACAGAGGATCATGCAGGAGTGACCAAACAGGATGAGTAGGCAGGCTTTTAATTTTAGCTGAGTAATTCATCAGTAACATTTTTCTTCTGATGCTAAGTGGAGGTTCGTGAGCTTCAACGTAAAGACTTTGCACCGATGATGTTCTGTATGCCCCTAGGGCTATCCTAAGAGACGAATGTTGGATGGGCGCAAGATGCGCCAAGGTGCTTTCCCTAGCTGAGTCATAAACAGGTTGTTGTTGTTGTTGTTGTTGTTAAATTTGTTGGTGCATCAGCAACTTAGGCTATAATGCACTGATTACTGTCTAATATCTTCTTAGTTTGTCTTACACGTGATATGGTTCATATATTGTGATATTTATTTATCAATTTTAGAAAGAGAAAAATGTCATTCATGTCCTCACGATCTCCTAGAACATTCTGTAATGATAACTGGCTGGAGTTATGAAAATGAGAGAAGAAAGCAGATTTCCGTTCTTGCAGATATAGCGGGCATTCCAGGATGATATGTTTTACTGTTAGTGAACATAAGCAGTTGCTGCATTGTGGAGGATCATCGTTTGTTAGTAGGTAGCTATGAGTGAGGAATGTATGACCAATGCGTAATCTGGCTAGGATGGTTTCTTCTTTTCTGTTTCGTCTCAGACTGGATTGCCATTGCTTGGGTTCTCTCTTGATTTCAAGAAGTTTATTATTTGCTTGACTTTGCCACGTGCGTGTCCACTGTTGTTTATACATCTGTTTGATAATGGATTTATGGTCAATATAAGGAGTCCTGAAATTAGATGGTATCACATTTGTAGCATATTTAGCAGCTAAATCTGCCTGCTCGTTTCCTAGTATTCCAGCGTGTCCAGGGATCCAACAAAATATTACTAGCTGTCCATGTCCGTGAAGTTCTTGTAGCTGTGCCCAAATTTTTTGTACCAGCGGATGACTAGGGAAGAATTGACGCTGTAGAGAATTCACAGCACTCAATGAGTCCGTATATATGATGGATTTGGTATACAACTCTTCTTTGATATTCTCTAGAGCTAGAACAATGCCGTATAGTTCTGAGGTATAAGTACTGCATTCATACGGAAGCTGTCTGGAGATGGTGATATTTGGTAATACTACAGCAGTACCAACTTTTCTACCAATTTTGGATCCATCTGTATATATTTGAATGAAAGTGCTCAACTCAGCGGAGTGGGTCTTATGAATTTGTCTTATGTTGGAATCTGGAAGGTTATTCTTTCCCCATTGCTGAAAATGTCTATCAATATGTATCGGGGGCATTTGCCATGACTGTATTTCCATGCTAGTATCCTGAAGAATGTTAGTAAAATTCAGGTCCCAGCTTGTGATAAGAGCTTGAAGCCTAATGCCAGATGGTTTATTGAGCCGTGGTTTATTTTCATAAAGTTTACTCCATTTGGGTATAAATAGATATTGCCATATGGGATGATGTGGAAGACTGCTGATTTTGGCTGCGTAATTTAGTAACAGAACTTGTCGTCGAAGATGTAGCGGTGGCTCATAGGCTTCGGTATATAGGCTTAAGATTGGTGAAGTACGGAAAGCCCCCAGTGCAACTCGTAGGGCACTATGATGTACGGGATCGAGCCATTTCAATGCACTCGGTCTGGCCGAGTCATATGCAGGAGACCCATAGTCTAACCTGGATCTAATCAGCGAGCGATATAACTGTAGTAACATGTAGCGATCTGCGCCCCATGACATAGAAGAAATTACTCTGAGAAGATTTAGTTTTCTAAGACAACTTGTACGAATATGCTTTATATGTTCCAGGAAGTTTAATTTTTTGTCAAATATTACACCAAGGAATCTAATACTAGGCTGGAAAGTAATACGATGAGAATCTAACTTTAGGTCTGGATCAGGATGTAAAGAGCGTTTGCGACAGAAGTGTACGGCAGTTGTTTTTAGTTTAGAAAGTCGATATCCATTGTATTTGGCCCAAGAGACTATTTTGTTAATGGTACCTTGTAGTTGTCTTTCAATTAGTCGCATATTTTGAGAGTGACATGAGATGGCAAGATCGTCAGCATACAAGTATGCGTCAACTGTGTTAGGTATGCACTTGGTTATGGCATCAATCCTAATTGCAAAGAGTGTGGCGCTCAACACTGAACCTTGGGGAACTCCCTCTTCTTGTACATATGCTCGAGACAATGAAGAGCGGAATCTGACCTGAAAGGATCTATTCCCTAGAAAGTTCTTAATGAATATTGGCAGATGACCCCGAAGTCCACATTTATGTAAGTCTTGAAGAATCCCATATCGCCAAGTTGTATCGAAGGCTTTCTCTATGTCTACGCATATCATGACTAGGTGCTCATTTCTGAGGAAAGCGTTCCGGATATTTGTTTCTGCTTTAATAATGAGATCAAGTGTAGATCTTCTTCTGCGGAAGCCATGCTGGTTTGGACTTAGAATGTTTTCCGTTTCTAGAAACCATGTCAGTCTAGCGTTAACTATTTTTTCCAATGTTTTTCCCAGACAACTGGTTAGAGAAATAGGGCGGTAATTTCTGGGATCTGTGTGGTCTTTTCCCGGTTTCGGGAAAGCTAGCACATAAGAATGGCACCAGCTAGCAGGATAATACTCCTCTAGGAAAATTCTATTATACAGCTGTAAAAGGGCAGTTAACGAATCCTCACTTAAATGAGAGATCATGGGATAAAAAATTCCATCGGGGCCTGGAGCACTGTTCTTCAATCGAGAAAGTGCACTGCGCAATTCAATCATGGTCAGAGGTAGATTATACGAGTATGGGACGGCAGTATTAAATTTTAGTTTGGATTTTTCTGTCCGGGATTTTAGCAATTGAAATGCTGATTCGTATGTGGCAACAGCTGAATGTGTTTCAAATGAAGTACCTAAGACATTGGCAATCTCTACAGGTTCAGAAATTTCCTTCCCACTTACAAGTAGTATAGGAGAAGTTGTTTGCGAGTATTTGCCATTAATTCGTTTAATTTTTTTCCAGATTATAGAAGTATCTGTGGATCTGTTAATGGTAGATGCGTAACGTGCCCATGCTTCTTTTTTACTCTCTCGTCTTATATGACGAGCTTTAGCTCTGGCTCTCTTAAACTGTAGGAGGTTGGCTGTGGTTGGACATTTTCGAAACAGATTCCAGTACTTATTTCTTTCTTTTTTAGCATTGTTGCATGCTTCATTCCACCATATTTTTGGATGAAGCCTAATTTTGAGTGAAGATTTTGGAATAGCTACCTCCGATGCTTTCATTATTTTTCGTGTAGTATACCTGACTGCAGAATCAATTGTGAGGGTTGTAATGACGGAAGTATCTATTCGAGCTATTTCCTGGTATTTAGTCCAGTTAGCCTTTTCAAATTTCCAGGTTGTCCTAATATCTCTCTGGGGAGGAGAACTTGAGCTAAAGGTACAGATGATAGGAAAGTGATCGCTACCACAAGGGTTATCAGTAACAGTCCAGTCTATGATAGGAAATATTGCTGGGGAGCATATTGAAAGATCAATAGCTGAACTTGAACCAGATGGAGAGTGTATGTATGTGTGATCACCAGTGTTTAGAATAGTTAGATTATGTTTATCTAAAAATTTTTCTATCATCTGTCCTCTAGAGTCAAGATGTTGGGAACCCCATAGGGGGTGATGGCAATTCCAGTCACCCATAATACAGAAGGGAACAGGTATTTGCTTAACTATATCATCTAAGTCATCAAGGCTGTATGTATGGTTTGGTGATAGATACAACGAAACTAATGTTACTGTTATACCAATGGTGACACGAACTGCAACCGCCTCTAAAGGTGTTTGTATGGGGATAGGTCTACAGGGAACTACAGAGTTCACTATGACTGCTACTCCTCCATGAGCTGAATTAGAGGAACTTCTATCTTTTCTATATATGGTATAATGCTTAATTGTCATAGATGCTGTATTTGTGAGATTAGTTTCTTGAATGCATACTGCAACAGGTTTATATTTATTTAATAGATCGTAAAAGTCATCTACATTAGCACGGAGCCCACGGCAATTCCACTGAATAACTGTAGTCATTATTTGGTTTTAACTGGTGTCTGCTAACATCCGTGAAGTAGTCTGTTTACGCCTGTCTATTTTTCCCTTTTCCTTCTTTGAGAAGACTGGTCTGCCTGTGTCGATGTCATCTTCTGGATGAATTTCAAGAATTGTATCGTCATCGCCTGCTTTTTCATCGATGTCCATGGTTTCAGATCTGAGTTTGTATTTATCACTTCTTTCAGTGCTCTTGGTTTGTTCTTTCTGTTGCAGTATGGGATTCTTATCTGGAGGAACTGATACGGGTGTATTTACCTCTTTTGTTACATAACTGGAGGGAGAGGCTTCCTTTGATGAAGAAAGTACTGATTTAGCCCAACCAGAAATAGAGATATTTGGAGGGACTGAGCAGTCAGTTTGAGTTGATACTGAGCATAGTCGTTGAGTAATTGACGCATACGTAGATGATTTAACAGGAATTGTAAATTGTTTTTTTGCCTCTTGGTATGACACCTTATGCTCTATTTTATATTTCTGGATATTCTTTTCTCGTTTCCATTGATCGCAGTCCTTAGAGAAGGCAGAATGATTTCCATGGCAATTAGGACAATTTTGAGTTTCCTTGTTACAATCAGTATGTGTGTGTTCTTTAGAACCACAAGCAGCACAAGTGACTGCACCTCTGCATACAGTTTGCGAATGACCAAATTTTTGGCACTTGAAGCACCGTACCGGGTTGGGAATGTATGGTCTAACATGACATCTGAGGTATCCAGCCTTTATAGTTGTGGGGAAAATTGGTGTTTTAAAGGTCAGTATAACTGTCCGAGTGGGGACGAGCTCTCCATCTCTTTTGATCAAAATTCTTTTGGCGTGGATTACATTTTGATTGTTTAATTCATGGACAAGTTCATCTTCCGATACATTTAGGAGATCCCATTCTGATATTACCCCTTTAGAGGAGTTCAAGGTGGCGTGTGGGGTAACCTTTGTGGGAATTCCACCAAAGGTAGAAATTTTCAGAAGTCTCTCTGCATGTCTATGTTCGTTCATCTCCACTAATAAATCTCCAGATCTTAATCGACGAACCATTTTTGGAGGGCCAGCCACATTTTCGAGACATTTCTGAATCAAAAATGGAGATAACTTACTAAGTGGTTGGTCTGTGGAGGAATGCAATATTAAAAAGAGAGGAGCAGAATGATCTGTCCCTTCTTTTTTTTTTGTCTCTTGGCATGGGATGGATTTAAGTCATGATCTAGAGCATGTCTATCTACATCTGGATCAGTAGATCCATGGCTAGACTGTTTTGTGTTTTCCATTACTGCTCCTTTTAGCCCTGGGAGAGTGGTTTTCTCTCCCAGACTTCCAGCCCCGCCACGTGGAGGCAGGAGCGGTGCCACCAGTGACCAAGCGATAAAGAGATTAGTTGTTAGTGTGTTAATAAGTTATTCCTATATACAAAAAGAAAGGTGTCTTGCCTTTCTGTCAAGTGCGCTAACTTCTTTACTTCAGAAGCGCAAAATTAAATAAGCTCAGAAAAATAACACTATTCTATAATCAACCGCTCTTTTAAGTAAATCGCTTTCAAAATCGCTTAGGAATCGCTATAGTCACTCGCTTGGCACTCGGGGCCTCATAAACAGGTGCCCCGTAGTCTAGCCGAGATCTAATTAGGGACTTATACAAGTGGAGCAGGGTACAGCGATCTGCACCCCAAGATGTACTGGAGATTACCCGGAGTATATTCATTTTCCTTGCGCAAGAGGTTCTTAGATATTTTATGTGCTCCTGGAAATTTAATTTCTTATCAAAAATTAGCCCTAGGAGCCGAATACTGTTCACGATTGGTATAGGGTGATTGGCCAAGTGCAACTCAGGTTCAGGATGCATTCTGTGCTTTGTGCAGAAATGTATGGCTGCTGATTTGTGGCTTGACAGTCTGTATCCATTTTGTGCCATCCATAATTCAATGCTGTTTATGGATATTTGTAGATGCCTCTCGATATAGTTCATATTCTGGGAATGGCAGGATATGGTAAGGTCATCCGCATAGAGATATGAGTCAACGGTGTTTGGAATGCTTGGTTTGGTTTGGTTTGGTTTGGTTTGGTTTTATTGGCGCATTAGCATCTAAGGCTATAATGCGCCAAGACCAGGTAATATATAAAAATTTAACATCTCAGTGACCTAATTAATTAGGCCACCGTGTCCAGATCTAATTACAATGATAAATCAATAAACGAAATAATAATAACATGAATTTTAAATACGATTAAAAACGTTTATTGCTTTCAAAAAGCTAAAAATAGCAGACACATTGTCATTGTCAGATAAAATCTGACTGAGTGTATACGGCTCAGTCAGATGGCTAAAAGCGGTAAAACGGATATTGCTAAAATCTGGACAGTCAACTAAAATGTGTCTAATTGATAAAATTGTGCCACAGGACTCACACATAGGAGGGTCATCAGCCCTCAGCAAAAACGAATGAGTCAAATGACTATGTCCTATGCGGGTCCGGGCGAGAACAACTTCCTCTTTACGATTCCTGCGCAGACTAGACTGCCACGGTTCAATTAAAGGCTTTATAAGATATAATTTATTCGCAGTCTGTCTATTCCACGAATCCTGCCATTGGGAGTGTATCTTTTCGTGTATTATTCGCCTGCAGTCTGTATAAGGGACTGACAGGCAGCGATTATTATTGGGAACTGCTGATTTGGCTGCATTGTCAGCCAAATCATTTCCCTTAATCCCAATGTGGCTGGGAATCCAGCAGAAGCGGATATCATATTCACGTTCTCGGAGGAAGTGAATCTTCTGCTGAATGCTAGACAGAACTGGATGAGAATTATATCTCACAGATATTAAAGCCTGTAACACGCTGAGAGCGTCGGTATACAAAATGAACCGTTGGTATTCGCATTTACTAATGTGATCCAAGGCTAACTCTATAGCGAGCAGCTCTGCAGTAAATATGCTGCATTCAGAGGGAATCTGCTCTGATGTAATGCTGTCTGTAAAGACAGCAGCAGATCCCACATATGATTCCGACTTCGAGCCGTCTGTGTAAACTGGCGCGAAGTCAGAATATTCAGCTCGGTGTGCTGAATAAAGCTGCAGGTAGACAGACGATGGAGTGTCCGACTTTCCCCAATTTCTAAGTGACAAGTCACATGCCGGGAAATGAGCATGCCAGGGTGGAAGGGGTTGCTTCGGTGTTTGGGCAACCTTGTCTACCTTGATATTAAATTCTTTGAGTAGCTCTTGGACACGAATACCAAAAGGTCGGTTGGCAGTCTTACGTGTGTTATACAAATTTTCCCATCGTGGCTCAAAAACGGATAGCCACGTAGGATGGTCTGGCAGGGATTTCAGTTTGAAAACGTAGTTTAGAGACAACTGCTTACGACGAAGCGATAACGGCGGTTCGTTTGCTTCGACGTATAAGCTCTGGACTGGAGATGTTCGATATGCTCCAATAGCGGTACGGAGTGCCAGATGATGGACAGGATCCAGCCACCGAAGTACACTGTCTCTGGCCGAATTGTATACCAGGGACCCGTAATCTAGTCTGGATCGCACAAGTGCACGGTAAAGCCGAAGGAGGGTACATCGGTCTGCTCCCCAAGATGTAGAGGAGAGAGAGCGGAGGATATTTAGCCCTCTTGTGCACTTGGTGCGGAGTTGACGAATGTGATCAAGAAAGGTCAACTTTTTATCAAATACGAGTCCCAGAAATTTTGTATCCGCCGCAACTGGAATAGCATTTTGTCCGAGCCTTAATTCAGGTTCAGGATGAAGATTACGCTTACGACAAAAGTGTACGCAAACGGTCTTCTCCGGCGAGAACCTGAAACCATTTTCAAGTGCCCAGGAGTTGAGGCAATCAATGGCTTTCTGCAGTTGTCTTTCAATAACCCTCATGTTGCATGACTGACAAAATATGCTAAAGTCATCAACATAGAGGGCACCGTTTACGGTTGGAGGAAGTTGTTCTGTGATGGAATTTACTTTGATGGCGAAAAGCGTGACACTTAAAACTGATCCCTGTGGTACTCCCTCCTCTTGGCTAAAGGAACGAGAGAGTGAGGATCCCACACGAACTTGGAAAGATCGATCGGCTAAAAAGTTTTCAATAAAAATGGGGAGTCGTCCCCTAAGACCAAGGCTATGCAGATCTTTTATGATGCCAAATCTCCAAGTTGTGTCATACGCTTTCTCCATGTCAAAGAACACCGACACCAAGTGTTCGCGTTTTAGGAAAGCATCCCGGATGGATGTTTCCAATCTAATAAGATGGTCCAAAGTGGACCGGTTCCTTCGGAAGCCGCACTGGATGTTGGAGAGAAGGTCATTTGTTTCTAAGTACCATATTAAACGAGAATTAACCATTCTCTCCAGGATTTTGCACAGACAGCTAGTCAGAGCTATAGGACGATAATTGGTGGTGACTTTTGGATCCTTTCCTGGCTTAGGAAAAGCAAGGACGATTGCCTTCCGCCAGGAGTCCGGAAACTGCCCTTCAATAAAGATTCTGTTATAAAGAAGGAGCAGATAATCCATAGATTTTGGTGAAAGCCGTTTAATCATTTCATAATGGATGCCATCTGGTCCAACAGCACTTGCATTAGAAAGAGTGAGGGCTCTCTTCAGTTCCTGCATAGTGAATGCCCCGTTGTAGGGATAGAGGCCCTTGGACTTGAAATTAAGTGCCTGCTTTTCAATTTTATGTTTCAGGACCAGGAACTCTGGGGAATACGAAGATGTTGCGGAGATGTTAGAGAATGTTTCCCCAAGAGCATTGGCTATTGCAGTTGGATCTGCAATAGCGCATCCATTATAATCTAGGATTGAAGAAGGGTGGGATGTATATTTTCCCTTCATTTTCCGGATTTTATCCCAGACTACCTTAGAATTGGTAGCCTGGTTAATAGATGATGTAAAACGGATCCATGATTCCTTTTGACTCTGACGGCGAATGTAGCGTGCTTTGGCTCGTGCACGCTTGAAGGCTATTAGATTACAAGTGGTAGGATATCGACGGAATATCCCCCACGCTTTGTTTTGAGCCTTTTTTGCTGCCGTGCATTGTGAATTCCACCAAGGTTTGGGAAATGGTGGAAACCGGGCAGATGTTTTTGGAACAGCATTCGCAGCTGCTTGGACAATGATTTCTGTGATGTACGTTACTGCGTCATTGATAGGCTCCTGACTGACTGTACTGAGTTCAAAATTTGCCTGATGTTGGAAGGCATTCCAGTCAGCCTGATCAAACTTCCACCGTGGTAACCTAAAAGGAAGACATGGTCTCCCACTGTGTAACAAGGTTATCACAGGGAAGTGATCACTTCCGTATGGATTCTCCTCCACTTCCCAAGTGAGTGATGGGAGTAGAGAAGGGGAGCAGATAGAGAGATCAATGGCAGAAAAAGTACGGGTAGGCATATGGAAGAAGGTGTTTGTTCCAGTATTTAGAAGGGAAAGGGCATTGTCATTGAGCATACGCTCTATGACCCGCCCCCTTCCATTGATGTTAGCACTACCCCACAGGGTGTTATGTCCATTAAAATCCCCAAGAAGTAAGAAAGGGGGTGGCAACTGCGTTAGAAGATCATCCAGGTCTTCCTGGGAGATGTCAGTCCCAGGTGGCAAATAAATAGAGCAGACCGTTAATAAAAATCCCACTGTAAGGCGAATTGCAACAGCCTCTATGCTGGTTGTAATTAGCAAAGGCTGAACTGGGGTCTGATTACTCACAAGGATAGCCACTCCTCCATGAGCAGGACCATCCGCAATTCTATCCTTACGAAAGATTGTGATGTTATGCATGGTAGGATCATCATTTGCCTTTAGATATGTCTCCTGCAAGCAAAAGCAAACTGGCTCATGCTTTTGCAGGAGGGCCTTGATATCATCTGTATTTCGCCGGAATCCACGACAATTCCATTGTAGGAATTTAGCCATTATTTTGGCTTGGTGGGTCCATCAGGCGGCTTCCGAGGTGCTGAGGGCTTACTTTTATCAGTCTTGGCTTTATCTTTTTTGGGGAAGAATGGACGCTGTCCGGTGTCCATTTCTTCCTCCACGAAGAGTTGCAAGACTGAATCGTCCGGTACCTCCTTGTCCTCTACATCCATTGATTCTGTTAATTTTGGTTGCTCTTTTTTACCACTTGGTTTTGTTAGTGGTGGAGCACTAGGAGGTACGGATATTGGAGTAGCAGCTGATTGTGTTTTTGTGGTGGGCTTTTGTGAACTCAATAAATAGCGTGCAATCGGCGTGAATGACTCTCTTGGTGGTATAGTCATATCTGTTTGTGTACCGATAGTGCACTTCGCAGAAACCTTCTGAGCATATGAAGGCTTTCCGCTATTTATTGGTTGTATGCGTTTTCTGGCCTCTGGGTAGGAGATGTTTAGCTCCGTTTTTAACTTTTGTATCTCCTTTTCGTCCTTCCACCGCTGGCATGCTCGAGAGTATGCAGGGTGCTCTCCTTGGCAGTTAATACAGTTAGGCTTAGGAGCTATACATTCCTTGCTCTCGTGATCTTTAGCACCACATCGAGCACAGGCAGGGTTACCACGACAAGCTGTTTGTGAGTGGCCGTACTTTTGACATTTAAAACACCTCAGTGGGTTTGGAACGTAAATCCTCACTGGGCAGTTTAAGTACCCTGCCTTGATGGAACTTGGAGGCCTTGGGGTGTTGAATGTTAGGATGAGAACTCGGGTAGGGACAAGATTCCCATCCTTACGCATGGATATTCGCTTGACAGCTGTTACTCCTTGTTCTTTTAATTCAGAGCAGATCTCTTCTTCAGAAACGTGAAGAAGATCCCACTCTGATATCACACCTCTTGAAGAGTTCAAAGTTTTGTGAGGGGTTGTGATGATGGGTATTCCCCCTATAGATGTGGCTTTCAAAAACTTTTCAGCTTGATTTACATTTGATGCTTCTATTAGAATATCTCCAGAACGCAGCCGTTTTACGGATTTGGGTGAACCTGCCATCCCTTCTAATCCTTTCTGGATGAAGAAGGGTGACATTTTCCCAAGTGACTGCTCTCCGGTGGAATGGAGAATGAGGAAAAGAGGTGTCACAGATGTTGTTTTCTCCTCAGTTCTGGCTCTTTTAGCTGAATTACTTTCACTCTCATCTAACGGTCGATTAGGTAGGGGCCTTGTTGGGGCCCCAGAAGAAGAATTTAAATTACTCATAGGAGTAAAGAAAAAATGTCTGATGCCTAAGTACCTCACCCACCACGGAGCCCTACGAGGGGGCGCCCACTCGTGAACTAGCAGGTACTGCGTACACGAATGGGACGCCGAGTTCGCTTAGAACACCATACCCACGTTACCAATAAGTCTTTATCCCGTCCCAGGACCAAAGGGAGGGAGACTTATTGGAACGCAGTTGACCCTAGCAGTATAAAACCACCCGCCGATTGATCCCAGTCGAGCCGGTCCGGGACCGCCCGTCTTGTCGAAGCAGGGGCCAAAGTGGTGTATTAAGGCTGGGCCCCTCAACCACCAGGATCCCCCTTTCCGCTTCCACGGGTCGCGGCGCACGGCTGCACACGCCGGATTCCAAAGATGTAACCCTGGAACCAAGGTATGGGCGTTAGATCCCAGTGATGCTAATCTGGTAAACCAGCAGCATCACTGGGAGGTCCCCTCACCACGTACAGGTGCCCACGTCGAGGGGTTTGGAATGCAGTTTGTAATATTGTTTATTCGTAGTGAGAACAGAGTGGCACTAAGAACAGACCCCTGTGGGACTCCTTCTTCTTGTATATATGTTTGAGATAAAACCTGCCGGTACTTAACTTGGAAAGACCTGTGTCGAAGAAAGCTTTGAATAAAATATGGTAAGTGCCCTCTCATATGAATAGAATGGAGATCTCTTAGGATGCCGTATCGCCATGTGGTATCGAAAGCCTTCTCTATATCAAGGCATATCATGACGAGATGTTGATTTCTGATGAATGCATTTCTTATGTTGGATTCAGCTTTGGTCATGAGGTCTAGGGATGATCTATTCTTTCGGAAACCAAACTGATTATTACTGATTATGTTTTTGGATTCAAGATACCATGTGAGACGATGGTGAACCATTTTTTCCAAAGTCTTACTCAAGCAGCTGGTGAGAGAAATTGGTCTATAATTGTGCGGAATCGAGTGATCTTTTCCAGGTTTCGGTATAGCTATTATATAAGAATGTTGCCAGGAGGTCGGGAATATATGTTCTGAGAATATCCGATTGTAAAGTTTAAGCAATAAAGATAGTGATTTCTGATTGAGATGTTGAAGCATTATATAGTAAATTCCGTCAGGGCCAGGGGCACTGTTTCTTGAGGTATACATAACTTCTTTCAGCTCAGAAATTGTTAATGGTTGGTTATAGGGTAAATGGCAGTTAGCTTTGAAGTTCAATTTCCTTTTCTCCATTCCGGCTTTAATTTTTTGGAAAGACTGTTGATATGCACTTGAGGCAGATAATTCACAGAACACAGTTCCTAAAGCATTGGCAATCTCTCCAGGAGAGGAGATCTCCTTCCCATTCCAGTTAATAATAGGAGAAGGTGGTACATGATATTTTCCACTTAGCTTCTTTATTTTTTCCCAGATTATACGGGTATCAGTATCTTTGTTGACTGAGGAGGCGAATTTTACCCATGAATCTTTTTTGGCCTTTCGCCGGATGAAACGAGCTTTGGCTCTCAGTTTCTTGTAGTTAATAAGGTTGGCAGTGGTGGGATATTTGCGGAAGGTATTCCATGCTGCATTTTTTTCCTTTTTCGCTTTATTGCAATCAACATTCCACCAGTGATTGGTATGCCGATGGTTTCTTATTTGAGACTTTGGGATGGCTGCTGCTGCAGCTGTTAGTATCTGCTTTGTAATATATTCGGTGGCAGCGTCGATAGGAAAAGATGTAATGATATCCTCATCAAAAGATACATGATTGGTAAATTTTGTCCAGTTTGCTTTGGAAAATTTCCATTGAGTTTTTGTTTGTGTTTGTCTGAAATGGGTGGTCTGAATGCTACAAATCAGCGGGAAGTGGTCGCTGTTTAAAGGATTGTCGTGTACTCTCCACTCTATGGTTGGGAACAGGATCGGAGAGCAGATTGAGAGATCGATAGCAGTGCTTGACCCAGTAGGAAAATGGATGTAGGTGGGTAAGCCAGTGTTCAACAGTGTCAGATTCTCTCTATCAAGTAGCATTTCAATAAGTTCGCCACGTCCATCTGAGACCAGTGAACCCCACAATGGATGATGTCCATTAAAATCGCCTAATAGACAGATCGGAGATGGTAATTGAGAAATAAGGTTTTCCAGATCCTGAAATGTGCATGGACGGTTTGGCGGAAGATATATCGAGACCACTGTCAATGTGATACCGATATCTATACGCGTTGCAACAGCTTCTAATGGTGTTTTCAAAGGAATGTGCCTGGAAGGGACTCTTGATTCCACAAGTACAGCTACTCCTCCATGAGGACTGTTAGTTTCAGATCGATCTTTTCTGAAGATGGTATAATTTTTGACTGAAACGGAGATTTTTGGTGTTAAATTTGTTTCTTGTAAGCACATAGCAGCGGGTTTGAAATGGTGAATTAATTCATAAATATCGTCAATATTGCTGCGAAAACCTCTGCAATTCCACTGTATGATTTGTTCCATTATTTAGTTCTATGGGTGGAAGTTGAGTCTGTCTGTTTTTTGTGGGTGGCTTGTTTACCTCTTTCGAGTTTTGATTTTTCTTTTTTTAAAAAATTGGGGCGTTCTGAGTCATTGCTTTCTTCCATATCTCCATCTGCATGTATTTCAAGCAGATCCTGATTAGTTATGTCATCAGTGTCCATGCTTGATATATGAGGTTGCTTTGCCTCAACAGGACCTGATTTCTGTAAATTATCTACCCGGGGAGGTCTTTGGGATGGGACTGTTAGTGGTGTATTACTGCATTGGTCTACTACGTTTGGTGGAGATGGATATTCAATAGATAGGACTAACCGAGCCCAGTTGGAGATCAATGTGTCTGGAGGAATGGTCACTTCAGTCTGACATGCTACTGATTGGAGACTGTGTGTAGCAGTAGCATAGGTGTGTTTTGGCATACTTAATTTTACTTGTTTTCTTGCCTCTTGATAGGAAACCTTATTTTCGATTTTATATTTTTGTATTTTTTTCCCCAACTTCCAGAGGTCGCAGTCTTTGGAATAAGCGGGGTGGTTGCCTTTGCAATTCGGACACTGTGGAGTTGGTGCCTTACATTCTGTTTGTGTATGTGTTTTACACCCACAGTTTGCACAAGTTGCATCTCCACGGCACGCTATCTGGGAATGGCCAAATTTCTGGCATTTAAAACATCTTAGAGGGTTCGGGATATAAGGCCGAACGCGACAGTTTAAATATCCTGCCTTGACTGAAGATGGTAGATTTGGAGAACTGAATGTTAAAGTTATACTCCGGGTAGGGACTAAATTGCCATCTTTTCGGATCATGATCCTTTTTGCTTGAGTGACGTTTTGTTCTTTAAGTTCTTGAACTATTTCGTCTTCGGAGACGTTCAATAAATCCCATTCAGTGATCACTCCCTTTGAAGAATTGAGGATGGTGTGTGGTGTGATTTGAACTGGGATTCCACTCAAGGATGTCAGACGTAGTAGTAGCTCAGAATGTCTAGGATTGGTGGTCTCTATTAACAAATCTCCAGATTGAAGACGTTTCACCATTTTCGGTGAACCTGCAGCATGTTCTAGGCATCTCTGAATGATGAAGGGGGAGAGCTTGCCGACAGGTTGCGTTGACAGAGAATGTATAATCAGGAAGGCTGGTAATTCCTGTCTGCCACTGTCTTTCTTCATTCTTTTTGAGATAGAGGAGTCATGGTCAGTGTCGTGTGTCTCATTTAATTGAGAGCTCTTAGGCTCTAAGCGTGGAAAATCACTTGTTTCCATCTCTGCTCCTTTTAGCCCCGGGGGTTGTCTTATCCCCCAGGTTACCGGCCCCGCCACGTGGAGGCAGGAGCGGTGCCACCAGTGACCAAGCGGTTGTAGAAGTTAGTTGTTTGTTATTAGTAGAATATATATACTAAATAAAGAAAGGTTGTTTTCCTTTCTGTGTTCTTACTTTAACTTTAAGCACAGAACAACTGGAAGTAAATTAAATAGAAAAAGACACTAGAAATCAAATAAAACTTTTTCTTTAATAAGGGCACTCTATAAATCACTGAGAAAATCGCTTGTCACTATCGCTTGGCACTCGGGGCCCTTGGCCAAGCTTCTAGAACGACTTCTGCTGTATCGCCTTTCCACCTGCTATACCGATAAGCAACTCGCCTCACCATATCAGTTTGGATTCAAGACAGGCTCCAGCACTGAAGACGCTATACACAACTTGATTACCCAGGCCACGCATACAACTTCAAAGTATACTCTAGCCATCATGGTGGACTTTGCTGGTGCCTTCGAATGACTGTGGTGGCCCAGTGTCCTTCGGAGGCTTCGGCAGGCAAACACGTCCAAAAACCTATACAATAGTCTAAAATCCTATCTCAGCAATAGAAAATTACAAGTTGTAAACAAATACCAGACTATGACAAGATGCGTTCACCGGGGTTGCCCCCAGGGCTCTGTCCTTGGGCCTTTCCTCTGGTCCATTGTTCTGGACGAGTTCCTGGGGTTTGACCTGGGTGGAGCCAGACCCTTAGCTTTCGCTGATGATCTTGTTCTGGTGGTTCAAGGTGACACAAGAACCGCACTGGAAGCAAAAGCAAATACAGCTCTGAAAAAGCTCCAAAACTGGGTAGCACTCCACAACCTATCAATTTCTGGTGAGAAAACAAAATCGATTCTCCTCAAGGGAAAGCTACAAATACGCAGGCCTCCAACAATGAAGTTAAATAACATCCCTATACGTCTCTACACAGAAGTCAAATACCTGGGAATCTACATTGACACCGGTCTTACCTTTCACTCTCATCTGAAGTACTTATCCACAAAAATCCGAAAGTATACGGCCATGATAAGAAGAGTCAGCAGAGCGGACTGGGGTTTGAAGCATAAAGCTTTGTCTCTCATCTATAAAGCGACGTTTCTCCCAATTGTGTGTTATGGAGCCTCAGTTTGGTGTACAAAGGCCATCCTGGAAAAGAACAAGCGTAAACTTGACTCAATACAAAGATTCATGCTGTTGTCTATCTGCAGGGCATGTCGCACTGTCAGCACCCCTGCCCTACAGGTTATTACTGGATGCTTGCCACTCTATCTTGAGGTGATTAAAAGGGGACTTTACCATCGATTAAAGAAGGGAATTCCGACACAGTTGTTAAATCTTCAACTGCAGCTTACCAATGACCCGAAACAAGAAAGAAAACGTATCTTCAAACACCTTCAAGGACTTTGGCAGCATTCATGGGAAACAACGCCCAAAGGAGAAATTACCAGAAGATTCCTCCCATCCATTGACATGACTTTCCCAAAGTCTCCTTCCTGGTTTTCACCTGGTCTGCAAGTTACATTCCTGATCACAGGACATGGGCCCTTTCAACAGAAATTGACAGCGATGGGAATTGAAAGCAATCCATTCTGCCACTGTGGCGAAGTGGAGTCATGGGGGCATCTCATGTATGAGTGCCCTGCTTACGATGATTGTAGGCTCAAATTTTTTACTGAAATCCAGGAGAACCCTCGTAACCATGAAATATACCTGCTTCAGAATGAAACAACATACAAAGCCTTAACGAGTTACGCGCAAGCTGTCTTTACCATCAGACGGGCAAAGTTTGCTGAACTTAGAGCTGCTCACAACAACGACCCTCAAGTGCAAACACAAACTGGGGTCGGATAGCTTCCCAACTGATAAAAGAGTAAGACTGGAGATTAAAATACTTTTCTGGCATCATCAAAGTTGACACTCCTTGAAAAGCTGACTCCCAGAGAGTGCTTGGCCTTTGGCACTCACACAGTGGCGTCTGTCCCTGTGACTTTTATCCCTCTCCCCATTCCCTATTTCTCCTTACTCGGGTGGACTGCCTTCTCTATCTGTCCACTTTAGCTTGTTCCTCACATTCAGACCCCTCTTCCTCTTGTTCCCCAGGCCTTTTCTTCTCTCTCTCTCTCTCTCTCTCTCTCTCTCTCTCTCTCTCTCTCTCTCTCTCTCTCTCTTTGTTTTTTATTTTTTTTTTATTTTATTTATTTATTTTTTTATTATTATTATTTTATTTTATTTTTTTTTTTAACTTGGTCTTCGTCCAGGACGCTCAGGCGACCCTGGCGGAGACCAGCCAGAGAATAAAGGGCAGCCTGGCTACCTCCTAGCGGTGTGTGCGGGCAACGTAAGGTCCCACTAGGGGCCCTGCGGCCAAATGCCAGGACACACAACAGAACCTAACGCAATATGTCATATACAACAGACAACACTTTTCTGGCATTTACAGTAGTTCTGTATTTCTTCACAGAGTACATATGGTGCAGATGTGAGAAATCACAGGTGGCGCCTGACCCTAACACTATGCACACTATCTACGAAAAGAAAACAGACATGAGGAACTTCTATCCCATGGTGGCCTTCAGCACTAGCTGAATTGAGACAACAAACTCGACAAGCACAAAAAGCTTACCAAAGGAATAGGCATCTATCGGAGCAGACACTCATGCTTCGAAAAATGATTACAGGGACTTGAGGAAGAGGTACCATAAAGCAATTGCTGATAGCAGCCAAAATTGTTGGCAACGTCTGGTGAAGGAAACTCTGACCCTTGGGGTATAATCTATAAGCTTTCAAGAAATAAATTTTTGTGTTGTGAAATTTACAATACGGTAATTAGAGAGAATCAAGAAACTTCGGACTGGGAATCTACAGTCGAAGGGATAGTGAGTAGCCTATTTCCGGAAGACTTGCCGTATATGGACAGCCCTGACCAAGCGGAAATTAGACGCATTAATCGGGAATATAAGGGTACAACTGAAATTGCCATTTTTAATATGCTTGAGCTAGGAGCTGCAGTAGCGAAATTGAACCATAAAAATGTCCTGGCATTGACCTCATTGAGAATCAAGTAATTCAAAAATTTTATGAATTCTTCCCTGAGATTTTAAAATTATTTACAGAACAAACTCTCCTCTGATTGCAAAGTTTGGATTCAAAAAAGGACGTTTTTTGAGGACGCAATCTCAACCTTGCTGACTTACATTCAGGAGGCAAACAGCAAAGATGTTCTTGCTGTTTTTATTGACTTTGAGGGCGCTTTCGATTCCCTTTGGTGGGAGAGTGCTCTCAGGTCACTGCAACTGGCAAAGTGTGATGACTACCTGTTCAAAGTCCTTAGATCTTATTTAGGGCGCCTCCGTAGCCAGGTGGGAAGGAGCAGCAGTGTGTAGCACACGCTTCTTGATTAGACCAGGGTTCAAGCCCGTCACCACCAAATACGGAGGATGCGGAAGGTCAGGGAATGACCACCGCATATTCGGAGCAATATGGCCTTAGTTGCTAATGCTCCTAAAAACCAAATAAACAAACAACAACAAACAGATCTTATTTTAAGGACCGACAAATTAGAGTATGTGCAAAGCATTTATCATACACGACTAACGTTTCAAGAGGATGCCCTCAGGGTTCAGTCTTGGGACCTATCTTTTGGAATGCAATGCTAGACCAGTGGCTCACGAAGGATAGCGATGAGTTCATCAAAGTTGCATATGCAGATGACCTGGTGGTGGCAGTGTAGGGAGGATCAAGATAAATTCTCGAACAAAAAATTCAGTCAGTTTTGAATAATTTAATGGCATTGGCGGGTTTGAATAAACTTAGAATGAGTCGAGCAAGAACAACTTCCTCACTCCGATTCCTGCGCAGACCAGACTGCCAAGTTTGTAATACAGGCTTTATTTGATATAATTTATTTGTTCTCTGTCTGTGCCACAGTTCTTGCCATTGGGAATGTATCTTTTTGCGTATTATTTGCCTGTAGTCTGTATAGGGGACTGACAGGCAACGATTATGAGTGGGTGTTGCTGATTTGGCTGCAGCGTCAGCCAAATCATTTCCCTTTATCCCAATGTGGCTAGGAATCCAGCAGAAGCGGATATCAAACTTGCATTCATGAAGAGAATGTCTCTTCTGCTGAACCCGACAAAGAACTGGATGAGAATTATGTCTCGTAGATAATAAAGCCTGTAATACACTCAAAGAATCGGAATATATTATTGACCTTTGGAATTGACAAGTTCGAATGTGATCCAAGGCTAGCTCTATTGCATACAGCTCTGCAGTGTATATGCTGGATTCGGGAGGAATCTGCTGAGATATTATGGTGTCCGGAAAGACAGCAGCAGATCCTACGCATGATTCAGACTTCGAGCCGTCTGTGTAAACGGGCAGGAAGTCTGAGTACTCAGCTTGGTGTGCAGAGTAGAGCTGCTGGTAGACAGATGATGAGGTCTCAGACTTTACCCATTTCTTAAGGTTGATTGATTTGGGTTTTAGTGGCGCACTAGCAACTAAGGCTATAATGCGCCAAGACCAGGTAATATCTAAAAAATTTAACATCTCGGTGACCTAATTAATTAGGCCACCATGTCCAGATCTAAAAACATAAATAAACAACAATAACATATAAATTTTAAATACGATTAAAAACCTTTATTGCTTTTAAAAATCTAAAAACAGCAGACACATTGTCATTGTCGGATAAAATCTGACTGAGTGTATACGGCTCAGTCAGATGATTAAAAGCGGTAAAACGGGTACTGCTAAAATCTGGACAGTCAATTAAAAGGTGTCTGATCGTTAAGATTGTGCCACAGGACACACACATAGGAGGGTCATCAGCCCTCAGCAGAAAAGAATGCGTTAAATGACTGTGTCCTATGCGGGTCCGGGCAAGAACAACTTCCTCAGTACGATTCCTGCGCAGACTAGACTGCCACGGTTCAATTACGGGCTTTATACGATATAATTTATTCGCAGTCTGCCTATTCCACGAATCCTGCCATTGGGAGTGAATCTTCTCGTGTATTATTTGCCTGTAGTCTGTATAGGGGACTAACAGGCAGTGGTTTTTATTGGGAATTGCTGATTTGGCTGCGGCGTCAGCCAAATCATTTCCCCTAATCCCAATGTGGCTAGGAATCCAGCAGAAGCGGATATCATATTCACGTTCATGGAGAACGTGAATCTTCTGCTGAATGCTAGACAGAACTGGATGAGAATTATATCTCACAGATATTAAAGCCTGTAACACGCTGAGAGAGTCTGAATATAAAATGAACCGTTGGTATTGGCATTTAATAATGTGATCCAAGGCTAACTTTATAGCGTGCAGCTCTGCAGTAAATATGCTGCATTCAGAGGGAATCTGCTCCGATGTAATACTGTCTCTAAAGACAGCAGCGGATCCCACATATGATTCCGCCTTCGAGCCGTCTGTGTAGACTGGCACGAAGTCAGAATGTTCAGCTCGGTGTGCTGAAAAAAGCTGCAGGTAGACAGATGACGGAGTGTCCGACTTTCCCCAATTTCTAAGGGACAAGTCACATGCCGGGACATGAGCATGCCAGGGTGGAAGGGGTTGCTTTGGTGTTTGCGCAACCTTGTCTACCTTGATATTAAGTTCTTTAAGTAGCTCTTGGACACGAATACCAAAAGGGCGATTGGCAGTCTTACGGGTGTTGTATAAATTTTCCCATCGTGGCTCAAAAACGGATAGCCACGTAGGGTGGTCTGGCAGGGATTTCAGTTTTAGAGCGTAGTTTAGAGACAACTGCTTGCGTCGAAGCAATAACGGCGGTTCGTTTGCTTCGACGTATAAGCTCTGGACTGGAGATGTTCGATATGCTCCAATAGCGGTACGGAGAGCCAGATGATGGACAGGATCCAGCCACCGAAGTACACTGTCTCTGGCCGAATTGTATACCAGGGACCCGTAATCTAGTCTGGATCGTACAAGTGCACGGTAGATGCGTAGTAGGGTGCATCGATCCGCACCCCAAGATGTAGAGGAAAGAGAGCGCAGAATATTCAGCCCTCTTGTGCACTTTGTGCGGAGTTGACGGATGTGATCCAGAAAGGTCAACTTTTTGTCAAATACGAGTCCCAAGAATTTTGTATCCGCTGCTATTGGAATAGCATTTCGTCCGAGCCTTAATTCGGGTTCAGGATGAAGATTACGCTTACGACAAAAGTGTACGCAAACGGTCTTCTCCGGCGAGAACCTGAAACCATTTGTAAGTGCCCAGGAGTTGAGTCGATCAATGGCTTTCTGCAGTTGTCTTTCAATCACCCTCATGTTGCATGACTGGCAAAATATGCTAAAGTCATCAACATAGAGGGCACTGTTTACAGTTCGAGGAAGTTGTTCTGCGATGGAATTTACTTTGATGGCAAAAAGCGTGACACTTAATACTGATCCTTGTGGTACTCCCTCCTCTTGGCTAAAGGAACGAGAGAGTGAGGATCCCACACGAACCTGGAAAGATCGATTGGCTAAAAAGTTTTTAATAAAAATGGGGAGTTGCCCCCTAAGACCGAGGCTATGCAGATCTTTTAAAATGCCAAATCTCCAAGTTGTGTCATACGCTTTCTCCATGTCAAAAAACACCGACACCAAGTGTTCACGTTTTAGGAAAGCATCCCGGATGGATGTTTCCAGTCTAATAAGATGGTCCAAAGTGGACCGGTTCCTTCGGAAGCCGCACTGGATATTGGAGAGAAGGTCATTTGATTCTAAGTACCATATTAAACGAGAATTAACCATTCTCTCCAGAATTTTGCACAGACAGCTAGTCAGAGCAATAGGACGATAATTGGTGGTGATTTTTGGATCCTTTCCTGGCTTAGGAAAGGCGAGAACGATTGCCTTGCGCCAGGAATCCGGAAACTGCCCTTCAATAAAGATTCTGTTATACAGAGAGAGCAGATAATCCATAGATTTTGGTGAAAGATGTTTAACCAATTCATAATGGATGCCATCTGGTCCAACAGCACTTGCTTTGGAAAGGGCGAGGGCTCTTTTCAGTTCCTGAATAGTGAACGGCCCATTGTAGGGATAGATGTTCTTGGACTTAAAATTAAGTGCCTCCTTTTCCAGTTTATGTTTCAGGACCAGAAACTCTGGGGAATACGAGGATGTTGCAGAGATGTTAGAGAATGTTTCCCCAAGAGCATTGGCTATTGCAGTTGGATCTGCAATAGCGCATCCATTATAATCTAGGATTGAAGAAGGGTGGGATGTATATTTTCCCTTCATTTTCCGGATTTTATCCCAGACTACCTTAGAATTGGTAGCCTGGTTAACAGATGATGTAAAACGAATCCATGATTCCTTTTGACTCTGACGGCGAATGTTGTTGTTTGTTAGATTTATTGGTGCATCAGCAACTTAGGCTATAATGCACTAATTACTGTCTGATATTTCCTTCGTTTTTCTTACAGGAGATAGCAGTTCAGATAAGGTGATATTTATTAATAAATTTTAGAAAAAGAAAAATGTCATCTATGTTCTCTCGATCTCCTAGAACACACTGCAGTGTTAAATGATTGTAATTATGAAAATTAGAGGAAAAAGCTGTTTTCTGTTCTTTTTGATATTGCGGGCATTCGATGATGATATGCTTTACTGTTAGTGGGCATAAACAATTACTGCATTGTGGAGGGTCACTGTTTGTTAGTAGATAGCTATGAGTGAGGAAAGTATGACCAATGCGTAATCTGGCTAAAATAGTTTCTTCCTTTCTGTTTCTTCTCATGCTGGATTGCCATTGCTTGGGTTCTCTCTTGATTTCAAAAAGTTTATTATTTTTCTGATCTTTCCACAAGCGTGTCCACACTTCTTTATATGTCTGTTTGATAAAAGACTTTTGATCAATATATGGAGTCCTGAAATTTGATGGTATCTCATTTGTAACAATTTTAGCGGCTAAATCTGCCTGCTCGTTTCCTACGATTCCAACGTGTCCAGGGATCCAGCAAAATATTACGAGCTGTCCACGTCCATGAAGTGCTAATAACTGTGCTAAAATTTTCTGTATCAGAGGATGACTAGGGAAGGATTTACACTGTAGAGCATTAACAGCACTCAACGAGTCCGTATAAATGATGGATTTAGCGTACGAGGCTTCGTTTATATTCTCTAGGGCTAGTAGAATACCATATAACTCTGAGGTATAATTACTGCATTCTGGTGGGAGCTGTCTGGAGATGGTGGCATTTGGTAGTACTACAGCTGTGCCAACTTTATTACCAGTTTTGGATCCATCTGTGTATAGCTGAATGAAGCTGCTAAACTCTGTAGAGTGAGCCATATGTATTTGTCTAATGTTGATTTCGGAGAAGCTATTCTTTCCCCATTGCTGAAAATGTCTATCAATATTTACTGGAGCCATGGGAAGCCATGGCTGCGTTTCCATGCTAGTATCCTGGAGGGTGTTAGAAAACTTCAGGCCCCAGCTTGTGATCAAAGCTTCAAGCCTAATGCCAGATGGTTTGTTGTAACGCCGTTTAGTTTGATAGATTTCTCTCCATTTTGGCGTGAAGAGGTATTGCCACATGGGATGATGTGGGAGACTGCTGATTTTGGCTGCATAATTTAGTAGTAGAGTTTCACGCCTAAGGTGTAACGGTGGTTCATAGGCTTCGGTATACAGGCTTAAGATTGGTGATGTGCGAAAAGCCCCCAGTGCAACTCTTAATGCACTGTGATGTACAGGGTCAAGCCATTTCAATACACTTGGCCTGGCTGAGTCATATGCAGGAGACCCATAGTCTAACCGGGATCTGATTAGTGAGCGGTATAGATGTAACAGCACGTACCGATCTACACCCCATGACATAGAAGAAATTACTCTGAGAAGATTTAGTTTTCTAAGACAACTTGTACGAATATGCTTTATATGTTCCAGGAAGTTTAATTTTTTGTCAAATATTACACCAAGGAATCTAATACTAGGCTGGAAAGTAATACGATGAGAATCTAACTTTAGGTCTGGATCAGGATGTAAAGAGCGTTTGCGACAGAAGTGTACGGCAGTTGTTTTTAGTTTAGAAAGTCGATATCCATTGTTTTTGGCCCAAGAGACTATTTTGTTAATGGTACCTTGTAGTTGTCTTTCGATTAGTCGCATATTTTGAGAGTGACATGAGATGGCAAGATCGTCAGCATACAAGTATGCGTCAACTGTGTTAGGTATGCACTTGGTTATGGCATCAATCCTAATTGCAAAGAGTGTGGCGCTCAACACTGAACCTTGGGGAACTCCCTCTTCTTGTACATATGCTCGAGACAATGAAGAGCGGAATCTGACCTGAAAGGATCTATTCCCTAGAAAGTTCTTAATGAATATTGGCAGATGACCCCGAAGTCCACATTTATGTAAGTCTTGAAGAATCCCATATCGCCAAGTTGTATCGAAGGCTTTCTCTATGTCTACGCATATCATGACTAGGTGCTCATTTCTGAGGAAAGCGTTCCGGATATTTGTTTCTGCTTTAATAATGAGATCAAGTGTAGATCTTCTTCTGCGGAAGCCATGCTGGTTTGGACTTAGAATGTTTTCCGTTTCTAGAAACCATGTCAGTCTAGCGTTAACTATTTTTTCCAATGTTTTTCCCAGACAACTGGTTAGAGAAATAGGGCGGTAATTTCTGGGATCTGTGTGGTCTTTTCCCGGTTTCGGGAAAGCTAGCACATAAGAATGGCACCAGCTAGCAGGATAATACTCCTCTAGGAAAATTCTATTATACAGTTGTAAAAGGGCAGTTAACGAATCCTCACTTAAATGAGAGATCATGGGATAAAAAATTCCATCGGGGCCTGGAGCACTGTTCTTCAATCGAGAAAGTGCACTGCGCAATTCAATCATGGTCAGAGGTAGATTATACGAGTATGGGACGGCAGTATTAAATTTTAGTTTGGATTTTTCTGTCCGGGATTTTAGCAATTGAAATGCTGATTCGTATGTGGCAACAGCTGAATGTGTTTCAAATGAAGTACCTAAGACATTGGCAATCTCTATAGGTTCAGAAATTTCCTTCCCACTTACAAGTAGTATAGGAGAAGTTGTTTGCGAGTATTTGCCATTAATTCGTTTAATTTTTTTCCAGATTATAGAAATATCTGTGGATCTGTTAATGGTAGATGCGTAACGTGCCCATGCTTCTTTTTTACTCTCTCGTCTTATATGACGAGCTTTAGCTCTGGCTCTCTTAAACTGTAGGAGGTTGGCTGTGGTTGGACATTTTCGAAACAGATTCCAGTACTTATTTCTTTCTTTTTTAGCATTGTTGCATGCTTCATTCCACCACATTTTTGGATGAAGCCTAATTTTGAGTGAAGATTTTGGAATAGCTACCTCCGATGCTTTCATTATTTTTCGTGTAGTATACCTGACTGCAGAATCAATTGTGAGGGTTGTAATGACGGAAGTATCTATTCGAGCTATTTCCTGGTATTTAGTCCAGTTAGCCTTTTCAAATTTCCAGGTTGTCCTAATATCTCTCTGGGGAGGAGAACTTGAGCTAAAGGTACAGATGATAGGAAAGTGATCGCTACCACAAGGGTTATCAGTAACAGTCCAGTCTATGATAGGAAATATTGCTGGGGAGCATATTGAAAGATCAATAGCTGAACTTGAACCAGATGGAGAGTGTATGTATGTGTGATCACCAGTGTTTAGAATAGTTAGATTATGTTTATCTAAAAATTTTTCTATCATCTGTCCTCTAGAGTCAAGATGTTGGGAACCCCATAGGGGGTGATGGCAATTCCAGTCACCCATAATACAGAAGGGAACAGGTATTTGCTTAACTATATCATCTAAGTCATCAAGGCTGTATGTATGGTTTGGTGATAGATACAACGAAACTAATGTTACTGTTATACCAATGGTGACACGAACTGCAACCGCCTCTAAAGGTGTTTGTATGGGGATAGGTCTACAGGGAACTACAGAGTTCACTATGACTGCTACTCCTCCATGAGCTGAATTAGAGGAACTTCTATCTTTTCTATATATGGTATAATGCTTAATTGTCATAGATGCTGTATTTGTGAGATTAGTTTCTTGAATGCATACTGCAACAGGCTTATATTTATTTAATAGATCATAAAGGTCATCTACATTAGCACGGAGCCCACGGCAATTCCACTGAATAACTGTAGTCATTATTTGGTTTTAACTGGTGTCTGCTAACATCCGTGAAGTAGTCTGTTTACGCCTGTCTATTTTTCCCTTTTCCTTCTTTGAGAAGACTGGTCTGCCTGTGTCGATGTCATCTTCTGGATGAATTTCAAGAATTGTATCGTCATCGCCTGCTTTTTCATCGATGTCCATGGTTTCAGATCTGAGTTTGTATTTATCACTTCTTTCAGTGCTCTTGGTTTGTTCTTTCTGTTGCAGTATGGGATTCTTATCTGGAGGAACTGATACGGGTGTATTTACCTCTTTTGTTACATAACTGGAGGGAGAGGCTTCCTTTGATGAAGAAAGTACTGATTTAGCCCAACCAGATATAGAGATATTTGGAGGGACTGAGCAGTCAGTTTGAGTTGATACTGAGCATAGTCGTTGAGTAATTGACGCATACGTAGATGATTTAACAGGAATTGTAAATTGTTTTTTTGCCTCTTGGTATGACACCTTATGCTCTATTTTATATTTCTGGATATTCTTTTCTCGTTTCCATTGATCGCAGTCCTTAGAGAAGGCAGAATGATTTCCATGGCAATTAGGACAATTTTGAGTTTCCTTGTTACAATCAGTATGTGTGTGTTCTTTAGAACCACAAGCAGCACAAGTGACTGCACCTCTGCATACAGTTTGCGAATGACCAAATTTTTGGCACTTGAAGCACCGTACCGGATTGGGAATGTATGGTCTAACATGACATCTGAGGTATCCAGCCTTTATAGTTGTGGGAAGAATTGGTGTTTTAAAGGTCAGTATAACTGTCCGAGTGGGGACGAGCTCTCCATCTCTTTTGATCAAAATTCTTTTGGCGTGGATTACATTTTGATTGTTTAATTCATGGACAAGTTCATCTTCCGATACATTTAGGAGATCCCATTCTGATATTACCCCTTTAGAGGAGTTCAAGGTGGCGTGTGGGGTAACCTTTGTGGGAATTCCACCAAAGGTAGAAATTTTCAGAAGTCTCTCTGCATGTCTATGTTCGTTCATCTCCACTAATAAATCTCCAGATCTTAATCGACGCACCATTTTTGGAGGGCCAGCCACATTTTCGAGACATTTCTGAATCAAAAATGGAGATAACTTACTAAGTGGTTGGTCTGTGGAGGAATGCAATATTAAAAAGAGAGGAGCAGAATAATCTGTCCCTTCTTTTTTTTGTCTCTTGGCATGGGATGGATTTAAGTCATGATCTAGAGCATGTCTATCTACATCTGGATCAGTAGATCCATGGCTAGACTGTTTTGTGTTTTCCATTACTGCTCCTTTTAGCACTGGGAGAGTGGTTTTCTTCTCCCAGACTTCCAGCCCCGCCACGTGGAGGCAGGAGCGGTGCCACCAGTGACCAAGCGATAAAGAGATTAGTTGTTAGTGTGTTAATAAGTTATTCCTATATACAAAAAGAAAGGTGTCTTGCCTTTCTGTCAAGTGCGCTAACTTCTTTACTTCAGAAGCGCAAAATTAAATAAGCTCAGAAAAATAACACTATTCTATAATCAACCGCTCTTTTAAGTAAATCGCTTTCAAAATCGCTTAGGAATCGCTATAGTCACTCGCTTGGCACTCGGGGCCTGACGGCGAATGTAGCGTGCTTTGGCTCGTGCACGCTTGAAAGCTATTAGATTAGCAGTGGTAGGATATCGACGGAATATCCCCCACGCTTTGTTTTGAGCCTTTTTTGCTGCTGTGCATTGTGAATTCCACCAAGGTTTGGGAAATGGTGGAAACCGGCCAGATGTTTTTGGAACAGCATTCGCAGCTGCTTGGACAATCATTTCTGTGATGTACGTTACTGCATCATTGATAGGCTCCTGACTGACTGTACTGAGTTCAAAATTTGCCTGATGTTGGAAGGCATTCCAGTCAGCCTGATCAAACTTCCACCGTGGTAACCTAAAAGGAAGACATGGTCTCCCACTGTGTAACAAGGTTATCACAGGGAAGTGATCACTTCCATATGGATTCTCCTCCACTTCCCAAGTGAGTGAAGGGAGCAGAGAAGGGGAGCGGATAGAGAGATCAATGGCAGAAAAGGTACGGGTAGGCATATGGAAGAAGGTTTGTTTGTTTGTTTGTTTTTGGTTTTTTATTGGCGCATTGGCAGCTGTGGCCATAATGCGCCAAGACTATGCAATATTTAAAAGTTTAAATTATCGGTGACCTAATTAGTTAGGTCACCATGTCCAGATAAATAATAACAAATATATAAAAATTAAATCAATAAAGAGATAACAATAACAAATTTTAAATACAATTAAAAACTTTTATTGATTTAAAATAGCTAAAAACAGCAGACACGTTGTCATTGTCGGATAAAATCTGACTGAGTGTATAAGGCTCAGTCAGATGACTAAAAGCGGTAAAACGGGTGCTGCTAAAATCTGGACAGTCAATTAAAAGGTGTCTAATCGTTAGGATTGTGCCACAGGACACACACATAGGAGGGTCATCAGCCCTCAGCAAAAACGAATGAGTTAAATGACTGTGTCCTATGCGGGTCCGGGCAAGAACAACTTCCTCCTTACGATTCCTGCGCAGACTAGACTGCCACGGTTCAATTACAGGTTTTATATGATATAACTTATTCGCAGTCTGTCTATTCCACGAATCCTGCCATTGGGAATGTATCTTTTGATGTATTATTTGCCTGTAGTCTGTATAGGGGACTAACAGGCAGTGGTCATTATTGGGAATTGCTGATTTGGCTGCGGCGTCAGCCAAATCATTTCCCCTAATCCCAATGTGGCTAGGAATCCAGCAGAAGCGGATATCATATTCACGTTCATGGAGAACGTGAATCTTCTGCTGAATGCTAGACAGAACTGGATGAGAATTATATCTCACAGATATTAAAGCCTGTAACACGCTGAGAGCGTCGGTATACAAAATGAACCGTTGGTATTGGCATTCACTAATGTGATCCAAGGCTAACTCTATAGCGTGCAGCTCTGCAGTAAATATGCTGCATTCAGAGGGAATCTGCTCCGATGTAGTGCTGTCTGTAAAGACAGCAGCAGATCCCACATATGATTCTGACTTCGACCCGTCTGTGTAGACTGGCGCGAAGTCAGAATGTTCAGCTCGGTGTGCTGAAAAAAGCTGCAGGTAGACAGACGATGGAGTGTCCGACTTTCCCCAATTTCGAAGGGACAAGTCACATGCCGGGACATGAGCATGCCAGGGTGGAAGGGGTTGCTTTGGTGTTTGGGCAACCCTGTCTACCTTTATATTAAGTTCTTTGAGTAGCTCTTGGACACGAATACCAAAAGGACGATTGGCAGTCTTACGGGTGTTGTACAAATTTTCCCATCGTGGCTCAAAAACGGTTAGCCACGTAGGGTGGTCTGGCAGGGATTTCAGTTTTAGAGCGTAGTTTAGAGACAACTGCTTACGTCGAAGCAATAATGGCGGTTCGTTTGCTTCGACGTATAAGCTCTGGACAGGAGATGTGCGATATGCTCCAATAGCGGTACGGAGAGCCAGATGATGGACAGGATCGAGCCAACGAAGTACACTGTCTCTGGCCGAATTGTATACCAGGGACCCGTAATCCAGTCTGGATCGTACAAGTGCACGATAGATGCGTAGTAGGGTGCATCGATCCGCACCCCAAGATGTTGAGGAAAGAGAGCGCAGAATATTTAGCCCTCTTGTGCACTTTGTGCGGAGTTGACGGATGTGATCCAGAAAGGTCAGCTTTTTATCGAATACGAGTCCCAAGAATTTTGTGTCCGCTGCTATTGGAATTACATTTTGTCCGAGCTTTAATTCAGGCTCAGGATGAAGATTACGCTTACGACAAAAGTGTACGCAAACGGTCTTCTCCGGCGAGAACCTGAAGCCATTAGCAAGAGCCCAGGAGTTGAGGCGATCAATAGCTTTCTGCAGTTGTCTTTCAATAACCCTCATGTTGCATGACTGACAAAATATGCTAAAGTCATCAACATAGAGGGCACAGTTTACAGTTGGAGGAAGTTGTTCTGTGATGGAATTCACTTTGATGGCAAAAAGCGTGACACTTAATACTGATCCTTGTGGTACTCCCTCCTCTTGGCTGAAGGAACGAGAGAGTGAGGATCCCACACGAACTTGGAAAGATCGATTGGCTAAAAAGTTTTTAATAAAAATGGGGAGTTGCCCCCTAAGGCCAAGGCTATGCAGATCTTTTAAGATGCCAAATCTCCAAGTTGTGTCATACGCTTTCTCCATGTCAAAGAACACCGACACCAAGTGTTCACGTTTTAGGAAAGCATCCCGGATGGATGCTTCCAATCTAATAAGATGGTCCAAAGTGGACCGGTTCCTTCGGAAGCCGCACTGTATGTTGGAGAGAAGGTCATTTGATTCTAAGTACCATATTAAACGAGAATTAACCATTCTCTCCAGGATTTTGCACAGACAGCTAGTCAGAGCAATAGGACGATAGTTGGTGGTGACTTTTGGATCCTTTCCTGGCTTAGGGAAGGCAAGAACGATTGCCTTTCTCCAGGAATCCGGAAACTGCCCTTCAGTAAAGATTCTGTTATACAGAAGGAGCAGACAATCCATAGATTTTGGTGAAAGATGTTTAATCATGTCATAATGGATGCCATCTGGTCCAACAGCACTTGCTTTGGAAAGAGCGAGGGCTCTTTTCAGTTCCTGAATAGTAAAATCCCCGTTGTAGGGATAGAGGCCCTTGGACTTAAAATTAAGTGCTTCTCTTTCCAGTTTATGTTTCAGGACCAGGAACTCTGGGGAGTACGAGGATGTTGCGGAGATGTTAGAGAATGTTTCCCCAAGAGCATTGGCTATTGCAGTTGGATCTGCAACAGCGCATCCATTATAATCTAAGATTGAAGAAGGGTGGGATGTATATTTTCCCTTCATTTTCCGGATTTTATCCCAGACTACCTTAGAGTTGGTAGACTGGTTAATAGATGATGTAAAACGGATCCACGATTCCTTTTGGCTCTGACGACGGATGTAGCGTGCTTTGGCTCGTGCACGTTTGAAGGCTATAAGGTTGTTCGTGGTAGGATATCGGCGAAATATCCCCCACGCTTTGTTTTGAGCCTTTTTTGCTGCTGTGCATAGTGAATTCCACCAAGGTTTGGGAAATGGTGGAAACCGGGCTGATGTTTTTGGGACAGCATTAGCAGCTGCGTGGACAATGATTTCTGTGATGTACGTTACTGCGTCATTGATAGGCTCCTGACTGACTGTACTGAGCTCAAAATTTGCCTGATGTTGGAAGGCATTCCAGTCAGCCTGATCGAACTTCCACCGTGGTAACCTAAAAGGAAGACACGGTCTCCCACTGTGTAACAAGGTTATCACAGGGAAGTGATCACTTCCGTATGGATTCTCCTCCACTTCCCAGGTGAGTGAAGGGAGTAGAGAAGGGGAGCAGATAGACAGATCAATGGCAGAAAAAGTACGGGTAGGCATATGGAAGAAGGTGTTTGTTCCAGTATTTAGAAGGGAAAGGTCATTGTCATTGAGCATACGCTCTATGACTCGTCCCCTTCCGTTGATGTTAGCACTACCCCACAGGGTGTTATGTCCGTTAAAATCCCCGAGAAGTAAGAAAGGGGGAGGCAACTGCGTTACAAGATCATCAAGGTCTTCCTGGGAGATGTCAGTCCCAGGTGGCAAATAAATCGAGCAGACCGTTATTAAAAATCCCACTGTAAGGCGAATTGCAACAGCCTCTATGCTGGTTGTAATTAGCAAGGGCTGAACTGGGGTCTGATTACCCACAAGGATAGCCACTCCTCCATGAGCAGGACCATCCGCAATTCTATCCTTACGAAAGATTGTGATGTTATGCAGGGTGGGATCATCATTTGCCTTTAGATAAGTCTCCTGCAAGCAAAAGCAAACTGGCTCGTGCTTTTGCAGGAGGGCCTTGATGTCATCAGTATTTCGCCGGAATCCACGACAACTCCATTGTAGGAATTTAGCCATTATTTTGGCTTGGTGGGTCCATCAGGCGGCTTCCGAGGTGCTGAGGGCTTACTTTTATCAGTCTTGGCTTTGTCTTTTTTGGGGAAGAATGGACGATGTCCCGTGTCCATTTCTTCCTCCGCAAAGAGTTCCAAGACTGATTCATCCTGTACCTCCTTGTTCTCTACATCCATTCTTTCTGTTGTTACTTCAGGCTCTTTACCACTTGGTTTTGGTAGTGGTGGAGCACTAGGAGGTACGGATATAGGAGTGGCAACTGACTGTGTTTTTTTGGTGGGCTTTTGAGAACTCAATAAATAGCGTGCAATCGGGGTGAATGACTCTCTTGGTGGTATAGTCATCTCAGTTTGTGTCCCGATAGTGCTCTTAGCAGAAACCTTCTGGGCATATGAAGGTTTCCCGCTATTTACTGGTTGGATACGTTTTCTGGCCTCTGGGTAGGAAATATTCAGCTCTGTTTTTAGTTTTTGGATTTCTTTTTCGTCTTTCCACCGCTGGCATGCTCTTGAATAGGCGGGGTGCTCACCTTGGCAGTTAACACAGGCGGGTTTTGGAGCTGTACATTCCTTGCTCTCGTGGTCTTTAGCACCACATCGAGCACAGGCAGGGTTACCACGACAAGATGTTTGTGAGTGGCCGTATTTTTGGCATCTAAAACACCGCAGTGGGTTTGGGATATAAATCCTCACTGGGCAGTTTAGATAACCTGCCTTGATGGAATTTGGAGGCCGTGGGGTGTTAAACGTGAGGATGAGAACTCGGGTAGGGACGAGATTCCCATCCTTCCGTATCGATATTCTCTTTACAGCTGTCACTCCTTGGTCTTTCAATTCAGAGCAGATCTCTTCTTCAGAAACATGAAGAAGGTCCCACTCTGATATGACACCACGTGAAGAATTTAGAGTTTTGTGAGGGGTTACGATGATAGGTATTCCCCCTATGGATGTAGCCTTTATGATTTTTTCCGCTTGCTTGGTGGTAGAAGCTTCGACCAAAAGGTCGCCAGAACGCAGTCTTTTTACAGATTTTGGTGAACCTGCCAACCCTTCTAATCCTTTCTGGATGAAGAAGGGTGACATCTTTCCAATGGACTGCTCTCCGGTGGAATGGAGAATGAGGAAAAGCGGTGTCACTAATGGTGGTGATTTATCCTCAGTTCTGGCTCGTTTTGCAGAGGTGTTATCTGCGTCATCATCTCGATTAGGTAGGGGCCTTGTTGGGGCCCCAGAAGAAAGGGGATTTGAATTACTCATGAGAGTAAAGAAAAATGTCTGATGCCTAAGTACCTCACCCACCACGGAGCCCTACGAGGGGGCGCCCACTCGTGAACTAGCAGGTACTGCGTACACGAATGGGACGCCGAGTTCGCTTAGAACACCATACCCACGTTACCAATAAGTCTTTATCCCGTCCCAGGACCATAGGGAGGGAGACTTATTGGAACGCAGTTGACCCTAGCAGTATAATACCACCCGCCGATTGATCCCAGTCGAGCCGGTCCGGGACCACCCGTCTCGTCGAAGCAGGGGCCAAAGTGGTGTATTAAGGCTGGGCCCCTCAACCACCAGGATCCCCCTTTCCGCTTCCACGGGTCGCGGCGCACGGCTGCACACGCCGGATTCCAATGATGTAACCCTGGAACCAAGGTATGGGCGTTGGATCCCAGTGATGCTAATCTGGAAAACCAGCAGCATCACTGGGAGGTCCCCTCACCACGTACAGGTGCCCACGTCGAGGGGTGGAAGAAGGTGTTTGTTCCAGTATTGAGAAGGGAAAGGGCATTGTCATTGAGCATACGCTCTATGACCCGTCCCCTTTCATTGATGTTAGCACTACCCCACAGGGTGTTATGTCCATTCATGTCCCCGAGAAGTAAGAAAGGGGGTGGCAACTGCTTTAGAAGATCATCAAGAGCTTCCTGGGAGATGTCAGTCCCAGGTGGCAAATAAATAGAGCAGACCGTTAATAAAAATCCCACTGTAAGGCGAATTGCAACAGCCTCTATGCTGGTTGTAATTAGCAAGGGCTGAACTGGGGTCTGATTACTCACAAGGATAGCCACTCCTCCATGAGCAGGACCATCCGCAATTCTATCCTTACGAAAGATTGTGATGTTATGCATGGTGGGATCATCATTCGCCTTTAGATAAGTCTCCTGCAAGCAAAAGCAAACTGGCTCGTGCTTTTGCAGGAGGGCCTTGATGTCATCAATATTTCGACGGAATCCACGACAATTCCATTGTAGGAATTTAGCCATTATTTTGGCTTGGTGGGTCCATCTGGCGGCCTCCGAGGTGCTGAGGGCTTACTTTTATCAGCCTTGGCTTTATCTTTTTTGGGGAAGAAAGGACGATGTCCCGTGTCCATTTCTTCCTCCGCAAAGAGTTCCAAGACTGATTCATCCTGTACCTCCTTGTTCTCTACATCCATTCTTTCTGGTGTCACGGATGACTCTAAAGTTTTTGGCTTTTCTTTACCACTTGGTTTAGGTAGTGGTGGAGCACTAGGAGGCACGGATATAGGAGTGGCAGCTGATTGTGTTTTTGTGGTGGGCTTTTGTGAACTCAATAAATAGCGTGCAATCGGGGTGAATGACTCTTTTGGTGGTATAGTCATCTCAGTTTGTGTACCGATAGTGCACTTTGCAGAAACCTTCTGGGCATATGAAGGTTTCCCGCTATTTATTGGTTGTATGCGTTTTCTAGCCTCTGGGTAGGAGATGTTTAGCTCCGTTTTTAATTTCTGTATCTCCTTTTCGTCCTTCCACCGCTGACATGCTCGAGAGTATGCAGGGTGCTCTCCTTGGCAGTTAATACAATTAGGCTTAGGAGCTAGACATTCCTTGCTCTCGTGGTCTTTAACACCACATCGAGCACAGACAGGATTACCACGACAGGATGTTTGTGAGTGGCCGTACTTTTGACATTTAAAACACCTCAGTGGGTTGGGAACGTAAATCCTCACTGGGCAGTTTAAGTACCCTGCCTTGATGGAACTTGGAGGCCGTGGGGTGTTGTTGTTGTTGTTGTTGTTGTTGTTAAGTTTAACGACACATAGGCTGCTGGGGCCATATTGTGTCTTTCTAATGGTGGATATGAAACGATACCTATATTTTATGGTATATTCCTATCTGATTTAAGTAAGTAAATAGTTCCTTTTTATTAGGATCATCTCCCAGGATCTGCATTAAATTTACTGATGACTGTGTATTAGAAATTGACTTAAAGATGCTTAAGCGGATGGTTTGAAAGTGGGGACAGTCCACTAGCAAATGGCGAATGGTCAGTTGAACTTGGCAAGATGTGCATTGGGGAGCACTGTCATTATTTAATAGATACAGGTGAGTGAGGTGGGTATGCCCAATCCTTAGCCTTCCTAAAATTGTTTCTTCTCGTCTATTTTTCCGGAAACTGGAGAGCCACAGTTTTGGTTCTGGTTTTATTTTGTATAGTTTGTTTCCTGGATAACCTCTCCAGATCAGTGACCATCTATTGTAACAAGCTTTACGAATGATATGTTTGAAATCGGAGTACGGAACTTGACAATTCTGTAAAATATTGGTATCTGGTTGTTTGGCTGCAAGATCTGCTCTTTCATTACCTGCTATACCAGAATGCCCTGGTATCCAGCAGAATGTCACAGTTTGGTTGGTCTCATTGCACACAAGTAATTTGGAATGGATTTGTTTGATAACAGGGTGAGAGGAGGTGCTATTGCTATTTATGGCAGAGACAGCACTGAGGGAGTCAGTGTATATTAAGGCAGAAGAAATCAGAAGTTGAGTAATGTGATCTAGGGCCAAGTTAATAGCATAAAGCTCTGCAGTGAAGATACTGCATTCTACAGGTAATGAGATAGAAGTAGTGAATGAGGGGAAGATTGCCGCAGCGCCTACTTGGGTCTCAGTTTTTGATCCATCAGTATAGATCTTACAGGCCTGTGAATTAGAAGCAGAATGAGTTTCATGTAATTGTGCAATATTGAAGGGAGACAAGGTTTTCTTTCCCCACTGTTGGAAATAATCATCATAAATTGCACGGATATTTGTCCACGGTGGATCAGGCGGTGTTATGTCCTCATATATATTGCCGATTTCAATATTCCACGTTTGAGTTAGTTCTTTAAGTCTAAGTGCAGCAGGTCTGTTTTCATTTGGTTTGCTATTGAAGAATGACTCCCATTCGGTATTGTACAGACATCTCCAATTCGGATGAGAGGGAAGACTGCGGATTTTTGCGGCATACATCAAAAGCAATGTTTTCCTCCGAAGATGTAAGGGAGGTTCGTGGGCTTCAATGTAAAGGCTCTGAACTGGGGAGGTTCTGAAAGCCCCTAGAGAAACTCTCAGAGCGCTGTGCTGGATCGTGTTCAATCGCTCTAAAATAGTTTTCCTAGCAGAGTCATACACTGGGGAGCCATAGTCTAAACGGGACCTGATGAGAGCTCGATAGAGATGGATCAGGGTATGCCGATCAGCGCCCCACGACATAGATGACACACACCGGAGGATGTTCAATTTCTTCAAGCAGATGGTCCGAAGGTAGGTCACATGTGCTTGAAAGTTTAGTTTCCTATCTAGCACTAGGCCAAGAAAACGGACAGTGTGAGTAAGAGGTATTGGCATGTTATTAATCTTTAGCTCAGGATCAGGATGAAGTGATCGTAGTTTGCAGAAGTGTGTAGTGGTGGATTTCTGTTCAGCAAGACGATATCCATTGCATAAGGTCCAGGTTTCTATTTTGTATAGAGCATTTTGCAACTGTCTTTCGATAGTATTCATACTTTGTGATTGGCAGGATATAGTGAGGTCATCTGCATACATATAAATTTGAATGGTTTTTGGAAGATCTTCCAATATTTTGTTGACTCGAATCGCAAATAGGGTAGCACTCAGTATTGAACCCTGCGGGACACCCTCTTCTTGAATGTGAGTTGCTGACAGCTCGTTTTTATATCGGACTTGAAAAGTGCGTAATTTTAAAAAGTTCTGAATGATTTGAGGAAGATAGCCTCTCAGCCCCAACTGATGCATATCTTTAATAATGCCATAGCGCCAGGTAGTATCGAATGCTTTGTGAATATCTAGGTTGACCATCACTAGGTGCTGTTTCATGACGAAGGCGTTTCGTATGTTGCATTCAAGTTTTACAAGTAAATCTAGGGTGGATCTGTTTTTACGGAAGCCATATTGGTGATCAGACAGAAGATGCTGGGAATCTAGAAACCAGGTGAGCCTCTTATGTACCATCCTTTCAAAGATTTTGCCTAAACAGCTTGTTAATGATATCGGTCTGTAGTTCTGGACCAGAGTGGGATCTTTGCCTGGTTTTGGAATAGCACAAATATAGGAATGCCGCCAGGACAGAGGATAAGTATTTTCTGAAAAGATACGGTTAAAGAATATTAATAATATGCCAAGGTCAGATTCACATAGATGCTGCAACATACTGTAGTGAATACCGTCTGGTCCTGCTGCACTATTTGACGATTTGCTTAAGCATTCCTTCAGCTCGACGAGAGTAAAAGGCTGGTTATAAGGGAGTGAGAGTCTAGTTTGAAAATTTAATTTTTGACGTTCTTCATTAGTTTTAATGCGTTGGAAGGATGTCACATAAGAGGATGAGGCGGAAATGTCATAAAAAGACTCTGATAGTGCATTTGCTATATCATTAGGGGAAGATAGTTCCTGCCCATTCCATTGTATTATTGGTGATTGCAACGGTAGAAATTTCCCATTGAGTGATCGTATTTTTTTCCAAATAATTCGAGTGTCAGTATTTCTGTTAATGGATGAGGCGAAGTTAGTCCAGGATTCATGTTTTGCATTTTTTCTAATCTGTCTCGCTTTAGCTCTGAGTTTTTTGTAGACAATTAGGTTGGCGGTAGTTGGGAATTTACGAAAGTGGTTCCAAGCTCTGTTTTTATCACGCTTTGCTTTGGAGCATTCTTCATTCCACCACTGATTTTGGTGTACACTCTTGTGCAGGTTAGATTTTGGGATGGAAATTTCTGCTGCAGATAATACGTGGCTGGTAATGTGGTCAGTTACGTTATCAAGATTCTGTTGCTGTACATATTGCTTTTCAAATATAACACAACTGGAATAGGTTTTCCAGTCTGCTTTTTGGAAGTTCCAAGAAGTACGGCCTTTAGGGTATGACATGACCTGTGTTTGAATTGAACTTATGATAGGGAAATGGTCACTGTGGAATGGATCATTTAGCACTAACCATTCCATGCTTGGAAAAAGAGATGCTGAACAGATGGATAGGTCTATGGCGGATGTAGTACCAGCAGGTAGTTGAATATGAGTTGGAGAACCAGAGTTTAAAAGAGTCAGGTTATGGTTATCCAGGAATGTTTCGATTAGTTTGCCTCTACCATCCATGGTGGAGGATCCCCACAATGGATGGTGACCATTGAAATCACCAAGTAAGCAGACGGGAGGTGGAAGTTGCGTAATGAGACTGTCCAGTTCAGTCTGGGAGCAAGGATAATTCGGTGATATATAGATGGATGCAAGTGATAACGATATTCCCATTGCTATCCGGACTGCTACAACTTCTAAGGAGGTATTTAGTTGGAGATGTCGTGAGGGAATTGTAGATTTCACAAGTATAGCTACCCCACCACGAGCAGGAGTGTTAGAAACCCTGTCTCGCCTAAACATAGTATAGTTTTTGATTTTGACCGAAGCGTATGGTGATAAGAATGTTTCTTGTAAGCACGCACCTACTGCATTAGTTTGACTGAGTAAATCACTGAGGTCGTCTATATTACTGCGTAATCCTCGACAGTTCCATTGTAGGAATTTATTCATTGGTTGGATTTGTTTGAGGAAGATTGATCTGACTGTTTTTTCTGAGAAGGTTTCTGTCTGCTTGGTTTTGGTTTCTCATTTCTGGGAAAGATTGGGCGTCCTGTATCCATGATATCATTAGCATGTAATTCTAGTACTGTGTCGTCATCCTCCGATTGAACATCAGTTTCCATGTTGATATTTCGTGGCTTCACCTTTTTCTGATTTTCAACGGTAGTTGATTTTGTTGTTTCGGGAAAAGTTGAGATAGCATCAGTTGGGATGCTGATCGGCGTATTGCTGGTTTCGTTGACAGTAGGTTTCTTATTGCATGATAAAATAGTTTTGGCCCAGTTGGCAAAGGAAATTCTCGGTTCTATGGACACATCTGTTTGAGTTGCAGCTGAGCGGCTGGTTCTAGTAACAGATGCGTATGATCGGCTAGGAATGGTTAGTAGCACTTGTTTTCTTGCTTCAGGGTAAGTGACTTTATGTTCAACTTTATATTTCTGGATTTTTTTCCCTGTTTTCCAAAGGTCACATGCTTTAGAAAATGCAGGGTGGTTTTCCTTACAGTTTGGACAAATAGGAGTGGAAGCTGTACAGTCTTCTTGAGAATGCTCCTTGGAACCACAAAGAGGACACACAGCATCGCCTCGGCATGCTATTTGAGAATGACCGTACTTCTGACATTTAAAGCAGCGAATGGGGTTTGGGATGTAAGGACGAATCTTACAATTTAGGTAACCTGCTTTAACAGAAGATGGAAGAGTCGGAGTACTGAAAGTTAAAATGATGGACCTGGTTGGTAGTAGGTTGCCATCTTTTTTAGTCATGATTCTCCGTGCATGAGTCACTTTTTGATCACTAAGCTCTTGTATTATTTCTTGTTCAGAGACATTCAGTAAGTCCCATTCGCTGATGACGCCTTTAGAGGTGTTCAGGGTGTTATGTGGCGTAACTGACACTGGAATGTTGTTAAAAGTTGTCAATTTTAACAATTTTTCTGAATGGCTTGGCTTCGAAGCTTCAATTAGAAGGTCTCCAGATTGAAGACGCTTCACCATTTTAGGCGATCCAACAACCGATTCTAAACATTTCTGTATTAGAAATGGCGATAACTTGCCTACAGGTTGTGTGGATAATGAGTGCATTATTAGAAATGCTGGCATATCTGCACTCTGTTTTTCAGTCCGCTGTCTCTTCGGACGATTCAAGTCATGCTCTGAATCAGAGTTGACAGGTCTGGAGCCCGTGGGCTCTAGCGGTGGATATGCATCACAATCCATTGTTGCTCCTTTCAGCCCTGGAAGAGGGAATTCCTTCTCCCAGGTTACCGACCCCGCCACGTGGAGGCAGGAGCGGTGCCAACCAGTGACCAAGCGATCAGCAGAAGAAGAGAGCAGTACGTTGCTAGCGATAGCAGTGACGTTGCAAGCGGGGTTAGCAGTAACGTTGCTAGCGGTGAAGCAGTGACGATGCTCAGCGAGGGAAGCAGTGACGTTGCGAGCGGTCAGCAGTAACGTTGCGAGCGGTGGAGGGATTATTCAAGCACTAGTACTCGCCCTAGGAAAATCGCTAGAAAATCGCACTAGAAAGATCGCTTGGGAACTATCGCTTGGCACTCGGGGCCCCGTGGGGTGTTGAATGTTAGGATGAGAACTCGGGTAGGGACAAGATTCCCATCCTTACGCATAGATATTCGCTTCACAGCTGTCACTCCTTGCTCTTTCAATTCAGAGCAGATCTCTTCTTCAGAAACGTGAAGAAGATCCCACTCTGATATGACACCTCGTGACGAGTTCAGAGTTTTATGAGGGGTTACGATAATGGGTATTCCCCCTAAAGATGTGGCATTCAAAATTTTTTCAGCATGCTTTGTATTTGATGCTTCGACTAAAATATCTCCAGAACGCAGCCGTTTTACCGATTTAGGTGAACCTGCCATCCCTTCTAATCCTTTCTGGATAAAGAAAGGTGACATTTTCCCAAGTGACTGCTCTCCGGTGGAATGGAGAATGAGGAAAAGAGGTGTCACAGATGTTGTTTTCTCCTCAGTTCTGGCTCTTTTAGCTGAATTGCTTTCACTCTCCTCTGACGATCGATTAGGTAGGGGCCTTGTTGGGGCCCCAGAAGAAGAATTTAAATTACTCATATGAGTAAAAAGAAAATGTCTGATGCCTAAGTACCTCACCCACCACGGAGCCCTACGAGGGGACGCCCACTCGTGAACTAGCAGGTACTGCGTACACGAATGGGACGCCGAGTTCGCTTAGAGCACCATACCCACGTTACCAATAAGTCTTTATCCCGTCCCAGGACCAAAGGGAGGGAGACTTATTGGAACGCAGTTGACCCTAGCAGTATAGAACCACCCGCCGATTGATCCCAGTCGAGCCGGTCCGGGACCACCCGTCTCGTCGAAGCAGGGGCCAAAGTGGTGTATTAAGGCTGGGCCCCTCAACCACCAGGATCCCCCTTTCCGCTTCCACGGGTCGCGGCGCACGGCTGCACACGCCGGATTCCAAAGATGTAACCCTGGAACCAAGGTATGGGCGTTGGATCCCAGTGATGCTAATCTGGAAAACCAGCAGCATCACTGGGAGGTCCCCTCACCACGTACAGGTGCCCACGTTGAGGGGCCCATTTCTTAAGGGAAAAGTCGCACGGTGGGGGATGAGCATGCCAGGGTGGAGTAGGTTCTTTTGGTGTTTGTGCCACCTGTTCTACCATGATGTTAAACTCTCTGATTAACTCTTGGACACGAATACCAAAAGGTCGGTTGGCAGTCTGACGGGTATTGTACAAGTTTTCCCAACGTGGCTCAAAAACCGATGTCCACGTAGGATGGTCTGGCAGGGATTTCAACTTTAAAGCATAGTTTAAAGACAACTGCTTACGTCGAAGGGATAACGATGGTTCGTTTGCTTCGACGTATAAGCTCTGGACAGGAGATGTTCGAAAAGCTCCAGTAGCGATACGGATAGCCTGAGGGTGGACAGGGTCTAGCCATCGGAGGACACTATCTCTAGCTGAAGAGTATACCTGGGACCCGTAGTCCAATTTGGATCGTACAAGTGCACGGTAAAGCCGTAGTAGGGTGCATCGATCTGCTCCCCAACGCGTTGAGGAGAGAGAGCGGAGGATATTGAGTCCCCTCGTGCATTTTGTACGAAGTTGACGAATATGTTTGAGAAAAGTCAACTTTTTATCAAACACAAGTCCCAAGAATTTTGTGTCTGACACTACTGGAATAACATTTTGTCCGAGCCTTAATTCAGGTTCAGGATGAAGATTACGCTTGCGACAAAAGTGTACGCAAACGGTCTTCTCCGGCGAGAACCTGAAGCCATTACCAAGTGCCCAGGAATTAAGGCGATCAATGGCTTTCTGCAGTTGTCTTTCAATAACCCTCATGTTGCATGACTGACAAAATATGCTAAAGTCATCAACATAGAGGGCACAGTTTACAGTTGGAGGAAGTTGTTCTGTGATGGAATTGACTTTGATGGCAAAAAGCGTGACACTTAATACTGATCCTTGTGGTACTCCCTCCTCTTGGCTGAAGGGACGAGAGAGTGAGGATCCCACACGAACTTGGAAAGATCGATTGGCTAAAAAGTTTTGAATAAAAAAGGGGAGATGCCCCCTAAGGCCAAGGCTATGCAGATCTTTTAAAATGCCAAATCTCCAAGTTGTGTCATACGCTTTCTCCATGTCAAAGAACACCGACACCAAGTGTTCGCGTTTTAGGAAAGCATCCCGGATGGATGCTTCCAATCTAATAAGATGGTCCAAAGTGGACCGGTTCGGAAGCCGCACTGGATGCTGGAGAGAAGGTCATTTGATTCTAAATATCATATTAAACGGGAATTGACCATTCTCTCCAGGATTTTGCACAGACAGCTAGTCAGAGCAATAGGACGATAATTGGTGGTAACTTTTGGATCCTTTCCTGGCTTAGGAAAAGCAAGAACGATTGCCTTTCGCCAGGAATCCGGAAACTGCCCCTCAGTAAAGATTCTGTTATACAGAAGGAGCAGACAATCCATAGATTTTGGTGAAAGATGTTTAATCATTTCATAATGGATGCCATCTGGCCCAACAGCACTTGCTTTGGAAAGAGCGAGGGCTCTTTTCAGTTCCTCTATAGTGAATGCCCCGTTGTAGGGATAGAGGCCCTTGGTCTTAAAATTAAGTGCTTGTTTTTCCAGTTTATGTTTAAGGACCAGGAACTCTGAGGAATACGAGGATGTTGCAGAGATGTTAGAGAATGTTTCCCCAAGAGCATTGGCTATTGCAGTTGGATCTGCAATAGCGCATCCATTATAATCTAGGATTGAAGAAGGGTGGGATGTATATTTCCCCTTCATTTTCCGGATTTTATCCCAGACTACCTTAGAATTGGTAGACTGGTTAATAGATGATGTAAAACGGATCCACGATTCCTTTTGACTCTGACGACGGATGTAGCGTGCTTTGGCTCGTGCACGTTTGAAGGCTATAAGGTTGTTCGTGGTAGGATATCGGCGAAATATCCCCCACGCTTTATTTTGAGCCTTTTTGGCTGCTGTGCATTGTGAATTCCACCAAGGTTTGGGAAATGGTGGAAACCGGGCAGATGTTTTTGGGACAGCATTCGCAGCTGCTTGGACAGTGATATCTGTGATGTACGTTACTGCGTCATTCATAGGCTCCTGACTGACTGTACTGAGGTCAAAATTTGCCTGATGTTGGAAGGCATTCCAGTCAGCCTGATCAAACTTCCACCGTGGTAACCTAAAAGGAAGACACGGTCTTCCACAGTGTAACAAGGTTATCACAGGGAAGTGATCACTTCCGTATGGATTCTCCTCCACTTCCCAAGTGAGTGAAGGGAGTAGACAAGGGGAGCATATAGAGAGATCAATGGCAGAAAAGGTACGGGTAGGCATGTGGAAGAAGGTGTTTGTTCCAGTGTTTAGAATGGAGAGGTCATTGTCATTGAGCAAACGCTCTATGACCCGTCCCCTTCCATTGATGTTAGCACTACCCCACAGGGTGTTATGTCCATTAAAATCCCCGAGAAGTAAGAAAGGGGGAGGCAACTGCGTTACAAGATCATCAAGGTCTTCCTGGGAGATGTCAGTCCCAGGTGGCAAATAAATAGAGCCGACCGTTAATAAAAATCCCACTGTAAGGCGAATTGCAACAGCCTCTATGCTGGTTGTAATTAGCAAGGGCTGAACTGGGGTCTGATTACTCACAAGGATAGCCACTCCTCCATGAGCAGGACCATCCGCAATTCTATCCTTACGAAAGATTGTGATGTTATAAATGGTGGGATCATCATTTGCTTTTAGATAAGTCTCCTGCAAGCAAAAGCAAACTGGCTCGTGCTTTTGCAGGAGGACCTTGATGTCGTCAGTATTTTGCCGGAATCCACGACAATTCCATTGCAGGAATTTCGCCATTATTTTGGCTTGGTGGGTCCATCAGGCGGCTTCCGAGGTGCTGAGGGCTTAGTTTTATCAGTCTTGGTTTTATCTTTTTTTGGGGAAGAAAGGACGCTGTCCCGTGTCCATTTCTTCCTCCGCAAAGAGTTCCAAGACTGATTCATCCGGTACCTCCTTGCGCTCGACATCCATTGTTTCTGTTTTATCTGTTAGCTCTTTACCACTTGGTTTTGGTAGTGGTGGAGCACTCGGAGGTACGGATATAGGAGTGGCAGCTGATTGCGTTTTTTTGGTGGGCTTTTGTGAACTCAATAAATAGCGTGCAATCGGAGTGAATGACTCTTTTGGTGGTACAGTCATCTCTGTTTGTGTACCGATAGTGCACTTCGCAGAAACCTTCTGGGCATATGAAGGTTTCCCGCTATTTATTGGTTGCATGCGTCTTCTGGCCTCTGGGTAGGAGATATTCAGCTCTGTTTTTAGTTTTTGGATCTCTTTTTCATCCTTCCACCGCTGGCATGCCCTGGAGTAGGCAGGGTGCTCTCCTTGGCAATTTATACAGATCGGTTTGGAAGCTGAACATTCCTTGCTCTCGTGATCTTTCGAACCACATCGAGCACAGGCAGGGTTACCACGACAAGCCGTTTGTGAATGGCCGTATTTTTGGCATTTAAAACACCTCAGTGGGTTTGGGATGTAAAGCCTCACTGGGCAGTTTAAATAGCCTGCCTTGATGGAACTTGGAGGCCGTGGGGTGTTAAATGTTAAGATGAGAACTCGGGTAGGGACGAGATTCCCATCCTTACGCATTGATATTCTCTTGACAGCCGTCACTCCTTGGTCTTTTAGTTCAGAGCAGATCTCTTCCTCAGAGACATGAAGAAGATCCCACTCTGAAATGACTCCTCGTGAAGAGTTCAAAGTTCTGTGGGGTGTTACAATGATCGGTATTCCCCCTATGGATGTCGCATTGAGGATTCTTTCTGCTTGCTTTGTACTTGAAGCTTCAATTAAGAGATCTCCAGAACGCAGCCGTTTTACAGATTTTGGTGATCCTGCCAGCCCTTCTAATCCTTTCTGGATAAAGAAGGGTGACATCTTCCCAATTGACTGCTCTCCGGTAGAATGGAGAATGAGGAAAAGCGGTGTTATAGATGGTGTTTTATCCTCAGTTCTGGCTCTTTTTGCAGAATTGCTCTCGCTCTCATCTGATCGATTAGGTAGGGGCCTTGTTGGGGCCCCAGAAGAAAGATTTAAATTACTCATGAGAGTAAAGAAAAAATGTCTGATGCCTAAGTACCTCACCCACCACGGAGCCCTACGAGGGGGCGCCCATTCGTGAACTAGCAGGTACTGCGTACACGAATGGGACGCCGAGTTCGCTTAGAACACCATACCCACGTTACCAATAAGTCTTTATCCCGTCCCAGGACCAAAGGGAGGGAGACTTATTGGAACGCAGTTGACCCTAGCAGTATAAAACCACCCGCCGATTGATCCCAGTCGAGCCGGTCCGGGACCGCCCGTCTTGTCGAAGCAGGGGCCAAAGTGGTGTAAGTAGGAGTGGGGACACTTTGAACCAAACTGACCAGGGGGGGCGGTCTGTCAAACCTCCCTTCCCCCACCCCACCAACCCTCCCCTCTCCACGCGCGCGGTCTGCTTCCCCCCTCCCTCCCCTACCCCCGAAACACTTTGAATCAATTTTGTCAGCGGGTGGTCCGTCGACCTACCCCTCACCACTAGGTGGCGCTGCCATCGAAACAATTTGAACAATTTCCAGCGGATGGTCTGGCGACCTTCCCCCTCCCCTACCCCCCGAAACATTTTGAACCGATTTTGTCAGCGGGTGGTCTTCCATAAGGAACAAACTTAAAACGGGAAAATTACACCCACTAACAATGCTCCTTTTTCATTTAACCCTGATCACTGTGGGACCACAAAATAGCTCGTTGCAAACGAGCTATTTTATTTAATAAAAACGCTATTTTGTGGTCCCACAGTGATCAGGGTTAAATGAAAAAGGAGCATTGTTAGTGGGTGTAATTTTCCCGTTTTAAGTTTGTTCCTTATGCACCCCATCTTTGACTTAGGTTGGTGTTGTTCGGTCTTAGCGTGTGTAAAATAGCCGGTGATCTGCAGCTGTTTTTTTTTATTTTTCAGGTTTATTTTGGTTCAGCGTGAATGTGAAAATAGCATACACAGTGTGTGTGTTAGCCTAATTGCCTTCGGCAGAAATCGGCTAATTTCAGTCGAAATAATGAAATTAAATGTGTGACGATTCAAATGTATACGCTTCCAGTTAAAATTATCTTAAATTTTCATGCGTTTGCTTCGAATTTTTCCTTTTTTAAATATAAATAAGGGGTTACATTGGTAAATGAAGAATTATGTAATAAACACGGTATCTGCTGATACATCAATAAGGATGATTGTAACGGGGGGGTGATTATTACTGCTATTACAATGGTTTCGGATCTCTTGTTTGCTTTGAGATTCAAAATTACTTATGTGTCTGGAAAATTGTGGTGAGTTTTCCTATTGTAACACACTGCTGGTTTTTCTTATTGTAACACGCACTTTAAATATGGTAGTTTAGAATTGTTTGAACACATGTATGGCGTTTTGCCCTCATCTTGTATGTTGTGTTTGTCTAGCTTTGTTAAATCAAGATTTTTGTCTCAAATTACTTTTGCTCATCTTTTGTATGAGTGTGTGCATATGAAAATCCATCAGTTGTTATACAGATAGATTCATAAAAGTATAGTTTCTGTTGTCATTGTTAATTTTACAGTATGGTGTGTGTATTTTCATGTTTCTGCTGCAACAACAGGTCCAAAAATTGTTAACATTTCAACTGTTCAGAGTACTTTGAAAGTCTTTTTTATTATTAAAAATATAATCTTTTTACTGTTTTGCTAGGTAAAAACCAGCAAAGTTATTTGTCTATATGTCGCACACATGCAAATTTTCAAATTTTGATTGTAAATAAGACAAAAAACGCTTTTTTATTTGAAAAAAACCCTATTATTTTTCACTAATTCTAATATGTTCCCTTGGTTCCAAATGTGTAATTTCTGAAATTTTGAGTGATGATGGAATTCCTGGAAACACAAAAGATCTAAAATTGATTATTTCAATGATTATTTCATTGATTTTTCCAATGATAACGGTTAATATTTTTTTAACCTTAGGCGTGTCTTAACACCATAATCGTTTTGAGGGGGGTTGTTAAGAACTTGTGAAGTTGTGGCTGGGGTCTGAGGGTTGAATAAATGTTGAAGCTGTATTATTTAAGATATTTTTACTTAATTTTCTTATATTTCTGTCTCTTGACAATGTTTTGTGTGTTTCCACCCTGATTTTTACTGTGATGAATGAATTTCATGTTTTGACAGCACAAAAATGTTGTGATGTGTAAGCAAATTTTAATTAAAAATCTCACAAACACATTCCTTGGGTACATGGAAGAAAAAGCCGATTATTTTCTCTCTTTCTGATCATTTTCTCTAATTTTAAAGGATCCATTAATTACTTGTACACAGTTTCCGTTGTTTTTTCATGTTAATGTGTAAGCTTATTGGAATTCTGAGAAAAAAAACCCAAGAACGTTATAATCATTATTAATCCCCATGAGTTGGTGATGATGCTCTATATATTTTCGAATCATGAGGCGTTAATCTGCTGGGACACCGTAATCCTCTTGTGTGGGTGGGGGGTCTCAATCTTAAATAAATGTTGAAAAACATTTTATTAAGAATTTTTACATACTTTTTCTTAGATTTTCCGAGGTTTGGCTGTATTTAAAAGCCGATTATTTTCTCTCTTTCTGATCATTTTGTCTAATTTTAAAGGGCCCATTAATTACTTGTACACAGTTTCCGTTGTTTTTTCATGTTAATGTGTAAGCTTATTGTAATCCTGAGAAAAAACCCAAGAACGTTATAATCATTATTAATGCCCTTGAGTTGGTGATGACGATCTATATATTTTTGAATCATGAGGCTTTAATCTGCTGGGACACCGTAATCCTCTTGTGTGGATTACGATGGGGGTCTCAATCTTAAATAAATGTTGAAAAACATTTTACTAAGATTTTTTACATAATTTTTCTTAGATTTTCCGAGGTTTGGCTGTATTTGTTTGAGTTTTACGCTATTCGGGGATGTGTGTTACGCTGTTCAACAAAATTTTTCCATCAAATAGTTTCTTTTATAAAATAATTTTCCATTCCAATTGTCTTTATCTGAAATCTTTTTGTAGATGTGGCTTTCTTGGAAATGGCTCTTTCAGGAATGTCAGTTTTGTATCACGTGATTACAAGCTCAATATAAATCCGATGGTTCTTGGAGAGACGATCACTTTTTCTTGTTGCGTTTCATGATTTTTGCTGTTATTTGGTTGCTGTCAGTTGTAATTGGTGATATGGAATCCAATGCTGTAAGTATTATTTATAATATTTGAATTTTTATCTTTAGTTTACCTGTTTAATAAAAATTCATTTTTTTTTTTTTTTTTTTGTTGTTGTTAACAATAGAAATAAGGTGAATGTGTTTTCTATTGCTATTTATCCATGGTAACAAGGTGGTTTTGAAATCACAACGATGTTATTGTTTATCGATAAATTTTTATTACAAATTCCGCATTCTTTAACGGTCAAATTGTTAATCTATAGGATATTGTGTATAATGTCCACCAAATTCATACGAAAAATGGGACGTGTAAAGGTGTGACTAGTGCATTTTTGATACCTTCGAGAACCTTCTAATAAGAAATTAAATTTGCTGATTTTGAAATTTTTGCTGATATTTTTATAAATACAAGATCTTTATGATTCATTGTTTTAGATTGAATTTTAGATTTATCGTAATTGAACAGCATGCATTTGTTTTTAGTTTTTTTTTTTCAACTAATAATAGAGTAGAAATTATTTTTTCATGGTAACGATACGGTTTTGATAGCACAACGATTTTATTGTTTATCGATAAGCTTTAGCTGTCGAATCGTTAATGTAACCTTTTGCAGAATATTGTGTATAATGCACACCAAATTCATAAAAATTGCGATGTGTAAAGGCTGGACAGGGACAATGAACATTTGTGATATATATTTTATTTTTCTTTCCAAAAAGTTAAACAGCCTGTCAATATGGTAATCTTATTCTTTCGACAGTTTTTTTTCATATTCTTAGTTGTACATGTGAAATTTAACAATTCGGTGTCGTTATCTTTTAGGTTATATTTGTAATAAATTACTGAAAAAATCTACAATTGTTTTAATAACCACTCTCTTTCTTTTAAGGTAATTGAACGTGTTGTTGTCGATGATGTTTCAAAGATCTGTATGATTATCGACATGGACGATTTTATGTTGAAATGTGGGACCACATCGACGTCAACTGAGCACAGACAGTTCCTGGAAATAGGTCAAAAATCAGCAGTCATCGATTTCCAGATGTTTCTAAATTCTGATGGAAATTATTTTATAAAGGAAGTTGGGTTTTTTGACGGTGAAAATTTATTTAGTAATGTAATGTACCCGCCATGTGGTTGGAATGAATTACCAAACGCAATTAAGAGACAAAATATTTGGATTTTTAAAAACTGTCATCAATTACCATGGAATTCGGGTTTCATTCAACAAAAAGATTTAAGGATGTGGTTGGATATGGTCACTTCAAAGTGTAGTATAATTTATGTGAAAGGAGAAGAAAAGAAACACATTTTGTCAAAATATACCAATGCATCTGTAATTAATTTAGAAAAAATCGGCTGTCCACAAAGAAAGGAAATTCAGCTTGAAACGACCCCTTGTTTATTTGATCACAATACTTATTTTTGCGCTCATATAAACGTGCAATTATTTTTTTATTGGCTACAAAACAAATTAAAATAATGTAAAAAATAAACTATTTAATTAGGAGTTGTGTTGTCCCCCAAAGGACTATGACGTCATAAGACTTGTTATACCGTGCATGGTGAACAAAACCTTTCTCTTTGAATTCGAAGAATTACCCCAAAAGGATTATGACATCATAAGACTTGTTAGGCCATGCAAAGGATTTTAATCACGATTGAACATGTTTGTACGCATCTGTTTTTTGATTGGCTGAAAACTAGTGTGATATTTGGTTTAAAAAGGGTTTTTGATCTGTGCTCGTTTCATCTCTCTCTCTCTCTCTCTCTCTCTCTCTCTCTCTCTCTCTCTCTCCAGCCATGGCGTCTAAGTTTTGCTATTACAGTTTCTATCGCTCTGTGTCTTCAAAATGGCTTGTCCGGGTTGGATTTGTAAATTTTAAACCCTGTGTCCAGTTGGAGTCCGATTCTCAAGTAATTGTTATTAAGTGTGAAGAATGGATGCTGTTTCTAAAGAAACTTCCGGAATTTACAAAATATTTGAACCAAAAAGAAGACACCGAATGCAGAATAAGTGAAAATCTGGCAACAGTGTGTGGGAACGGTTTTTTGACTATTCGTTATATAGATAACAACGATATTCACGATGTTAAACTCGATGATTTAGAGGTGGAAACTTTATCAATTAAAACCATATCCATTCAAAAACGACTACAGCTTTTACAGGAGGAAGCGGCTATCTTCAAACTTATGGGTGATATCATAGTTTCACGTTTATATCAAGCTCGTGATGTGTTCCTAAAAAGGAAACTCTTCCAAACCAATACTTTCTTGAACGGCGCCGAGGATGAAAATTTCATCGATATTTATGAATTATATTTAAAGACTGTATATCCTTATGATGTTGTTCGTGAATTCGATGGGAAAAAGAAAGGTAAAGGACTCTTCTCACAATTCGATTCTTATCAAATATTCAATGCTGTAAATTCAATGTTATCTGAACTGAGATCCATGTTGTTAGATCAAGCACGTGCTCATTTTTATTATTAGTTTCCCTTGTGCATATTGAAGAGAGAGCTGTGTCAAGATTTTATCAGAATAATGATTCCTTTGTAAATAATTTTGTTAACAGTGTTCAATAAAAGACTTCGTTCATTATAATTCTGTGTCTTCATTAAAAGTTATATTTAAAAGCACTTTCAACTGGCAAAATACTATTGATTTCTTCATGAATACTTTAATTATGTTCAAATAATACCATTGATTTGTTCATGAATACTTTAATTTATTGCCTAAAAATAACATGTTGGTTATGAGTACTTAAAAATACCATTGGTTAAAAATATTGTTCATGAATACTTTAATTATATTCAAATAATACCTTTTATTTGCTCATGAATACTTAAAAAAAAACCATTGATTTGCTCATGAATACTTAAAAAATACCACTGATTTGCTCATGAATACTTAAAAAATACCATTGATTTGCTCATGAATACTTTAAAAAATACCATAGGTTAAACTACTTTAATTATGTTGAAATAATACCACTGATTTGTTCATGAATACTTTAATTTATTGCCTAAAATTAACATGTTTAAAATATTGGTCATGAATGCTTAAAATAATACCATTGATTTGTTCATGAATAGCACTAATTTATTGCCTAAAAATAACGTTTAAAATAGTCTTCTCATTTAAAATTCTTTTAAAAATTTACCATCCAGCAGCAAAATAAAAAAAAACACTTTCAAATTCATGGGGGAACAAAACCCTCTCTTTGAATTCCAAGAATTACCTCAAAGGACTATGACGTCATAAGACACTATGCGTGTTTTAACAGTGTGCGGCGGGGGTGAGAAGGGGGAGGGTGGAAAACTGCCCATGGTCAGCTAGGTTAAATGGGTTTCTATGGCAGCCCCACCTGGCGGCGTATGTAGGGAGCGGGAGGGTGGAAGACCACCCGCTGACAAAATCGGTTCAAAATGTTTCGGGGGGTAGGGGAGGGGGAAGGTCGCCAGACCATCCGCTGGAAATTGTTCAAAGTGTTTCGATGGCAGCGCCACCTAGTGGTGAGGGGTAGGTCGACGGACCACCCGCTGACAAAATTGATTCAAAGTGTTTCGGGGGTAGGGGAGGGAGGGGGGAAGCAGACCGCGAGCGCGGAGAGGGGAGGGTTGGTGGGGTGGGGGAAGGGAGGTTTGACAGACCGCCCCCCCTGGTCAGTTTGGTTCAAAGTGCCCCCACTCCTACTGGTGTATTAAGGCTGGGCCCCTCAACCACCAGGATCCCCCTTTCCGCTTCCACGGGTCGCGGCGCACGGCTGCACACGCCGGATTCCAACGATGTAACCCTGGAACCAAGGTATGGGCGTTAGATCCCAGTGATGCTAGTCTGGAAGTCCAGCAGCGTCACTGGGAGGTCCCCTCACCACGTACAGGTGCCCACGTCGAGGGGCCTAGTCCTGAACAATCTTACTAGCCTGCAAAGGTTCTTCCCATCAAATGCAGTGAAAATATTTAACTCACTACACATAGATGCCGAAAAACTGTGTGAGGATCCAACATACCGGAAAGAGATCTTCCAGAATTCGTACAGATTTACCGAAATATGAATCGGCTGCAAAGTACCAAAGAATTGTGAGTAAAAGTGAAACTTTCTGCTTTAAGAACAGTAATAATTTGTTGACTGGAAAAATATACCTTCTGTAACAGTTATTGTTGTTGTTGTTGTTGTATTGGGGTTTTTTGGCACAAGGGCCTCTTGGGCCATATTGTGCCTATTCAGGATTTGTTTGTCACTTTGATCACAGTCTATCATACAGATTTATGTGCTTCAAATAATTAAACAGTTCCTCGAAATTTGCTTCATTGCCAAGAATATCAAATAACGTTAATGGTTCCTTTAAGTTGGACAGGGAGCTAAAGCTTGATTTTCTGACTGTTGAAAGTTGGGGACATTCTATGAGGATGTGTTTTATTGTGAGCTGCGACTGACAGAAGAAACACTGAGGAGGATTCTCTCCCATAAGCAAAAACAGGTGAGTTGGGTGCGAATGGCCGATGCGGAGCCTTGCTAGAATCACTTCTTGTCGCCTGCTTCTCCTGCAACTAGATGTCCACAGTTGTGGCTCTTTTTTTTATCTGCAGTAATTTATTATTGGTTTGAGTTTTCCAAAGGAGAGACCATTGTTTCCTGCATGTTGTTTTAATGACAAATTTGTGATCGGTGTAGGGAACTTTTATTTGTCTGGAAGATCCAGCGTCGGGATGCTTTGCAGCAGCATCCGCATGTTCATTGCCTGAGATGCCAACATGACCAGGGATCCAGCAGAAGGTAACCTTCTGATTGACTGTTTGATAGTGAAATAACTTAGATCGGATCTCTTTAAGAATGGGGTGAGAGGGACAAAAAGTAGATTGAATGGCAGTGATAGCGCTTAAGGAGTCTGAATATATCAAGGATTCCTTGATATGGTACTTGTTTATATTATCTAGAGCCAGTTTTATTGCGAATAATTCTGCAGTATAAATACTGCATTCAGTGGGAAGAGAAACAGCTACTGAGAAGTTGGAGGAGACTGCTGCAGCACCTACGGCTGTATCCGTTTTGGAGCCATCAGTATAGATATGTACTTTTGCTGAGTTTTCCAAGGAATGCGATTTATGGAGCTGTTGAAAATTTGTATTAGCCAGGGATGTCTTCCCCCATCTTAAAAAGAAATTGTCACAGAGAGGTACGAATTCAGTCCAGGGAGGTTCGGGAGTACCAAGGTCTTGGAAGACATTATGAAAATTAATGTTCCAACTGATCATGAGCTCTTGCAGTCGAAGCCCTGCTGGGCGATTCTCATTAGGTTTATTTTGATATAGCATGGTGTATTTAGGGTCGAACAAGTGCTGCCAGCTAGGATGTGATGGAATACTCTTAATCTTTAGTGCATAGTTACATAATAAGGATTTTCTCCTTAGGTGCGGTGGAGGTTCATTTGCCTCAATATACAGGCTGTGGATCGGAGATGTTCTAAAGGCTCCCACAGCTATCCTAAGGGCACTATGCTGTATGGTGTTCAGTCGTAATAGGGAACTGTTCCTAGCGGAGTCATAGACAGGTGATCCATAATCTAAGCGTGATCTTATTAAAGCTCTATAGAGATGGAGAAGAGAGCTTCTGTCAGCACCCCAGGACATGGCGGAAACGGCTCTTAGGATGTTCAGTTTTTTAAGACACGTGGTTCGAAGGTAAGATATATGGGAAGCAAAATTAAGTTTATTATCTAAATGTAGCCCCAACAGACGAAAATTGTTAGTGACAGGTATCAGGCTGTTTTTTAAAAATATTTCTGGATCCGGGTGGAGTTTTCGTTTTTTACAAAAGTGAATTGCAGTGGATTTTTTTTCGGCTAAAGAATAACCATTCCGCAGTGCCCATGATTCTATTTTAGCTATGGAAATTTGAAGTTGTCTTTCAATGATGTTCATAGTTTGGGATTGACAGGAGATAATGAGGTCATCGGCAAACATATAGGATTCTACTGTATTTGGTACTTCCCGTGTCATGTTTGTAATTCTTACTGCAAATAATGTTGGACTTAGAATAGAACCCTGCGGTACACCCTCCTCTTGTTCAAATGATTTGGATAAATTGTTCATATACCTTACCTGAAACGTTCTGTTGCATAGAAAATTTTGTATGAATTGAGGTAACTGACCTCTCAAGCCGAAAGAATGGAGATCTTTTAGTACACCATATCGCCAGGTGGTATCGAAGGCTTTCTCAATATCGAGATTGATCATGACTAGATGTTCTCTCCTTATAAAGGCATTTCGGATGTTTGCCTCAGCTTTTATCATCACATCTAGCGTGGACCGGTTCTTTCGAAATCCATACTGGCTGCTGTTTAGTAAGTTGTTTGCTTCCAGGAACCACGTTAGCCGCCTGTGAACCATTTTTTCAAGGACTTTTCCTAGACAACTAGTCAGTGATATTGGCCTGTAGTTATGCGGAAAGGTACGATCCTTTCCTGGCTTCGGGAAGGCTAGAACAATTGAGTGACGCCAGGAGAGTGGGTAGGTATTTTCTAAGAAAATACGGTTGTAATATTTTAACAATGTTGTTTTTGCTCTGTTGTCAAGTTGCTTTAACATTATATAATAGACCCCATCTGGACCAGCAGCACTATTTGGTGTTTTATTGAGTGCCCCTACTAATTCTGCGAATGTGAATGGATGGTTGTATGGATGTGAAACTGCCGTAGAAAAATTAATCTTACGCTTTTCTGCAGATTCTTTAATTCTTTGAAAGGTTGGGTTAAAGGTGGATATTGCTGATATGCTGGCAAATGATTCAGCTAAGGCATTTGCTATATCTGCTGGTGATGACAACTCCTTCCCTTCCCAATTTAGTATTGTAGCTGGGGACTGGACATATTTGCCATTGAGCGTTTGAATTTTCCTCCAAATGATTCTACTATCTGTGTCCTTATTTATACTTGAGGAGAAGCTGATCCAGGCTTCTTTCTTTGCATTTCTTCTTATTTTGCGGAACTTGGCTCTTAGTCTTTTGAAGTTAATTAGGTTACTAGTTGTGGGGAATTTACGAAATAAATTCCAAGATCTGTTTTTTTCCCGTTTCGCATGCGTACAATCTTGGTTCCACCAGTAGTTACTGTGTTTCCGTTTCCCTGGTAAAGATTTTGGTATTGCAATGGTGGCAGCTAGTAATATTTGAGTAGTAATGTGTTCCGTGACATTTTCTATGGTCTGAGATTGTATAATTTTATCATCTAATTGAACATGAGAGGCTGTTGTTGTTGTTCTGGAGGCTTAATGGCACATAAGCTGCTAAGGCTATAATGTGCCTATTCACTTATTATATTAAAACATGAGTTTTCCCTAAATCAAAAGAAAATCTGAAATCAGAAATAATTGAAAAGCCCAGTTTGCCTGAGAAAGTCAAAAAATTCAGAAATATTTGCCTTATCACCAATGAGATTTTCAAGAGTTATTGGTTTATGGAGATTAACCAGTGAGATCAAGGATGAAGTTCTGGCTTGTTTATAATAGGGGCAGCCAATAAGAATATGTTTTACTGTCAAATTATTAGAACAATGTGTACATTGTGGTGGATCATCTCCTGTGAGTAAATGAAGGTGGGTCAGATGGGTATGTCCTATTCTTGCCCTTGAAAGGACTACTTCTTCTTGTCTCGATGTACGGATACTGGAGTGCCAGATTTTTGGATCATGTTTAAACTGAAAGAGTTTATTATTAGTCTGAGAGTGCCAGAGTGCTGTCCATTGTGATATGCAAGCAGCATGAACAGTTAGTGCATAATCTGATGCTGGAACAGGGATATTGGTTAAATCAAAAGTAGTTGGATTTTTTGCAGCTTTATCGGCCAGTTCATTGCCTAAAATACCAGAATGGGATGGAATCCAGCAAAAAGTGACCAGTTGGTTGCGTTCTTTAATTTGCAGTAATAAGCTTCTGATTTCATTAAGAATAGGGTGGACTTCATCTGAGGAATTACATAACGACATGATTGAGCTGAGGGAATCAGTGTAAATAACTGATTTGAAGGAACTGTCTGAACAGAGATTTTCTAAAGCTAATTTGATTGCATATAATTCAGCAGAAAATATACTAAATTCTGATGGAAGGGAAACTGATACAGTTGTATTCGGAAACACTGCAGCTGCTCCAACATTTGAATTAGATTTAGAGCCATCTGTATAGATTGGGGAGAAGTCAGTATATCTTTGAGTGTGAACTGCATGAATTTGTTTGACATTTGATGCTTGCAAAGTATTCTTTCTCCATTGACAGAGGTAAGAGTCACAGGTTGGAAGAGGAGGAGGAGTCCATGGTGGCTGAGTACATGTGGCTACTTGTTGTACGGAATGGACGGAAATATTCCAAACTTGCTCCAATTCAAGAAGGCGAAGACCAGCTGGCTTTACTATGCTAGGTTTGTTTCTGTATAAGATTTCAAATGGTGGGTTGAAAAGGTATGACTGAACGGGATGAGAGGCACAACTTTGTATCTTTACAGCATATTTGAGTAACAGTGTTTTCCTGCGTAAAGCTAGTGGGGGCTCATGAGCATCAATGTAGAGACTATGTGCTGGCGACGTTCTGAATGCACCAATTGCAATTCTCAAAGCACTGTGCTGAATTGGATCAAGCCAGCGTAATACACTCTTTCTGGCAGAATCATAGACAGGAGCACCATAATCGAGACGGGATCTGATTAATGCCCTGTATAAACGAAGAAGCGAGGTACGATCTGCGCCCCATGTTTGGGCAGATAAAGCTCTGAGTATGTTTAACTTTTTTAGACATGACGTCCGTACATTTTTAATATGGTCTAGGAAATTTAACTTGTTGTCAAGGATTAATCCAAGAAACCTGATGTTGCTGGTGACTGGGACAACGATGTTAGAAATTTGAAGTTCAGGATCTGGATGGAGTTTGCGTTGTCTACAGAAGTGGATGGCAACTGTTTTTTGCTGCGAGAGCCGATAGCCGTTGAGGCTTGCCCATTGTTGAATTTTATTAAGTGATATCTGAAGCTGTCTTTCAACAGACCTCATATTTTGAGAATGACAGGAGATGGAAAGGTCATCTGCATAAAGGTAAGTCTCAACTGTATTTGGAAGCTGCTTAGTGATAGAATCTATTCTCAGAGCAAAAAGAGTGGCACTCAGTACTGATCCCTGTGGAACACCTTCCTCCTGGATGAAAGTTGTGGAAAGGGCATGTTGGTATCGAACTTGAAATGATCTAGTATGTAAGAAGTTCTCAATAAATATAGGAAGGTTGCCTCGTAGTCCTAGAAGGTAAAGATCACTAAGTATACCATACCGCCAAGTGGTATCAAAAGCCTTCTCTATGTCTATTGAAACCATTACTAGATGTTCATGTTTGACAAAAGCATTACGGATGGCAAATTCAGCCTTGACCATAAGGTCTAGGCATGACCTGTTTTGACGAAAGCCATATTGACTATGGCTCATTAGCTGTTCCGACTCTATGATCCAGACGAGTCTTCTGTGGATAATTTTCTCAAGAATTTTGCTGAGGCAGCTTGAGAGAGATATGGGTCTATAGCTATTCGGGTTGGATGGATCTTTTCCAGGTTTCAGGAATGCCAAAACTGTACAGTGATGCCAAGAAGCTGGAAAAACATTTTCTAAAAATATGCGATTGTAAAGGACCAGGAGGCAGTGCAAAGCTTTGTCATCAAGATGTTGTAGCATGACATAATAAATCCCATCTGGCCCGGCAGCACCATTGCGGGCAGTTTTAATGACATGTAAAAAGTTCAGAATATTGCAGAGGTTTGTTATATGGGAGAAGACGGGCAGTTTGAAAATGAATAGCATGCTTTTCTTCAGTGTTTTTAATTCTTTGGAATGAGGTAGGATAGGCTGTTGCTGCTGAAATTTCGGCAAAAGTATTTCCCAAAGCATTAGCTATATCTACTGGATTAGAGAGATCTTTCCCATTCCAAGAGAGGATTGGAGAAGGTATGGTAGGAAACTTACCAGACAGCTGTCTAATTTTTTTCCATATTATTTTGGAATCAGTATTTCTGTGAAAACTAGAGGCAAAACGGATCCAGGATTCTTTCTTTGCTTGCTTTTGTATGAAGCGTGCTTTTGCCCTTAACTTCTTATAGTTAATAAGATTGACTGTGCTCGGACATTGCCGAAACAAATTCCAAGCTTTATTTTTTGCTCTCTTTGCTGTGGTGCATTTGTCATTCCACCAGTAATTATGATGCTTTCGGCCGGGGGATTTGATAGTGGTATTGTATTTTTAGCCACATTTAGAAGATGCGACGTGATGTAATCTGTGGCATCATCAATATGTTGGAGGCGGATTTTTTCCTCATCAAGGTCAATTGACGATTGAAATTTTGCCCAGTCTGCTCGGACAAATTTCCACTTTCTGCACGGTTGAATTGAAGGAGTCTTTGCTATCAGAAAGTTGCATACTATTGGAAAGTGGTCACTGCCCATGGGATCATTTATTACATTCCACTCTATGGTTGGGACTAGTACTGGTGAACAAATTGTGAGGTCTATTGCTGATGTGTGTCCTGCTGGGAGCTGTACGTGTGTCGGTGCACCAGTATTGAGTATACTGAAATTTAGTGCCTCTAAAAAGCTTTCAATTAGTCGGCCACGTCTATCCAATTTGGGAGAACCCCATAATGGGTGGTGCCCGTTAAAGTCCCCTAATATACAGAGAGGTGGAGGTATCTGTATAAACAGGTCTTCAAGATCTCTTAAAGAGTAAGAACGGTTTGGTGGTAGGTAGATTGAGATAAGTGTTATTGCACTATGGAGAGTTATGCGAACAGCAACAGCTTCTATTTCAGTTTGGATTGGGATATGTCTAGTTGGGATCTTCGAGTTTACTAGGATTGCTACCCCACCATGGGCAGCATTAGCGGTATTTCGATCTCTTCGATAAAGGCAATAGTTCTTTATCGAAGGAGAAATTTGTGAGGTCAGGTAAGTTTCCTGTAGACAGAAGGCAGCTGGAGAATATCGGTTAATTAAGTATTGAATATCGTCGGTGTTGCAACGAAAACCTCTGCAATTCCATTGTAAGATACTGTGGTTCATTTAGGTTTAGTTGAGGATGATTCATCAGACTGTTTTTTGTTTGAGCACTTTTTCCGGTCTTTTTTTGGGAAGCTGGGGCGCCCAGTATCCATAGTGTCATTTGCATGAAGTTCTAGTATGGGTTCCTCAAGATCTGAGTGTACATCTACTTCCATACTATTGGTGGATGATTCAGGTTTCTTGTTGTCTTTGGTAGTTTTTAATTTTTCTTTATCATGCGAGACTGTCCGAGTATCAGTTGGGATGCTGATTGGAGTGTTGGTCGATTCACTGGTTTTAGTTTGATGTGTGTCTTTTCCTGAATTAGATAGTGTATTTTTAACCCAATTAGCCATAGATGTGCTAGGGGGTATTGATACATCTGTTTGTACTGCTGTTGAAATAAAGCTTCGAGTGTGAGACGCATATGAACGACTGGGCATGGTCAACATAACCTGTCTGCGTGCCTCAGGGTATGTGACTTTGTGTTCAATTTTATACTTTTGAATTTTCTTCCCTGTTTTCCACATTTCACAGGATTTTGAAAATGCTGGGTGACTTTCTTTGCAGTTAGGGCAAATGGGACTTGATGCTGAACAGTCTGCTTGTGTATGTTCCTTGGAACCACAAATAGGACAAATAGCTTCTCCTCTGCATGCTTGTTGGGAATGTCCATATTTTTGGCATTTAAAACAACGAATCGGGTTAGGAATATAAGCCCGAATTCGGCAGTTTAAATAGCCAGCTTTTACTGAGGATGGCAAATCTGGGGTACTGAAGGTTAAAATGATTGACCTAGTTGGGACGAGATTTCCATCTTTTTTGGTCATTATGCGTTTGGCGTTGGTTACTTTTTGATTACTCAGTTCTTTAACTAATTCCTCTTCTGATATTGTAAGTAGGTCCCATTCGGTTATAACGCCTTTCGAGGAATTTAAGGTGTTGTGTGGAGTAATAGATACTGGCAGGCCACCGAATGTAGTTGTTTTGAGCAGCCACTCGGAATGTTTGGAGTTGGCTGTTTCAATTAATAGGTCTCCAGATTGCAGTCGTTTAACCATTTTTGGTGTTCCAGCAATCGATTCCAGAAATCTTTGGATGACGAATGGTGATAATTTGCCTACAGGTTGGTTGGAGAGAGAGTGTATGACCAGAAAGTTTGGCATTTCATTGCACTGAACTTCTCTTCGGAGCCTTTTTGCTTGGTTCACGTCTTCATCATTAGGTTTGTCTAGCCTTGAGTTTGAAGGCTCTAGAGGTGGATATTCATTTTTATCCATCGTTGCTCCTTTTAGCCCTGGGGGATAACTTTTCCTCCAGATTACCGGCCCCGCCACGGGGAGGCAGGAGCAGTGCCGCTCGGAGGCCAAGCGGTTGAAGTGTTAGTTGGTTAATAGAACAAGAAATATAGGAAAAAGAAAGGTGTGTTTCCTTTCTGTGTTCTAACTTGTGGTTTTCAAGTATAGAACTAGTTATAAAAGAAAGGCTTTTGGTAGAAACGTAGGAACTTAAAAGGAAATAACTTCAATCACTTTAGAAGAGCGCTCTATATATCACCAGAATATCGCTTGGCCTCGAAATACGCTTGGCACCCGGGGCCAACATGAGAGGCATATTCACTCCAGTGTGCCCTACGGAATATCCAAATGGAGCGACGTGGGGAAGGGGAGTTTGCTCGTGTTTGGAGTTTGCAGAGGATTGGCAGGTGATCACTGTTCATTGGATTGTTAAGAACAGACCACTCCATAATAGTATATAAGGAGGGAGAACAGATCGAGAGGTCTATTGAACTCATGGATCCAGTCGAAAAATGAATGTAGGTTGGCTCGCCAGTATTTAAAATGGTGAGTTGATAAGCATCAAGAAAGGATTCTATTAGCTTACCTCTCTTGTCAATTGTTGGAGATCCCCACAGCGAATGATGTGCATTGAAATCTCCGAGCAAGCAGAACGGAGATGGTAGCTGGTCTATTAGATTTTCTAGGTCGTCTGAAGTGAATAAGAAATTAGGAGGGATATATATTGACGCTATTGTAAGAGTGATGCCAATTTCAATACGCACTGCCACTGCTTCAAAAGGGGTCTGAAGAGCAATATGTTTCGATGGAACGTTGTTTCTAACAAGAATTGCCACTCCTCCACAGGCTGGCGAGTCTATTCTCCTATCTCGTCTGAAGATGGTGTAATTTTTAATGGTGGGACACACTCGTGCATTTAAGTAGGTTTCCTGTAGGGCTATGCCTGCTAGATCATACCGGTCGATGAGATCATATAAATCGTCTTTTGTATTGCGAAAGCCTCTACAATTCCATTGGAGGAATCTTTCCATTAAGTGGTTTTATTGTTTATTTTTGTTTCTGACTGCTTTTTAGTTGAAACTTGCTTAGATCGATCCAATTTCCCTTTCTCTTTTTTTGGAAAGTAGGGACGTGTGACATCCATCTCATCAGTCGCATGCAGTTCTAATATACCATCATCTGATTCATTGCGTTGGTCAACATCCATGCCCGTAGCTACTGGTGGGTTCAGAACTTTAGTTTCTGCCAATTTTGGTTTGGCTGTTTGAGGCACGTCGGTTGGAATGGTAATTGGGGTGTTACTGGCTTGTTCAGCTTTTTGCTGTGAAGGACACTGTTTGGAAGCAGAGAGCAAGGAACGTGCCCAATCGGCGATGGATATATTTGGAGGAACTGTAACATCTGTTTGAATACCTACTGACTGACATTGTTTAGCAGCAGTGGCATATGTACGCTTTGGTTCTGTTATGAGTATTTGTCTTCTTGCCTCTGAGTATGTGACTTTATTCTCAACTTTATATTTTTGGATTTTTTTCCCTTGTTTCCATAGTTCGCATATTTTGGAAAAAGCTGGGTGATTACCTTTACAGTTTGGGCAATGAGGAGTAGCAGTGCATTCGGATTGATTATGTTCCTTTGATCCACAATTTGGACATATTGCCTCACCTCTACATGCAGTTTGGGAGTGTCCATATTTTTGGCACTTATAGCACCTGATTGGATTCGGGATGTAAGGGCGCACACGGCAATGAAGATAGCCAGCTTTGACAGATGTTTGTTTGTTTTTGGTTTTTTATTGGCGCATTGGCAGCTGTGGCCATAATGCGCCAAGACTATGCAATATTTAAAAGTTTAAATTCTCGGTGACCTAATTAGTTAGGTCACCATGTCCAGATAAATAATAACAAATATATAAAAATTAAATCAATAAAGAGATAACAATAACAAATTTTAAATACAATTAAAAACTTTTATTGATTTAAAATAGCTAAAAACAGCAGACACGTTGTCATTGTCGGATAAAATCTGACTGAGTGTATAAGGCTCAGTCAGATGACTAAAAGCGGTAAAACGGGTGCTGCTAAAATCTGGACAGTCAATTAAAAGGTGTCTAATCGTTAGGATTGTGCCACAGGACACACACATAGGAGGGTCATCAGCCCTCAGCAAAAACGAATGAGTTAAATGACTGTGTCCTATGCGGGTCCGGGCAAGAACAACTTCCTCCTTACGATTCCTGCGCAGACTAGACTGCCACGGTTCAATTACAGGTTTTATATGATATAACTTATTCGCAGTCTGTCTATTCCACGAATCCTGCCATTGGGAATGTATCTTTTGATGTATTATTTGCCTGTAGTCTGTATAGGGGACTAACAGGCAGTGGTCATTATTGGGAATTGCTGATTTGGCTGCGGCGTCAGCCAAATCATTTCCCCTAATCCCAATGTGGCTAGGAATCCAGCAGAAGCGGATATCATATTCACGTTCATGGAGAACGTGAATCTTCTGCTGAATGCTAGACAGAACTGGATGAGAATTATATCTCACAGATATTAAAGCCTGTAACACGCTGAGAGCGTCGGTATACAAAATGAACCGTTGGTATTGGCATTCACTAATGTGATCCAAGGCTAACTCTATAGCGTGCAGCTCTGCAGTAAATATGCTGCATTCAGAGGGAATCTGCTCCGATGTAGTGCTGTCTGTAAAGACAGCAGCAGATCCCACATATGATTCTGACTTCGACCCGTCTGTGTAGACTGGCGCGAAGTCAGAATGTTCAGCTCGGTGTGCTGAAAAAAGCTGCAGGTAGACAGACGATGGAGTGTCCGACTTTCCCCAATTTCGAAGGGACAAGTCACATGCCGGGACATGAGCATGCCAGGGTGGAAGGGGTTGCTTTGGTGTTTGGGCAACCCTGTCTACCTTTATATTAAGTTCTTTGAGTAGCTCTTGGACACGAATACCAAAAGGACGATTGGCAGTCTTACGGGTGTTGTACAAATTTTCCCATCGTGGCTCAAAAACGGTTAGCCACGTAGGGTGGTCTGGCAGGGATTTCAGTTTTAGAGCGTAGTTTAGAGACAACTGCTTACGTCGAAGCAATAATGGCGGTTCGTTTGCTTCGACGTATAAGCTCTGGACAGGAGATGTGCGATATGCTCCAATAGCGGTACGGAGAGCCAGATGATGGACAGGATCGAGCCAACGAAGTACACTGTCTCTGGCCGAATTGTATACCAGGGACCCGTAATCCAGTCTGGATCGTACAAGTGCACGATAGATGCGTAGTAGGGTGCATCGATCCGCACCCCAAGATGTTGAGGAAAGAGAGCGCAGAATATTTAGCCCTCTTGTGCACTTTGTGCGGAGTTGACGGATGTGATCCAGAAAGGTCAGCTTTTTATCGAATACGAGTCCCAAGAATTTTGTGTCCGCTGCTATTGGAATTACATTTTGTCCGAGCTTTAATTCAGGCTCAGGATGAAGATTACGCTTACGACAAAAGTGTACGCAAACGGTCTTCTCCGGCGAGAACCTGAAGCCATTAGCAAGAGCCCAGGAGTTGAGGCGATCAATAGCTTTCTGCAGTTGTCTTTCAATAACCCTCATGTTGCATGACTGACAAAATATGCTAAAGTCATCAACATAGAGGGCACAGTTTACAGTTGGAGGAAGTTGTTCTGTGATGGAATTCACTTTGATGGCAAAAAGCGTGACACTTAATACTGATCCTTGTGGTACTCCCTCCTCTTGGCTGAAGGAACGAGAGAGTGAGGATCCCACACGAACTTGGAAAGATCGATTGGCTAAAAAGTTTTTAATAAAAATGGGGAGTTGCCCCCTAAGGCCAAGGCTATGCAGATCTTTTAAGATGCCAAATCTCCAAGTTGTGTCATACGCTTTCTCCATGTCAAAGAACACCGACACCAAGTGTTCACGTTTTAGGAAAGCATCCCGGATGGATGCTTCCAATCTAATAAGATGGTCCAAAGTGGACCGGTTCCTTCGGAAGCCGCACTGTATGTTGGAGAGAAGGTCATTTGATTCTAAGTACCATATTAAACGAGAATTAACCATTCTCTCCAGGATTTTGCACAGACAGCTAGTCAGAGCAATAGGACGATAGTTGGTGGTGACTTTTGGATCCTTTCCTGGCTTAGGGAAGGCAAGAACGATTGCCTTTCTCCAGGAATCCGGAAACTGCCCTTCAGTAAAGATTCTGTTATACAGAAGGAGCAGACAATCCATAGATTTTGGTGAAAGATGTTTAATCATGTCATAATGGATGCCATCTGGTCCAACAGCACTTGCTTTGGAAAGAGCGAGGGCTCTTTTCAGTTCCTGAATAGTAAAATCCCCGTTGTAGGGATAGAGGCCCTTGGACTTAAAATTAAGTGCTTCTCTTTCCAGTTTATGTTTCAGGACCAGGAACTCTGGGGAGTACGAGGATGTTGCGGAGATGTTAGAGAATGTTTCCCCAAGAGCATTGGCTATTGCAGTTGGATCTGCAACAGCGCATCCATTATAATCTAAGATTGAAGAAGGGTGGGATGTATATTTTCCCTTCATTTTCCGGATTTTATCCCAGACTACCTTAGAGTTGGTAGACTGGTTAATAGATGATGTAAAACGGATCCACGATTCCTTTTGGCTCTGACGACGGATGTAGCGTGCTTTGGCTCGTGCACGTTTGAAGGCTATAAGGTTGTTCGTGGTAGGATATCGGCGAAATATCCCCCACGCTTTGTTTTGAGCCTTTTTTGCTGCTGTGCATAGTGAATTCCACCAAGGTTTGGGAAATGGTGGAAACCGGGCTGATGTTTTTGGGACAGCATTAGCAGCTGCGTGGACAATGATTTCTGTGATGTACGTTACTGCGTCATTGATAGGCTCCTGACTGACTGTACTGAGCTCAAAATTTGCCTGATGTTGGAAGGCATTCCAGTCAGCCTGATCAAACTTCCACCGTGGTAACCTAAAAGGAAGACACGGTCTCCCACTGTGTAACAAGGTTATCACAGGGAAGTGATCACTTCCGTATGGATTCTCCTCCACTTCCCAGGTGAGTGAAGGGAGTAGAGAAGGGGAGCAGATAGACAGATCAATGGCAGAAAAAGTACGGGTAGGCATATGGAAGAAGGTGTTTGTTCCAGTATTTAGAAGGGAAAGGTCATTGTCATTGAGCATACGCTCTATGACTCGTCCCCTTCCGTTGATGTTAGCACTACCCCACAGGGTGTTATGTCCGTTAAAATCCCCGAGAAGTAAGAAAGGGGGAGGCAACTGCGTTACAAGATCATCAAGGTCTTCCTGGGAGATGTCAGTCCCAGGTGGCAAATAAATCGAGCAGACCGTTATTAAAAATCCCACTGTAAGGCGAATTGCAACAGCCTCTATGCTGGTTGTAATTAGCAAGGGCTGAACTGGGGTCTGATTACCCACAAGGATAGCCACTCCTCCATGAGCAGGACCATCCGCAATTCTATCCTTACGAAAGATTGTGATGTTATGCAGGGTGGGATCATCATTTGCCTTTAGATAAGTCTCCTGCAAGCAAAAGCAAACTGGCTCGTGCTTTTGCAGGAGGGCCTTGATGTCATCAGTATTTCGCCGGAATCCACGACAATTCCATTGTAGGAATTTAGCCATTATTTTGGCTTGGTGGGTCCATCAGGCGGCTTCCGAGGTGCTGAGGGCTTACTTTTATCAGTCTTGGCTTTGTCTTTTTTGGGGAAGAATGGACGATGTCCCGTGTCCATTTCTTCCTCCGCAAAGAGTTCCAAGACTGATTCATCCTGTACCTCCTTGTTCTCTACATCCATTCTTTCTGTTGTTACTTCAGGCTCTTTACCACTTGGTTTTGGTAGTGGTGGAGCACTAGGAGGTACGGATATAGGAGTGGCAACTGACTGTGTTTTTTTGGTGGGCTTTTGAGAACTCAATAAATAGCGTGCAATCGGGGTGAATGACTCTCTTGGTGGTATAGTCATCTCAGTTTGTGTCCCGATAGTGCTCTTAGCAGAAACCTTCTGGGCATATGAAGGTTTCCCGCTATTTACTGGTTGGATACGTTTTCTGGCCTCTGGGTAGGAAATATTCAGCTCTGTTTTTAGTTTTTGGATTTCTTTTTCGTCTTTCCACCGCTGGCATGCTCTTGAATAGGCGGGGTGCTCACCTTGGCAGTTAACACAGGCGGGTTTTGGAGCTGTACATTCCTTGCTCTCGTGGTCTTTAACACCACATCGAGCACAGGCAGGGTTACCACGACAAGATGTTTGTGAGTGGCCGTATTTTTGGCATCTAAAACACCGCAGTGGGTTTGGGATATAAATCCTCACTGGGCAGTTTAGATAACCTGCCTTGATGGAATTTGGAGGCCGTGGGGTGTTAAACGTGAGGATGAGAACTCGGGTAGGGACGAGATTCCCATCCTTCCGTATCGATATTCTCTTTACAGCTGTCACTCCTTGGTCTTTCAATTCAGAGCAGATCTCTTCTTCAGAAACATGAAGAAGGTCCCACTCTGATATGACACCACGTGAAGAATTTAGAGTTTTATGAGGGGTTACGATGATAGGTATTCCCCCTATGGATGTAGCCTTTATGATTTTTTCCGCTTGCTTGGTGGTAGAAGCTTCGACCAAAAGGTCGCCAGAACGCAGTCTTTTTACAGATTTTGGTGAACCTGCCAACCCTTCTAATCCTTTCTGGATGAAGAAGGGTGACATCTTTCCAATGGACTGCTCTCCGGTGGAATGGAGAATGAGGAAAAGCGGTGTCACTAATGGTGGTGATTTATCCTCAGTTCTGGCTCGTTTTGCAGAGGTGTTATCTGCGTCATCATCTCGATTAGGTAGGGGCCTTGTTGGGGCCCCAGAAGAAAGGGGATTTGAATTACTCATGAGAGTAAAGAAAAATGTCTGATGCCTAAGTACCTCACCCACCACGGAGCCCTACGAGGGGGCGCCCACTCGTGAACTAGCAGGTACTGCGTACACGAATGGGACGCCGAGTTCGCTTAGAACACCATACCCACGTTACCAATAAGTCTTTATCCCGTCCCAGGACCATAGGGAGGGAGACTTATTGGAACGCAGTTGACCCTAGCAGTATAATACCACCCGCCGATTGATCCCAGTCGAGCCGGTCCGGGACCACCCGTCTCGTCGAAGCAGGGGCCAAAGTGGTGTATTAAGGCTGGGCCCCTCAACCACCAGGATCCCCCTTTCCGCTTCCACGGGTCGCGGCGCACGGCTGCACACGCCGGATTCCAATGATGTAACCCTGGAACCAAGGTATGGGCGTTGGATCCCAGTGATGCTAATCTGGAAAACCAGCAGCATCACTGGGAGGTCCCCTCACCACGTACAGGTGCCCACGTCGAGGGGCTTTGACAGATGTTGGTAGGATAGGAGAACTAAAAGTGAGTATTATACTCCTTGTAGGAACAAGAATACCATCTTTCCGAGTCAGGATTCTCCTTGCTTGGATTACTTTTTGTTCTTGAAGCTCTTGGACTATTTCCTCTTCTGATACATTTACTAAGTCCCATTCTGCAATTACACCCTTCGAGGAGTTTAGGGTGGCATGGGGAGTGACTTTTATTGGTTGTCCACCAAAGGTAGTCTGCTTTAATAACTTTGCAGAGTGTTGCGCTTTACTGGTCTCTACAAGAATATCCCCGGACTGAAGTCGCCTCACCATTTTCGGTGAACCTGCAACAGACTCAATACATTTTTGGATAAGGAATGGCGATAACTTACTCAGAGGCTGCTCTGAGAGAGAGTGTAGAATGAGGAATGATGGTATCTCCTCTTGAGGGGTTGTTCTCAGCCTCTTGGGTTGAGAGAAGTCATTATCATTGTCATTTATATTGTCTCGTCTTGAGCTCAATGGCTCTATAGGTGGATATATATTTTTATCCATCTTTGCTCCTTTCAGCCCTGGGAGAGTGAATTTCTCCTCCCAGGTTACCGGCCCCGCCACGGGGAGGCAGGAGCAGTGCCGCTAGAGTGACCAAGCGGTATAAAAGTTAGTACGTTAATTTAAAGAAAAAAAAGAAAGGTGTTTTTCCTTTCTTAAACTAGCTTACGATTTGTAAGACTAAGTTGCCTAATAATAGGAAAGTAAGAAAACTTTTATAACTGAAACAGAACTATATCTTTGAGAAAACGCTCTAATAATCACTCAGGAAATTGCTTGATCACTATAACGCTTGGCACCCGGGGCCGGAAATTGTTTGTAAATAAAAATTCTGTTAAACAGAATTAAAAGGTGATCCTTAGATTGTGGTGAGAGGTGTTTTAGCATTTCGTAGTGGATGTCATCGGGCCCCACAGCACTTGCATGCGTGAGACAGAGTGCTGTATTTAACTCTTCCTGTAAGAAGGGCTTGTTATACGATTCAAGCCCTTTTGAAGAGAAGTTCGGTGGGTTTTTCTCAATTTTCATTTTCAGGGCCAAAAACTCTGCGGGAAAAGATGTTATCGCAGAGATTTTTGCAAATGTTTCCCCTAGACAATTTGCAACTGCAGTTCGATCTGCAATTGGACATCCGTTGTGCTCGAGGATCACTGAAGGGCATGGTGGATATTTTCCCTTCATTTTCCGGATCTTATCCCAGACTACTTTTGAGCTAGCAGCCTGAGTTATGGAAGATGTAAAACGAATCCAAGATTTCCTTTGGCTCTGACGTCGTACATAACGTGCTTTTGCACGTGCACGTTTGAATGATATTAAATTGTCAGTGGTGGGATATCGGCGGAATATCCCCCACGCTTTGTTTTGTGCTTTTTTTGCTGCCGTGCATTCTGAATTCCACCAAGGTTTGGGAAATAGTGGGAACCGGCTGGTTGATTTTGGGATTGCAATTGCAGCTGCCTGGACAATCGTTTCTGTGACATACATGACTGCTTCATTGATTGGCTCCTGACTGACTCTAGTGATGTCAAAGTTTGCCAGATATTGAAAGGCATTCCAGTCAGCCTGATCGATCTTCCACCGCGGTAAACTAAATGGCAGACAGGGTCTACCATTAGTTAGGGTTGTTAGCACGGGGAAGTGATCGCTTCCATATGGATTTTCTTCTACCTCCCAAGTAAGTGAAGGAAGGAGAGAAGGGGAGCAGATAGAAAGTTCAATGGCAGAGAATGTACGGGTTTGGGTTTGGTTTTATTGGCGCATCAGCTACTAAGGCTATAATGCGCCAAGACCGGGTCATTTATAAAAGAAAATTTTTAAACTTTCAGTGACCTAATTAGTTAGTTCACTATGTCAAAATGTATAACAAATATATAAAAGAAAAATGTAAAAATTTTATATATGAGTAAAAATATTTATTAATTTTAAAAAGATAAAAACAGCAGACACGTTGTCATTGTCAGATAAAATCTGACTGAGTGTATAAGGCTCAGTCAGATGGTTAAAAGCGGTAGGACGGATATTGCTAAAATCTGAACATTCGACTAAAATGTGTCTGATTGATAAAACTGTGCCACAAGACTCACACATAGGAGGGTCATCCGCCCTCAGCAAAAAAGAATGTGTCAAATGACAATGTCCTATGCGGGTCCGGGCAAGAACAACTTCCTCCTTACGATTCCTGCGCAGACTAGACTGCCACGGTTCAATTACAGGCTTTATACGATGCAATTTATTTCCAGTCTGTCTATTCCACGAGTCCTGCCATTGGGAATGTAACTTTTGATGTACTATTTGCCTGTAGTCTGTATAGGGGACTAACAGGAAGCGGTTATTATGGGGAATTGCTGATTTGGCTGCGGCGTCAGCCAAATCATTTCCCCTAATCCCAATATGGCTGGGAATCCAGCAGAAGCGGATGTCATATTCGCGTTCATGGAGAACGTGAATCTTCTGCTGAATGCTAGACAGAACTGGATGAGGATTATATCTCACAGATATTGTTGTTGTTGTTGTGCTTGGATTTTTCTGGTGCAAAAGCTACAAAGGCCATATTGCACCTATCATAGTAGTTAATACTAATTTTATTGGTTTCTATGGGAGCAGTTAGAAACGGTTATATAAACCTATTCGTTTCAGAAAGAGAAAGAATTCTGTAATGTTTGAGTTTTCGCCTATGATGTGGCTAAGTGACAATTCCTGTAAGTTTGAGAGAGAAGTGAATGAAATTAGACGGGAGTTGTTATACAAGATGCATTCCAAGAGTATGTGTTTTATTGTTAGTGGCTTGTGGCAATGTGAACACTGTGGAGGGTCATTACCTGATAACAGAAATAGATGGGTCAAATGGGTGTGGCCTATTCGGGCTCTGGCCAGGACGACCTCTTCTTGTCTGTTTGTACGAAAATTGGAGGCCCATAATTGCGGTATAGGTTTAATTTCAAGGAGTTTGTTGTGAATGTGCGTTTGCCATTGTAGTTTCCAGCGTTCCTTACATATATTACGTATATGTACTTTGTAATCCCTGAACGGGACCAGAAAATTCATTGGGGATGTGCTGGATGGATGCTTGGCAGCATCATCTGCAATTTCGTTTCCCGGTATTCCAGTATGGCCTGGGATCCAGCTTGTTTGTTTGTTTGTTTGTTTCGGGATTTATTGGGCGCATCGGCAACTATGACCATAGTGCGCCATACATATGATAATTATGCATGCTATTTCTTTTCACTTACAGAAAATGGAAAAAGAAATCAGGAAATAATTTTTTTTCCCTAACTAAAGGAGGTGATATACTTTAATCATCTTCAGAAAGTTATATATGCTTGAGGCATTTGTTTCATTGTTTAAAAGTGAGGTAAGTGTAAGATCTTTTGTTGTTGTTGTGGGGGTTTTATGGCGCATAAGCAACTTTGGCTATAATGCGCCTATTCTTTTAATGTAATAATATATAAGAAATTCTTGTCACGTCAGAAAGGGCAGTAATCAGAAATGACTAAAAACTCCAATTTTTTTCAGAAAGTTAAAAAATTCCGGAATGTTTGCATTGTCACCTATGATATTCTCTAGAGTTATTGGTTTTCGATCGTTAACCAAAGATAGCAGGATTGTATTTCTGTTTTGTTTATAGTATGGACATTCAATGAGAATGTGTTTCACTGTCAAATTTAGAGAACAATGTGGACACTGTGGTGGATCATCTCCTGTGAGTAAATGAAGATGGGTCAGGTAAGTATGACCTATTCTTGCTCTTGAAAGAATTACTTCTTCCCGTCTTGATGTCCGGATACTGGAGAGCCAGATTTTCGGAACCTGTTTAATCTGTAAGAGTTTATTATTCGTTTGGGAATGCCATAGTGCTGTCCATTCTGATAGGCATGCAGTATGAATCATTAGTGCACAGTCTGAGGCTGGGACAGGGATATTGGTTAAATCTAAGCTGGTTGGGTTTTTTGCAGCTTTATCAGCCTGTTCATTGCCTAAAATACCAGAATGTGCTGGTATCCAGCAGAAGGTGACCAGTTGGTGATGTTCTTTTATCTTTAGTAATAATTTTCTAATCTCATTTATAACAGGGTGAAATTTATCTGAGGAATTACACAAAGCCTTGATTGAGCTGAGGGAATCAGTGTAAATTACTGATTTTAAAGAGCAGTCAGAAGGGAGATTTTTTAAAGCTAATTTAATTGCGAATAATTCAGCTGAGAAGATACTGAAATCAGGAGGAAGGGCTGCTGATACAATTGTATTCGGAAACACTGCAGCTGCTCCAACTTTTGAATTGGATTTAGAGCCATCTGTGTATATTGGTAAAAAATCAACATACTTTTGAGTGTGAACAGCATGAACTTGTCTGATATTTGATGATTGCAAAACATTCTTCCCCCACTGACAGAGGTAAGTGTCACAGGTTGGTAAAGGAGGTTGAACCCATGGTGGTTGAGTACATGTGGCTACTTGTTGTACGGAATGGATGGATATATTCCAAACCTGCAGTAGTTCAAGAAGGCGGTGACCAGCTGGTTTTCCTATGCTAGGTTTATTTCTGTACAGATTTTCTAATGGTGGATTGAAAAGATAAGGCTGGATGGGATGCGAAGTACAACTTTGTATCTTGACAGAATACTTTAGCAATAGCGATTTCCTACGTAAAGATAGTGGCGGCTCGTGAGCATCAATGTAAAGGCTATGTGCTGGCGATGTTCTGAATGCGCCAAGTGCAATCCTCAGTGCACTGTGTTGTACTGGATCAAGCCAGCGTAATGCGCTCTTTCTGGCAGAGTCATAAATGGGAGCTCCATAATCAAGACGGGATCTGATTAATGCCCTGTATAATCGAAGAAGGCAGGTACGATCTGCACCCCACGTTTGTGCAGATAAAGCTCTGAGTATGTTTATCTTTTTTAAGCAGGCAGTACGTACTTTTTTAATGTGTTCTAAGAAATTTAGCTTGTTGTCCATGATTAAACCTAGAAATCTAATGTTACTAGTGACTGGGATGGAAATATTAGAGATGTGAAGTTCAGGATCCAGATGAAATTTGCGTTGTCTGCAAAAGTGGATAGCAACTGTTTTCTGCTGTGATAGCCTATAGCCATTAAGGCTGGCCCATTGCTGTATTTTATTTAATGATATCTGAAGCTGTCGTTCAATAGATCTCATATTTTGGGAATGACAGGAGATGGAAAGGTCATCTGCATAAAGGTAAGTTTCGACAGTATTTGGAAGTTGTTTGGTGATAGAATCTATTCTTAGAGCAAAAAGTGTGGCACTCAGTACTGATCCCTGTGGAACACCTTCTTCCTGAATGAAAGTTGCAGAGAGGGCATGTTGGTATCGTACTTGAAACGATCTACTGTGTAGAAAATGCTTTATAAATATAGGAAGGTTGCCCCGTAGACCAAGAGAGTAAAGATCTCTTAGTATGCCATGCCGCCAGGTGGTATCAAAAGCCTTCTCGATATCTATGGAAACCATTACTAGATGTTCATGCTTAATAAAGGCATTACGAATGGCAAATTCAGCCTTAACCATAAGGTCCAGGCATGACCTGTTTTGACGAAAGCCATACTGACTATTGCTCATTAGCTGTTCTGACTCAATGATCCAGACGAGTCTACAGTGGACAATTTTTTCTAGAATTTTGCTGAGGCAGCTGGAAAGAGATATTGGTCTGTAGCTATGGGGATTGGTTGGATCTTTTCCGGGTTTAAGGAATGCCAAAACAGTAGAATGATGCCAAGAAGTTGGATAGACATTTTCTAGAAAAATACGATTGTAAAAGACCAGAAGGAGACGCAAAGCTTTGTCATTAAGATGTTTTAGCATGACGTAATAGATTCCATCTGGTCCGGCAGCACCATTGTGGGCTGCTCCAATAGCATGCAAGAGTTCGGAATATTGTAGGGGTTTGTTATACGGCAGAAGGAGGGAAGTTTGGAAATTAATAGAGTGCCGTTCTGCAGTGTTTTTAATTCTCTGGAAAGGTGGAGTATAAGCTGCTGCCGCTGAGATTTCAGCAAAAGTTTTGCCCAAACTATTTGCGATATCCAGAGGACCAGATAGATCTTGCCCATTACAGGACAGAATTGGTGAAGGTACGGTAGGAAACTTACCAGAAAGCTGTCTAATTTTTTTCCATATTATATTGGTGTCAGTGTTTTTGTTAATGCTTGATGCAAAACGGGTCCAGGATTCTTTCTTGGCTTGCCTTTGTATGAAACGTGCTTTTGCTTTTGACTTCTTATAATTTATTAGATTGGGTGTTGTTGGATACTGCCTAAACAAATTCCAGGCTTTATTTTTTGCTTTTTTGGCTTTTGTGCATTGTTCATTCCACCAATAATTATAATGCCTACGAACCGAGGGATTTGATAGTGGTATTGCTTCTTTAGCCACATTTAACAGATGTGACGTGATGTATTCTGTCACATCATCGATAGACTGGAGACGGATTTTTCCCTCATCAAAAGATACTGATGACCGGAATTTTGGCCAGTTTGCTCTGGCAAATTTCCATTTTCTGAAGGGTTTAGCAGGAGGAGCCTGTGCTATTAATAGGTTGCATACGATTGGGAAGTGTGTGTGTGTGTGTGTGTGTGGTATGGGTGTTTAATGGCGCACAAGCTGCTGTGGCTATATTGCGCCTATTCATAGGTATGTTGAAAAGATAAAATAAATAATTAATGTGAAGACGGTTCAATCTCATTTCATTCCAGAAACTAATCACAGTCGCTTATACATTCCTATTTGTTTTAAATAACAGAAAAGTTCATTAATATTGGCATTTTCACCAATGATATCATTTAATGTTATTCGTTCACGGAAATTAGCCAGAGATTGAAATATTGAAGTTCGATGTTGTTGAAAATGTGGACAGTCAATCAAAATATGTTTGACTGTTAGATGCTCAGAGCACTGTGAACAAAGAGGAGGATCATCGCCTGTGAGTAGATGGAGGTGCGTTAGATGGGTATGACCTATTCTAATCCGCGCGAGTACCACTTCTTCTCGCCGAACTGTCTGAATGCATGAGTGCCAAAATTTTGGGTCCTGTTTTATCTGGAACAGTTTGTTATTTGTTTGTTTATGCCATAGCTCTGTCCATTGTGCATGAAAAGCTGTTTTAATTATAATATTATAATCAGAAACTGGAATAAAGGCAGAGGTTAAATCTGCTGTTGATGGATTTTTAGCCGAAATATCAGCCAACTCGTTCCCTTTGATGCCTGAATGTGCTGGGATCCAGCAGAAGTTCACTCGTTGCTGGCAATCTTCAATTTTCAATAGTAAATACTTGATTTGATTTAGTATAGGGTGATCCTTATAAGAGAAATTCTGCATTGCTCTAATTGAGCTGAGAGAGTCGGTGTAAATTAAATATTTTGCAGATGGGTGAAGACTCAAATTTTCTAGAGCTAATTGAATTGCATATAATTCCGCTGAAAAGCTGCTGTACTCAGGTGGAAGAGAGGCTGATATGATAGCAGAGGGAAACACTGCTGCTGCTCCAACAGTTGAATGAGATTTGGAACCATCAGTATATATCGGTAAGAAGTCAAAACAGTTTTGAATATGGCTAGCATGGAGTTGTTGCACATTCAGAGTTGGTAGACGATTCTTTCCCCATTGGAGAAAATAATTATCACAGGCTGGTTGAGGAAATGGGGTCCATAGTGGGCAAGAATCATTCTTTCTGTGCTGCCTACTCTGGAGAGGAACATTCCAATTTTGTGCTATTTCAAGGAGCCGTAGGCCTGCTGGGCGTATTTTATTTGGTTTATTTCTATAGAGATTGTGAAATGATGGATTAAAGAGATATGGTTGGATGGGGTGCGGAGAACAGTTTCGTATTCTGACTGCATATTTAAGTAGTAACATTTTTCTGCGGAGGTAAAGAGGGGGCTCATGGGCTTCAATATATAGACTATAGGTTGGTGATGTCCTATAAGCACCAAGAGCAATCCTCAGTGCATTGTGTTGTACAGGATCGAGCCAGCGTAATACACTCTTTCGAGCAGAATCATAAACTGGGGCACCGTAATCTAACCGAGATCTAATCAGTGCTCTATATAAGAGCAGCAAAGTTGTACGATCTGCTCCCCAAGACTGGGCAGATAGAGCTCTAAGCATGTTCAGCTTTTTCAGACAGGTAGTACGTATTACTTTAATGTGCTCAAGGAAATTTAACTTGCTGTCTAATATTAATCCCAAGAATCTAATATTGTTGGTAATCGGGATGCTGGAATTTGACATCCGGAGTTCGGGGTCTAAATGTAATTTGCGTTGGTTACAAAAGTGGATTGCAACTGTTTTCTGATGGGAAAGCCGATATCCATTGAACTCAGCCCATTTTTCAATTTTATTGAGGGACATTTGCAATTGCCGTTCAATAGATCTCATGTTCTGAGAGTGGCAAGAAATGGAGAGATCGTCAGCATAAAGATAGGCTTCTACAGTATTTGGAAGTTCTTTGGAAATGGAATCAATTCTAAGGGCAAATAGGGTTGCACTCAAAACCGACCCCTGTGGTACTCCTTCTTCCTGCAAGAAAGTAGAAGAAAGGGAGTTTTGGTATCGAACCTGGAAAGAGCGGATCTGGAGAAAGTTCCTAATGAATATAGGCAGGTTGCCTCGTAGACCAAAATTATGTAGGTCACTGAGAATGCCATACCGCCAGGTTGTATCGAATGCCTTTTCTATGTCAATGGAGACCATGACATGGTGTTCATTTTTCACAAAGGCATTGCGAATTTCAGATTCGGCCTTGATCATCAGATCTAGAGAGGACCTATTTTTGCGAAAGCCATGTTGACAATTACTCAATAGTTGTTCAGTTTCAATGATCCAGCTGAGTCGACTGTGGATCATTTTTTCAAGAATTTTACCAAGGCAACTTGACAGAGAGATTGGCCTGTAACTATTAGGACTGGAAGGATCTTTTCCAGGTTTCAAAAAGGGCAAAACTGTAGCATGGTGCCAAGATGTTGGATAAGTATTTTCCAGGAAGATCCGATTAAAGAAAACTAGCAGCATTTGTAAGTTTTGCTCATTGAGATGCTGCAGCATGACATAATATATGCCATCTGGCCCAGCTGCACTGTTTCTCGTTGTTTTTATGGCTTGTAGAAGTTCACAATATTCAAGGGGCTGATTATACGGAAGTGATAGCGAGGTTCTAAAGTTAATGGGCCTCCGTTCGGTGGAGGTCTTAATTTTTTGGAATTTCGGAGTGTAATTTGATACAGCAGAGACTTCGGCAAAGGTTTTACCCAAGGCATTCGCTATTTCTAGAGGACCAGAGAGTTCTTGTCCATTGTATGAAAGAATTGGGGAAGGGATGGTTGGATACTTCCCAGAAAGCTGTCTAATTTTCTTCCATATTATTCTGGAGTCGGTATTTCTGTTGATAGTACATGCAAACCGACTCCAAGAATCTTTCTTGGCTTGCCTGTGAATGAACCGCGCTTTTGCCCTTAGCTTCTTGTAGCTAATTAAATTAGCTGTTGTCGGAAATCGACGGAATAAGTTGAATGCTTTATTTTTTTCCTTCTTTGCTTTTGTGCACTCTTCGTTCCACCAGTAGTTGAAGTGCCGTCGGGTTGGGGGGTTTGATAATGGAATTGAGTATTTTGCTGCAACTAAAAGACTGGATGTGATATAATCGGTTACTTTATCTATAGGTTGTAGCTGAATAGTTTCTTTGTCCAGAATGATTGCTGATTGAAATTTGGCCCATTTGGCTTTAGAAAATTTCCATTTTCTGCAGGGTTGGTCTAATGGTAGTTGTGCAGTGAGCAGGTTACAGACAATTGGAAAATGGTCACTTCCCATTGGATCATCCATGGCGGACCACTGAATGACTGGAAACAGTATCGGAGAACAAATTGAGAGGTCAATTGCAGAGGTCTGTCCAGTAGGTAACTGTATGTGGGTGTGTGTACCAGTATTAAGAAGGGTAAGGTTTTGTTTATCTAGTATAGTTTCAATCAGTCGGCCCTGTCTATCTAATTTAGAGGATCCCCATAAAGGGTGGTGGCCATTGAAATCCCCTAGCAAGCACACTGGTGACGGCAGCTGTACTAAAAGTTCTTCAATATCTTTGAAAGAGTAGGAATTGTTTGGTGGGAGATAGACTGAGACTAGCGTAAATGCAATCTCAGCAATCAGACGCACAGCAACGGCTTCAATTTTGGTTTGAAGAATGATTTGACTAGCAGGGATCTTTGAGTTAATCAAAATGGCTACACCACCACGAGCAGAGTCAGATGTATTCCGATCTCTTCGGTAGACTGAGTAGTTATTTATAGAAACAGAAATTTTAGCAGTTAAATAGGTTTCCTGCAGACAGAAACCCACTGGAGAGTAGCGTCTAATTAAATACTGAATGTCATCAATGTTGCATCTAAAGCCTCTACAATTCCACTGTAAAATATAAGGCATTATTTGAGTTTAGAAGAAGCTGTACCTGACGTGGCTGTCTTGTGGCGTTCTGGCTTTGGTTTATTTCTTTTTGGAAAGGTGGGGCGACCTGTGTCCATATCTTCTTCTTCTTCTTCTTCTTCTGCAAATATTTCAAGAATTGGATCTTCCTGTTTAGAGGGGTACTCTTGATCGAGTGATGTTTCCTGAATACTCTGTTTTGAAGTTGAACTGGGATTATTTGGTGTGGTAGCAATCATTGGCGAAGGAGGAGATTTTGCTGGAATCGTAAGAGGCGTATTACTTGCTTGATCTGAGTGCTTCTGGATATTGGACTGTTGCTGAGAAAGAACAGCTCGGGCCCAGTCGGAGATTGATATGTTGGATGGAACAGTAACATCAGTTTGTGTGGCTATTGTTTGATATTTTTTTGCAATACTGGCATAGCTACGGTTAGATATACTGGGTGCAATTAATTTTCTTGCTTCCTGATAAGTAACTTTGTTTTCGACTTTATATTTTACAATTTTTTTCTCCATTTTCCACTTCTCACATGTTTTAGAGTAAGCAGGATGGTTACCCTTGCAATTAGGACAAGTCATTTCTTTTGCCGAACATTCGTTTTGACTGTGATCAGAAGATCCACAGTTGGGACAAGCTGGGTTCCCTCTGCATGCCGTCTGAGAATGGCCATACTTTTGGCATTTGTAGCATCTCAGCGGATTAGGAATATAAGGACGAATGCGACAGAGTAGATATCCTGCTTTTACTGTTGAGGGTAGATTTGGACTGTTAAAGGTGAGAATGATACTTCTGGTGGGTGTGAGTATATTGTCCCTTTTAGTCATGATTCTTTTGACAGCAATTACATTTTGTTCATTTAGCTCTTCTTTAATTTCTTCTTCTGTCACATTCAAAAGGTCCCAACTAGATATAACACCCTTAGATGTATTTAGGGTTGCATGGGCAGTTACCTTTACTGGAATTTTTGCGAAGTTTGTCACTTTCAGGAGTTTTTCAGAATGCCTACAGTTGAGAGTTTCTACTAGTAAGTCCCCCGATTGCAATCTCTTAACCATCTTGGGAGACCCTGCAATACTTTCCAAGTGTTTTTGGATAAGAAAGGGGGATAGCTTACTAAGAGGCTGTTCTGATAATGAATGCATTAATAAAAATGCAGGAAACTCGGTCGCAGAGGAAATGGTTTTTAACCTCTTTGCTTGCGAAGAGTCATGCTCATGCTCTGTGTTTAGCCGACTGCTTGTCGGTTCTAAACAAGGAAACATATTTTGTTCCATCTTGGCTCCTTTTAGCCCCTGGCAGATGAACTTTTCTGCCAAGGTTACCGGCCCCGCCACGGGGAGGCAGGAGCAGTGCCTGGAGTGACCAAGCGAAATTAGTAGGAGTTAGTCTATTAGATATGAAAAATAAAGAAAGGTTACTTTCCTTCCTTGCTCTATACCAGTACTTTTGATACAAGAGCTACTAAATTAAAGGATTTCTCAAAGAGAGGAACGTAAAAGAGAACGAAGAATTCACCTATCAAAAAGTCGCAGTGAAAGCACAAATAGAAATCGCTCAGTCAATCGCTTGGCACCCGGGGCCGATTGGGAAGTGATCACTACCCATTATGTCATTTAAAACATACCATTCTATGGTCGGGACCAGTAATGGAGAACAAATGGAGAGATCTATGGCTGAGCTATGTCCACTTGGGAGCTGAACGTGGGTGTGTGTGCCAGTATTGAGTATAGTGAGGTTTACTGCCTCTATTAGGCTCTCAATGAGTCGTCCTCGTCTATCTAATTTAGGATCGCCCCATAAGGGATGGTGCCCGTTGAAGTCCCCTAACATACAGAGAGGTGGAGGTATCTGTATAAGGAGATCTTCAAGATCTTTTAAACAGTAAGTATGGTTTGGCTGTAAGTAGATTGATACTAATGTTATTTCAATATGGAGCATTATACGCACAGCAACGGCTTCTATTTCAGTTTGAAGTGGAATATGTTTAGTTGGGATCTTGGAATTTATCAGGATTGCGACACCACCATGGGCAGCATTTGTTGTATTACGATCCCTTCGATAAAGGCAATAGTTCTTTATCGAAGGAGAAATTTGCAAAGTTAAGTAAGTTTCCTGAAGGCAAAGGGCAACTGGAGAAAATCGATTAATTAGATCTTGGATATCGTCTGTATTGCACCGAAAGCCTCTGCAGTTCCATTGTAAAATACAAGGCATTATTTGTGTTTAGTTGATGGAGCTGATTCTGACTGCTTTTTGAAGGTGACTGGTTTATGGCGTTCTAATCTAGATTTATCTTTTTTGGAGAAAACTGGCCTACCAATGTCCATTTCTTCTTCTTCGGCATGGATTTCTAAAACAGGATCTTCCTGAATAGATGTGCCATCTGTGTCCATGGTTGGGTCCTGAATAATTTTCACAGTATTTGTGTTTGTAATACAAGATGTGGTAGCAATCACTGGTGGAGGAGTTACCGCTGGTATTGTCAGAGGTGTATTATTTGCTTGGTCTGTGGTCTTGGATTGTTGCTTGCATACATTTGGTTGCATGTCAGAGAGGACATTTCTAGCCCAATCTGAAATTGATTTATTAGTAGGGATTGTGACGTCGGTTTGAACGGAGACTGCTTGATATTTTTTTACAGCATTTGCATAGGTAATATTCTGGTTTATATTTGGTGCAACTAGTCTTCTTGCTTCTTGATAACTGACTTTGTTTTCAACCTTGTATTTTACTATTTTTTTCTCGGTTTTCCACTTTTCACAGGTCTTTGAATATGCAGGATGGTCGCCTTTGCAATTTGTACATGTCATTTTTGTAGCAGTACAGTCATTTTGTATATGGTCTGAGGACCCACAGTTGGGGCAGACAGGAATTCCTCGACATACAGTTTGAGAATGCCCATACTTTTGGCATTTATAACATCTTAAAGGGTTGGGAATGTATGGGCGAATGCGACAAAATAAATAACCTGCTTTTACAGAGGAGGGTAAATTTGGCGTATTGAAGGTGAGAATAATATTTCTTGTAGGTGTCAGTTGATTATCTTTTTTAATCATTATTCTTTTCGCTTCAATTACGTTCTGTCCCTGCAGTTCTTGAGTTATTTCTTCCTCGGTGACAGTTAATAAATCCCAACTCGATATGACACCCTTAGATGAATTTAGGGTTGCGTGAGGGGATATTTTTACAGGAATTCCAGCAAAGCTTGTCAGTTGTAGAAGCTTTTCAGAATGTCTTTGATTCATGGTTTCTATGAGTAAGTCTCCTGATTGCAGTCTCTTCACCGTCTTGGGAGATCCTGCTATACCCTCTAGATGTTTCTGTATAACAAAGGGAGACAATTTGCTCATAGGCTGGTTACTGAGAGAGTGGAAGATTAGGAAAGATGGGCAGGGTTGCTCCATCCGATCTGTCTTCAATCTCTTTGGGTTGTCATTATTCATGTCATTTTGGTTTGTGTTATCCATGATTGCTCCTTTTAGCCCTTGGCAAGTGGACTTACTTGCCAAGATTTCCGGCCCCGCCACGGGGAGGCAGGAGCAGTGCCGCAAGGAGGCCAAGCGGTTAGAAAAGTTAGTTGTTAGTAAAGAATATAATATATATAACAAAAAGAAAGGTGAATTTCCTTCCTCTGTCCTTACTTGATACTTTACAAGTGGAGAACTTATTTATGAGAAATAAACTGCTGATAGAAAACGATATAAATAAAAAGAACTTTTATCTCTCAGAAATATCACTCTTTGATTCGCACTAGATACGCTTGACCTCGGATTCGCTTGGCACCCGGGGCCTAAGATCTTTTGTCGTGGCTGAAGTGCAAAGAATCTGGCGTTCTCTTGTATATTTTGTGCATTCGACCAGAATGTGTTTCACTGAGAGCAGTGTATTACAGTGATGACATTGAGGGGGTATTTCTCCTCTTAAAAGATAACCATGAGTGATATTTGTGTGCCCTATTCGCAGTCGAGCCAATATTACCTCTTGATGTCGGATTGAATTAAAGCTGGAAGGCCATCGCTCAAGGTTTGGCTTGATACTTCGAAGTTTATTATTAGGTTGATTTTCCCATGATAACTGCCATTGGCACATGCATTTTTCCTGGATTATTGGTCGATAGTCTTGATGAGGCACTTTCCATTTTTTCTCGGGTGGTAGGTGAGCTGATTTGGCAGCATTGTCCGCTAGTTCGTTTCCAGGAATTCCAATATGTCCTGGGACCCAGCAGAAATGTATGTTTTTTCCAAGTTCTGATAAGCTATGTAAAGAGCTGACTATTCTTTTCACGACTGGGTGGGTGATGTTCATGGTGTTTTTTAGTGCTTGGAGTGCACTTAAAGAATCTGTGAAAATTATACTGTTGTTAATATCAGAGGACTCGATATGGTTCAGTGCAACCTGAATTGCTATTAGTTCGGCGGAAAATATACCGAACTCAGGTGATAACTGATAAGCTAATGTGATGTTTGGAAAAACTGCGGCGATTCCAACGTGGACATCATTCTTTGATCCATCCGTATGTACTATGGAAAAGCTGGGAAACTGGTCTACTACTGCATGGTATAGTTGCGAGAAGTTTTCTCTATGCAAAGTAGATTTATTCCATTCATGCAGATGTAAGTCACATGAGGGTGGAATGATATTCCAAGGAGCAAGAGAGGATGGGAGGCTATGTGCCACATTGTTTAAGGTTAGATTTAGTTCTTCTAAGAGGTGTTCTATTCTCATACCCAAAGGACGATTAGCATTAGGGCGGTTTTGGTATAACCTACTGTGCTGTGATGTGAAAAGTATAGGCCAGTTCGGGTGTTCTGGCATAGATCTAATTTTATAGGCATAACGTAGTATCAGTTGTTGTCGCCTGATTGAGAGAGGTGGTTCGTGTGCTTCAGCATATAAGCTATGTATTGGTGACGTGCGATATGCCCCTAAAGCAACGCGTATTCCACTATGATGGATAGGGTCAAGCCAGCGAAGGGCACTAGGTCTTGCTGAACTATAGACTGGTGCTCCGTAGTCAAGTTTCGATCTTATTAATGCTCTATATAACCGTAATAAAGTAAGGCGATCAGCTCCCCATTTGGTTGCAGAGAGAACCCGGATGATATTTAGTTTTTGTTGACATGATGTTCTTAGTCTTTTGATGTGCTCAACGAAAGTGAGTTTATGGTCTAAAGTGATTCCTAAGAACCGTATGCTGGGATGAACTGTTATTTGTTGGTGATTCAGTTGTAGCTCCGGATTGGGATGGAGTTTGCGTTGGCGGCAAAAATGGATGCAAAACGTTTTTTCTTGACAAAGTTGAAATTCATTAGTCTGAGCCCATGAACTGATCTTATTTATTGCCACTTGCAACTGTCTCTCAATAGTATTCATATTTTTAGCATGACACCAAATACTAAGATCGTCTACAAACAGTGCTTTATCAACAGTGTCTGGAATTTGTCCGGCAATGGAGTTTATTGCAATTATAAAAAGTGAAGCACTGAGTACAGAGCCTTGAGGAACTCCTTCTTCTTGGGAAAATACTTGGGACAGTGAGGTTTTGAATCGAACCTGGAATGTACGCTTGCATAGGAAATTCTGTATGAAAATCGGGAGGTGACCCCGAAGTCCATGACGATGTAATTCACGGAGTATTCCATACTTCCACGTGGAATCATAGGCCTTACTGATGTCAAAGCAGACTAACACATGGTGTTCCGATCTGAGGAATGCATTACGGATGGAATTCTCTAGTCTGACTAGTATATCTAGTGTAGATCTGTTTTGTCGGACACCGTATTGTGCAGAATGTAGCAGATTGAGATTTTCAAGGTACCAGATCAGTCGATGGTTCACCATCTTTTCGAGAATTTTGCAAATGCAACTGGTCAAGGCGATTGGTCTATAATGAGTGGGATTTGTAGGGTCTTTACCTGGTTTAGGGAAGGCAAGGACCGTAGCGTGATGCCATTGATTAGGAAATTTATCTTCCAGGAAGAGTCTGTTGAATAGATGAAGAAGTAACTGTAATGATTCGGTACTTAGTTCCTGAATCATGGAATAGTGAATGTTATCTGGTCCTACAGCACTGCGTCTAGATGTTGACAAAGCTCTATGTAATTCGTGAATGGTAAAAGGTAAATTATATTGTTCATCTCCTTTTGAAGAGAAGTTTAACTTATGTTTTTCTAAACTTGTTTTTAATCTTCTGAAGGTCGGTGTATAACTTTCTATTGCTGATGTTTTTGCAAAGGTTTCACCTAGTATATTGGCAATTCCAGCAGGATCATTTACATTCTGCCCTCTCCATTCCATGATGGGTAGGGGTATCGGTTTATATTTGCCACTCATTTTTCTGATTGCTTTCCAAATTTTATGTGTAGGCATTGCTTGATTAATAGTCGAAGTGAAGCGGATCCAAGCAGCCTTTTTATTGCAGCGTCTAACATATCTCGCTCTTGCTCTAGCACGCTTATATTGAATGAGATTGGTTGTAGTTGGACTCCGGCGAAAAGAATTCCAAGCTTTACTTTGCATTTTTTTAGCCACAAGGCATTCATCGCTCCACCAGGTTTTTGGATGAATCGGTAATTTTGATGAGGATTTCGGTACGGTTTGTTCTGCTGCATGTAATATCATTTTGGTGACATAGTCAACTGCTTCGTCAGTTGTGGAATTTTGGATTATTTCGGGATCAAGCTTGGTTAATTTTTTATAGGACTGCCAATCTGCTTTATCAGTAAGCCAGTGCGGAATTTTAGTAGGATGATGAGGGGGCTTATTAAGTAATTCAATTATTATGGGGAAATGATCGCTATGTAGCGGATCGTTGTTTACCGTCCACTTTAGAATAGGATATAAGGTTGCAGAACAGATAGACAAATCTATTGCAGTGCTTGTTCCTGAAGGAAGGTGAACGTATGTAGGTGAACCGTCATTTAGAAGAAGGAGGTTGTTATTGTCAAGACACTGTTCAATTAGTTTTCCTCTTTGGTCGATGCTGTTGTTACCCCAAAGAGTGTGATGACCATTTAAGTCTCCCAGAATGAGGAAAGGTGTTGGGAGTTGAGCTATAAGATTGTTGAGATCATTTTGCTGGAAGGTATAGCTTGGTGGAATGTATAAGGAGCAGATTGTCATATGGATGTCAGCAGCTATACGGACTGCTATTGCCTCGAGGGGAGTGTTCAGTGAGACCTGTTTGGTAGGAATATGTGGGTTTGTTAAAATAGCTACGCCACCATGTGCGATATTCTGATTGGTTCTGTCTTTTCTAATAATGTTATAATGAGACAGTTTTGGTGTATTTTGGGGTTTTAAATAAGTTTCTTGAAGGCAGATACATATTGGTGAGTATTTACAGGAAAGATCGTATAGGTCATCGATATTGGCGCGGAATCCACGACAGTTCCATTGTATTATTCTGTTCATTGTTTATCTCTTATTAGACTTTCTGAGCGTTTTCGGGTTGTTGATGTTTTCTGTTTTTCACTTTTGTTTTTATCTTTTTTTGGGAAGGAAGGCCTTTCGGTGTCCATATCTTCTTCAACAAAGATTTGAAGAACAGGGTCATCTGCTGATTTTTCTTTAGTGTCCATTTGTTGTTGGTGACTAGAAGTTAGGATATGTTTTTCTTTAAATCCTTCGTCCGGAGTGTGTATGTTTTCTTGTGGTATGGTAATTGGTGTATTGACTGCTTGGGTTTGAGTTGCACTGTACAAAGATTTTACGTAATTTGAGAAAGACTGCTTTGGAGGTACTGTTATTTCAGTTTGCGATCCGGTTGATTGGAATTTTTTGGTGGCTTGGGCATACGTAGGTCTGTCTGAATGAATTGGTGGTGAGATGATTCTTTTTGCTTCTTGGTAAGAAACATTATGCTCAGTTTTATATTTTTGGATAAGTTTCTCACTTTTCCAGCGCTCGCATATTCTGGCATAAGCGGGATGATCCTTTTTGCAATTTGGACATACTGATTGAGGAGCATTACAGTTTTCGCAATCGTGTTCGATTGAACCACACTTTGCGCAAGTAGGGGTTCCCCGGCAAGCTGTTTGGGAATGTCCATACTTCTGGCATCGGAAACACCGTAGCGGGTTTGGGACGTATGGTCTCACATTACATACCAGATATCCGGCCTTAATGGATGATGGACGATTCGGTGTGTTAAAGGTCAAGATCAGATTGCGGGTAGGGATCAGATTACCATCTTTTCTCGTGGAGATTCTCTTGACATGAATAACTCCTTGTTCTTTCAGTTCTTCTAGCATTTCTTCTTCAGTTACATCTAGTAAGTCCCAGTTTGAGATCACTCCTTTAGAGGTGTTTAGTGATCTGTGGGGTGTTACAGTTACTGGGAGACCTGCAAAGAAATTTGTTTTCAGAAGTCGCTCAGAATGTTTGGTATTAGATGTCTCAATGAGAATATCTCCTGATCTGAGTCTTTTTACGGATTTCGGAGATCCTGCTTTACTTTCCAATTCCTTTTGAATTCTAAAGGGAGAGAGTTTGCCAACTGCATTCTCACCAGTTGAATGGATGATTAGATAGGTTGGAATTGGATATGTCTCTGGCTCAGTTTTTTGGCGCTTTGCCGTTCCTGTTGTGGAACTGTCTTTCTTTTTTGATATCTGGGTTGCGTCTGGCAGCCCAGATAAGTCTGAGTTTGATTTACTCATGGTATGCTCTTTTTGGCCCCGGGAGATTGTCTTTTTCTCCCAGGTTACCAGCCCCGCCACGTGGAGGCAAGAGCGGTGCCGCCTAGTGACCCAAGCGAAGAAAAGGGTTAGTAATAACTAAAAATAAAAAGAGGGATTAAAGAAAGGTGGCTTTCCTTTCTAGGTTATAGTATTTGAATATATCTATTTAATTATAATCTTCAGGAGTTATCGGACTTTCGAAACTCAGGAGAAACGTATTTACAATTAAGCGTACTAGATAATCACTCTGGAAAGGCGCTGTGGTCACTAATATCGCTTGGCACTCGGGGCCAAGGTGTGTGTGTGTGTTATGGGGGTTTAATGGCGCATAAGCTGCTGTGGCTATAATGCGCCTATTCACATGAAAATGCTAAACACAAAATTTAAGCATAGCTAAAAACATAATTTAGGCATAACAGCTTGGTTGCGTTTACAGAGATACTTTAGAATTTATCATAAAGTCCAATTATTTTCAGATAAGAGAAAAACTCGTTGATGTTTGCATCATCTCCAATAATATGTTGCAATGTCATTGGTTCTCGTAGATTTCTCAGGGAACAGAGGACGGATGTTCTGTCCTGTTGATATTGAGGGCAGTCTATCAGAATATGTTTTACTGTTAAATTTTCTGAACAGTATGGACATTGAGGAGGATCTTCGCCTCTGAGCAGATGGAGGTGGGTCAGATATGTGTGTCCAATACGTGCCCGTGCAAGAACCACTTCTTCTCTTCGCACTGTTTTGGTGCTAGAGCGCCAATGCTTTGGATCCTGTTTCAACTGATAGAGTTTATTATTCTTTTGTGTGTGCCATAGCTCTTTCCACTTCGCGAAACCTGCTGTTCGTATGATGTGACAGTAGTCAGAGGCTGGAACCGGACTGGAGGTTAAATCAAAGGTTGACGGATTTTTAGCATTTTCATCAGCAAGTTCGTTACCCTTTATCCCCGAATGTGCTGGGATCCAGCAAAAGGTCACTGATTGATGACGTTCTTCAATTTGTAATAGGAGTCTTCCGATTTGATTTAACACAGGATGAGCCTTGTAGGAGGAGTTTTGCATTGCAGTTATTGAGCTGAGAGAGTCTGTGTATACAACATATTTTACAGATGGGTTGAGATTCAGGTTTTCTAAAGCTAATTTTATTGCATGAAGTTCTGCGGAGAAGCTGCTGTACTCAGGTGGAAGGGCAGCTGAGATGATAGTAGAGGGAAATACTGCCGCTGCTCCAACGGCTGAATGTGATTTGGAGCCATCAGTATATATGGGCAAAAAATCAACGTATTTCTGAATATGACTTGCATGGAGTTGCTTCATATTGAGTGTTGGTAGACGATTCTTTCCCCATTTGTCAAGATAAGTATCGAAATATAACTGAGGAGGCGGAATCCATGGCGGTTGGGAGTAATTCATTAAATGTTGCCTGTTGAAAATCTGAACATTCCAACTCTGCATTAACTCAATGAGGCGTAAGCCTGCTGGTCTTATTTTACTGGGTTTATTTCTATAGAGGTTTTGAAGTGGTGGATTAAAGAGGTATGGCTGAACAGGATGATGACCACAATTTTGTATTCGGGCTGCATACTTTAGAAGCAGCGTTTTTCTGCGGAGGTGAAGGGGGGGCTCATCAGCTTCAATGTACAAGCTATGAGTAGGAGATGTCCTGAAAGCACCAAGTGCAATCCGCAATGCGCTATGCTGTATAGGATCCAGCCATTTCAATGTACTCTTACGGGCGGAATCATAAAGAGGAGCACCATAATCCAATCGGGATCTGATCAATGCTCTATATAAGAGCAACAAAGATGTACGATCTGCTCCCCAAGACAAGGCAGATAAAGCTCTTAGTATGTTCAGCTTTTTGAGGCAGGATATACGCACAGATTTAATGTGCTCAAGGAAATTCAGTTTCCTGTCAAGGATTAAGCCCAAGAATTTGATGCTGTTAGTCACTGGAACAGTAAAGTTTTGCATCTGAAGTTCGGGATCTGTATGCATTTTCCGTTGATTACAAAAGTGGATTGCAACAGTTTTCTGCTGTGATAGATGATAGCCATTTAACTCTGCCCACCTTTGGACTTTATTTAAACATATCTGCAGCTGCCGTTCAATGGATCTCATATTCAGAGAATGGCAAGAAATAGAGAGATCATCGGCATAAAGGTAGGTCTCAACAGTATTTGGAAGATCTTTTGTGATGGAATCGATTCTTAGGGCAAACAGGGTTGCACTAAGTATGGACCCTTGTGGCACTCCTTCTTCCTGTAAAAATGTCATAGAAAGCGAGTTGCGGTATTGAACTTGGAACGAACGAGTCCTGAGAAAGTTCCTGATGAATATAGGAAGGTTGCCTCGTAGACCTAGAGCATGGAGGTCACTGAGAATGCCACGACGCCAGGTAGTATCAAATGCCTTTTCTATGTCTATGGAAACCATAACAAGATGTTCGTTTTTCACAAAGGCATTACGAATTGCAAACTCAGCTTTGATCATGAGATCTAAGGAGGACCTGTTCTTTCGAAAGCCATGCTGATTATTGCTAATTAGTTGTTGCGTTTCGATGATCCAAACAAGGCGATTATGGATCATTTTTTCAAGTAATTTACCGAGGCAACTGGATAGAGAAATAGGTCTATAACTGTTAGGACTGGTAGGATCTTTACCGGGTTTCAAAAAGGCAAGAACTGTGGCATGATGCCAAGAGCTGGGATAAATGTTTTCCATAAATATCCGGTTATAATAGACCAGCAGTATTTGTAAATTTCTCTCACCAAGGTGTTGTAACATAATGTAAGAGATTCCATCTGGTCCAGCGGCACTGTTGCGTGTTGTTTTAATGACATGTATAAGTTCATGATATTGCAGAGGCTGATTATATGGAAAGAAAACTGAAGTTCGAAAGTTGATGGCTCGTTGTTCAGTCTGGGTCTTTATTTTCTGGAAATCCGGAGAATAATTTGATGCCGCAGAAACTTCGGCAAAAGTTTTAGCCAAGGCATTTGCAATGTCTTGAGGAGCAGATAGTTCTTGCCCATTCCATGAAAGAATTGGTGAAGGGGTGGTTGGAAATTTTCCAGAAATCTGCCTGATTTTCTTCCATATTAACCTGGAGTTAGTGTTTCTGTTTATGGTGGATGCAAACCGAATCCAAGAATTCTTCTTTGCTTCTCTTTGAGTGCGACGTGCTTTTGCTCTTAGTTTCTTGTAATTGATAAGATTAGCTGTGGTTGGGGATCTACGAAATAAATTCCACGCTTTATTTTTTAACTTCTTAGCTATTGTGCATTCTTGATTCCACCAATAGTTAAGGTGCCGTCGGGACTGGGGATTCGACAATGGAATCGAACATTTAGCTGCAGATATTATATGTGAAGTGATATACTCTGTGGCTTCATCTATCGACTGTGTTTGTATATATTGTTCATCCAGGGTGACAACTGATTGAAATTTGACCCAGTTGGCTTGAGAGAACTTCCATTTCCTGCAGGGTATGATTAATGGTGGTTGTGCAGTGAGCAGGTCGCAAATAATCGGAAAATGGTCGCTGCCCATGGGATCGTCTATAACAGACCATTCTATAATTGGATACAGAATCGGGGAACATATTGATAGATCGATTGCAGAGGTTTGTCCAGTTGGTAGTTGTATGTGAGTAGGTGCACCAGTATTAAGAACAGTAAGGTTTTCCTTATCCAGAAAGGTTTCAATTAAGCGGCCATGGATATCTAATTTTGTCGATCCCCATAAGGGGTTGTGGCCATTGAAATCACCCAAGAGACAGACAGGGGGTTCTAGTTGCATTAGCAGGTTTTCAAGGTCTTGGTAAGAGAAGGTATGACTTGGTGGGAGATAGACTGATACCAGTGTTAAAGCAATCTGGGTTATCAAACGTACGGCGACAACTTCAATTGTAGTTTGCAAAAAAATTTGCTTGGTCGGGATATTTGAGCTGACTAAGATGGCCACACCCCCACGGGCAGTATTTGAATTATTACGATCGTGCCGATAGATTACATAGTTCTTTATGTTGGTGGAAATTTGCGGAGTTAGATAGGTTTCCTGTAGACAGAAACCAACTGGAGAGTAGCGGTTAATTAAGACTTGAATATCGTTAAGGTTGCTACGAAATCCTCTACAATTCCATTGGAGAATGTAAGGCATTACTGATGTTTAGTAGAAGAAGCTGCTTCTGACTGTTTTTTTAATGTGACTGTCTTGTGACGTTCAGGCCTTGGTTTATCTTTTTTTGGGAATAATGGTCGACCGGTGTCCATTTCTTCTTCCGCATATATTTCTAAGATCGGTTCTTCCTGTCTGGATGAGTTTGTTTGTTTGTTTGTTTGTTTGTTTCGGGATTTATTGGGCGCATCGGCAACTATGACCATAGTGCGCCATACATATGATAATTATGCATGCTATTTCTTTTCACTTACAGAAAATGGAAAAAGAAATCAGAAAATAATTTTTTTCCCTAACTAAAGGAGGTGATATACTTTAATCATCTTCAGAAAGTTATATATGCTTGAGACATTTGTTTCATTGTTTAAAAGTGAGGTAAGTGTAAGATCTTTTGTCGTGGCTGAAGTGCAAAGAATCTGGCGTTCTCTTGTATATTTTGTGCATTCGACCAGAATGTGTTTCACTGAGAGCAGTGTATTACAGTGATGACATTGAGGGGGTATTTCTCCTCTTAAAAGATAACCATGAGTGATATTTGTGTGCCCTATTCGCAGTCGAGCCAATATTACCTCTTGATGTCGGATTGAATTAAAGCTGGAAGGCCATCGCTCGAGGTTTGGCTTGATACTTCGAAGTTTATTATTAGGTTGATTTTCCCATGATAACTGCCATTGGCACATGCATGTTTCCTGGATTATTGGTCGATAGTCTTGATGAGGCACTTTCCATTTTTTCTCGGGTGGTAGGTGAGCTGATTTGGCAGCATTGTCCGCTAGTTCGTTTCCAGGAATTCCAATATGTCCTGGGACCCAGCAGAAATGTATGTTTTTTCCAAGTTCTGATAAGCTATGTAAAGAGCTGACTATTCTTTTCACGACTGGGTGGGTGATGTTCATGGTGTTTTTTAGTGCTTGGAGTGCACTTAAAGAATCTGTGAAAATTATACTGTTGTTAATATCAGAGGACTCGATATGGTTCAGTGCAACCTGAATTGCTATTAGTTCGGCGGAAAATATACCGAACTCAGGTGATAACTGATAAGCTAATGTGATGTTTGGAAAAACTGCGGCGATTCCAACGTGGACATCATTCTTTGATCCATCCGTATGTACTATGGAAAAGCTGGGAAACTGGTCTACTACTGCATGGTATAGTTGCGAGAAGTTTTCTCTATGCAAAGTAGATTTATTCCATTCATGCAGATGTAAGTCACATGAGGGTGGAATGATATTCCAAGGAGCAAGAGAGGATGGGAGGCTATGTGCCACATTGTCTAAGGTTAGATTTAGTTCTTCTAAGAGGTGTTCTATTCTCATACCCAAAGGACGATTAGCATTAGGGCGGTTTTGGTATAACCTACTGTGCTGTGATGTGAAAAGTATAGGCCAGTTCGGGTGTTCTGGCATAGATCTAATTTTATAGGCATAACGTAGTATCAGTTGTTGTCGCCTGATTGAGAGAGGTGGTTCGTGTGCTTCAGCATATAAGCTATGTATTGGTGACGTGCGATATGCCCCTAAAGCAACGCGTATTCCACTATGATGGATAGGGTCAAGCCAGCGAAGGGCACTAGGTCTTGCTGAACTATAGACTGGTGCTCCGTAGTCAAGTTTCGATCTTATTAATGCTCTATATAACCGTAATAAAGTAAGGCGATCAGCTCCCCATTTGGTTGCAGAGAGAACCCGGATGATATTTAGTTTTTGTTGACATGATGTTCTTAGTCTTTTGATGTGCTCAACGAAAGTGAGTTTATGGTCTAAAGTGATTCCTAAGAACCGTATGCTGGGATGAACTGTTATTTGTTGGCGATTCAGTTGTAGCTCCGGATTGGGATGGAGTTTGCGTTGGCGGCAAAAATGGATGCAAAACGTTTTTTCTTGACAAAGTTGAAATTCATTAGTCTGAGCCCATGAACTGATCTTATTTATTGCCACTTGCAACTGTCTCTCAATAGTATTCATATTTTTAGCATGACACCAAATACTAAGATCGTCTACAAACAGTGCTTTATCAACAGTGTCTGGAATTTGTCCGGCAATGGAGTTTATTGCAATTATAAAAAGTGAAGCACTGAGTACAGAGCCTTGAGGAACTCCTTCTTCTTGGGAAAATACTTGGGACAGTGAGGTTTTGAATCGAACCTGGAATGTACGCTTGCATAGGACATTCTGTATGAAAATCGGGAGGTGACCCCGAAGTCCATGACGATGTAATTCACGGAGTATTCCATACTTCCACGTGGAATCATAGGCCTTACTGATGTCAAAGCAGACTAACACATGGTGTTCCGATCTGAGGAATGCATTACGGATGGAATTCTCTAGTCTGACTAGTATATCTAGTGTAGATCTGTTTTGTCGGACACCGTATTGTGCAGAATGTAGCAGATTGAGATTTTCAAGGTACCAGATCAGTCGATGGTTCACCATCTTTTCGAGAATTTTGCAAATGCAACTGGTCAAGGCGATTGGTCTATAATGAGTGGGATTTGTAGGGTCTTTACCTGGTTTAGGGAAGGCAAGGACCGTAGCGTGATGCCATTGATTAGGAAATTTATCTTCCAGGAAGAGTCTGTTGAATAGATGAAGAAGTAACTGTAATGATTCGGTACTTAGTTCCTGAATCATGGAATAGTGAATGTTATCTGGTCCTACAGCACTGCGTCTAGATGTTGACAAAGCTCTATGTAATTCGTGAATGGTAAAAGGTAAATTATATTGTTCATCTCCTTTTGAAGAGAAGTTTAACTTATGTTTTTCTAAACTTGTTTTTAATCTTCTGAAGGTCGGTGTATAACTTTCTATTGCTGATGTTTTTGCAAAGGTTTCACCTAGTATATTGGCAATTCCAGCAGGATCATTTACATTCTGCCCTCTCCATTCCATGATGGGTAGGGGTATCGGTTTATATTTGCCACTCATTTTTCTGATTGCTTTCCAAATTTTATGTGTAGGCATTGCTTGATTAATAGTCGAAGTGAAGCGGATCCAAGCAGCCTTTTTATTGCAGCGTCTAACATATCTCGCTCTTGCTCTAGCACGCTTATATTGAATGAGATTGGTTGTAGTTGGACTCCGGCGAAAAGAATTCCAAGCTTTACTTTGCATTTTTTTAGCCACAAGGCATTCATCGCTCCACCAGGTTTTTGGATGAATCGGTAATTTTGATGAGGATTTCGGTACGGTTTGTTCTGCTGCATGTAATATCATTTTGGTGACATAGTCAACTGCTTCGTCAGTTGTGGAATTTTGGATTATTTCGGGATCAAGCTTGGTTAATTTTTTATAGGACTGCCAATCTGCTTTATCAGTAAGCCAGTGCGGAATTTTAGTAGGATGATGAGGGGGCTTATTAAGTAATTCAATTATTATGGGGAAATGATCGCTATGTAGCGGATCGTTGTTTACCGTCCACTTTAGAATAGGATATAAGGTTGCAGAACAGATAGACAAATCTATTGCAGTGCTTGTTCCTGAAGGAAGGTGAACGTATGTAGGTGAACCGTCATTTAGAAGAAGGAGGTTGTTATTGTCAAGACACTGTTCAATTAGTTTTCCTCTTTGGTCGATGCTGTTGTTACCCCAAAGAGTGTGATGACCATTTAAGTCTCCCAGAATGAGGAAAGGTGTTGGGAGTTGAGCTATAAGATTGTTGAGATCATTTTGCTGGAAGGTATAGCTTGGTGGAATGTATAAGGAGCAGATTGTCATATGGATGTCAGCAGCTATACGGACTGCTATTGCCTCGAGGGGAGTGTTCAGTGAGACCTGTTTGGTAGGAATATGTGGGTTTGTTAAAATAGCTACGCCACCATGTGCGATATTCTGATTGGTTCTGTCTTTTCTAATAATGTTATAATGAGACAGTTTTGGTGTATTTTGGGGTTTTAAATAAGTTTCTTGAAGGCAGATACATATTGGTGAGTATTTACAGGAAAGATCGTATAGGTCATCGATATTGGCGCGGAATCCACGACAGTTCCATTGTATTATTCTGTTCATTGTTTATCTCTTATTAGACTTTCTGAGCGTTTTCGGGTTGTTGATGTTTTCTGTTTTTCACTTTTGTTTTTATCTTTTTTTGGGAAGGAAGGCCTTTCGGTGTCCATATCTTCTTCAACAAAGATTTGAAGAACAGGGTCATCTGCTGATTTTTCTTTAGTGTCCATTTGTTGTTGGTGACTAGAAGTTAGGATATGTTTTTCTTTAAATCCTTCGTCCGGAGTGTGTATGTTTTCTTGTGGTATGGTAATTGGTGTATTGACTGCTTGGGTTTGAGTTGCACTGTACAAAGATTTTACGTAATTTGAGAAAGACTGCTTTGGAGATACTGTTATTTCAGTTTGCGATCCGGTTGATTGGAATTTTTTGGTGGCTTGGGCATACGTAGGTCTGTCTGAATGAATTGGTGGTGAGATGATTCTTTTTGCTTCTTGGTAAGAAACATTATGCTCAGTTTTATATTTTTGGATAAGTTTCTCACTTTTCCAGCGCTCGCATATTCTGGCATAAGCGGGATGATCCTTTTTGCAATTTGGACATACTGATTGAGGAGCATTACAGTTTTCGCAATCGTGTTCGATTGAACCACACTTTGCGCAAGTAGGGGTTCCCCGGCAAGCTGTTTGGGAATGTCCATACTTCTGGCATCGGAAACACCGTAGCGGGTTTGGGACGTATGGTCTCACATTACATACCAGATATCCGGCCTTAATGGATGATGGACGATTCGGTGTGTTAAAGGTCAAGATCAGATTGCGGGTAGGGATCAGATTACCATCTTTTCTCGTGGAGATTCTCTTGACATGAATAACTCCTTGTTCTTTCAGTTCTTCTAGCATTTCTTCTTCAGTTACATCTAGTAAGTCCCAGTTTGAGATCACTCCTTTAGAGGTGTTTAGTGATCTGTGGGGTGTTACAGTTACTGGGAGACCTGCAAAGTAATTTGTTTTCAGAAGTCGCTCAGAATGTTTGGTATTAGATGTCTCAATGAGAATATCTCCTGATCTGAGTCTTTTTACGGATTTCGGAGATCCTGCTTTACTTTCCAATTCCTTTTGAATTCTAAAGGGAGAGAGTTTGCCAACTGCATTCTCACCAGTTGAATGGATGATTAGGTAGGTTGGAATTGGATATGTCTCTGGCTCAGTTTTTTGGCGCTTTGCCGTTCCTGCTGTGGAACTGTCTTTCTTTTTTGATATCTGGGTTGCGTCTGGCAGCCCAGATAAGTCTGAGTTTGATTTACTCATGGTATGCTCTTTTTGGCCCCGGGAGATTGTCTTTTTCTCCCAGGTTACCAGCCCCGCCACGTGGAGGCAAGAGCGGTGCCGCCTAGTGACCCAAGCGAAGAAAAGGGTTAGTAATAACTAAAAATAAAAAGAGGGATTAAAGAAAGGTGGCTTTCCTTTCTAGGTTATAGTATTTGAATATATCTATTTAATTATAATCTTCAGGAGTTATCGGACTTTCGAAACTCAGGAGAAACGTATTTACAATTAAGCGTACTAGATAATCACTCTGGAAAGGCGCTGTGGTCACTAATATCGCTTGGCACTCGGGGCCATCTGGATGAGTCAATAGTATCCATAGACGTTTCTTGGATATTCTTTTTTAAATTTGAGTTGCGATTATTCGGTATAGAAGAAATCACTGGGGAAGGAGAAGAAGTTGTAGCTGGTACTGTAAGTGCAGTATTACTTGCCTGGTTCAACTGTTTCGGGACATTGGACTGTTGCTGAGAGAGAACAGCCCGAGCCCAGTCAGAGATTGAGGTGGTAGAAGGGACTGTAACATCAGTTTGAGTGGCTACTGATTGATATTTTTGCGTAATATTGGCGTACGTACGTTTATTCATACTGGGAGCAATTAATTTCCGTGCTTCCTGAAAGCTCACTTTATTTTCAATCTTATATTTAACGATTTGCTTTTCAGTTTTCCATCTATCGCACGTCCTTGAGTAGGCAGGATGGTTTCCCTTACAGTTGGGACAAGTCATTTCTTTTGCCAAGCAGTCAGTTTGGGTGTGGTCAGCGGACCCACAATTAGGACAAACCTGGTTTCCTCTGCATGCCGTTTGAGAGTGGCCATACTTCTGGCACTTAAAACATCTCAATGGGTTAGGAATATATGGTCTAATGCGGCAGAGTAGGTAGCCTGCTTTTATCGATGGTGGTAGATTTGGCGTGTTAAAAGTTAGAATAATATTCCTTGTAGGTGTGAGTATATTTTCTCTTTTCACCATAATTCTTTTCACAGCAGTGACATTTTGATCTTGAAGCTCTTGTGTTAACTCCTCCTCCGTGACATTCAATAGATCCCAGCTGGATATAACACCCTTAGATGTATTTAGGGTGGCATGGGGAGAAACCTTTACTGGAATTCCAGCAAAACTTGTAAGTTTTAGCAGTTTCTCTGAATGTCTACTGTTCGCTGTTTCCAATAGCAGGTCGCCTGATTGTAATCTCCTGACTGTCTTAGGAGATCCTGCCAAACTTTCCAGTTGTTTCTGGATAAGGAACGGAGAGAGCTTACTGAGAGGCTGATCTGCAAGAGAGTGCATTATAAGAAATGCAGGACAATTTGTCGCTGAGGAAGTGGTTTTCAACCTCTTGGGTTGCGACGTATTATGGTCAGGGTCTAACTCTGGCCGAGAGCTTGTCGGCTCGAGAGGCGGAAAGGCATGTTGATCCATGTTTGCTCCTTTTAGTCCTTGGCAGATGAGCTTTTCTGCCAAGACTTCCGGCCCCGCCACGAGGAGGCAGGAGCAGTGCCCGGTGTGACCAAGCGTAGAGTATTAAGTGTTAGTAAAAGAAGTATGAAAAATAAAGAAAGGTAGCTTTTCTTTCTTGCTCTGTACAAGTACTTTTTGTGACAGTAGCTGATATAAAAAATAAATTTCTTAAGGGCAGTAACTTAATATAACTTTAAATCGCTTTTATATAATCACTTTTTAAGCACAGAGAAAACGCTCGATCACATTCGCTTGGCACCCGGGGCCACATTGTGGAGCGCTGTCACTAGTTAATAGATATAGGTGAGTGAGGTGCGTATGCCCAATCCTTAGCCTTCCTAAAATTATTTCATCTCGCCTGTTTTTGCTGAAGCTGGATTGCCATAGCTTTGGTTCCGGTTTTATTTGGTAGAGTTTATTTCCTGAATAACCTTTCCAGATTAATGACCAACTGTTATAACATGCTTTACGGATAATGTATTTGTAATCTGTATATGGAACTTGAAAATTCTGCGAAGTGGTGGTTTCTGGTTGTTTGGCTGCATGATCCGCTCTTTCATTGCCAGCTATTCCAGAATGACCTGGGATCCAGCAGAATGTCACAGTTTGGTTTAATTCCTTACAGGCAAGTAGCTTAGAATGAATCTGTTTTATTACAGGGTGAGAAGAGTTGTTACCACTTATTATAGCAGTGACAGCACTGAGTGAGTCGGTGTATATTAAACTGGTTGTAATTAAAAATTCAGTTATCCGGTCGAGAGCTAAATTAATAGCATAAAGCTCAGCAGTAAAGATACTGCATTCTGTTGGTAATGAAACAGAAATGGTGAATGAAGGGAAGACTGCTGCAGCACCTACTTGAGTCTCAGTTTTTGATCCATCTGTATAGATTTTGTAGGCCTCTGAGTTAGAAGAGTGAGTTTCATGTAATTGTGCAATATTGGAGGGCGACAAGGTGTTCTTACCCCACTGTTGAAAATAACCGTCGTAATTAACAGAAATATTTGTCCAAGGCGGATCAGGAGGTGTCATGTCCTGAAATATATTGCTGATGTCTATATTCCATGCTTGAGTGAGTTCTCTAAGTCTAAGTGCAGCAGGTCGGTTTTCATTTGGCTTACTGTTGTAAAATGACTCCCATTCGGTATTATACAGATATTTCCAACTAGGGTGGGAGGGCAAACTGCGAATTTTTGCGGCAAACATCAAAAGTAATGTTTTCCTCCGAAGATGTAAAGGTGGCTCATGAGCTTCGATATAAAGGCTCTGAACAGGGGAGGTTCTGAAAGCTCCTAGAGAAACTCTCAGCGCACTGTGCTGGATCGTGTTTAATCGCTCTAAAGTAGTTCTTCTCGCAGAGTCATACACTGGAGAGCCATAGTCTAAGCGGGATCTGATGAGGGCTCGATAAAGATGGATCAGGGTATGTCGATCAGCACCCCATGACATAGATGACACACACCGGAGAATATTCAACTTTTTCAAGCAGATAGTTCTAAGATAAGATACATGTGCTTGAAAGTTCAGTTTCTTATCAAGTACGAGGCCAAGAACACGGACAGTGTGAACAAGAGGAATTGAAATGTTATTGATCTTTAGCTCAGGATCGGGATGCAGTGACCGTAATTTGCAAAAATGAGTAGTGGTGGATTTCTGCTCAGCTAGGCGGTATCCATTACGTAAGGTCCACGATTCTATTCTGGAAAGAGCAATTTGTAACTGTCTTTCAACAGTATTCATACTTTGTGACTGACAGGATATGGTGAGGTCATCTGCATACATGTATATTTGTATGGATTTTGGAAGTTCTTCCAATATGTGGTTGACCCGAATAGCAAATAGGGTAGCACTCAGTATGGAACCCTGAGGAACACCCTCTTCTTGAATGTGAGTTGCTGATAGCATGTTTTGGTATCGGACTTGAAAGGTGCGTAACCTTAAAAAGTTCTGGATGAATTGTGGAAGGTAGCCTCTCAACCCCAACTGATGTATATCTTTAATAATACCATGACGCCAAGTGGTATCAAATGCTTTCTGAATATCTAGGTTCACCATCACCAGATGTTGTCTCATGACAAAAGCGTTACGTATGTTAGATTCAATTTTGAGTAGTAAATCTAGGGTAGATCTGTTTTTACGGAAGCCATATTGGTGATCGGAAAGAACGTTTTGGGAGTCTAGCACCCACATGAGCCTCTTATGCACCATCCTTTCAAAGATTTTGCCCAAACAGCTTGTCAAGGATATTGGTCTGTAATTCTCAATTATGGAAGGATCTTTACTTGGTTTTAGAATAGCACAAATGTAGGAATGACGCCATGAGAGAGGATATGTATTTTCTGAGAAGATCCGGTTATAAAAGAGTAATAGTATGTAGAGATCGGCTTCACATAGATTCTTCAGCATACTATAGTGAATGCCGTCTGGTCCTGCTGCACTATTTGGAGATTTGCTCAAGGATTCTTTGAGTTCAGCTATAGAAAAGGGTTGATTATACGGAAGTGAGAGTCTAGTTGAAAAATTAAATTTATGACGTTCCTCAACAGATTTAATGCGTTGAAAGGAGGTGACATAAGAAGAGGAGGCGGAAATGTTATAGAAAGATTCTGCTAAAGCATTTGCAATGTCAGTAGAAGAGGATAGGTCCTGTCCATTCCATTGTATTATCGGGGACTGCTGCGGAGGAAATTTTCCATTGAGAGCTTGTATTTTTTTCCATATAATTCGTGTGTCAGTATTTTTGTTAATAGTTGATGCAAAGTTTATCCAGGAGTCACGTTTTGCTTTCATTCTAATTTGCCTTGCTTTTGCTCTGAGTTTTTTGTATAAAATTAGGTTGGCAGTAGTTGGGCATTTGCGGAACCGGTTCCAAGCACGGTTTTTTTCTACTTTAGCTTTAGAGCAATCCGTATTCCACCATTGGTTTTTGTGTACATGTTTGCATTGGTCTGATTTTGGGATGGAAATTTCTGCTGCATATAGGATTTGGCTGGTAATGTGGTCAGTTACGTCATCAATATGTTGATGTTGAGCATATTGAGTGTCGAGAAGGACACAAGCTGAGTAGTTTACCCAGTCTGCTTTATAAAAATTCCAAGAAGTACGGCCTTTTGGACATGACACAGCTTGGGTTTCAATTGAATTGATAATAGGAAAATGGTCGCTGTGGAATGGATCATTCAACACTAACCATTTCATGCTTGCAAAAAGAGATGCTGAACAGATGGACAAGTCTATGGCTGAGGTTGTACCTGTAGGTAGTTGTATATAAGTTGGAGAGCCAGAATTCAGCAGAGTCAGGTTATGGTTATCCAGGAATGATTCAATTAATTGGCCTCTCCTATCCATGGTGGAAGATCCCCACAATGGATGGTGGCCGTTGAAATCGCCGAATAAGCAGACAGGAGGCGGCAGTTGTGCGATTAGATTGTCAAGTTCAGCCTGGGAGCAAGGATAATTGGGCGAGATATAAATGGATGCAAGCGTTAATGATATTCCCAATGCCATCCGAACTGCAACAACTTCTAAGGAAGTTTGTAGCTGGAGATGTTTTGACGGTATAGTAGATTTTACAAGAACAGCTACGCCCCCACGGGCAGGACCATCAGAATCTCTGTCTCGTCTAAACATGGTGTAATTTTTGAATCTGAGAGAGACTTTTGGTGATAGAAATGTTTCCTGTAGGCATACACCTACTGCATTTGTTTGAAAAAGTAAATCACTCAGGTCATCAAAATTACTACGTAATCCTCTACAATTCCATTGTATGAATTTATTCATTGTTTGGATTTGATTGAATAAGATTGATCTGACTGTTTTTTCTGAGAGGGTTTCAGTCTGCTTTGTTTTGATTTTTCATTCTTTGAAAAGGTTGGGCGTCCTGTTTCTATGGTATCATTAGCATATAATTCTAAAACTGACTCTTCATCCTCTGGTTGAATATCAATTTCCATTTTCCTATTGCATTGTTTCCCTTTTTCTTGGTCTTCAACATTTGCTGATTTTACTGTTTCGGGCAATGATGAGATAGCATCACTTGGGATACTAATTGGTGTATTGTTGGTCTCATTGACTGTAAGTTTCTTTTTGGATGTTAGCAGTGCAGTTTTGGCCCAGGTGGAAAAAGAACTGCTTGGTTCTATGGAGACATCTGTTTGTGTTGCAATTGAGCGGCTACTTCTGGTCACTGATGCGTATGATCTGCTAGGCATGGTTAACAGCACTTGCTTTCTTGCTTCAGGATATGTAACTTTATGCTCCACTTTATATTTCTGGATTTTTTTCCCTGTTTTCCAGAGGTCACATGCTTTAGAAAATGCAGGGTGGCTTTCTTTACAGTTTGGGCAAGTGGGAGTGGAAGCTGTACAGTCTCCTTGGGAATGCTCCTTGGAGCCACAAATAGGACACACAGCATCGCCTCTGCATGCAGTCTGTGCATGGCCGTACTTCTGGCACTTAAAACAGCGAATGGGATTCGGGATGTAAGGTCTAATCTTGCAGTTTAAATAACCTGCTTTGACAGAAGATGGAAGATTCGGAGTGCTGAACGTCAAAATAATGGACCTAGTTGGTAGTAGGTTGCCATCTTTTTTGGTCATTATTCTCCGTGCATGTGTCACCTTTTGTTCGCTAAGCTCTTGTACTATTTCTTCTTCAGAAACAGTTAATAGGTCCCATTCACTGATAACGCCTTTAGACGTGTTCAGGGTGTTATGGGGCGTAACTGACACTGGAATATTGTTGAATGTTGTTAAATTTAACAATTTTTCCGAATGAGATGTTTTTGAGGTTTCAATTAAAAGGTCTCCTGATTGGAGACGCTTCACCATTTTAGGGGATCCAACAACCGATTCTAAACATTTCTGTATCAGAAAAGGCGATAGCTTGCCGACAGGTTGTGTGGACAATGAGTGCATTATGAGAAATGCTGGCATATCTGAAATCTGTTTTTCCGTCCGAAGTCTCTTCGGACGATTGGACTCGTGTTCTGAGACAGAGTTAACAACTTTGCCACCTGTGGGCTCCAGAGATGGATATTCATTACAATCCATCGTTGCTCCTTTTAGCCCTGGAAGAGGGAAATCCTTCTCCCAGATTACCGGCCCCGCCACGTGGAGGCAGGAGCGGTGCCAACCAGTGACCAAGCGATCAGCAGAAGAGGAGAGCAGTACGTTGCTAGCGATAGCAGTGACGTTGCAAGCGGGGTTAGCAGTAACGTTGCTAGCGGTGAAGCAGTGACGTTGCTCAGCGAGGGAAGCAGTAACGTTGCGAGCGGTCAGCAGTAACGTTGCGAGCGGTGGAGGGATTATCAAAGCACTAGTACTCGCCCTAGGAAAATCGCTAGAAAATCGCACTAGAAAGATCGCTTGGGAACTATCGCTTGGCACTCGGGGCCGAGTAGGTGGGGAAGTCTTTTGCATTGCTAATAGGGCACTTTGCGAGTCTGTGTAGATTATACTCTTTTTGATTGAGAGATGGGAAATGTTTTCCAGAGCAAGTTTTATGGCATATAGTTCAGTGGTGTAACTGCTGCATTCTGTCGGAAGTGACACGGAAGTGATAGTGTCATGGAATACCACTGCTGCACCTGATCCATTCTCAGACTTTGAGCCGTCAGTATATATTTTCGCAAAGTCAGGATAACTTTGTAAATGTGCAGTGTGGAGCTGCTGGATGTTAATACCCGTTAAAGAGTGTTTTCCCCATTGGTGGAAATAATAGTCACAATACGGCAAGATGACAGACCATGGAGGAACGTGATCTGTAGGTTCTTGGTGGACTTTATTGAGTTGTATATTCCAATTTTCTGCTAGTTCCATTAACCTAATACCTGCAGGCCTCGTTGCATGTGGCTTGTTTCTATAAAACATGGTGAGTGGCGGATCATTAAATATTAACCAATTAGGATGCGTCGACTGACTTTGAATCTTGGTGGCGTAGTTCAATAGTAGCATCTTTCTTCTGATGTTTAGAGGAGCTTCGTAGGCTTCTACATAGAGACTTTGCACTGGAGATGTTCTAAACGCACCTAGAGCTATTCTTAGAGCTGAATGTTGAATAGGGTTGAGACGAGATAAGACACTTTCCCTAGCAGAATCAAAGACAGGTGCGCCATAGTCCAGACGAGATCTAATTATGGATCTGTATAAGTGAAGCAAGGTGTAGCGATCTGCTCCCCAGGTTGTTGCTGATAAGGCTCTGAGTATGTTCATTTTTTTTTGGCAAGCTGTCCGGAGATGTTCAATGTGTTTTTGATAGTTTAACTTACAGTCAAAAATTAAGCCAAGTAGACGAATACTATTTGCTATTGGAATAAGATGGTTATCTAAATGGAGTTCAGGATCAGGATGCATTTTACGTATGGTACAGAAATGAATGGCAGTAGATTTCTGGCTGGATAGTCTGTAACCGTTTTGTGTCATCCAAATCTGGATCTGATTTATTGATATCTGCAATTGTCTCTCAATGTAGTTCATGTTTTGAGAGTGGCAGGAAATTGTGAGATCATCGGCATAAAGATATGAGTCTACTGTTTTCGGAATAAGTTCAGTTAAGTGATTAATTCTAATTGCAAATAGAGTGGCACTGAGAACGGACCCTTGAGGGACTCCTTCTTCCTGAGCAAAGTTTTTAGAGAGAATTCCTTGGTAACGAACTTGAAAGGATCTTTGTTCTAAGAAATTTTTGATGAAATATGGCAAATTTCCTCTCAGGCCAAGAGAATGTAGATCCTTTAAAATGCCGAAACGCCATGTGGTGTCAAAGGCTTTCTCAATATCCAGACAGACCATAACGAGATGCTCCTTTTTGATGAATGCATTTCTGATGTTTGCTTCGGCTTTAATCATAAGGTCCAATGATGATCGATTTTTTCTGAAACCAAATTGATTGTTATTGATTAAGTTTTGGGACTCAAGATACCAAGTCAGACGGTGGTGAACCATTTTTTCGAGGGTTTTGCTCAGACAGCTGGTAAGTGAAATTGGTCTGTAGTTTTGAGGAACAGAATTGTCTTTACCAGGTTTTGGGACAGCCAGAACGTAGGAATGACGCCAGGAGCTTGGGTATGTATGTTCAGTGAATATTCGATTGAGGAAGAACAGCAGTGATGACTGTCACTTTGTATTTAAATTTTTGAGCATTATATAAAATATCCCATCAGGGCCAGCAGCGCTGTTTCTTGTGTTGGTAAGAGCATGCTGGAGTTCAACCATGGTAAATGGTTGATTATATTTTAGTGCACATCTGTCAGTGAAATTCAGTTTGGATTTTTCAGTTACACCTTTAATTTTTTGAAACGATTGGTCATAAGAAGTTGAGGAGGACAACTGGGAAAATACAGATCCTAGTGCATTTGCGATTTCTGCAGGAGTAGAGAGTTCCTGTCCATTCCAATTAATTAGTGGAGTAGATGTTGGAGGAATTTTGCCATTTAACAATTTTATCTTATTCCAGATCAGTCTGATGTCTGTATTTTTATTAACTGAGGAAGCGAATTTAATCCAAGATTCTTTTTTTGCTTTCCGTCTGATATAACGGGCTCTTGCTCTAAGTCGCTTGTAATTAATAAGATTGGAAGTGGTTGGATGTTTGTGGAATTGATTCCAAGCTTTGTTTTTCTCTTTTTTTGCATTGTTGCACTCTTCGTTCCACCAATAGTTTAATTTTCGCTTTTTCCTGACTTGGTATTGTGGAATTGCAGCAGTTGCAGCTGTTAATATTTGGTTTGTTATATGTTCAGTAACATGGTTGATAGAAGAGCACTGTATGATATGGTTGTCGAACGAGACAAGCGAGCTATATTTTATCCAGTCAGCCTTCGGAAATTTCCATTTTACTGGACTGTCTGTTGGTAATGAACGGGAAGTTTGAACTTTGCATATTATTGGGAAATGATCGCTGTTGTGAGGGTCGTTAAGAGTTACCCACTGGATACTTGGATAGAGCACTGGAGAGCAAATGGAAAGGTCTATTGCAGAGGTTGATCCGGTAGGAAAATGAACATAGGTAGGAGAGCCAGTATTTAACAACGTTAGATCCTGTCTATCTATTAACGTTTCAACAAGTTTTCCACGCCTGTCTAAGCTGGAAGAACCCCATAATGGGTGGTGAGCATTAAAGTCACCTAGTAGACAGAAGGGAACTGGTAGTTGCAACACGAGATCTTCGATTTCCTGGATAGAATATGGACGATTTGGTGGAAGATAAATTGAGACCAATGTAACGGTGATTCCAATTACTATGCGTGTGGCAACAGCTTCTAAAGAGGTTTGCAATGGAATGCATCTGGAAGGAACTCTTGAGTCCAACAGGATGGCTACTCCTCCATGAGCACTATTAGTGTCAGATCTATCTTGTCTGTAGATAGTGTAATTTTTGACTGTGGTGGAAACTTGGGGAGTCAAGTTGGTTTCCTGTAGGCACATAGCTACCGGATTGAAGCAGTGAATAAGTTCATTAATATCATCGATGTTGCTACGAAAACCTCTACAATTCCATTGAATGATGTGTTCCATTATTTGGTTTTGTTCGTGGAAGATGTATCTGACTGCTTTTTATATGTTGACTGTTTATGACGGTCCGGTTTTGGTTTTTCTCTTCGGGGAAAAGTGGGACGTCCCGATTCATTGCTGTCGTCCATATCATCTTCTGCATGTATTTCAAGCAGTTCTTCTTGACCGATAGAATCATCCGTATCCATGCTTGTTAGACCTGATACTTTCGTCTCAGCAGAATGCGGTTTTTGCAAATTTTCTGCTGCCTGATGATGCGGAAGTCTCTGGGTTGGAATTGTGAGTGGCGTGTTATTGCTTTGGTCTATTGAATTCGGTTTAGATGGATGCTGGATCAAGAGTACTGATCGTGCCCAGTCTGATATTGATATATTTGGAGAGATGGATACTTCAGTCTGACATGCTACTGATTCATGTTTGAGAGTGGTAGAAGCATAAGTGCGCTTTGGCATACTTAAGTTGATCTGTTTTTTCGCTTCTTGGTAAGAGACTTTATTTTCAATTTTATATTTTTGTATTTTTTTACCTATCTTCCATAGTTCACAGTCTTTAGAGTAGGCTGGATGTTTGCCACTACAATTAGGACACTGTGGTGTTGGAGCTTTGCATTCTGCTTGTGTGTGATTCTTGCAGCTGCAGTTTGGACATATGGCGTCTCCACGGCATGCTGTCTGAGAATGGCCGAACTTTTGACATTTAAAGCATCTGAGCGGATTTGGGATGTAAGGCCTAATGCGGCAATTCAAGTAACCTGCTTTGACAGAATCCGGTAGATTTGGCGTACTGAAAGTCAAGATTATGTTTCGCGTGGGAGTTAAGTTGCCGTCTTTTCTGATCATGATACGTTTTGCATGAGAGACATTTTGATCTTTTAGCTCCTGGACAATTTCTTCCTCAGAAACATATAATAGATCCCATTCGGAGATCACTCCTTTGGAAGAATTTAGTGTGTTGTGTGGGGTAACCTGAATTGGTATTCCGCTTAAAGAAGTAAGTTGTAGTAATAACTCAGAATGTCTTGAGTAACAAGTCTCTACTAGTAGATCTCCTGATTGGAGACGTTTAACCATTTTTGGTGAACCTGCAGCGTTTTCAAGGCATCTCTGGATGATGAAAGGTGAGAGCTTGCTCACAGGTTGGGATGACAAAGAGTGTATTATTAGGAAAGCTGGAGATTCCTGCTTCCTAGTGTCTTTTTTAAGTCTCTTTGAAAGAGAGAAGTCATGATCGGTGTCATTGTCAAGTTCATGTTGAGAGCACTTCGGCTCTAAACGTGGAAATTCATTTGTTTCCATCTTTGCTCCTTTTCGCCCCGAGGGTTGGTTTTTCCCCCAGGTTACCGGCCCCGCCACGTGGAGGCAGGAGCGGTGCCACCAGTGACCAAGCGGTTGTTTAAGTTAGTGGATTTGGTTAGTGATATATATATAAGGAATAAGAAAAGAAAGGTGGATTGCCTTTCTGGGTTCTTACTTTTGACTTTTAAAGCACAGAACCACTTCAAGTAAGTAAAATAACAGACGCACTGGAAAATAAAGAAACTATATCACTTTGGAGATCACTTTATAATCACTGGAAGAAAATCGCTTGTCACTATCGCTTGGCACTCGGGGCCCTCACAGATATTAGAGCCTGTAACATGCTAAGAGAGTCAGAATATAAAATGAACCGTTGGTATTGGTATTTACTAATATGATCCAAGGCTAACTCTACAGAGTGCAGCTCTGCAGTAAATATGCTGCATTCAGAGGGGATCTGCTCTGATATAGTGCTGTCTGTAAAGACAGCAGCAGATCCCACATATGATTCCGACTTCGAACCGTCTGTGTAGACTGGCGCGAAGTCAGAATATTCAGTTCGGTGTGCTGAATGAAGCTGCAGGTAGACACATGATGGAGTGTCCGACTTTACCCAGTTTCTAAGCGACAAGTCGCATGCCGGGACACGAGCATGCCAGGGTGGAAAGGGTTGCTTTGATGTTCGGGCAACCTAGTCTACCTTGATATCAAGTTCTTTGAATAGCTCTTGGATACGAATACCAAAAGGACGATTGGCAGTCTTTCGAGTATTGTATAAATTTTCCCATCGTGGCTCAAAAACGAATGGCCACGTAGGATGGTCTGGCAGGGATTTCAGTTTTAAGGCGTACTTTAGAGACAACTGCTTACGTCGAAGTGATAACGGTGGTTCGTTTGCTTCGACGTATAAGCTCTGGACAGGAGATGTTCGAAATGCTCCAGTAGCGATGCGTATAGCCTGATGATGGACGGGGTCCAGCCACCGCAGGACACTGTCTCGGGCTGAGGAATATACCTGGGACCCATAATCTAGTTTGGATCGCACTAGTGCACGGTAAAGCCGAAGAATGGTACATCGGTCTGCTCCCCAAGATGTAGAGGAGAGCGAGCGGAGAATATAAGTCCACGTGTGCACTTGGTGCGGAGTTCACGAATGTGATCCAAAAAAGTTAGTTTTTTATCGAATATGAGTCCCAAGAATTTTGTGTTTGCTGCTACTGGAATAGCATTTTGTCCGAGCCTTAATTCGGGTTCAGGATGAAGATTACGCTTGCGACAAAAGTGTACGCAAACGGTCTTCTCCGGCGAGAACCTGAAGCCATTTGCAAGTGCCCAGGAATTCAGACTATCAATGGCTTTCTGCAGTTGTCTTTCAATTACCCTCATGTTGCACGACTGGCAAAAAATGCTAAAGTCATCAACATAGAGGGCACTGTTTACAGTCGGAGGAAGTTGTTCTGTGATGGAATTTATTTTTATGGCAAAATGCGTGACACTTAATACTGATCCTTGTGGTACTCCCTCCTCTTGGCTAAAGGAGCGAGAGAGTGAGGATCCCACACGAACTTGGAACGATCGATTGGCTAAAAAGTTTTGAATAAAAAAAGGCAGATGCCCTCTTAGGCCTAGGCTATGTATGTCTTTTAAAATGCCAAATCTCCAAGTTGTGTCATACGCTTTTTCCATGTCAAAGAACACCGACACCAAGTGTTCCCGTTTTAGGAAAGCATCCCGGATGGATGCTTCCATTCTAATAAGATGGTCCAAAGTGGACCGGTTCCGTCGGAAGCCGCACTGGATGTTGGAGAGAAGGTCATTTGATTCTAAATACCATATTAAACGAGAATTGACCATTCTCTCCAGGATTTTGCACAAACAGCTAGTCAGAGCAATAGGACGATAATTGGTGGTGACTTTTGGATCCTTTCCTGGTTTAGGAAAGGCAAGAACGATTGCCTTTCGCCAGGAGTCCGGAAACTGCCCTTCAGTAAAGATTCTGTTATACAGAAGGAGCAGACAATCCATAGATGTTGGTAGAAGATTTTTAATCATTTCATAATGGATGCCATCTGGTCCAACGGCACTTGCTTTGGAAAGAGTGAGCGCTCTTTTCAGTTCCTCTATAGTGAATGCCCCGTTGTAGGGATAGAGGCCCTTGGTCTTAAAATTAAGTGCTTGCCTTTCCAGTTTGTGTTTAAGGACCAGGAACTCTGGGGAATACGAAGATGTTGCAGAGATCTTAAAGAATGTTTCCCCAAGAGCATTGGCTATTGCAGTTGGATCTGCAATAGCGCATCCATTATAATCTAGGATTGAAGAAGGGTGGGATGTATATTTTCCCTTCATTTTCCGGATTTTATCCCAGACTACCTTAGAGTTGGTAGACTGGTTAATAGATGATGTAAAGCGGATCCACGATTCCTTTTGACTCTGACGACGGATGTAGCGTGTGGTATGGTTGTTTATTGGCGCATTAGCTGCTATGGCTATAGTGCGCCTATTCGTAGTTATATCAGAAAATAATAAAGAACGTAACAATTCAAATTCATTTCAGTTCTGAGAGCTATTCATAAAAGATTATACACTCTAATTTGTTTCAGAAAGCAGAAAAGTTCCTTAATATTTGCCTCCTCTCCTATGATATGATGTAGTGTCAGCGGTTCTTGAATATTAGCCAGATTTTGAAGTGTTGAAGTACGATGTGGTTGATAGTGTGGACAGTCAATCAAAATATGTTTGACTGTTAGATGTTCAGAGCAGTGTGAACACTGTGGAGGATCATTGCCGGTAAGTAAATGGAGGTGAGTCAGATGGGTATGCCCTATTCTTATCCGTGCGAGTACCACTTCTTCTCGCCGAACTGTCTGAGTGCATGAGTGCCATAATTTTGGGTCCTGTTTCAATTGAAAAAGTTTGTTATTTGTTTCTTTATGCCATAGCGCTGTCCACTGTGCATGGTATGCTGTTTGAATTATGATATTATAATCAGGTGCTGGAATGAAGGCAGAGGTTAAGTCTAAGGTTGATGGATTTTTAGCAGATATATCAGCTAGTTCATTTCCTTTTATGCCTGAATGTGCCGGAATCCAGCAAAACTTCACTAGTTGTTGACGGTTGTCAATTTGCAATAGTAAACTCCTGATTTTAATTAAAATATGGTGATTCTGTTGAGAGGGATTCTGCATTGCTCTAATTGAGCTGAGAGAGTCAGTGTAAACCATATATTTTTCAGATGGATGTAGAGTCAAATTTTCTAGGGCTAATTGTATTGCATACAGTTCTGCTGAAAAGTTGGTATACTCAGGTGGAAGAGAAGCTGATATGATAGCAGAGGGAAACACTGCTGCTGCGCCAACAGTTGAAAGAGATTTGGAACCATCCGTATATACCGGCAAGAAGTCAGCACAGCTTTGAAGATGGCTAGCATGGAGTTGTTGCACATTCAGTGTCGGTAGGCGATTCTTTCCCCATTGTAGAAAATAAGTATCACAAGTTAGTTGAGGAAACGATGTCCACGGAGGATGACAGTAATTCTCTATCTGTTGCCTATTGTGGAGAGCAACATTCCAGTTCTGTGATATTTCAAGAAGCCGTAGGCCAGCTGGTCGGATTTTACCTGGTTTATTTCTATAGAGATTAATTAGTGGTTGATTAAAAAGGTAGGGCTGAATAGGATGCAAAGAGCAAGTCTGTATTTTGGCTGCATATTTAAGTAACAGCATTTTTCTGCGGAGATGCAGAGGGGGCTCATGAGCTTCAATGTATAGACTATGAGTTGGGGATGTCCTATACGCACCAATTGCAATCCGCAGTGCATTATGTTGAATAGGATCTAGCCAGCGTAGTACACTCTTTCGGGCAGAATCATAAACTGGAGCACCATAATCTAAAAGGGATCTGATCAATGCTCTATATAAGAGCAACAAAGTTGTACGGTCTGCTCCCCAAGAATGGGCAGATAAAGCTCTTAGCATGTTGATCTTTTTGAGACAGGTAGTACGTAACAATTTAACATGCTCAAAGAAATTCAGCTTACTGTCCAGGATTAGTCCCAAGAATCTGATATTGCTGGCAATCGGAATGGTGGTATTTGATATCCGAAGTTCAGGATCCGTATGCAGTTTGCGTTGATTGCAAAAGTGGATCGCAACTGTTTTTTGTTGGGAAAGACGATATCCATTGCACTCAGCCCACTTTTGTACTTTATTGAGAGATATCTGCAATTGCCTTTCAATAGATCTCATATTCTGTGAATGGCAAGAAAGAGAGAGATCGTCAGCGTAAAGGTACGCCTTTACAGTATTTGGAAGTTCTTTTGTGATAGAATCAATTCTGAGGGCAAAGAGGGTCGCACTCAAAACTGACCCTTGTGGTACTCCTTCTTCTTGTAAGAATGTAGTAGAAAGGGAATTTTGATATCGCACCTGGAAAGATCTGCTCTTGAGGAAGTTCTTAATAAATATAGGCAGGTTGCCACGGAGACCATGGTTATGGAGGTCACGGAGAATTCCATAACGCCAGGTGGTATCGAATGCCTTCTCTATATCTATGGAGACCATAACTAGGTGTTCGTTTTTAACAAAGGCATTGCGAATTTCGGATTCAGCCTTGATCATCAGATCAAAGGAGGACCTGTTTTGGCGAAAGCCATGCTGACTATTACTTAGTAGGTGTTCGCTTTCAATGATCCAAGCGAGTCGACTGTGGATCATTTTTTCAAGAATTTTACCGAGGCAACTGGACAGAGATATTGGTCTGTAACTATTAGGATTGGAGGGGTCTTTTCCAGGTTTCAAGAAGGCCAAAACTGTAGCATGGTGCCAAGAAGTGGGATAAACATTTCCCAGGAAGATTCGGTTAAAAAAGGCTAGCAGCATTTGTAAGTTTTCCTCATCAAGGTGCTGTAACATAACATAATATATCCCATCTGGCCCAGCGGCACTGTTGCGCGTTGTTCTGATGGCTTGCATAAGTTCACATTTTTGGAGTGGCTGGTTATATGGAAGTAGCAGTGAAGTTCGAAAGTTGATGTGTCTCTGTTCTGCGGTGTTCTTAGTTTTCTGAAATTCCGGAGAGTAGGTGGAAGCAGCTGAGACGTCAGCAAAAGTTTTGCCTAAGGCATTTGCTATATCCAGAGGAGCAGAAACGTTTAGACCATTGCAGGAGAGAATTGGAGAAGGTACAGTTGGAAACTTCCCGGAAAGCTGCCTAATTTTCTTCCATATTAATCGTGGGTTCGTGTTTCTATTGATAGTGGATGCAAACCGAGTCCAAGAATCTTTCTTGGCTTGTCTTTGAATGAGACGAGCTTTTGCCTTTAGTTTCTTGTATTGAATAAGATTAACTGTAGTTGGAGTTCGCCGAAATAAATTCCATGCTTTATTTTGTTCTTTCTTCGCTTTTGTGCATTCCTCATTCCACCAACAGTTGAAATGGCGTCGAGTCTTTGAATTTGATATTGGAATTGAGCTTTTAGCTGCAAATAAAAGGCAGGAAGTGATATAGTCGGTAACTTCATCTATGGGATGTAGTTGTATAATTTTTTTATCCAATGTGATTGCTGATTGAAATTTGTCCCAATTAGCTTTAGAAAATTTCCATTTCCTGCAGGGTTCGTCTAATGGTGGTTGTGTAGTCATCAGATTACAAACAATTGAAAATGGTCGCTGCCCATGGGATTATCCAGAGCGGACCATTGCATGACTGAAAACAGTATTGGGGAGCAAATCGATAGGTCAATGGCAGAAGTCTGTCCATTAGGTAACTGTATATGGGTGTGCGAACCACTGTTAAGAAGAGTGAGGTTTTCTTTATCCAGTAAAGTTTCGATCAGTCGGCCGCGTCGGTCTAATTTAGTTGATCCCCATAAAGGGTGGTGGCCATTGAAATCCCCTAGCAGGCAGATAGGGGAGGGGAGCTGTAATAAAAGTTCTTTAAGATCATTATAAGAGTAAGTATGATTTGGTGGGAGATAAACTGAGACTAGAGTTAAAGCAGTCTGACTAATCAGACGCACAGCGACAGCTTCGATTTGGGTTTGGAGAGTGATTTGCCTAGCTGGAATCCTTGTGTTAATTAAGATAGCTACACCACCTCGAGCAGAATTGGATGTATTCCGATCTAGTCGATAGATTGAGTAGTTTTTTATGGAAATGGAAATTTGAGGAGTTAAATAGGTTTCTTGCAGGCAGAAACCAACTGGAGAGTAGCGGTTAATTAAGTAATGAATGTCGTCAATGTTGCCACGAAAGCCTCTGCAATTCCATTGCAAGATGTTAGGCATTACTTGAATTTAGAAGAAGAAGCTGTACCTGACGTGGATGTCTTATGGCGTTCTGGCTTTGGTTTGTCTCTTTTTGGAAATGTAGGGCGACCTGTGTCCATATCTTCTTCTTCTGCAAATATTTCCAGAACCGGATCTTCCTGTTTGGGAGAATACTCTGAATGCATCGATGTGTCCTGAATAACCTTTTTTGTAGATGAATTAAGATTATTTGAAGTAGTAGCAATCACTGGTGGAGGAGGAGATTTTGCTGGAATTTTAAGAGGCGTATTACTGGCTTGGTCTGAGTGCTTCAGGGTATTGGACTCTTGCTGAGAGAGGACAGCTCGAGCCCAGTCGGAGATTGATATGTTATGTGGAATGGTAACATCAGTTTGCGTGGCTATTGTCTGATATTTTTTTGCGATACTGGCATAGGTACGGTTATGTATAATGGGTGCAACTAATTTTCTTGCTTCCTGATAACTAACTTTATTTTCGACTTTATATTGCATAATTTTTTTTCTCTGTTTTCCATCTCTCACATGTCTTAGAGTAGGCCGGATGGTTGCCTTTGCAGTTGGGACAGATCATTTCTTTCACTGAACAATCACTTTGAATGTGATCAGAGGATCCACAGTTGGGACAAACTGGGTTGCTTCTGCATGTCGTTTGAGAGTGGCCATACTTTTGGCATTTATAACATCTCAACGGATTTGGTATAAAAGGACGAGTGCGGCAAAGAAGATATCCTGCTTTTATTGATGAGGGCAGATTTGGACTGTTAAAAGTGAGAATTATATTTCTGGTAGGTATCAGTATATTGTCTCTTTTGACCATAATTCTCTTTACAGCGATGACATTTTGTTCCTTAAGTTCTTCTTTAATTTCTTCCTCCGTCACATTCATCAGGTCCCAACTAGATATTACACCCTTTGATGTATTTAGGGTTGCATGTGGAGTTACGTTAACTGGAATACCAGCAAAAGTTGTCATTTTTAGTAGTTTTTCAGAATGCCTGTGGTTTAGAGTTTCAACAAGTAAGTCCCCTGATTGCAGTCTCTTAACCGTCTTGGGAGACCCTGCAATACTTTCCAGATGTTTTTGGATTAGAAAAGGGGATAGCTTACTGAGAGGCTGTTCTGATAGTGAGTGCATTATTAAAAATGCTGGTAAGTCTGTCACCGAGGGATTTGTTTTCAACCTCTTTGCTTGTGACGAGTCATGTTTACTTTCGGTATCTGGTCGACAGCTTGTCGACTCTATAGTTGGAAACATATTTTTTTCCATGTTGGCTCCTCTTAGCCCCTGGCAGATGGACTTTTCTGCCAAGGTTACCGGCCCCGCCACGGGGAGGCAGGAGCAGTGCCTGGTGTGACCAAGCGAAGTTAGTAGTGATTAGTCTATTAAATATGAAAAAAGAAAGGTTACTTTCCTTTCTTGCTCTCGATCAGTACTTTTGAAAAAAGAGCTGCTATTAAATAAAAGGATTTATTAAGGAGAAGAACGTAAAATAGAACTAGAATTCACCTTTTGAGAATCGCAGTGAAAGCACAGAGAAATCGCTTAGTCACAATCGCTTGGCACCCGGGGCCTACGGATGTAGCGTGCTTTGGCTCGTGCACGTTTGAAGGCTATAAGGTTGTTCGTGGTGGGATATCGGCGAAATATCCCCCACGCTTTGTTTGGAGCCTTTTTTGCTGCTGTGCATTGTGAATTCCACCAAGGTTTGGGAAATGGTGGAAACCGGGCTGATGTTTTTGGGACAGCTTTAGCAGCTGCTCGGACGATGATTTCTGTGATGTACTGTACTGCGTCATTGATCGGCTCTTGACTGACTGTGCTATGATCGAAGTTTGCCTGTTGTTGGAAGGCAGTCCAGTCAGCCTGATCAATCTTCCACCGTGGTAACCTAAAAGGAAGACATGGTCTCCCACTGTGTAACAAGGTTATCACAGGGAAGTGATCGCTTCCGTATGGATTCTCCTCCACTTCCCAGGTGAGTGAAGGGAGTAGAGAAGGGGAGCAGATAGAAAGATCAATGGCAGAAAAAGTACGGGTAGGCATATGGAAGAAGGTGTTTTTTCCAGTATTTAGAAGGGAAAGGTCATTGTCATTGAGCATACGCTCAATGACTCGTCCCCTTCCGTTGACGTTAGCACTACCCCACAGGGTGTTATGTCCATTAAAATCCCCGAGAAGTAAGAAAGGGGGAGGCAGCTGCGTGAGAAGATCATCAAGGTCTGCCTGGGAGATGTCAGTCCCAGGTGGCAAATAGATAGAGCACACAGTTAATAAAAATCCCACCGTAAGGCGAATTGCAACAGCCTCTATTCTAGTTGTAATTAGTAAGGGCTGCACTGGGGTCTGGTTACCCACAAGGATAGCCACTCCCCCATGTACAGAGCCGTCCGCAATTCTATCCTTTCGAAAAACTGTGATGTTATGCATGGTGGGATCATCATTTGCCTTTAGATAAGTCTCCTGCAAGCAAAAGCAAACTGGCTCGTGCTTTTGCAGGAGGGCCTTGATGTCATCTATATTTCGCCGGAATCCACGACAATTCCATTGTAGGAATTTAGCCATTATTTTGGCTTGGTGGGTCCATCAGGCGGCTTCCGAGGTGCTGAGGGCTTAGTTTTATCAGTCTTGGATTTATCTTTTTTGGGGAAGAATGGACGCTGTCCCGTGTCCATTTCCTCCTCCGCAAAGAGTTCCAAGACTGAATCATCGGGTAACTCCTTCTGCTCTACATCCATCTTTTCTTGGGAACTAGGGGGGACTTCCCCTTTCTTATTCTTTTCTTTCGTATCTACTTTTGTAATTTGTGGAGCATTAGGAGGTACCGATATAGGAGTGGCAGCTGACTGGTCCTTTTGTGCAGGTTTTTGTGAACTTAATAAATACCGCGCGATGGGAGTGAAAGACTCCTTTGGAGGAATGGTCATGTCCGTCTGAGTTCCGGCGGAACATCTCCCTGCTACCTTCTGGGCGTAGGTAGGTCTGTTGATATTCAGGGGTTTGACCGATTTCCTTGCCTCCTGGTATGATATATTTAGCTCTGCCTTCAGCCGTTGAATTTCTTTTTCTTCTTTCCACCTCTGGCATGCTCGTGAATAGGCCGGGTGTTCGCCTTCACAGTTAATACAGGTGGGTTTTGCGGCTGAACATGCTGTTGTTTCGTGGTCCTTTGCACCGCATCGAGCGCATGCAAGGACTCCACGGCAGGCCATTTGAGAATGTCCATACTTCTGACATTTAAAACACCGTAAAGGGTTCGGAATGTATGGACGTACTGGACAGTTGATGTATCCAGCTTTGATTTCATCAGGAGGTTTGGGAGAGTTAAAAGTCAGGATAACACTCCTGGTTTTAACAATTTTCCCATCCCTTCGCGCAGTGATTCTCTTGACGGCAGTAACTCCCTGTGGTTTTAGTTCGGAGCAGATTTCCTCCTCGGTGACGTCGAGAAGGTCCCACTCCGAAATGACACCTCTCGATGAATTGAGTGTTCTGTGTGGTGTCACCGTTACAGGGATTCCTCCGATTGATGTTGTTCGGAGTAGATGTTCAGATTGCCGGTCATTTTTAGTTTCAATTAAAAGGTCTCCAGAACGAAGCCTCTTAACTGATTTGGGTGAACCTGCTAACCCGTCTAACCCTTTTAGTATGAAAAAGGGCGACATTTTACCAATTGGTGTCTCATTGGTAGAATGCATAATTAGGAACCTTGGGACTGGCCCTGATGGTACTTCGGTTCTCTGCCTCTTTGTAGCAATAATGCTATCTGCCTCTCCGTCATTATTTTCAGATAGGGACCGGGTTGGGGCCCCTGAAGGAATACGTTTATCAGGATTCATGGAGTTTATTAAAGTGTTCAGTGCCCGGGCTCCCCACCCACCACGGAGCCCAAAGGGATGCCCACTACCCGGCATGCAATAAATGCGCTCGGGAGTGGGACGCCAGGGCTACCCAGACACTATACCCGCACCGCCGCCAGCCTGAATCCTGTCCCTCGGACCATGAGGGTAGGGGCGTGGCATTGACACGGTTGACCCTCGCAGGCGAACCTACTAGCCGATTGATCCTAGCCGGGCCTTCCAGGACCACCCGTCTTGTCGAAGCAGGGGCCAAAGTGGTGTATTGAAGCGGGGCCCCTCAACCACCAGGATCCCCCTTTCCGAATTTCCACGGGTCGCAGCGCACGGCAAACACGCCGGATTCCATTGATGTAAGCCCGGAACCTAGGCTGTGGACGTTGGATCCCAGTGATGCTAGTCTGGAAGTCCAGCAGCGTCACTGGGAGGTCCCCTCACCACGTACAGGTGCCCACGTCGAGGGGAGAGAATGTACGGGTAGGAATGTGGAAGAAGGTGTTTGTTCCCACATTTAGGAGGGAGAGATCATTGTCAGTGAGCATATGCTCTATGACTCGTCCCTTTCCATTGATGTCAGCACTACCCCACAGAGTGTTATGTCCATTGAAATCCCCAAGAATTAAACAAGGGGAAGGCAATTGCATGATAAGATCATCAAGGCCTTTCTGGGGGATATCAATCCCAGGTGGCAAATAAACAGAGCAGACAGTTAATAAGAACCCCACTGTAAGGCGAATTGCTACAGCTTCAATGCTAGTTGTAAGCTGCAAAGGCTGAAATGGGATCTGGTTGCCGACGAGGATTGCGACTCCTCCGTGGGCAGGACCATCCACAATTCTATCCTTACGAATGATGGTAATGTTATGCATGGTGGGGTCATCATTTGCCTTTAAATAAGTCTCCTGTATGCAAAAGCAAGCTGGTTTGTGCTTTTGCAGGAGTGCCTTGATGTCGTCAGTATTTTGCCGGAATCCACGACAATTCCACTGTAGGAATTTAGCCATTACTTGGACTTGGTGGGTCCATCAGGCGGCTTCCGAGGTGCTGAGGGCTTAATTTTGTCAGTCTTGGATTTATCTTTCCTGGGGAAGTATGGACGCTGTCCTGTGTCCATTTCTTCCTCCGCGAAGAGTTCCAAAACTGACTCATCATGTACCTCCTTCTGCTCTACATCCATGTTTTCCTGGGTACTAGGTGTTACTTCCCCTTTCTTATTCTTTTCTTTTGTTACTTGTGGAGCATTAGGAGGTACCGATATAGGAGTGGCAGGTGATTGGTCCTTCTGTGCAGGTTTTTGGGAGCTTAAAAGATAACGTGCAATGGGAGTAAATGATTCTTTTGGGGGAACGGACATGTCCGTCTGAGTCCCAATCGAACATTTCTCTGCTACCTTCTGGGCGTAGGTAGGTTTTTTGATGTTAAGAGGTTTCACTGCTTTTCTTGCCTCCTGGTACGATATGTTGAGCTCTGCCTTCAGCCGTTGGATATCTTTTTCTTCTTTCCACTTCTGGCATGCCCTTGAATAGGCCGGATGTTCTCCCTCACAGTTAATGCAGGTGGGTTTGGTGGCTGAACATGCTGTTGTTTCGTGGTCCTTTGCACCGCACCGGGCGCATGCAAGGACTCCACGGCAGGCCATTTGAGAATGTCCATACTTCTGACATTTAAAACACCGTAAAGGGTTCGGAATGTATGGACGTACTGGACAGTTGATGTATCCAGCTTTGATCTCATCAGGAGGTTTGGGAGAGTTAAAAGTCAGGATAACACTCCTGGTTTTAACAATTTTCCCATCCCTTCGCGCAGTGATTCTCTTGACGGCAGTAACTCCCTGTGGTTTTAGTTCGGAGCAGATTTCCTCCTCGGTGACGTCGAGAAGGTCCCACTCCGAAATGACACCTCTCGATGAATTTAGTGTTCTGTGTGGTGTCACTGTTACGGGTATACCTCCGATTGATGTTACTCGGAGTAGATGTTCAGACTGCCCGTCATTTTTTGTTTCAATCAAGAGGTCCCCAGAACGGAGCCTCTTAACTGACTTGGGTGTACCTGCTAACCCATCCAACCCTTTTTGTATAAAAAAGGGCGACATTTTACCAATCGGTGTTTCATTGGTGGAATGCATTATTAAGAACCTTGGGACTGGCCCTGATGGTAGTTCGGTTCGCTGCCTCTTTGTAGCAATAATGCTATCTGCCTCTCCGTCGTTATTTTCAGATAGGGACCGGGTTGGGGCCCCTGAAGGAATACGTTTATCAGGATTCATGAAGTTATTTAAATTGTTCAGTGCCCGGGCTCCCCACCCACCACGGAGCCCAAAGGGACGCCCACTACTCGTCATGCAATAAATGCGCTCGGGAGTGGGACGCCAGGGCTACCCAGACACTATACCCGCACCGCCGCCAGCCTGAATCCTGTCCCTCGGACCATGAGGGTAGGGGCGTGGCATTGACACGGTTGACCCTCGCAGGCGGGCCTACTAGCTGATTGATCCTAGCCGGGCCTTCCAGGACCACCCGTCTTGTCGAAGCAGGGGCCAAAGTGGTGTATTGAAGCTGGGCCCCTCAACCACCAGGATCCCCCTTTCCGCATTTCCACGGGTCGCAGCGCACGGCAAACACGCCGGATTCCATTGATGTAAGCCCGGAACCTAGGCTGTGGGCGTTGGATCCCAGTGATGCTAGTCTGGAAGTCCAGCAGCGTCACTGGGAGGTCCCCTCACCACGTACAGGTGCCCACGTCGAGGGGTAATATTTCGGGACGAGACTACGTGTTCAGTATATGTAACCCACTGCACGTAGTATCTCGTACCCTGATATGTACTTAGCACCCTCCTGGCACTTTGCCGTCCCGGGGTGGTTTCCTTATGGAAATAAACAGATAATAATAATAATTATGAGAAATGCTGGCATGTCTGTTTGTTTTTGTGTCCGTAGTCTCTTCGGACGATTCAAGTCATGCTCTGAATCAGAGTTCACAGGTCAGGAGCCCGTGGGCTCTAGCGATGGATATGCATCGCAATCCATCGCTGCTCCTTTTAGCCCCGGAAGAGGGAATTCCTCCTCCCAGGTTACCGACCCCGCCACGTGGAGGCAAGAGCGACGCCAACCACTGATCAAGCGAACAGCAGAAGAGGAAAGGAGAGGAGAGGAGAGGAGAGCAGTACGTTGCTAGCTATAGCAGTAACGTTGCAAGCGGGGTTAGCAGTGAAGTTGCTAGCTGTGAAGCAGTGAAGTTGCTAGCTGTGAAGCAGTGACGTTGCTCAGCGAGGGAAGCAGTAACTCTGCGAGCGGTGGAGGGATTATTAAAGCACTAGTACTTGCCCTTGGAAAATCGCTAGAAAGATCGCTTGGCACTCGGGGCCGCAGAACAGTCGGATGCAACTTATGTACTGGCAATCTTCATTGACTTCAAAGGAGCTTTTGACACAGTGTGGTGATCGGGCGTTCTTCCGAGGGCCAGAGTCTCTAATTGCACCTGTAATTTCTACAGCTGCCTCAAAAGCTACTTCCTTAACCGCAAGGTCAGCATCAAAACAAAATATCACTGCATTACCCGACATCTAACCCGAGGCTGTCCCCAGAGCTCCATCCTGGGGCCAGCTGTCTGGAATATGATACCCGATGACTGGCTCCTGAGGGACTACCCACACACTACTCAGCTTTCTTACGCCGACGGCATGGTTATCATCATCGAGGGCCCCGCCCGCGCCACCATAGAAACCCAGGCTACGGTTGTTCTCTCTGCTCTGTCCGTATGGGCCACGGAAAATAAACTCTCAGTCTCCACTGAGAAGAGCAAAACCCTCCTATTAAAAGGCAAATTGGACTTCTCCAGACCTCCTACCATACGTTTTAATAGCGGCCCACTGAAAAACTAACGATCGGTGAAATACCTAGGAGTAATTTTGGACGACAGGAGAACTTGCGTCCCCCATATACAAGGTATCAAAGAAAAGATAAAAAATTACATCACTATGTTGGCACACTTTACCCGCAAGGACTGGGGTCTTAAAGGACCAACTCAACGCCTTCTATACTCAGCAGTATTTATACCAATTGTCACATATGGAGCCGCAGTATGGTACCACCGAATGACTTTAGTGCATGCTCAACGTAAAATCCAACAAATTCAACGACTTATTCTACTAGAAATGACCCGCGCATGTGGAACGACATCAACTACCGCCCTACAGCTACTAACAGGCTGCCTCCCCTTGCACCTCCACGTCGCTTTTATCGGACTCGCTCATGCCATCAAGAAGAATAAGGAAGCCGAATTCCTCGCTATTCAAACCCGTACCGATACTGACATCAAACAGGAACATAAGCCTGTGTAGCTAGAATTGATAAACCTATGGCAAACTCGCTGGAATAACTCCACAACTGGTGCAACTACTGAACTTTTCCTCCCCAAGGTAACCTACATCAACAAACAACGTTCCACTTGGTTCTTCCCAAACGTTTATGCTTCCTTCCCATTAACTGGCCACGGGTCCTTCAACAGACGCCTTCTAGAGTTCGGCCTAGTCGAGGATGCCCTCTGTACCTGCGGAAAACCTGAAGACTGGGATCACGTGATGCACTCATGCAACATATACTTAGACCTAAGCATCGAACTACTCCTAGACCTCTACACTACATCACTTCGGCCAGAAACCAAGTTACAGAAACCACTTATGCCAACGAGGTCTTTCGTCGTCGCTGGCATCACCTGCAACTCTCGAACACTACCCCTGGATAAATTCCTCCATGCAGCAACTGATACCCAGCACCGGAAACTTCCAGTCATGAAATTGCAAACTGAGGCCAGCCCTGCTGACGCCGCTCCGTGATTCTCCATTGTGACGATCCTGGACTCTTTAATTTGAACTTTACCTGTTCTCTTCTTCCTACCCACAGTCCTTCTCCAGGATTCCCACAACCGCACATAGCACTCTTGCTGCTCCTTTTCGCCTGGGAGGATGCCTACGATCTATCATCCCCGCTATCTTGCCTGTCTTCCACTTTCCTGTCTCTTCTCTGCTCTTTCCTTGGCCCTCCCCACTCTCGCTCCTGCAGGAGTGTGGACGACCCGCCAGATGTCTTTTACTCCCTGGTCCGGCTCCTCGTGCCAGTGGACGGATGCTGGGAGGCTCCTTCCTGGTGATAGCGCCTCCCAGTAACGAAGAGGCCAGCCAAACAACACTACTCACACATAACCCACACTGACTGGCTTTGCTATGTTAACAGAGTACTTAACACGGATTTGTGGGAAACCGCGGGAACCGCATAACAATAACGCCATGTCCACTATATCATAAATGGTGATAGCTTGTCTACAGGCTGAATAGACAGAGAGTGTATCACCAGAAAGTTAGGGAGGTTATGACACTACTTCTATTCGAAGTCTTTTAGGTTAGTTTGAGCCATGTTCATTGGACATTTCTGACCTTGAGCTTGATGGCTCTAAAGAAGGAAAATTATTTAAGTCCATCTTTGCTCCTTTTAGCCCCGGGAGTGTAACTTTCTCTCCCAGGTTACGGGCCCGCCACGTGGAGGCAGGAGCTGTGCCACCAGTGCCCAAGCGGTTGAGGAAGTTAGTTGGGTTAGTATGAATTAAATAAATATATATGTATAAGGAAAGAAAGGTGAATTTCCTTTCTGGAATCTTACTTGAAAGCTCTTAAGTAAAGAATCACTTCAGTAAAACAGGAAGAAGAGACACTAAAATAAATATAACTTATTCGCTGAGTAAGAGCACTCTCTATATATGGCACAAAAATCGCTAGGTCACTATCGCTTGGCACTCGGGCCGATAACCACTGTGCTACCCGGAGGGCTGTCATTAGCATAATTTTTGTACTGCGATCACTTTCCACTATGGCTGTGGTTATCCATTGGACATAGGGGCAGATTCCTCATGGCCTCTGAAAATACAGACCCAAAAAAACTCAGATGACTTAAAAATGAGAAACTAAAACTGCTTTTTATTTTGATTTGAGGTTAATTGGCGCATTAGCAATGGAGGCTATCAAGTGCCAAAACAGTTAAACGTAAAAGAAAGACAAAAGATTTCGTAGTCCTATGAAAACAGCTATATTAAAAAAAAAAAAAAAAAAAAATCAGTTATAAATGGTATATAAGTATAGATATTAAAAAGCAAATTTATGTATTCGAATATATTTTAAATAGTTAAAAATAGCTGAATGTTCATTGTTCAAACCTATCTGGCTGAGTGTATAGGGCTCACTCAGATGAGTAAAGGCGGTAAAAAGGTACGCTGCCAAGTCAAAACATTATGACTGCTCCCATATTTTAGCAATCAGCCATTGCTCTCCGCCTGGTGACATGTGCCGCGGCGAGAGCCGGTATTTATGATATTGCAAGTTCATGGCATTCTGATCACACGAAGTACTTGATTGACATGGACCAAGGGCGTGATCAGAACGGCTTCGATAAAGGGATGAATGTCGGGTACTGGTTGAAAAGAGGACATCATCAGCCATTTTCAATCCACTGCAGGATGAAGGCCTCTCCAGCAACTTTCCAGTTCCTTCTGTTTTGAGCAGTGGCCATCCATTTACTACCGAAAAGAGGACAGTGATACGTAAACCACCAATTTTGTGGGCTGTTCGTGGATTACTGTAGTTAAGGTGTTCGAAGGGTGGATGGGTAGTGGACAGCAGCAGCAGTCGCCAGGAAAACGGTGGGTGCCCTCGCCTCATCGATGGTTGGGGTAAACGTACGTTGTCCTGCCTTGTGTGAGTCAATAGATGGAAAACGGGTTTTAATCGGTAATTTACTTTTGTTTAATTGCGATTGATTTTAACAATTAAATAAATTTAATGGTTATTAAATTAAACTTAAGAAACTGTTGAACCACAAAATAAATACAGAAAATTAATAAACGCTGTTAATGCGGTTAAAGTAAGACAAGGTGCTACTAGTTCTAAGAACCTAACCACCCATATATCAAAACAAAAATGAATAAATAAAAAATAAATTACATACATAAATAAAATAAAGTTTAGGAATAGAAAAGAGAAAAACCAACACAACACTCACTCTTGGGTGAGTGAATGCCCAGCTCCTCACCCAATGAGATTCAGGTCCAACATCCAAAAGAACTAGCACTACTAAAATAGCACAAAAATACCACTAAAAGAAAGAAAGCGTCCACAAGCACGATCCTTCCATGAAACACCAGAAATTGTGAACTCTCAGAAGAAACTGCTTTTCGATTAGTCATCGCTATCCCAATCAAACGTCGGTGGACGTCCCGATACGCCCCAGAAATTAAAAGAAAATAAACCAACTAAAGGTAAAATATACTATGGCCACCGTCCACAATAGAATAAATAAGGAAACAAAGAAAATACAAACTTTTAATTCGAGTCCCACAATGAACTAATCTGAAACAACGCGAAAATAAGCAACTCAAAATAAAATTAAGAAATCATAATAAACAGGAATAAAATGCAAGTAAAGGCGCAATAAAGTTAATCGGTCGGCACCCCAAGAATCAGAAGAGACTACACTTAGGATATTCGGAGCTCTCGTGCACTTCATACGTAGTTGACTAATGTGATGTTGTAATCTCTCAAGATAGTAAAATTACAGAAGGGAAAAAAAATTGAGGCGAATTTTTGCGATATTACTGTACTCTCGTATATGATTTTTTTTTTTAGAACGTGAAACTTACTGGACTATAATTCGTGTATCAGTTGCGATAATGTTTTAAACCAGAGAGAAACAGCCTTTTCCACTATATCAGCTAATTAAAATAAACTGGTCACAAGATTACTGGTCAATTTTTATAAGTGTATCTTTTCTTTTTTTTAAATAAAATATGCTAGTTGCAGCATTATAATAACTGTTATTGAAAAAAAAAAAACGCATTAAGTTGTCGTTGTTGTAATAGGGCTTTTAGGAGAATCGGCAACTAATGCCATGTTGGTCTGTGTATATTGTCTGTAAATCGCGTGTATTCTGTGGTCGACTTTCTGTTTGCTGGACGAAACACCACGGTACCCTCACCTGAGACCGACTAACTCAGCCACGTTATGAAAAAGGCCCATTAAAATTCCTTATGTCATCGACGAGACTCAAACTCGGGTCTTTTCCACCGGTGTGGGTTTGGTTTGGTTTTGGTTTTATTGGCGCATTAGCTACTAAGGCTATAATGCGCCAAGACCATGTCATTTATAAAATAATTTAAACTTTCAGTGACCTAATTAGTTAGGTCACTATGTCAAGAAGTATAAGAAAAATGTAGATTTTATAAACGATTTGATTTGATTTGAGTTTTATTGGCGCATAAGCAGCTGAGGCTATAATGCGCCAAATACCGGTCATATGTAAAAAAAAAAATTAAAACATTCAGTGACCTAATTAGTTAGGTCACCATGTCCAGATAAATAATAACAAATATATAAAAATTAAATCAATAAAGAGATAACAATAACAAATTTTAAATACAATTAAAAACTTTTATTGATTTAAAATAGCTAAAAACAGCAGACACGTTGTCATTGTCGGATAAAATCTGACTGAGTGTATAAGGCTCAGTCAGATGACTAAAAGCGGTAAAACGGGTGCTGCTAAAATCTGGACAGTCAATTAAAAGGTGTCTAATCGTTAGGATTGTGCCACAGGACACACACATAGGAGGGTCATCAGCCCTCAGCAAAAACGAATGAGTTAAATGACTGTGTCCTATGCGGGTCCGGGCAAGAACAACTTCCTCCTTACGATTCCTGCGCAGACTAGACTGCCACGGTTCAATTACAGGTTTTATATGATATAACTTATTCGCAGTCTGTCTATTCCACGAATCCTGCCATTGGGAATGTATCTTTTGATGTATTATTTGCCTGTAGTCTGTATAGGGGACTAACAGGCAGTGGTCATTATTGGGAATTGCTGATTTGGCTGCGGCGTCAGCCAAATCATTTCCCCTAATCCCAATGTGGCTAGGAATCCAGCAGAAGCGGATATCATATTCACGTTCATGGAGAACGTGAATCTTCTGCTGAATGCTAGACAGAACTGGATGAGAATTATATCTCACAGATATTAAAGCCTGTAACACGCTGAGAGCGTCGGTATACAAAATGAACCGTTGGTATTGGCATTCACTAATGTGATCCAAGGCTAACTCTATAGCGTGCAGCTCTGCAGTAAATATGCTGCATTCAGAGGGAATCTGCTCCGATGTAGTGCTGTCTGTAAAGACAGCAGCAGATCCCACATATGATTCTGACTTCGACCCGTCTGTGTAGACTGGCGCGAAGTCAGAATGTTCAGCTCGGTGTGCTGAAAAAAGCTGCAGGTAGACAGACGATGGAGTGTCCGACTTTCCCCAATTTCGAAGGGACAAGTCACATGCCGGGACATGAGCATGCCAGGGTGGAAGGGGTTGCTTTGGTGTTTGGGCAACCCTGTCTACCTTTATATTAAGTTCTTTGAGTAGCTCTTGGACACGAATACCAAAAGGACGATTGGCAGTCTTACGGGTGTTGTACAAATTTTCCCATCGTGGCTCAAAAACGGTTAGCCACGTAGGGTGGTCTGGCAGGGATTTCAGTTTTAGAGCGTAGTTTAGAGACAACTGCTTACGTCGAAGCAATAATGGCGGTTCGTTTGCTTCGACGTATAAGCTCTGGACAGGAGATGTGCGATATGCTCCAATAGCGGTACGGAGAGCCAGATGATGGACAGGATCGAGCCAACGAAGTACACTGTCTCTGGCCGAATTGTATACCAGGGACCCGTAATCCAGTCTGGATCGTACAAGTGCACGATAGATGCGTAGTAGGGTGCATCGATCCGCACCCCAAGATGTTGAGGAAAGAGAGCGCAGAATATTTAGCCCTCTTGTGCACTTTGTGCGGAGTTGACGGATGTGATCCAGAAAGGTCAGCTTTTTATCGAATACGAGTCCCAAGAATTTTGTGTCCGCTGCTATTGGAATTACATTTTGTCCGAGCTTTAATTCAGGCTCAGGATGAAGATTACGCTTACGACAAAAGTGTACGCAAACGGTCTTCTCCGGCGAGAACCTGAAGCCATTAGCAAGAGCCCAGGAGTTGAGGCGATCAATAGCTTTCTGCAGTTGTCTTTCAATAACCCTCATGTTGCATGACTGACAAAATATGCTAAAGTCATCAACATAGAGGGCACAGTTTACAGTTGGAGGAAGTTGTTCTGTGATGGAATTCACTTTGATGGCAAAAAGCGTGACACTTAATACTGATCCTTGTGGTACTCCCTCCTCTTGGCTGAAGGAACGAGAGAGTGAGGATCCCACACGAACTTGGAAAGATCGATTGGCTAAAAAGTTTTTAATAAAAATGGGGAGTTGCCCCCTAAGGCCAAGGCTATGCAGATCTTTTAAAATGCCAAATCTCCAAGTTGTGTCATACGCTTTCTCCATGTCAAAGAACACCGACACCAAGTGTTCACGTTTTAGGAAAGCATCCCGGATGGATGCTTCCAATCTAATAAGATGGTCCAAAGTGGACCGGTTCCTTCGGAAGCCGCACTGTATGTTGGAGAGAAGGTCATTTGATTCTAAGTACCATATTAAACGAGAATTAACCATTCTCTCCAGGATTTTGCACAGACAGCTAGTCAGAGCAATAGGACGATAGTTGGTGGTGACTTTTGGATCCTTTCCTGGCTTAGGGAAGGCAAGAACGATTGCCTTTCTCCAGGAATCCGGAAACTGCCCTTCAGTAAAGATTCTGTTATACAGAAGGAGCAGACAATCCATAGATTTTGGTGAAAGATGTTTAATCATGTCATAATGGATGCCATCTGGTCCAACAGCACTTGCTTTGGAAAGAGCGAGGGCTCTTTTCAGTTCCTGAATAGTAAAATCCCCGTTGTAGGGATAGAGGCCCTTGGACTTAAAATTAAGTGCTTCTCTTTCCAGTTTATGTTTCAGGACCAGGAACTCTGGGGAGTACGAGGATGTTGCGGAGATGTTAGAGAATGTTTCCCCAAGAGCATTGGCTATTGCAGTTGGATCTGCAACAGCGCATCCATTATAATCTAAGATTGAAGAAGGGTGGGATGTATATTTTCCCTTCATTTTCCGGATTTTATCCCAGACTACCTTAGAGTTGGTAGACTGGTTAATAGATGATGTAAAACGGATCCACGATTCCTTTTGGCTCTGACGACGGATGTAGCGTGCTTTGGCTCGTGCACGTTTGAAGGCTATAAGGTTGTTCGTGGTAGGATATCGGCGAAATATCCCCCACGCTTTGTTTTGAGCCTTTTTTGCTGCTGTGCATTGTGAATTCCACCAAGGTTTGGGAAATGGTGGAAACCGGGCTGATGTTTTTGGGACAGCATTAGCAGCTGCGTGGACAATGATTTCTGTGATGTACGTTACTGCGTCATTGATAGGCTCCTGACTGACTGTACTGAGGTCAAAATTTGCCTGATGTTGGAAGGCATTCCAGTCAGCCTGATCAAACTTCCACCGTGGTAACCTAAAAGGAAGACACGGTCTCCCACTGTGTAACAAGGTTATCACAGGGAAGTGATCACTTCCGTATGGATTCTCCTCCACTTCCCAGGTGAGTGAAGGGAGTAGAGAAGGGGAGCAGATAGAGAGATCAATGGCAGAAAAAGTACGGGTAGGCATATGGAAGAAGGTGTTTGTTCCAGTATTTAGAAGGGAAAGGTCATTGTCATTGAGCATACGCTCTATGACTCGTCCCCTTCCGTTGATGTTAGCACTACCCCACAGGGTGTTATGTCCGTTAAAATCCCCGAGAAGTAAGAAAGGGGGAGGCAACTGCGTTACAAGATCATCAAGGTCTTCCTGGGAGATGTCAGTCCCAGGTGGCAAATAAATCGAGCAGACCGTTATTAAAAATCCCACTGTAAGGCGAATTGCAACAGCCTCTATGCTGGTTGTAATTAGCAAGGGCTGAACTGGGGTCTGATTACCCACAAGGATAGCCACTCCTCCATGAGCAGGACCATCCGCAATTCTATCCTTACGAAAGATTGTGATGTTATGCAGGGTGGGATCATCATTTGCCTTTAGATAAGTCTCCTGCAAGCAAAAGCAAACTGGCTCGTGCTTTTGCAGGAGGGCCTTGATGTCATCAGTATTTCGCCGGAATCCACGACAATTCCATTGTAGGAATTTAGCCATTATTTTGGCTTGGTGGGTCCATCAGGCGGCTTCCGAGGTGCTGAGGGCTTACTTTTATCAGTCTTGGCTTTGTCTTTTTTGGGGAAGAATGGACGATGTCCCGTGTCCATTTCTTCCTCCGCAAAGAGTTCCAAGACTGATTCATCCTGTACCTCCTTGTTCTCTACATCCATTCTTTCTGTTGTTACTTCAGGCTCTTTACCACTTGGTTTTGGTAGTGGTGGAGCACTAGGAGGTACGGATATAGGAGTGGCAACTGACTGTGTTTTTTTGGTGGGCTTTTGAGAACTCAATAAATAGCGTGCAATCGGGGTGAATGACTCTCTTGGTGGTATAGTCATCTCAGTTTGTGTCCCGATAGTGCTCTTAGCAGAAACCTTCTGGGCATATGAAGGTTTCCCGCTATTTACTGGTTGGATACGTTTTCTGGCCTCTGGGTAGGAAATATTCAGCTCTGTTTTTAGTTTTTGGATTTCTTTTTCGTCTTTCCACCGCTGGCATGCTCTTGAATAGGCGGGGTGCTCACCTTGGCAGTTAACACAGGCGGGTTTTGGAGCTGTACATTCCTTGCTCTCGTGGTCTTTAACACCACATCGAGCACAGGCAGGGTTACCACGACAAGATGTTTGTGAGTGGCCGTATTTTTGGCATCTAAAACACCGCAGTGGGTTTGGGATATAAATCCTCACTGGGCAGTTTAGATAACCTGCCTTGATGGAATTTGGAGGCCGTGGGGTGTTAAACGTGAGGATGAGAACTCGGGTAGGGACGAGATTCCCATCCTTCCGTATCGATATTCTCTTTACAGCTGTCACTCCTTGGTCTTTCAATTCAGAGCAGATCTCTTCTTCAGAAACATGAAGAAGGTCCCACTCTGATATGACACCACGTGAAGAATTTAGAGTTTTGTGAGGGGTTACGATGATAGGTATTCCCCCTATGGATGTAGCCTTTATGATTTTTTCCGCTTGCTTGGTGGTAGAAGCTTCGACCAAAAGGTCGCCAGAACGCAGTCTTTTTACAGATTTTGGTGAACCTGCCAACCCTTCTAATCCTTTCTGGATGAAGAAGGGTGACATCTTTCCAATGGACTGCTCTCCGGTGGAATGGAGAATGAGGAAAAGCGGTGTCACTAATGGTGGTGATTTATCCTCAGTTCTGGCTCGTTTTGCAGAGGTGTTATCTGCGTCATCATCTCGATTAGGTAGGGGCCTTGTTGGGGCCCCAGAAGAAAGGGGATTTGAATTACTCATGAGAGTAAAGAAAAAATGTCTGATGCCTAAGTACCTCACCCACCACGGAGCCCTACGAGGGGGCGCCCACTCGTGAACTAGCAGGTACTGCGTACACGAATGGGACGCCGAGTTCGCTTAGAACACCATACCCACGTTACCAATAAGTCTTTATCCCGTCCCAGGACCATAGGGAGGGAGACTTATTGGAACGCAGTTGACCCTAGCAGTATAATACCACCCGCCGATTGATCCCAGTCGAGCCGGTCCGGGACCACCCGTCTCGTCGAAGCAGGGGCCAAAGTGGTGTATTAAGGCTGGGCCCCTCAACCACCAGGATCCCCCTTTCCGCTTCCACGGGTCGCGGCGCACGGCTGCACACGCCGGATTCCAATGATGTAACCCTGGAACCAAGGTATGGGCGTTGGATCCCAGTGATGCTAATCTGGAAAACCAGCAGCATCACTGGGAGGTCCCCTCACCACGTACAGGTGCCCACGTCGAGGGGTTTATAAACGAGTAAAAATATTTATTGACTTTAAAAATCTAAAAATAGCAGACACATTGTCATTGTCGGATAAAATCTGACTGAGTGTATATGGCTCAGTCAGATGATTAAAAGCGGTAAGACGGATACTGCTAAAAACTGGACATTCGATTAAAATGTGTCTAATTGATAAAACTGTGCCACAAGACTCACACATAGGAGGGTCATCAGCCCTCAGCAAAAATGAATGAGTTAAATGACTGTGTCCTATGCGGGTCCGGGCAAGAACAACTTCCTCCTTACGATTCCTGCGCAGACTAGACTGCCACGGTTCAATTAAAGGCTTTATACGGTATAGTTTATTCCCAGTCTGTCCATTCCACAACTCCTGCCATTGGGAATGTATCTTCTCGTGTATTATTTGCCTGTAGTCTGTATAGGGGACTGACAGGCAGAGATTATTATTAGGGATTGCTGATTTGGCTGCGGTGTCAGCCAAATCATTTCCCCTAATCCCAATGTGGCTGGGAATCCAGCAGAAGCGGATGTCATATTCGCGATCATGGAGAACGTGAATCTTCTGCTGAATGCTAGACAGAACCGGGTGAGGATTATACCTCACGGATATTAAAGCCTGTAACACACTGAGAGAGTCAGAATATAAAATGAACCGTTGGTATTGGCATTCACTAATGTGATCCAAGGCTAACTTTATAGCGTGCAGCTCTGCAGTAAATATGCTGCATTCAGAAGGAATCTGCTCCGAAGTAGTGCTGTCTCTAAAGACAGCAGCAGATCCCACATATGATTCCGCCTTCGAGCCGTCTGTGTAGACTGGCGCGAAGTCAGAATGTTCAGCTCGGTGTGCTGAAAAAAGCTGCAGGTAGAGAGACGATGGAGTGTCCGACTTACCCCAATTTCTAAGGGACAAGTCACATGCCGGGACATGAGCATGCCAGGGTGGAAGGGGTTGCTTTGGTGTTTGGGCAACCCTGTCTACCTTTATATTAAGTTCTTTGAGTAGCTCTTGGACACGAATACCAAAAGGACGATTGGCAGTCTTACGGGAGTTGTACAAATTTTCCCATCGCGGCTCAAAAACGGTTAGCCACGTAGGGTGGTCTGGCAGGGATTTCAGTTTTAGAGCGTAGTTTAGTGACAACTGCTTACGTCGAAGCAATAATGGCGGTTCGTTTGCTTCGACGTATAAGCTCTGGACAGGGGATGTGCGATATGCTCCAACAGCGGTACGGAGAGCCAGATGATGGACAGGATCGAGCCAACGAAGTACACTGTCTCTGGCCGAATTGTATACCAGGGACCCGTAATCCAGTCTGGATCGTACAAGTGCACGATAGATGCGTAGTAGGGTGCATCGATCCGCACCCCAAGATGTTGAGGAAAGAGAGCGCAGAATATTTAGCCCTCTTGTGCACTTTGTGCGGAGTTGACGGATGTGATCCAGAAAGGTCAGCTTTTTATCGAATACGAGTCCCAAGAATTTTGTGTCCGCTGCTATTGGAATTACATTTTGTCCGAGCTTTAATTCAGGTTCAGGATGAAGATTACGCTTACGACAAAAGTGTACGCAAACGGTCTTCTCCGGCGAGAACCTGAAGCCATTAGCAAGAGCCCAGGAGTTGAGGCGATCAATAGCTTTCTGCAGTTGTCTTTCAATAACCCTCATGTTGCATGACTGACAAAATATGCTAAAGTCATCAACATAGAGGGCACAGTTTACAGTTGGAGGAAGTTGTTCTGTGATGGAATTCACTTTGATGGCAAAAAGCGTGACACTTAGTACTGATCCTTGTGGTACTCCCTCCTCTTGGCTAAAGGAACGAGAGAGTGAGGATCCCACACGAACTTGGAAAGATCGATTGGCTAAAAAGTTTTTAATAAAAATGGGGAGTTGCCCCCTAAGGCCAAGGCTATGCAGATCTTTCAAGATGCCAAATCTCCAAGTTGTGTCATACGCTTTCTCCATGTCAAAGAACACCGACACCAAGTGTTCACGTTTTAGGAAAGCATCCCGGATGGATGCTTCCAATCTAATAAGATGGTCCAGAGTGGACCGGTTCCTTCGGAAGCCGCACTGTATGTTGGAGAGAAGGTCATTTGATTCTAAGTACCATATTAAACGAGAATTAACCATTCTCTCCAGGATTTTGCACAGACAGCTAGTCAGAGCAATAGGACGATAGTTGGTGGTGACTTTTGGATCCTTTCCTGGCTTAGGGAAGGCAAGAACGATTGCCTTTCGCCAGGAATCCGGAAACTGCCCTTCAGTAAAGATTCTGTTATACAGAAAGAGCAGACAATCCATAGATTTTGGTGAAAGATGTTTAATCATGTCGTAATGGATGCCATCTGGTCCAGCAGCACTTGCTTTGGAAAGAGCGAGGGCTCTTTTCAGTTCCTGAATAGTAAAATCCCCGTTGTAGGGATAGAGGCCCTTGGACTTAAAATTAAGTGCTTCTCTTTCCAGTTTATGTTTCAGGACCAGGAACTCTGGGGAGTATGAGGATGTTGCGGAGATGTTGGAGAATGTTTCCCCAAGAGCATTGGCTATTGCAGTTGGATCTGCAATAGCGCATCCATTATAATCTAAGATTGAAGAAGGGTGGGATGTATATTTTCCCTTCATTTTCCGGATTTTATCCCAGACTACCTTAGAGTTGGTAGACTGGTTAATAGATGATGTAAAACGGATCCACGATTCCTTTTGACTCTGATGACGGATGTAGCGTGCTTTGGCTCGTGCACGTTTGAAGGCTATAAGGTTGTCCGTGGTAGGATATCGGCGAAATATCCCCCACGCTTTGTTTTGAGCCTTTTTGGCTGCTGTGCATTGTGAATTCCACCAAGGTTTGGGAAATGGTGGAAACCGGGCTGATGTTTTTGGGACAGCAGTAGCAGCTGCGTGGACAATGATTTCTGTGATGTACGTTACTGCGTCATTGATAGGCTCCTGACTGACTGTACTGAGTTCAAAATTTGCCTGATGTTGGAAGGCATTCCAGTCAGCCTGATCAAAGTTCCACCGTGGTAACCTAAAAGGAAGACACGGTCTCCCACTGTGTAACAAGGTTATCACAGGGAAGTGATCACTTCCGTATGGATTCTCCTCCACTTCCCAGGTGAGTGAAGGGAGTAGAGAAGGGGAGCAGATAGAGAGATCAACGGCAGAAAAAGTACGGGTAGGCATATGGAAGAAGGTGTTTGTTCCAGTATTTAGAAGGGAAAGGTCATTGTCATTGAGCATACGCTCTATGACTCGTCCTCTTCCGTTGATGTTAGCACTACCCCACAAGGTGTTATGTCCGTTAAAATCCCCGAGAAGTAAGAAAGGGGGAGGCAGCTGCGTTAGAAGATCATCAAGGTCTGCCTGGGAGATGTCAGTCCCAGGTGGCAAATAAATAGAGCAGACCGTTATTAAAAATCCCACTGTAAGGCGAATTGCAACAGCCTCTATGCTGGTTGTAATTAGCAAGGGCTGAACTGGGGTCTGATTACCCACAAGGATAGCCACTCCTCCATGAGCAGGACCATCCGCAATTCTATCCTTACGAAAGATTGTGATGTTATGCAGGGTGGGATCATCATTTGCCTTTAGATAAGTCTCCTGCAAGCAAAAGCAAACTGGCTCGTGCTTTTGCAGGAGGGCCTTGATGTCATCAGTATTTCGCCGGAATCCACGACAATTCCATTGTAGGAATTTAGCCATTATTTTGGCTTGGTGGGTCCATCAGGCGGCTTCCGAGGTGCTGAGGGCTTACTTTTATCAGTCTTGGCTTTGTCTTTTTTGGGGAAGAATGGACGATGTCCCGTGTCCATTTCTTCCTCCGCAAAGAGTTCCAAGACTGATTCATCCTGTACCTCCTTGTTCTCTACATCCATTGTTTCTGGTATTACGGGTGACTCTTCAGAACGTTTTTGCTCTTTTTTACCACTTGGTTTTGGTAGTGGTGGAGCACTAGGAGGTACGGATATAGGAGTGGCAACTGATTGTGTTTTTTTGGTGGGCTTTTGTGAATTTAATAAATAGCGTGCAATCGGAGTGAATGACTCTTTCGGTGGTATAGTCATCTCAGTTTGAGTACCGATAGTGCACTTGGCAGAAACCTTCTGAGCATAGGAAGGTTTCCCGCTATTTATTGGTTCGATACGTTTTCTGGCCTCTGGGTAGGAGATATTCAGCTCTGTTTTCAGTTTTTGGATTTCTTTTTCATCCTTCCACCGCTGGCATGCTCGAGAATAGGCGGGGTGCTCTCCTTGGCAATTAATACAGATCGGTTTTGAAGCTGAACATTCCTTGCTCTCGTGGTCTTTAACACCACATCGAGCACAGGCAGGGTTACCACGACAAGATGTTTGTGAGTGGCCGTATTTTTGGCATCTAAAACACCTCAGTGGGTTTGGGATGTAAATCCTCACTGGGCAGTTTAGATAGCCTGCCTTGATGGAACTTGGAGGCCTTGGGGTATTGAACGTGAGGATAAGAACTCGGGTAGGGACGAGATTCCCATCCTTTCGTATCGATATTCTTTTCACAGCTGTCACTCCTTGGTCTTTCAATTCAGAGCAGATCTCTTCTTCAGAAACATGAAGAAGGTCCCACTCTGATATAACACCACGTGAAGAGTTCAGAGTTTTGTGGGGGGTTACGGTGATAGGTATTCCCCCTATGGATGTAGATTTTAAGAATTTTTCAGCTTGTTTTGTGCTGGAAGCTTCAACTAAAAGATCGCCAGAACGCAGTCGTTTAACGGATTTTGGTGACCCTGCCAACCCTTCTAATCCTTTCTGGATAAAGAAGGGTGACATCTTTCCAATTGACTGTTCTCCGATGGAATGGAGAATGAGGAAGAGCGGTGTCACTGATGGTGTTGGTGTATCCTCAGTTCTGGCTCTTTTTGCAGAGGTGTTTTCTTTTTCATCTTCTCGATTAGGTAGGGGCCTTGTTGGGGCCCCAGAAGAAAGGGGATTTAAATTACTCATATGAGTAAAGAGAAAATGTCTGATGCCTAAGTACCTCACCCACCACGGAGCCCTACGAGGGGACGCCCACTCGTGAACTAGCAGGTACTGCGTACACGAATGGGACGCCGAGTTCGCTTAGAACACCATACCCACGTTACCAATAAGTCTTTATCCCGTCCCAGGACCATAGGGAGGGAGACTTATTGGAACGCAGTTGACCCTAGCAGTATAAAACCACCCGCCGATTGATCCCAGTCGGGCCGGTCCGGGACCACCCGTCTTGTCGAAGCAGGGGCCAAAGTGGTGTATTGAAGCTGGGCCCCTCAACCACCAGGATCCCCCTTTCCGCTTCCACGGGTCGCGGCGCACGGCTGCACACGCCGGATTTCAAAGATGTAACCCTGAAACCAAGGTATGGGCGTTAGATCCCAGTGATGCTAATCTGGAAACCCAGCAGCGTCACTGGGAGGTCCCCTCACCACGTACAGGTGCCCACGTTGAGGGGACCGGTGTGGGTGGATGGTGATTCTAAAATCTGTGCTACCCACGAGTATACACATTAAGTAAATAAGAACATAAAATGTTGAAATGCACTTAAACGAAAGCCTATTCTCCAGATATTATGTTATATTTTAATTGCTGTGCGAGAAATGGACCATTTGCAATCACTATTATAAACTGTTGTATTGATAAGACTTCGTGTAGAAATTTGTAAAAGTAAAAGTTATCAAAAAAAGACATTTCAGCAATATTTTCCTAATATGTGTCATTTAAACAAAATAATTTCTAGTTGTAAAGTAATCCAAAAATGTGTATTTTACGCGAAACATGCTCACTAATCCCACTCCCCAAAATCATCTCCGACCAGAGATTTTGAAAAGAGATCAATTCTTTACCAGAGTAAGAAAAGGTAATTTTCTACAACTCGCAACATATTGTTTATCTGTAACTGCATTCTATTTGCCATCTCATCCACCAAAAACCAAGGAGCAATTTTAGCGACGACCTGTCTGGTTAGATACAGAAAAAAAAAAAAAAAAAAAAAAAAACGCATGACGAAATTATGAGGAGAACTAGAAAGAAGTTTGTGACAAATTAGTTATTAAATAAAAGGTTATAATAAGTTATTCCAGTGAGCTTTAATATGCAGAAGCGAATGATTAAAGTCACTTACCTCTTGCTTCACTTTACTGGCAAAAGCTGCAGCTAAAAGCATTATCCCATAAAACAAGCAAATCCAGCATGCCGATATTACAACTTCGTTCATTTGTGAGGAAAATACATAGTAGGCAGAAATGCAGCTCATTAGAGCGTTTGTAACAAAGCTAAGAAAGATTTCGAATGACAAAACACGCTCAGTTTCTTTAACAAGATCAGTACAGTTCTTGTAGAGTGCCAATAGTTCATTCAAGTAGTCGAACTGCGTCGACTTCTGCGAAGCACTCATTTCGGCTATTTCACCGTTGATAATCTTCAATGAATTTTGTAAGAAACATGCAAAGCAAGCAATCCACGATGAAATAATTGTCATCGACAGCAACCCAAATGAATCTCCAAAACCACATAAAAGAATGAGGAGCAATTTGTGTACAACCGCTGGAAAGAATGCAAATATTGGGCAGTCGCAGGAAGCAACTTTAATGTTAATGGCCCATGCTCCAAAACCTACTAAGAAACATAAGAGGTAGACGAATACAATAATGATGGTCACCGCGTATGATCTCTGAAAGTGCGTATATTTCTTTGTAGCACTTTCTAATTTACAGCACTTTTCCATTAGAATAATCAGCTTCGAAGCCTTTAAGTACAGCATGAATTTTAAAATAATCTCTACCAACACGAGAAGAAGGTCAGTCCAGTTGCTGATGGATGGTTTACTCCCTTCAAAAGAAAACAAACCTTCACATTTGTTCATACAAAATATAAATCCACAACGCACTAAAAATGTGATAAAGCAATAAATTGTGTAGCAGCTGAACTTTTTCCAGTGCACCCCTCTATAATCCTTGCCTGTAATTCCACTAAAGAAGGCGAATCCACAAGAAGCATGCAACAAAGCGATAACCTGAAAACATCTGAAGAAATGATTGGATGACATTTTCATAAACATATAAGCAGCGATATTACTATATATCACTAATTTCGTCAAAAATTATTCTCTCTAGCAAAAAGCTGTCCTTGTTGTAATAATAAGGGTACACGCATGCGTATAAATCGTGAATCAGAAGGACCTGTATGTTGTCGTAGCGGTATCATACATGATTGCCTTGTCCAATAAAAATTAAATAAGCTGTTGTATGTGACGTACGATCCAAAGGGAATTATGTTTCTGCAAACGGGAACATTCTGGCATGTTTATTAATTGATTACCTGTGTGAAATTAATGTTCACGCACCTGTACGAAGGGTTATTTCCAACGTAATTGCTCCTCAATATTCACAAAATCACCTGTCCACTGTAAAATGAACAATATCTAGTACCTTAATAGAGTCTGTTCCATCGAACTATAATTAGCAGATCCAAGGTGGAAGGAGTAAATTCTCTCACGAATAATTCCAGGTTTTTCCGATTCGCAAAAACATGAACGTCAGCTCGTATAAATCCACTAGCAACGCGTCATATAGCCTAAAACCTTGATGCGCAGTAAAACCAAAAGTAAGTTCGACTTGGTACGCAACGCTTATGATAACATCTTCCAAAGAGCAATATTTAAGTAGTAGGGTATCCTTTGTATTAAAAATGGGCGGCAGCAAGGAGGTACGTCAGAAGACGCATACGCTTAATATGTTCTTGATGGGAGAACACACTAATGAAAAAAAAAAAAAAAGAACGTTTACAGTCAGTATATTAACAGAATGAATCGATCGCTTAAGAATTTCACGTTTTACTTCACTAATGAACACGCGATATTTGTCACGCATTGTCATCTGCACAAAGGCATATTTTCTATCCGATGTTCATGGAGACCTGTTTGAGGAGTGACGTGTTTACATGGGAAGACGATGTCGGTATAATGAGAAGGTTAATGATGTCTACAGTACGGGGTTGCAGAATAATCCTCCATGAAAATATATCGTGTTCGCCGTGTTACTCATTTGAAAATATCTAGATTCAATTCCAGTCGAAGCCTGGGGGACTCGTTTAGACCTCTACGAGAGGGGCTATACCTATCTGATATCAGCCGAATAGAATTGGGGTTTTCCACTTAGTCCGCACAATCAATCCATTAACAGACTAGCGCAATATGACCAAAAATGTTGATTCACTGTGTAAAAGTAGCAATAACTAAGTGTTTGTTTACAAAATAAATAAATTAAAGATATTACCTTGGGTGTAATCCTCTTATTAATGTACAAGAAGTTCGTTCAGACACTTTTGGCATCAGAACGATGTCTGTTCATTTTCTACTAATTGAGCCTGCTGTTGAAAGGTGATAATGAAGTGATGCTTAATCGTTTGTTTGTTTGTTTGTTTGTTTCGGGATTTATTGGGCGCATCGGCAACTATGACCATAGTGCGCCATACATATGATAATTATGCATGCTATTTCTTTTCACTTACAGAAAATGGAAAAAGAAATCAGGAAATAATTTTTTTTCCCTAACTAAAGGAGGTGATATACTTTAATCATCTTCAGAAAGTTATATATGCTTGAGGCATTTGTTTCATTGTTTAAAAGTGAGGTAAGTGTAAGATCTTTTGTCGTGGCTGAAGTGCAAAGAATCTGGCGTTCTCTTGTATATTTTGTGCATTCGACCAGAATGTGTTTCACTGAGAGCAGTGTATTACAGTGATGACATTGAGGGGGTATTTCTCCTCTTAAAAGATAACCATGAGTGATATTTGTGTGCCCTATTCGCAGTCGAGCCAATATTACCTCTTGATGTCGGATTGAATTAAAGCTGGAAGGCCATCGCTCAAGGTTTGGCTTGATACTTCGAAGTTTATTATTAGGTTGATTTTCCCATGATAACTGCCATTGGCACATGCATTTTTCCTGGATTATTGGTCGATAGTCTTGATGAGGCACTTTCCATTTTTTCTCGGGTGGTAGGTGAGCTGATTTGGCAGCATTGTCCGCTAGTTCGTTTCCAGGAATTCCAATATGTCCTGGGACCCAGCAGAAATGTATGTTTTTTCCAAGTTCTGATAAGCTATGTAAAGAGCTGACTATTCTTTTCACGACTGGGTGGGTGATGTTCATGGTGTTTTTTAGTGCTTGGAGTGCACTTAAAGAATCTGTGAAAATTATACTGTTGTTAATATCAGAGGACTCGATATGGTTCAGTGCAACCTGAATTGCTATTAGTTCGGCGGAAAATATACCGAACTCAGGTGATAACTGATAAGCTAATGTGATGTTTGGAAAAACTGCGGCGATTCCAACGTGGACATCATTCTTTGATCCATCCGTATGTACTATGGAAAAGCTGGGAAACTGGTCTACTACTGCATGGTATAGTTGCGAGAAGTTTTCTCTATGCAAAGTAGATTTATTCCATTCATGCAGATGTAAGTCACATGAGGGTGGAATGATATTCCAAGGAGCAAGAGAGGATGAGAGGCTATGTGCCACATTGTTTAAGGTTAGATTTAGTTCTTCTAAGAGGTGTTCTATTCTCATACCCAAAGGACGATTAGCATTAGGGCGGTTTTGGTATAACCTACTGTGCTGTGATGTGAAAAGTATAGGCCAGTTCGGGTGTTCTGGCATAGATCTAATTTTATAGGCATAACGTAGTATCAGTTGTTGTCGCCTGATTGAGAGAGGTGGTTCGTGTGCTTCAGCATATAAGCTATGTATTGGTGACGTGCGATATGCCCCTAAAGCAACGCGTATTCCACTATGATGGATAGGGTCAAGCCAGCGAAGGGCACTAGGTCTTGCTGAACTATAGACTGGTGCTCCGTAGTCAAGTTTCGATCTTATTAATGCTCTATATAACCGTAATAAAGTAAGGCGATCAGCTCCCCATTTGGTTGCAGAGAGAACCCGGATGATATTTAGTTTTTGTTGACATGATGTTCTTAGTCTTTTGATGTGCTCAACGAAAGTGAGTTTATGGTCTAAAGTGATTCCTAAGAACCGTATGCTGGGATGAACTGTTATTTGTTGGTGATTCAGTTGTAGCTCCGGATTGGGATGGAGTTTGCGTTGGCGGCAAAAATGGATGCAAAACGTTTTTTCTGGACAAAGTTGAAATCCATTAGTCTGAGCCCATGAACTGATCTTATTTATTGCCACTTGCAACTGTCTCTCAATAGTATTCATATTTTTAGCATGACACCAAATACTAAGATCGTCTACAAACAGTGCTTTATCAACAGTGTCTGGAATTTGTCCGTCAATGGAGTTTATTGCAATTATAAAAAGTGAAGCACTGAGTACAGAGCCTTGAGGAACTCCTTCTTCTTGGGAAAATACTTGGGACAGTGAGGTTTTGAATCGAACCTGGAATGTACGCTTGCATAGGAAATTCTGTATGAAAATCGGGAGGTGACCCCGAAGTCCATGACGATGTAATTCACGGAGTATTCCATACTTCCACGTGGAATCATAGGCCTTACTGATGTCAAAGCAGACTAACACATGGTGTTCCGATCTGAGGAATGCATTACGGATGGAATTCTCTAGTCTGACTAGTATATCTAGTGTAGATCTGTTTTGTCGGACACCGTATTGTGCAGAATGTAGCAGATTGAGATTTTCAAGGTACCAGATCAGTCGATGGTTCACCATCTTTTCGAGAATTTTGCAAATGCAACTGGTCAAGGCGATTGGTCTATAATGAGTGGGATTTGTAGGGTCTTTACCTGGTTTAGGGAAGGCAAGGACCGTAGCGTGATGCCATTGATTAGGAAATTTATCTTCCAGGAAGAGTCTGTTGAATAGATGAAGAAGTAACTGTAATGATTCGGTACTTAGTTCCTGAATCATGGAATAGTGAATGTTATCTGGTCCTACAGCACTGCGTCTAGATGTTGACAAAGCTCTATGTAATTCGTGAATGGTAAAAGGTAAATTATATTGTTCATCTCCTTTTGAAGAGAAGTTTAACTTATGTTTTTCTAAATTTGTTTTTAATCTTCTGAAGGTCGGTGTATAACTTTCTATTGCTGATGTTTTTGCAAAGGTTTCACCTAGTATATTGGCAATTCCAGCAGGATCATTTACATTCTGCCCTCTCCATTCCATGATGGGTAGGGGTATCGGTTTATATTTGCCACTCATTTTTCTGATTGCTTTCCAAATTTTATGTGTAGGCATTGCTTGATTAATAATCGAAGTGAAGCGGATCCAAGCAGCCTTTTTATTGCAGCGTCTAACATATCTCGCTCTTGCTCTAGCACGCTTATATTGAATGAGATTGGTTGTAGTTGGACTCCGGCGAAAAGAATTCCAAGCTTTACTTTGCATTTTTTTAGCCACAAGGCATTCATCGCTCCACCAGGTTTTTGGATGAATCGGTAATTTTGATGAGGATTTCGGTACGGTTTGTTCTGCTGCATGTAATATCATTTTGGTGACATAGTCAACTGCTTCGTCAGTTGTGGAATTTTGGATTATTTCGGGATCAAGCTTGGTTAATTTTTTATAGGACTGCCAATCTGCTTTATCAGTAAGCCAGTGCGGAATTTTAGTAGGATGATGAGGGGGCTTATTAAGTAATTCAATTATTATGGGGAAATGATCGCTATGTAGCGGATCGTTGTTTACCGTCCACTTTAGAATAGGATATAAGGTTGCAGAACAGATAGACAAATCTATTGCAGTGCTTGTTCCTGAAGGAAGGTGAACGTATGTAGGTGAACCGTCATTTAGAAGAAGGAGGTTGTTATTGTCAAGACACTGTTCAATTAGTTTTCCTCTTTGGTCGATGCTGTTGTTACCCCAAAGAGTGTGATGACCATTTAAGTCTCCCAGAATGAGGAAAGGTGTTGGGAGTTGAGCTATAAGATTGTTGAGATCATTTTGCTGGAAGGTATAGCTTGGTGGAATGTATAAGGAGCAGATTGTCATATGGATGTCAGCAGCTATACGGACTGCTATTGCCTCGAGGGGAGTGTTCAGTGAGACCTGTTTGGTAGGAATATGTGGGTTTGTTAAAATAGCTACGCCACCATGTGCGATATTCTGATTGGTTCTGTCTTTTCTAATAATGTTATAATGAGACAGTTTTGGTGTATTTTGGGGTTTTAAATAAGTTTCTTGAAGGCAGATACATATTGGTGAGTATTTACAGGAAAGATCGTATAGGTCATCGATATTGGCGCGGAATCCACGACAGTTCCATTGTATTATTCTGTTCATTGTTTATCTCTTATTAGACTTTCTGAGCGTTTTCGGGTTGTTGATGTTTTCTGTTTTTCACTTTTGTTTTTATCTTTTTTTGGGAAGGAAGGCCTTTCGGTGTCCATATCTTCTTCAACAAAGATTTGAAGAACAGGGTCATCTGCTGATTTTTCTTTAGTGTCCATTTGTTGTTGGTGACTAGAAGTTAGGATATGTTTTTCTTTAAATCCTTCGTCCGGAGTGTGTATGTTTTCTTGTGGTATGGTAATTGGTGTATTGACTGCTTGGGTTTGAGTTGCACTGTACAAAGATTTTACGTAATTTGAGAAAGACTGCTTTGGAGGTACTGTTATTTCAGTTTGCGATCCGGTTGATTGGAATTTTTTGGTGGCTTGGGCATACGTAGGTCTGTCTGAATGAATTGGTGGTGAGATGATTCTTTTTGCTTCTTGGTAAGAAACATTATGCTCAGTTTTATATTTTTGGATAAGTTTCTCACTTTTCCAGCGCTCGCATATTCTGGCATAAGCGGGATGATCCTTTTTGCAATTTGGACATACTGATTGAGGAGCATTACAGTTTTCGCAATCGTGTTCGATTGAACCACACTTTGCGCAAGTAGGGGTTCCCCGGCAAGCTGTTTGGGAATGTCCATACTTCTGGCATCGGAAACACCGTAGCGGGTTTGGGACGTATGGTCTCACATTACATACCAGATATCCGGCCTTAATGGATGATGGACGATTCGGTGTGTTAAAGGTCAAGATCAGATTGCGGGTAGGGATCAGATTACCATCTTTTCTCGTGGAGATTCTCTTGACATGAATAACTCCTTGTTCTTTCAGTTCTTCTAGCATTTCTTCTTCAGTTACATCTAGTAAGTCCCAGTTTGAGATCACTCCTTTAGAGGTGTTTAGTGATCTGTGGGGTGTTACAGTTACTGGGAGACCTGCAAAGAAATTTGTTTTCAGAAGTCGCTCAGAATGTTTGGTATTAGATGTCTCAATGAGAATATCTCCTGATCTGAGTCTTTTTACGGATTTCGGAGATCCTGCTTTACTTTCCAATTCCTTTTGAATTCTAAAGGGAGAGAGTTTGCCAACTGCATTCTCACCAGTTGAATGGATGATTAGATAGGTTGGAATTGGATATGTCTCTGGCTCAGTTTTTTGGCGCTTTGCCGTTCCTGCTGTGGAACTGTCTTTCTTTTTTGATATCTGGGTTGCGTCTGGCAGCCCAGATAAGTCTGAGTTTGATTTACTCATGGTATGCTCTTTTTGGCCCCGGGAGATTGTCTTTTTCTCCCAGGTTACCAGCCCCGCCACGTGGAGGCAAGAGCGGTGCCGCCTAGTGACCCAAGCGAAGAAAAGGGTTAGTAATAACTAAAAATAAAAAGAGGGATTAAAGAAAGGTGGCTTTCCTTTCTAGGTTATAGTATTTGAATATATCTATTTAATTATAATCTTCAGGAGTTATCGGACTTTCGAAACTCAGGAGAAACGTATTTACAATTAAGCGTACTAGATAATCACTCTGGAAAGGCGCTGTGGTCACTAATATCGCTTGGCACTCGGGGCCGATGCTTAATCAATGCCAATGTTTAAACCAAGAGAGAGGTGAGGAATCAGGGTTATTCAGGGTCTTGTCTTGAAATCTGAGTGTTATAGAAAATGAACATGGGGGCAGCAGACTCTTCTGCAGAAAATAACAGATGTCTGAGTTTCTTCAGCATCGAAATATTTTCTTCGCCAGACTTGAGAATTACATCCAGATTACAATTTAAGTATCTGGTATTGGATATTCGCAAAGTTCAAGATGTTTGTGTAGAAATTTCACAGTCATTAATATGGAATGTATTGTTCTGTCATCAGCAAAATTGCGGACAGGAAATCTTGTTCATATTTTTCTGACGATAGCCTACATACTTTTTTCCAGTGAAAGAAGGTCACTAATATACACGAGAAAAAAAGTGAAGAAAATAAAAGAACTACAAGAAACATCAGCGTTGAAAATCAATCAAGATATAAATTAAGCGTCGTGCAATCAACGAGTGAAGCGTGACGACTAAATACGATTAACGATTGTACTCATGGATTTATTGTAAGCTTTCCTGACCAGGTGGTCGTGCTGGAGTATAAAAAGAAAGGAGAAATGAAGTTTCAGATTAAACACTCTTGTATCAGGCATTAAAACTGCTGGCAAATGCATAAAACAATCTGTACTTGAGTACTATCTTTCAGACTGGTCCTTTACCGGTTTTGGGAATGCAAATAAAATACAAAATGACACCAGCTAGCAGGGTAGTAATCCTCATCGAAGATTCTATTAAAGAGTAGTAGAAGAGAAGTTAGGGACTCTGCACTCAAATGTTATACTATGGCATAATGGATTGTATCAGGACCTTCCAAACTGTTCTTTAATCGTGCAAGTGCACTGGCTAACTCGGTCATGGTAAGAGGTACGTTATATGGAAGCTGGTGTGTAGTATTAAAATTCAAATTATATTTTTTATGTCTGCACTTTAAGTGACTGAATGGTTGGCTCTTATGCAATTACAGTTGAAAGGTTTTCGAACGTTTTACCTAAAGAAATTGGCAATTTCGAGAGGATCAAGGATTTTTTCCCTTTTTATGTGTAGTATTGGAATGGTTATAGAAGGGCATTCCCCATTATTTCTTTTGACTTTAGTCCAAACTGTTGTGACATCTGTGGATGCGTATCGGGGAGATGCTTCTTTCTTGCTCATTTGTCGAACGTGTAGAGCTTTAGCTCTCGCTTTCCTACACTGTATCACGTTAGCGGTGATTGAGAGCTTGGAAACAAATTGCAGTATTTGTTCTTCTCTCTTTCTTTTTTTTTTTTTTTTTTTTTGCATGGTTACAGGCTTCGTTCTACCAAATTTTTTTTTTGGGGGGGACCAGGTTTTGATAGACGTTTTAGGTATTGCGGATTCTCCAGCTGCTATTATCTGATAAGTGATACATCGCGGATTTATTGGCGAGAGACGCCATGGTCTGAATGTGCCAATTTTTGATATTTCATCCCATTAGTCCTATTTGTAATAATATGGGTACACAAGCTTTGATAAACTTCCAAACTGTTTTTATTTCAGTTCGAGGAGTAAAGTGAGTCCATTGGGTACATATCACAGGGAAGCGGTCACTGTTACGGGGGTTTTCAGTCTATAAGTGGAAACAAGCTTGGAGAGCATATTTGAAAGGTTAATTGCAGAAGCTGACCTTGAGGAGAGATGCAAGTATGAGTGACTGCCATTGTTTAACAACGCTGAATTGTGCTGATCAAGAAATTTTTTGATTTGTTGCCCTCTCTTATGAAGATGGAATTAATCCCCATAGAGCGGTGATGCCCATTTCAATCACCCAACGCACAAAATGAGGTTGCCAGCTAAGTAACTGGATTATCCAAATCGGCAATAGTGTGTAAATGATTGGGTAAAAGGTATAAATAAGCAATTGTTACTGATATCCCGATCACAACACAAGCGCGACTCCTTATAAAATTGTTTGCAGAGGGACAGATCTAAGGGATTCTCTGGAGTTTACTAGTAGTGCTACTCCTCCATGAGCTACATTAGTCATTTCTATTTTTTCTAAACATTGTACGACGTTTTATGTTCATACATATTTCAGGGTTTAGTTTTGTTTTTTTTTTTTTCTTGTAGACAGAACAACAGGCTTATATTCGGTAATCAGGTTACATAGATCGTTTAAGTTTGCTGGAGTCCACTGCAGTTCCACTGAAAGATTATACACATCACTAAGGATTATCAGGTGTGTCTCTTGCATACGAGGTGTTGTTTGCTCCTCTATTTTTTTTTTTTTCTTTTTTTTTCCTACTCTTTTTGGGAATATTGGTCTGCTGATGGCCACGTCTTCCTCTGCATGCAGACAATGATAAAGCATTTATATCATCGTTTGTCGATGCATCTGAATCAAGAGATCCGTTTAGTACGTCTGTTGACTTTTTGTCCTGTGAGAGTGATTTTCTTCTCCCAGGTTATCAGCCCTGCCACGCGGAAGCAGGAACCGGTGCTACTATTGACCAAGAAGTTGCAGAAGTTAGTAGAGTTCGCTAGTAATTAATATACAAACTAATTAAAGAAAGATGGATTTCTTTTCTGGGTTCTTACTTTAAGTCTTTAAGCATAGAAACACTAGAAGTAAACTAAAGTGAAAATGAAACCAGAAAAGTAATTAAACTATATCGCTTGGCACTCGAGGTAGTTTACTAAATAACTTTGGAAGCCAAGCACCATCATTTGGAGGTCCCCACGTCGAGGGGCATACAGTGAAGGTAGAAAATATTGGTCTTGACATAAATACGTATAAAAATAAGCTGTTATTAACAACAAAACTACGTTGGATGCCCAATTTCGTCGATAAAGACAAATTTATCTGTTCAAAAATAGGTAAACTCCTTTTAATAGTTTACCCAGTTTTTCTTATTTTTAATCTTTCCACAATTAAATTTTAACATGGAAATATCAGAGGTGATTTACATATTCAGGTAACGAAGTCTCGATATTTTTTTTATGATTTTTATTAGAATAAACGTTTTCGTGGTAATGACGAATTCCTCATAGAAAAATTTCAGTTGTGCAATAAAACAGTTCTGTTCACAGCAATCTGCTATGCAATACAATTGGCGCACCAAGGCCATAGTTGCCGATGCGCCTAATAAATACCAAAACCAAAAACAACTATGCAATACATTAAATTATTCTGGAATTTTTTAAATCTCCAGATACCGTCGAACCTTTTAAATCCGAAAACCTCGGAACCTGATAGTTACTTATCTTGGAATTTTTCCTGTTTACGAATCGCCATATTGGTCATAAAAGAGTTAAGAAAAATATTGTATTTCTATGACAGAAACTTACTATTCTAGTAAAGGGTGTGTGTGATAGGGGTTTAATGGCGCACGAGCTGCTGGGGCTATAGTGCGCCTATTCATAGGAAAATGATAAAAAAAAACAAATTCGAATATAATCACTTTATGTTTTATTAGAGAGATGTTTTAGAATTTATGTTACATTCCAATAATTTCTCAAAAAAACAGAAGAATTCATTGATGTTTGGATCGTCACCAATAATATGTTTTAATGTCTTCGGTTCTCGAAGATTTCTTAGGGAAAGGAGGATGGATATTCTGTCCTGATCATAGTGAGGGCAGTCAACGAGAATGTGTTTGACTGTTAAGTGTGAGGAACAGAGCGGACATTGAGGAGAATCCTCTCCTGTAAGTAGATGAAGGTGAGTCAGATATGTATGCCCTATCCGTGCGCGTGCAAGCACTACTTCTTCTCTTCGTACTGTTTTGGTGCTAGAGCGCCAAAGCTGTAGATTCTGTTTCAACTGATAAAGTTTATTATTGGCTTGGGTGTGCCATATCTCTTTCAACAGTGCAAGACATGTTGTTTGTATGATATGATTAGTCATATATTGGAATAGGAGCAAAGGTTAAATCATAAGTTGATCGATTTTTGGCAGTTTGTCAGCCAGTTCATTACCTTTTATGCTCGAATGGGCTGGGATCCAGCAAAAGGTCACTGATTGATGACGTTCCTCAATATTTAATAAGAAGCTTCTGAATTGGTTTAACATAGGATGAATATTGTCAGAAAAGTTTTGTTGTTGTTGGTATGAAGGTTTCATGACACAAGGGCAACTGTGGCCAATATGAGTCTGTCAGCATCATTACGTTCATTTTATTGATTTAGGATGGATATATCAGAGTGTATTTATTATTCCTAGATGTTTAATATATATGAAGAGCTCACTTAGGTTTGCTTTGTCACAAAGTACATAAGAGAAGAAAAGTTTTGTATTGCTGTAATTGAGCTTAGAGAGTCAGTGTATACAATATATTTTAGAGATGGGTAGAGATTCAGGTTTTCTAAAGCTAACGTTATTGCATGAAGTTCTGCAGAGAAGTTGCTATACTCAGGTGGTAGGGAAGCAGAAATGATTTTAGTGGGAAATACTGCTGCTGCAGCTGCTCCGACAGCTGAATGTGATTTGGAGCCATCAGTATATATTGGCAATAAACTAGCATATTTCTGAATATGGCTTGCATGGCATGGAGTTGTTTCAAGTTGAGTGACGGTAGATGATTATTTCCCCATTTTTTAAGTTAAGTATCACAAGTTAAGTTAATTGAGAAGGAGGTGTCCAAGGTGGATGAGAGAATTTCACTATTTGTAGCCTGTTGACATTAGGAAGATTCCAACTCTGAGTTATTTCAATTAGGCGTGAGCCCGCCGGTCTTATTTTACTGGGTTTATTTCTATAGAGGTTTTGCAGTGGTGGGTTAAAGAGGTTGTTGTTGTTGTTGTTGGAGTGGGATTTATTGGCGCAAGGGCTGCTATGACCATATTGCGCCTATACCGTTACTTTGGAGTGTTTGTCAATATAGGAAAGGAGACTATTCTAGAAGTGATTGTATGCGTTAATCATTTTTAGAAAGGTGAACAGTTCTGATAAAGTGGCATCATTTCCAAGTATATGGCTTAGTTGCAGAGGTTTTTGTGAGCTAATTAAGGATTTGAAACATGCGATTCTAGCTGAATGGTAATGTGTACACTCAATGATAATATGTTTTACAGTAAGTATGGAACTACAATGCGGGCAAAGTGGAGGATCTTCTCCTAGCAGTAGAAATAGGTGTGTAAGATGTGTATGGCCAATTCGTGCTCTTGCCAGCACGACCTCTTCCTGCCTGTTTGATCGGGAACTGGATCTCCACAGCTGTGGATTGTGTTTTATTTCAAGAAGTTTGTTACCGGTTTGATTATGCCACATTTCAGACCACATCTCAGTACATATCCGCCGTATGACTGGTTTGTAGTCAGAAAAAGGAACAGGGGTGGAATCGAAGCAAGTGGGGTGTTTTGCTGCTTCGTCTGCACGCTCATTTCCTGGAATTCCAACGTGGCTCGGTATCCAGCAAAACGTAACAGTCCGATTATTTTTGTTGAGTTGGCATAACTGTGACCTGATTTGTGAGAGGAATGGATGCAAATGTTGTGATTTATTCTGCAGAGCATTCACCGCACTTAAAGAGTCTGTATATATTATTACTTGGGTGTTTGGAACATCGTTAAGGAGTTTTAAAGCCATTTTGATTGCGTATAGTTCGGCCGTAAAAACACTGCATTCAAGTGGTAATTGGACAGAGACAGTGCATGCAGGACTCATTACTGCAGCTCCCACGGAGACATCAGTTTTGGAGCCGTCCGTGTATATCTGAAGACTGTGAGCATTGGTCAATGCGTGATTCGCATGTAGTTGTCTGAGATTGTGGTTCGATAAGGAGTGTTTTCCCCACTGAAGAAAATAGTCATCGCAATGAGGTATATACATTGCCCATGGTGCTTGTACTGCGTCCGTAGCTTGAAAGATATTTCCAAGATAGATGTTCCAATTTTGAGTTACCTCTTGTAGCCGAATACCAGCAGGTTTGTTTTCGTTGGGTTTATTTCTATATAAGTTTTCCCACTGCGGTTCAAAAAGATATGTCCAGATGGGATGAGACGGGTGACTACGTAATTTGACTGCATAACTAAGAAGCAATACTTTTCTCCTAAGATGTAGTGGAGGTTCATTGGCATCTATATACATACTTTGCACTGGGGATGTCTTAAAGGCCCCTAAGGCAATCCTGAGAGCACTATGCTGGACCGGATTGAGCCAAGCCAATGCTGTCTTTCGTGCAGAATCATAAACTGGGGCTCCATAATCTAGACGAGATCTTATTAAGGTTCGATACAGATGTAGAAGAGTGAAGCGATCGGCTCCCCATGTCATGGAAGATATAACTTTGAGGATATTAATCTTTTTCATGCACTGAGTTCTTATTTGTCGTATATGTGCCTGAAAGGTAAGTTTGGTGTCAAGTGTAAGGCCCAAGAACCGGATACTTTTGCTAAGTGGTATTTTTTGGGTTCCTAATATTAGCTCGGGATCTGGATGGAGCTGACGCTTTTTGCAAAAATGGATAGCAGTTGTTTTTGTTGCAGAGAGACGATAGCCATTGCGGGATGCCCATGATTCTATTTTATTTATCGAGAGCTGCAATTGTCGCTCAATGGACCGCATGCTTTGTGAATGATAGGATATAGTAAGGTCATCTGCATATAAATAGGTGTCAACATAAGCGGAATATTTTCTGTTGCATTATTTAGCCTAACCGCAAAGAGCGTTGCACTTAGAACTGATCCTTGTGGGACCCCTTCTTCTTGGACAAATGTACGGGAGAGTGAATTGCAGTAACGCACTTGAAAGGTCCTGTTTTCTAGAAAACTCTGTATGATAAGGGGTAGTTGACCCCGGAGCCCTGTGGCATACAGATTTTGAAGTATGCCATACCGCCAGGTGGTATCAAAGGCTGTTTCGATATCCAAGCAAATCATGACTAGATGTTCTTTACGGATAAAAGCATTGCGTATGTTGGATTCTGCCTTGACCATAAGGTCTAGAGTTGACCGATTTTTACGAAATCCGTACTGATTCTTATTCATCACCGAATGAGATTCTAGATACCATACTAAACGGGCGTGGATCATTTTTTCTAGTGTCTTACCAAGGCAACTGCTGAGAGATATTGGCCGATAGTTTCGTGGATCTGATTGATCCTTTCCAGGTTTAGCAAACGCTAGAACTATTGAGTGACGCCAAGAAAGAGGAAAGTAGCCATCTGAGAATATCCGGTTGAAGTATATTAGCAATGAATTCAAAGCTTGTTTGTTTAAATGTTTAAGCATTATATAGTATATCCCATCAGGCCCTGGTGCACTATCACCCGACCTATTTAGACAGCTCTCTAGTTCAAATGATGTAAAAGGTCGGTTATATGGAGGAGATGCCCTTGTATTGAAGTTCAGGTTATGCTTTTCTGCTTTAGCTTTTAGCTGTTTAAAAGTAGACTCATATGCTGATGCTGCGGAGATTTGGAAAAAGCAATCTGCCAGGGCATTTGCAATTTCTGTTGGAGTGGAGAAGTCTTTACCTTTCCAGCTTATAATCGGCATTGATTCGGGGAACAGTTTACCATTCAGTTTTTTTATTTTATTCCAGATTTTTCTAATCTCTGTATTTTTAGTAATAGTGGAAGCGAACCGGATCCAAGAGTCTTTCTTCGCTTTTCTCTGCACATAACGTGCCTTTGCTTTAAGTTTCTTAAAATTAATCAAGTATTCAGTTGTTGGATACTTGCGAAATCGATTCCATGCTTTATTCTTTTCTCTTTTAGCATCACGGCATGCATCATTCCACCAGATATTGGCATGTCTGCGAGGACTGGCTGTGGTTTTTGGTATAGCACAGGTTGCAGCTGTTATTATTTGTGCAGTAATGTGGTCGGTAACTTTATCTATGGACTGGCTTTTGATGACTTCATTATCAAAGGAAATTGAATCTGTGAACTTGTTCCAGTCTGCTTTTGAAAATTTCCATTTTATGCGGCTGGCTATATGTGTGGTTCTGTTTGTTTGCAATTTGCAAATAATTGGGTAATGGTCACTGTTTAGTGGGTTACTTGAAACTATCCACTGAATGATTGGGAATAGTTTTGGGGAACATATTGATAAGTCTATGGCAGTAGATACTCCGGTGGGAAAATGAATATAAGTGTCAGCACCAGTGTTTAATAATGTGAGATTCTGGCTGTCAAGAACTGTTTCAATACGTTTTCCTCGTTTGTCTATCTGGGGAGATCCCCACATAGTGTGGTGCCCATTGAAATCTCCTAGTAGAATGAAAGGAGATGGAAGCTGCTTTATAAGGTCCTCCAGTTCTTTCACAGTGAATTCTTTGTTTGGGGAAAGGTATACAGAGACAATGGTTAAAGTAAAATTTAAAACAATACGTATGGCTACAGCTTCTAATGTGGTCTGCAGGGAGATCTGTTTTGTAGGAACTTTGTTGTCAACTAGTATGGCTACACCTCCTCTGGTTGAGTTAGTATTGCTTCTGTCTTGTTGATAGATACTATAATTTTTAATCACTGGAGTCACCTGCGGAGTTAGTTGTTGTTGTTGTTCTGGAGGCTTAATGGCACATAAGCTGCTAAGGCTATAATGTGCCTATTCACTTATTATATTAAAACATGAGTTTTCCCTAAATCAAAAGAAAATCTGAAATCAGAAATAATTGAAAAGCCCAGTTTGCCTGAGAAAGTCAAAAAATTCAGAAATATTTGCCTTATCACCAATGAGATTTTCAAGAGTTATTGGTTTATGGAGATTAACCAGTGAGATCAAGGATGAAGTTCTGGCTTGTTTATAATAGGGGCAGCCAATAAGAATATGTTTTACTGTCAAATTATTAGAACAATGTGTACATTGTGGTGGATCATCTCCTGTGAGTAAATGAAGGTGGGTCAGATGGGTATGTCCTATTCTTGCCCTTGAAAGGACTACTTCTTCTTGTCTCGATGTACGGATACTGGAGTGCCAGATTTTTGGATCATGTTTAAACTGAAAGAGTTTATTATTAGTCTGAGAGTGCCAGAGTGCTGTCCATTGTGATATGCAAGCAGCATGAACTGTTAGTGCATAATCTGATGCTGGAACAGGGATATTGGTTAAATCAAAAGTAGTTGGATTTTTTGCAGCTTTATCGGCCAGTTCATTGCCTAAAATACCAGAATGGGATGGAATCCAGCAAAACGTGACCAGTTGGTTGCGTTTTTTAATTTTCAGTAATAAGCTTCTGATTTCATTAAGAATAGGGTGGACTTCATCTGAGGAATTACATAACGACATGATTGAGCTGAGGGAATCAGTGTAAATAACTGATTTGAAGGAACTGTCTGAACAGAGATTTTCTAAAGCTAGTTTGATTGCATATAATTCAGCAGAAAATATACTAAATTCTGATGGAAGGGAAACTGATACAGTTGTATTCGGAAACACTGCAGCTGCTCCAACATTTGAATTAGATTTAGAGCCATCTGTATAGATTGGGGAGAAGTCAGTATATCTTTGAGTGTGAACTGCATGAATTTGTTTGACATTTGATGCTTGCAAAGTATTCTTTCTCCATTGACAGAGGTAAGTGTCACAGGTTGGAAGAGGAGGAGGAGTCCATGGTGGCTGAGTACATGTGGCTACTTGTTGTACGGAATGGACGGAAATATTCCAAACTTGCTCCAATTCAAGAAGGCGAAGACCAGCTGGCTTTACTATGCTAGGTTTGTTTCTGTATAAGATTTCAAATGGTGGGTTGAAAAGGTATGACTGAACGGGATGAGAGGCACAACTTTGTATCTTTACAGCATATTTGAGTAACAGTGTTTTCCTGCGTAAAGCTAGTGGGGACTCGTGAGCATCAATGTAGAGACTATGTGCTGGCGACGTTCTGAATGCACCAATTGCAATTCTCAAAGCACTGTGCTGAATTGGATCAAGCCAGCGTAATACACTCTTTCTGGCAGAATCATAGACAGGAGCACCATAATCGAGACGGGATCTGATTAATGCCCTGTATAAACGAAGAAGCGAGGTACGATCTGCACCCCATGTTTGGGCAGATAAAGCTCTGAGTATGTTTAACTTTTTTAGACATGACGTCCGTACATTTTTAATATGGTCTAGGAAATTTAACTTGTTGTCAAGGATTAATCCAAGAAATCTGATGTTGCTGGTGACTGGGACAACGATGTTAGAAATTTGAAGTTCAGGATCTGGATGGAGTTTGCATTGTCTACAGAAGTGGATGGCAACTGTTTTCTGCTGCGAGAGCCGATAGCCGTTGAGGCTTGCCCATTGTTGAATTTTATTAAGTGATATCTGAAGCTGTCTTTCAACAGACCTCATGTTTTGAGAATGACAGGAGATGGAAAGGTCATCTGCATAAAGGTAAGTCTCAACTGTATTTGGAAGCTGCTTAGTGATAGAATCTATTCTCAGAGCAAAAAGAGTGGCACTCAGTACTGATCCCTGTGGAACACCTTCTTCCTGGATGAAAGTTGTGGAAAGGGCATGTTGGTATCGAACTTGAAATGATCTAGTATGTAAGAAGTTCTCAATAAATATAGGGAGGTTGCCTCGTAGTCCTAGAAGGTAAAGATCACTAAGTATACCATACCGCCAAGTGGTATCAAAAGCCTTCTCTATGTCTATTGAAACCATTACTAGATGTTCACGTTTGACAAAAGCATTACGGACGGCAAATTCAGCCTTGACCATAAGATCTAGGCATGACCTGTTTTGACGAAAGCCATATTGACTATGGCTCATTAGCTGTTCCGACTCTATGATCCAGACGAGTCTTCTGTGGATAATTTTCTCAAGAATTTTGCTGAGGCAGCTTGAGAGAGATATGGGTCTATAGCTATTCGGGTTGGATGGATCTTTTCCAGGTTTCAGGAATGCCAAAACTGTACAGTGATGCCAAGAAGCTGGAAAAACATTTTCTAAAAATATGCGATTGTAAAAGACCAGGAGGCAGCGCAAAGCTTTGTCATCAAGATGTTGTAGCATGACATAATAAATCCCATCTGGCCCGGCAGCACCATTGCGGGCAGTTTTAATGACATGTAAAAGTTCAGAATATTGCAGAGGTTTGTTATATGGGAGAAGACGGGCAGTTTGAAAATGAATAGCATGCTTTTCTTCAGTGTTTTTAATTCTTTGGAATGAGGTAGGATAGGCTGTTGCTGCTGAAATTTCGGCAAAAGTATTTCCCAAAGCATTAGCTATATCTACTGGATTAGAGAGATCTTTCCCATTCCAAGAGAGGATTGGAGAAGGTATGGTAGGAAACTTACCAGACAGCTGTCTAATTTTTTTCCATATTATTTTGGAATCAGTATTTCTGTGAAAACTAGAGGCAAAACGGATCCAGGATTCTTTCTTTGCTTGCTTTTGTATGAAGCGTGCTTTTGCCCTTAATTTCTTATAGTTAATAAGATTGACTGTGCTCGGACATTGCCGAAACAAATTCCAAGCTTTATTTTTTGCTCTCTTTGCTGTGGTGCATTTGTCATTCCACCAGTAATTATGATGTTTTCGGCCCGGGGGATTTGATAGTGGTATTGTATTTTTAGCCACATTTAGAAGATGCGACGTGATGTAATCTGTGGCATCATCAATATGTTGGAGGCGGATTTTTTCCTCATCAAGGTCGATTGACGATTGAAATTTTGCCCAGTCTGCTCGGACAAATTTCCACTTTCTGCACGGTTGAATTGAAGGAGTCTTTGCTATCAGAAAGTTGCATACTATTGGAAAGTGGTCACTGCCCATGGGATCATTTATTACATTCCACTCTATGGTTGGGACTAGTACTGGTGAACAAATTGTGAGGTCTATTGCTGATGTGTGTCCTGCTGGGAGTTGTACGTGTGTCGGTGCACCAGTATTGAGTATACTGAAATTTAGTGCCTCTAAAAAGCTTTCAATTAGTCGGCCACGTCTATCCAATTTGGGAGAACCCCATAATGGGTGGTGCCCGTTAAAGTCCCCTAATATACAGAGAGGTGGAGGTATCTGTATAAACAGGTCTTCAAGATCTCTTAAAGAGTAAGAACGGTTTGGTGGTAGGTAGATTGAGATAAGTGTTATTGCACTATGGAGAGTTATGCGAACAGCAACAGCTTCTATTTCAGTTTGGATTGGGATATGTCTAGTTGGGATCTTCGAGTTTACTAGGATTGCTACCCCACCATGGGCAGCATTAGCGGTATTTCGATCTCTTCGATAAAGGCAATAGTTCTTTATCGAAGGAGAAATTTGTGAGGTCAGGTAAGTTTCCTGTAGACAGAAGGCAGCTGGAGAATATCGGTTAATTAAGTATTGAATATCGTCAGTGTTGCAACGAAAACCTCTGCAATTCCATTGTAAGATATTGTGGTTCATTTAGGTTTAGTTGAGGATGATTCATCAGACTGTTTTTTGTTTGAGCACTTTTTCCGGTCTTTTTTTGGGAAGCTGGGGCGCCCAGTATCCATAGTGTCATTTGCATGAAGTTCTAGTATGGGTTCCTCAAGATCTGAGTGTACATCTACTTCCATACTATTGGTGGATGATTCAGGTTTCTTGTTGTCTTTGGTAGTTTTTAATTTTTCTTTATCATGCGAGACTGTCCGAGTATCAGTTGGGATGCTGATTGGAGTGTTGGTCGATTCACTGGTTTTAGTTTGATGTGTGTCTTTTCCTGAATTAGATAGTGTATTTTTAACCCAATTAGCCATAGATGTGCTGGGGGGTATTGATACATCTGTTTGTACTGCTGTTGAAATAAAGCTTCGAGTGTGAGACGCATATGAACGACTGGGCATGGTCAACATAACCTGTCTGCGTGCCTCAGGGTATGTGACTTTGTGTTCAATTTTATATTTTTGAATTTTCTTCCCTGTTTTCCACATTTCACAGGATTTTGAAAATGCTGGGTGACTTTCTTTGCAGTTAGGGCAAATGGGACTTGATGCTGAACAGTCTGCTTGTGTATGTTCCTTGGAACCACAAATAGGACAAATAGCTTCTCCTCTGCATGCTTGTTGGGAATGTCCATATTTTTGGCATTTAAAACAACGAATCGGGTTAGGAATATAAGCCCGAATTCGGCAGTTTAAATAGCCAGCTTTTACTGAGGATGGCAAATCTGGGGTACTGAAGGTTAAAATGATTGACCTAGTTGGGACGAGATTTCCATCTTTTTTGGTCATTATGCGTTTGGCGTTGGTTACTTTTTGATTACTCAGTTCTTTAGCTAATTCCTCTTCTGATATTGTAAGTAGGTCCCATTCGGTTATAACGCCTTTCGAGGAATTTAAGGTGTTGTGCGGAGTAATAGATACTGGCAGGCCACCGAATGTCGTTGTTTTGAGCAGCCACTCGGAATGTTTGGAGTTGGCTGTTTCAATTAATAGGTCTCCAGATTGCAGTCGTTTAACCATTTTTGGTGTTCCAGCAATCGATTCCAGAAATCTTTGGATGACGAATGGTGATAATTTGCCTACAGGTTGGTTGGAGAGAGAGTGTATCACCAGAAAGTTTGGCATTTCATTGCACTGAACTTCTCTTCGGAGCCTTTTTGCTTGGTTCACGTCTTCATCATTAGGTTTGTCTAGCCTTGAGTTTGAAGGCTCTAGAGGTGGATATTCATTTTTATCCATCGTTGCTCCTTTTAGCCCTGGGGGATAACTTTTCCCCCAGATTACCGGCCCCGCCACGGGGAGGCAGGAGCAGTGCCGCTCGGAGGCCAAGCGGTTGAAGTGTTAGTTGGTTAATAAAACAAGAAATATAGGAAAAAGAAAGGTGTGTTTCCTTTCTGTGTTCTAACTTGTGGTTTTCAAGTATAGAACTAGTTATAAAAGAAAGGCTTTTGCTAGAAACGTAGGAACTTAAAAGGAAATAACTTCAATCACTTTAGAAGAGCGCTCTATATATCACCAGAATATCGCTTGGCCTCGAAATACGCTTGGCACCCGGGGCCTGCGGAGTTAGATTGGTTTCTTGCAAGCAGAGGCTGATTGGACTGTGCTGTTTGATTAGGTCATAAATATCAAATATATTGCTTCGTAGACCTCTACAGTTCCACTGTATAATATTCTGCATTATTTAGTTTTTGGGATTGAGTATGGTTCTGTCTGTTTTTTTTATATCCAACCTGCTTGTGTCGTTCTGGTTTCATCTTTTCTTTTTTTGGGAAGCTAGGACGCCCAAGGTCCATATCATCTTCTGCATGTAAATCTAATATTGTCTCATCATGCGGGATACCAGCATCTGTGTCCATATTTCCTGAGTATGGTTGTTGTGCAATATTTGGGGATGATGCTTTCAATTTCACAGTTTCTGGTAGAGTATCAGTTGCAGTTGGTGGAACTGTTAGCGGAGTATTGTTAGCACAAGTCACTTTACATTGTTCTGTAGGTGGCTGCTGTGGGACCGACAGCACTGATCGGGCCCAATCAGCAATTGAGATGGATGGAGGTACTGTGACTGCCGTTTGTGTTGCAGCTGACTGGTATTTTTTGGCTGCCGCAGCATAGGTAATTTTTGGCATACTGAGCATAACTTTTTTCCTAGCTTCCTGGTAGGTGACCTTTTGCTCAACTTTGTATTTCTGGATCTCTTTTCCTACCCTCCAGAGTTCACATGATTTTGAGTATGCTGGATGCTGGCCTTTACAATTTGGGCATTGTGGCGTTTCTGCATTGCAGTCCGTTTGTGCATGAGCTTTAGAACCACAGTTTGGGCAGATGGCGTCTCCTCGACATACTGTTTGCGAGTGTCCAAATTTTTGACACTTGAAGCATCTGATTGGGTTCGGAATGTAGGGACGTATTCGGCAATTAAGGTATCCGGCTTTGACACATGATGGTAAGGTTGGTGTACTAAATGTGAGGATAATATTCCTAGTGGGAACAAGTTCACCATCTTTTTTAATTATTATCCGCTTTGCTTGAACTACCTTTTGATCTTTTAGTTCTTCTACTATCTCGTCTTCAGTGACATTCATCAGGTCCCACTCTGCTATTACTCCTTTGGAGCTATTTAAAGTGGCATGAGGGGTGACCTGTACTGGTATTCCGCCGAAAGTGGATAATTTCAGTAGAGACTGAGAATGCTGGTGCTTAGTTGTTTCGACTAGAAGATCTCCAGATCGGAGTCTTTTCACCATTTTCGGTGAACCAGCCACACTTTCCAAACATTTCTGGATTAGAAATGGTGAAAGTGAACTCGCAGGTTTGGCAGAAAGAGAATGTAATATGAGGAACGCTGGATATTCCAGCTGATTCTCATTTTTGCGTAGTCTCTTAGATTGTGATTCGTCACGTTCGGGTTCATTTGAGTCATGACATGAGCGTCTAGGCTCAAGTACTGGAAAGTTGTCATAATCCATGGTTGCTCCTTTTAGCCCTAGAGGATAACTTTTCCTCCAGGTTACCGGCCCCGCCACGTGGAGGCAGGAGCGGTGCCACCAGTGACCAAGCGATTAGAGATTAGTGGTTAGTGTGTTATTTCTATATACAAGAAGAAGAAAGGTACCTTTCCTTTCTTTTTGAAAAGCTTACTTCTTTATTTAGAAGAGCTGAAAATAAATAACTCAGCAAATGAAACACTTGAAATTTCTCTGAAATCTATTAACTCTAGAGAAGTTGCTTTGAAATTCACTTGTAGATTCGCTTTGATCACTCGCTTGGCACTCGGGGCCGGTTAAAGAGGTATAGCTCAATAAGATGCTGACAGCAACTTTGTATTCGGGCTGCGTACTTAAGTAGTGTTTTCTTGCGGAGACAAAAAGAGGGATCATGTGCTTCAATATATAAAATATGAGCATAAGATGTCCTGAATGCGCCAAGGGCAATCCACAATGCACTATGATGCATGGGGTCCAACCAGCGTAGCGTACTCTTTCGGGCAGAATCGTAGATTGGTGCACCATAATCCAAACGGGATCTGATCAATGCTCTGTATAAGTGTAGCAAAGACCTGCTCCCCAAGACAGGGCAGATAACGCTCTGAGTATGTTCAGTTTTTTGAGGCAGGAAGTACGCACCGACTTAATGTGCTCAAAAAATTTAATTTTCTGTCAAGGATTAATCCCAAGAATCTGATATTGTTGGTCAGTGGAATGGTAAAATTTGACATCTGAATTTCGGGATCTGTATGCGTTTTTCGTTGAATACAAAAGGGGATTTCAACAGTTTTCTGCTGATATAGACAATAGCCATTGAGTGCTGCCCACCATTGGACCTTATTCAAGGATTTTTGCAATTGCCGTTCAATGGATCTCATTCTGAGAGTGGAAAGAAATGGAGAGATCATCCGCATAAAGATAGGTCTCAACAGTGTTTGGAAGTTCTTTTGTGATAGAATCAATTTTAAGGGCAAAGAGGGTTACACTCAATACAGAACCGTGTGGCACTCCTCCTTCCTGTAAAAATGTCATAGAAAGCGAGTTGTGGTATCGAACGATTCTGGAGAAAGTTCCTGATGAATATAGAAAGGTTGCCTCGTAGACCAAGGGCATGAAGGTCACTGAGAATGCCATGGCGCCATGTAGTGTCAAATGCCTTCCCTATGGCTGTGGAAACCAAAACCAAATCTTCATTTTTTACGACGGCATTGCGAATTGCAGACTCTGTCTTGATCATGAGATCTAAGGAGGACCTGTTCTTACGAACGCCATGCTGATTATTACTCATTGGGTGTTGTGTTTTTTAATGATCCAAACAAGTCGATTATGAATCATTTTTTCAAGTAATTTACCGAGGAAACTGGAGAGGGAAATTGGTCGGTAATTGTATGGACTGGTATGGTCTTTTCCAGGTTTCAAAAAAGCAAGAACTGTGGCATGATTCAAAGAGCTGGGATAAACGTTTTCCATAAATATTCAGTTATGGAAGGCCAGCAGTATTTGTAAATTTTTGTCACCCAAGTTTTGTAACATGATGATATAAGATATTCGTTCTGGCACAGCGGCACCGTTGCGTGTTGTTTTAATTGCGTGTAGAAGTTCATGATATTGAAGAGGCTGGTTATACGGAAGGTAAACTGAGGTTCGAAAGTTGATGGCTCGTTGTTCAGCTTTGGTCTTTATTTTCTGAAAATCCGCAGGATAAGTTGAGGCCATTGAAACTTCAGCAAAGGTTTTGCCCAAAGCATTTGCTATGTCCTCAGGAGCAGAGAGTTCCTGTCCATTCCATGAAAGAATTGGTGAAGGGTTTGTTGGGAATTTTCCGAAAATCTGACTGATTTTCTTCCATATTAACTGGAGTTAGTGTTTCTATTTATGGTAGATTCAAACCGAATCCAAGATTTCTTCTTGGCTTGCCTTTGAATGAGACGTGTTTCGCTCTTAGCTTCTTGTAATTGATAAGATTAGCCGTGGTTGGTGATCTACCAAATAAATGCCATGCTTTATTTTTTAACTTCTTTGGTTTTGTGCAGTATTCATTCCACCAATAGTAAAGGTGCCGTCAGGACTATGGATTCGACGACGGAATTGAACATTCAGCTGCAGATAGTAGGTATTGGTATTGGTGTTTAAAGGCACAAGGGCAACTAAGGCCAAAATGTGCCAGGTCCTACATTATTATTCTAAGGTAATATAATATGTTCTATTTTGGCATCATAGGAATTCATATATATGTATTTCCTTCAGAAATGTATAGAGTGTATCTAGGTTAGCACTATTGCCAATCATGTGGTTAAGCGATAACGGTTCTTGTAGTTGTGATTGAGAATGGAAAATTCTTCTGAAAGGAGAATATTGAGGACAATCTAAAAGTATATGCTTGACTGTAAGCGGTAGTGAACAATGCGTGCATCGAGGTGGGTCATCCCCCATGAGTAGAAACATATGGGTTAGATGAGTATGTCCAATCCTTAGTCTTGCTAGAACAACGTCTTCCTGTCTATTTTGTCTAAAGCTGGAAATCCATAACGCAGGTTCTTTTTTGATTTGGAGCAACTTGTTATTACTTTGTGCCTTCCATATTTCTGACCACTGAAACATATAGACTTTTTTATATGCTTCAAATAATCTCTATATGGTACTTTATAATTTGCTGGTGTTGTACTGTTTGGATTTTTGGCTGCCTGATCTGCTCTCTCATTGCCTAAGATACCCTGGGATCCAGCAGAATGCCCTGGGATCCAGCAGAATTTCACTTTATGATTCCTACTTCGTAGGTGGTTTAAGTAGCAAATGATTTGTTTTTCGATTGGTTGTGATATTGAAAACTGATTACCCAAAGCAGACACTGCACTCAAAGAATCAGTGTATATTATACTGCTAGTATTGTGGATAGTGTTAATATTCTGTAAGGCTAGTTTAATTGCATATAACTCAGCAGTGTAACTGCTACATTCAACTGGTAGTGATATGGAGACTGTAAAAGATGGAAAGACAGCTGCGGCACCAACTGTAGAATCTGTTTTTGAGCCATCTGTATATATTTGGTAGCTTTGTATATTGTTGAGGGTATGTTCTTTATGTAGTTGTTTGATATTTTCATCTGCCAGGGAGTTCTTTCCCCATTGCTGAAAGTGCGTATCACAGTGAGGGAGATTTACAGACCAGGGTGGATCAGGAATATCGCTTTCTTTAAGTATGTTATCAAAATCAATATTCCAGGTGTGAAGCAAATCTTTTAGTCTCATGCCAGTTGGTCTATTTTCATTCGGTTTACTGTTATAGAACGTTGTCCACTCAGGGTTGGAAAGCAACGGTCGAACGGGATGGTCTGGAAGGCTCTGAATTTTAGCTCCATAATTTAGAAGCAACATTTTCCTTCGAAGGTGAAGTGGAGGTTCGTGTGCCTCTACATACAGACTCTGAACAGGGGATGTTCTAAAAGCGCCCAGAGCAGTTCGAAGGGCACTGTGTTGGATGGTATTAAGTCTGATTAATGCGCTTTTCCTAGCTGAATCATATACAATAGCAACGTAGTCTAAACGAGATCTGATAATAGCACGATACAAATGTAATAGAGTGTACCTATCAGCTCCCCATGTCATAGCAGAAATGGACCTAAGTATATTAAGTTTCTTTAGACAGACAGTTCGGAGGTGTGTGATATGTGAAATAAAGTTCAGTTTGGTGTCCAATATTAGGCCTAAAAAACGGAAATTACTGGTGAGAAGGATCAAATGGTTTTTTAATCTGAGTTCTGGTTCTGGGTGTAGCTTACGTTTTTTGCAAAAGTGAACTGCAATTGTTTTTTGGTCTGATAAACGATATCCATTCTGCATTGCCCATGCCTCCAACTTATTTATAGAGAGTTGCAGCTGTCTTTCAATGGTATGTATATTTTTGGAACGGCAAGATATAGTTAGATCATCAGCATACATATATAGTTCTACAGTATTTGGGATGTTGTGTGTTATGGTGTTCAGTCTAAGTGAAAAAAGGATAGAGCTCAGTACTGATCCTTGCGGGATACCTTCTTCTTGAGTGTAGGACCGGGAAAGTACAGATTGATAGTGGACCTGAAAGGTTCTGTGTTGAAGAAAATTTTTAACGAATTCTGGTAAGTGCCCTCGCAATCCTATGGAATGAAGCTCTCTCAATATGCCGTATCTCCAGGTAGTGTCGAAAGCCTTTTCTATATCGTGACTTACCATTACAAGATGTTCATTTTTGACGTAAGCATTGCGGATGTTAGTCTCGGCTTTCACCATTAGATCTAAAGTGGATCTGTTTTGTCGGAAACCAAACTGATTGTTGTTCATCAGTTGTTTAGTTTCAAGAGCCCAGGTAAGCCGTCTATGTATCATTCTTTCTAGGATTTTACTTAGGCAGCTAGTTAGAGAAATAGGTCGGTAATTTTCTGGAAATGTGTGATCTTTTCCTGGTTTAGGAAAGGCCAAAATGATGGAATGATGCCAGGAAGATGGATACGTACCCTCAAGAATAATCCGATTATAAAACATTAATAGTAAATTCAAGGCTGTACTGTTTATATGTTCCAGCATTACATAATATATACCATCAGGTCCAGCTGCACTGTTAGGTGATCTCTTTAATGCTGTTTGCAGTTCAAATAGGTTAAACGGTTGATTATAGCCAATATATTGGGAAGTATGGAAATTTATTTTGTACCTTTCTGCTGAAGCTTTGATTTTAAGAAAGGAGTTGCTATATGCTGACGTGGCAGATGTTTGGTAAAAATTCTCTGCAAGGACGTTAGCTATTTCTTGACAGGAAGAAATTTCCTGTCCATTTTTGATTAAAATGGGAGAAGGAAGAGGTGGATATTTCCCATTTAATTGCCGAATTTTTTTCCAGATGAGACGACTGCTAGTATCTTTTGTAATAGTGGAGGCAAACTGTATCCACGATTCCTTTTTGGCTTTTCTTCTAACTTGCCTAGCTTTTGACTTTAGTCTTTTATACTGAATTAGGTTGTTGGTAGTTGGGAACTTCCGGAACAGGTTCCAAGCTTTATTTTTTTCCCTTTTGGCATTGGTACAAGCTTCATTCCACCAGTGTTTAAGGTTTTTGTGTTTAAATGTGGAGGCTTGAGGTATTGCTTCGGAGGCAGTGGTCAGTATTTGTTTGGTAATATGCTCTGTGGCATCATCAATGGATTGTAGTTTGATCAATTGGCTATCAAAAGAAAGACGGGTTGAAAACTTTTTCCAATCTGCTCTGGAGAATTTCCATTTTGAGCGATTATCAGGATGTGATGTTTGAAGCGTTTGGATTCTGCATATGATTGGAAAGTGATCACTGTTGTGTGGGTCGTTTAATACTGTCCATTCTATACTGGGGTATAATATGGGGGAACAGAGAGTTAAATCAATTGCTGACATAGATCCAGAGGGAAGGTGAGTATAAGTATTTTCACCAGTGTTCAGTAATGTTATATTCAGTTGGTCTAGTATAGTCTCGATCAAGTGTCCTCTACTGTCCATGTGGTCTGATCCCCACAATGGATGATGCGCGTTGAAATCACCAAAGATACAAAAAGGTGGTGGTATCTGTCTTATAAGGTCTTCTAGTTCTTTAAACGTGCACATCTTGTTAGGTGGAAGGTACAGAGATACTAGAGTTAGAATTTGCCCAACTGATACACGTACGGCAATGGCTTCTAAGTGGGTTTGAAGCGGAATTTTTCTAGATGGTATTTTACAGTCAACTAGAATCGCGACGCCTCCGCGTGCGGATAATGAGGAGTTTCTATCTTTTCTGTAAAATGTAAAATTTCTGATTGATGGAATGACTTGTGGAGTTAGATTAGTCTCTTGTATGCAAACGGCTATAGGACCATATCGGGATATTAAATCATAGATGTCATCAGTATTGCTGCGTAAACCTCTACAATTCCATTGAACAATGTTCTGCATTATCGGGGTTTGAGGAGGGAAGGCGAGTCTGTCTGTTTCTTGTGAGTGGGTTGCTTTTGACGGTCGTATTTCATTTTATCTTTTCTAGGAAAATTGGGACTTCCGGAATCTGTACCCTCTTCTACGTCATCAGTTTCACCTGATGTAAATCCAGTCTCCATATCATCTTCTGCATGAAGATCAAGTACTGTTTCATCGTGTGTAGTTATATTTTCAGAGTCCATTCTATTTGAGTTTGCCTTTTGTGATTCACTGGCTTGTTGCCTTCGTGATTTATTTGACATTTTATCACATGATTTTATTTTAGGCGGAACTGTGATAGGGGTATTGCTTATTTCATCAACTACAACGGGTTTGCTGGTAGGTTGAGGTGTTGATAGCACAGATCGTGCCCACTCTGCAATGGATGTATTGGGCGGAATTGATACATCAGTTTGGGTTGAAACAGCTTGGCATTTTAGTGTAATAGCAGCGTACGTGGTTTTTGGGATAATTGACTTAATTTGCTTTCTTGCTTCTTGATATATGACCTTATTCTCTGTCTTGTACTTTTGTATTCTTTTTTCAATTTTCCAGAGTTCGCATGATTTTGAGTATGCTGGATGGTCATTCTTGCAATTTGGACATTCCGGAGCCTTTGCAGTGCACTCTGTTTGTGAATGGTTTTTTGACCCGCAGTTAGGACAAGTATTTTCGCCTCTACATGTTGTTTGGGAGTGACCAAACTTCTGGCACTTGAAACATCTTAAAGGGTTTGGAATGTATGGGCGGATACGGCAGTTTAGGTAGCCTGCTTTAACTGAGGTCGGCAAATTTGGTGTACTAAAGGTCAGTATAATATTACGTGTGGGAACAAGATTGTCATCCTTCTTTATCATAATTCTTCTTGCTTGAGTTACTTTCTGTTCTGCTAGTTCCACGACTATCTCCTCTTCAGTTACGTTCAACAAATCCCACTCACTTATTACTCCTTTTGAGGAGTTCAAGGTGTTATGTGGTGAGACTTTGATTGGGATTCCGCTTATAGATGTCATTTTTAATAAAAATTCTGAATGCCTTGCTTGAGTGGTCTCAATTAAGAGATCTCCTGATTGGAGCCTTTTCACCATTTTCGGTGTACCTGCTGCATTCTCCAGACATCTCTGGATGACAAAGGGAGAGAGTCTGCTTAGCGGCTGAGTCGATAAAGAATGTAAAATCAGAAAAGCTGGTGGTTCTGATTTGTTACAGTCTTTTTTCATTCTTTTTGCCAGATTGTAATCGTCTTCCATTCTTCGAGTCTCAGTATGTTGAGAGCCTGTCGGCTCTAGTGGTGGACATGTATCACAGTCCATTGTTGCTCCTTTTAGCCCTGGGAGTGAGCGCTTTTCCTCCCAGACTTCCAGCCCCGCCACGTGGAGGCAGGAGCGGTGCCACCTAGTGGCCAAGCGGTTGGAGAGGTTAGTTTGTTAGTGCAAAAAATTAATAAATATACTACGAAAAGAAAGGTAATTTTCCTTTCTGGGTTCTTACTTAGGATCTGTTAAGTACAGAACCACTTACAAAGAAATGAGTAGGAGAAAAGCACTGGAAAGAAAAATATAACTAAATCACTGGGAAAGAGCACTATATATCGCTTTGGAAAATCGCTTGGACACTATCGCTTGGCACTCGGGGCCTGCAGATAGTAGGTGTGAAGTGATGTAATTTGTGGCTTCATATATCGACTGTGTTCGTATATATTGCTCATCCAGGGAGATAAAAGATTGAAATTTTACCCAGTTGGCTTGAGAGAACTTCCATTTCCTGCACAGTTTGAATAATGGTTGTTGTGCAGTGAGCAGATCAAAAATAATCGGAAAATTGGTATTGGTATTGGTATTGGTGTTTAAAGGCACAAGGGCAGCTAAGGCCAAAATGTGCCAGGTCCTACATTATTATTCTAAGGTATATGTTCTATTTTGGCATCATAGGCATTCATATATATGTATTTCCTTCAGAAATGTATAGAGTGTAGCTAGGTTAGCACTATTGCCAATCATATGGTTAAGCGATAACGGTTCTTGTAGTTGTGATTGAGAGTGGAAAATTCTTCTGAAAGGAGAGTAGTGAGGACAATCTAAAAGTATATGTTTGACTGTAAGCGGTAGTGAACAATGCGTGCATCGAGGTGGGTCATCCCCCATGAGTAGAAACACATGGGTTAGATGAGTATGTCCAATCCTTAGTCTTGCTAGAACAACTTCTTCCTGTCTATTTTGTCTAAAGCTGGAAATCCATAACGCAGGTTCTTTTTTGATTTGGAGCAACTTGTTATTACTTTGTGCCTTCCATATTTCTGACCACTGAAACATATAGACTTTTTTTATATGCCTCAAATAATCTCTATATGGAACTTTATAATTTGCTGGTGTTGTACTGTTTGGATTTTTGGCTGCCTGATCTGCTCTCTCATTGCCTAAGATACCAGAATGCCCTGGAATCCAGCAGAATTTCACTTTGTGATTCCTACTTCGTAGGTGGTTTAAGTATCAAATGATTTGTTTTTCAATTGGTTGTGATATTGAAAACTGATTAGCCAAAGCAGACACTGCACTCAATGAATCAGTATATATTATACTGCTAGTATTGTGGATAGTGTTAATATTCTGTAAGGCTAGTTTAATTGCATATAACTCAGCAGTATAACTGCTACATTCAACTGGTAGTGATATGGAGACTGTAAAAGATGGAAAGACAGCTGCGGCACCAACTGTAGAATCTGTTTTTGAGCCATCTGTATATATTTGGTAGCTTTGTATATTGTTGAGGGCATGTTCTTTATGTAGTTGTTTGATATTTTCATTTGCCAGGGAGTTCTTTGCCCATTGCTGAAAGTGCGTATCACAGTGAGGGAGATTTACAGACCAGGGTGGATCAGGAATATCGCTTTCTTTAAGTATGTTATCAAAATCAATATTCCAGGTGTGAAGCAAATCTTTTAGTCTCATGCCAGTTGGTCTATTTTCATTCGGTTTACTGTTATAGAACGTTGTCCACTCAGGGTTAGAAAGCAATGGTCGAATGGGATGGTCTGGAAGGCTCTGAATTTTAGCTGCATAATTTAGAAGCAACATTTTCCTTCGAAGGTGAAGTGGAGGTTCGTGTGCCTCTACATACAGACTCTGAACAGGGGATGTTCTAAATGCGCCGAGAGCAGTTCGAAGGGCACTGTGTTGGATGGTATTAAGTCTGATTAATGCGCTTTTCCTAGCTGAATCATATACAATAGCACCGTAGTCTAAACGAGATCTGATAATAGCACGATACAAATGTAATAGAGTGTATCTATCAGCTCCCCATGTCATAGCAGAAATGGACCTAAGTATATTAAGTTTCTTTAGACAGACAGTTCGGAGGTATGTGATATGTGAAACAAAGTTCAGTTTGGTGTCCAATATTAGGCCTAAAAAACGGAAATTACTGGTGAGAGGGATCAAATGGTTTTTTAATCTGAGTTCTGGTTCTGGGTGTAGCTTACGTTTTTTGCAAAAGTGAACTGCAATTGTTTTTTGACCTGATAAACGATATCCATTCTGCATTGCCCATGCCTCCAAATTATTTATAGAGAGTTGGAGCTGTCTTTCAATGGTCTGTATATTTTGGGAACGGCAAGATATAGTTAGATCATCAGCATACATATATAGTTCTACAGTATTTGGGATGTTGTGTGTTATGGTGTTCAGTCTAAGTGAAAAAAGGGTGGAGCTCAGTACTGATCCTTGCGGGATACCTTCTTCTTGAGTGTAGGACCGGGAAAGTACAGATTGATAGCGGACCTGAAAGGTTCTGTGTTGAAGAAAATTTTGAACGAATTCTGGTAAGTGTCCTCGCAATCCTATGGAATGAAGTTCTCTCAATATGCCATACCTCCAGGTAGTGTCGAAAGCCTTTTCTATATCGAGACTTACCATTACAAGATGTTCATTTTTGACGTAAGCATTGCGGATGTTAGTCTCGGCTTTCACCATTAGATCCAAAGTGCATCTGTTCTGTCGGAAACCAAACTGATTGTTGTTCATCAGTGCTTTAGTTTCAAGAACCCAGGTAAGCCGTCTATGTATCATTCTTTCTAGGATTTTACTTAGGCAGCTGGTTAGAGAAATAGGTCGGTAATTTTCTGGAAGTGTGTGATCTTTTCCTGGTTTAGGAAAGGCTAAAATGATGGAATGATGCCAGGAAGATGGATATGTACCTTCAAGAAAAATCCGATTATAGAAAATTAATAGTAAATTCAATGCCGTACTGTTTATATGTTTCAGCATTACATAATATATACCATCAGGTCCAGCTGCACTGTTGGGTGATCTATTTAGTGCTGTTTGCAGTTCAAATAGGTTAAACGGTTGATTATAGGCAATATATTGGGTAGTATGGAATTTTATTTTGTACCTTTCAGCCGAAGCTTTGATTTTAAGGAAGGAGTTGTCATATGCTGACGTGGCAGATGTTTGGTAGAAATTCTCTGCAAGGGTGTTAGCTATTTCTTGTTCAGAAGAAATTTCCTGTCCATTTTTGATTAAGATGGGAGAAGGAAGAAGTGGATATTTCCCATTTAATTGCCGAATCTTTTTCCAGATGAGACGACTGCTAGTATCCTTTGTAATAGTGGACGCAAACTGTATCCATGATTCCTTTTTAGTTCTTCTTCTAATTTGTCTAGCTTTTGACTTTAGCCTTTTATATTGAATTAGGTTGTTGGTAGTTGGGAACTTCCGGAACAGATTCCAAGCTTTATTTTTTTCCTTTTTGGCATTGGTACAAGCTTCATTCCACCAGTGTTTAAGGTTGTTGTGTTTACATGTGGAGGCTTGAGGTATTGCTTCGGAGGCAATGGTCAGTATTTGCCTGGTAATATGTTCTGTGACATCATCAATGGGTTGTAGTCTGATCAATTGACTATCAAAAGAAAGACGGGTTGAAAACTTTTCCCAATCTGCTCTGGAGAATTTCCATTTTGAGCGATTATCAGGGTATGATGTTTGAAGCGTTTGGATTCTGCATATGATTGGAAAGTGATCACTATTATGTGGGTCGTTTAATACTGTCCATTCTATACTGGGATATAATATGGGGGAACAGAGAGTTAAATCAATTGCTGACATAGATCCAGTGGGAAGGTGAGTATAAGTATTTTCACCAGTGTTCAGTAATGTTAGATTCAATTGGTCTAGTATCATCTCGATCAAGTGTCCTCTATTGTCCATGTGGTCTGATCCCCACAATGGATGATGCGCATTGAAATCACCAAGGATACAAAAAGGTGGTGGTATTTGTCTTATAAGGTCTTCTAGTTCTTTAAACGTGCACATCTTGTTAGGTGGAAGGTACAGAGATACTAGAGTTAGAATTTGCCCAACTGATACACGTACAGCAATGGCTTCTAAGTTGGTTTGAAGCGGAACGTTTCTAGAAGGAATTTTACAGTCAACTAGAATAGCGACGCCTCCACGTGCAGATAATGAGGAGTTTCTATCTTTTCTGTAAAATATAAAATTTCTGATTGATGGAGTTACTTGTGGAGTTAGATTAGTCTCTTGAATACAAATGGCTATAGGACTGTATCGGGAGATTAAATCATAGATGTCATCGGTATTGCTGCGTAAACCTCTACAATTCCATTGAACAATGTTCTGCATTATCGGGGTTTGAGGAGGGAAGGCGAGTCTGTCTGTTTCTTGTGAGTGGTTTGCTTTTGACGGTCATATTTCATTTTATCTTTTTTAGGAAAATTGGGACGTCCGGGATCTGTACTCTCTTCTACGTCATCAGTTTGACCTGATGAAAATCCAGTCTCCATATCATCTTCTGCATGAAGATCAAGTACTGTTTCATCGTGTGTAGTTATATTTTCAGAGTCCATTCTATTTGAGTTTGCCTTTTGTGATTCAGTGGCTTGTTGCCTTCGTGATTTATTTGACATTTTATCACATGATTTTATTTTAGGCGGAACTGTGATAGGGGTATTGCTTATTTCATCAACTACAACGGGTTTGGTGGTAGGTTGAGGTGTTGATAGCACAGATCGTGCCCATTCTGCAATGGATGTATTTGGCGGAATTGATACATCAGTTTGGGTTGAAACAGCTTGGCATTTTAGTGTAATGGCAGCGTACGTGGTTTTTGGGATAGTTGACTTTATTTGCTTTCTTGCTTCTTGATATGTGACCTTATTCTCAGTCTTGTACTTTTGTATTCTTTTTTCAATTTTCCAGAGTTCGCATGATTTTGAGTATGCTGGATGGTCATTTTTGCAATTTGGACATTCCGGAGCCTTTGCAGTGCACTCTGTTTGTGAATGGTTTTTTGACCCGCAGTTAGGACAAGTATTTTCGCCTCTACATGTTGTTTGGGAGTGACCAAACTTTTGGCACTTGAAACATCTTAAAGGATTTGGAATGTATGGGCGGATACGGCAGTTTAGGTAGCCTGCTTTAACTGAGGTCGGCAAATTTGGTTTGGTTTGGTTTGGTTTTGGTTTTATTGGCGCATTAGCTACTAAGGCTATAATGCGCCAAGACCATGTCATTTATAAAATAATTTAAACTTTCAGTGACCTAATTAGTTAGGTCACTATGTCAAGAAGTATAAGAAAAATGTAGATTTTATAAACGAGTAAAAATATTTATTGACTTTAAAAATCTAAAAATAGCAGACACATTGTCATTGTCGGATAAAATCTGACTGAGTGTATATGGCTCAGTCAGATGATTAAAAGCGGTAAGACGGATACTGCTAAAAACTGGAAATTCGATTAAAATGTGTCTAATTGATAAAACTGTGCCACAAGACTCACACATAGGAGGGTCATCAGCCCTCAGCAAAAATGAATGAGTTAAATGACTGTGTCCTATGCGGGTCCGGGCAAGAACAACTTCCTCCTTACGATTCCTGCGCAGACTAGACTGCCACGGTTCAATTAAAGGCTTTATACGGTATAGTTTATTCCCAGTCTGTCCATTCCACAACTCCTGCCATTGGGAATGTATCTTCTCGTGTATTATTTGCCTGTAGTCTGTATAGGGGACTGACAGGCAGAGATTATTATTAGGGATTGCTGATTTGGCTGCGGTGTCAGCCAAATCATTTCCCCTAATCCCAATGTGGCTGGGAATCCAGCAGAAGCGGATGTCATATTCGCGATCATGGAGAACGTGAATCTTCTGCTGAATGCTAGACAGAACCGGGTGAGGATTATACCTCACGGATATTAAAGCCTGTAACACACTGAGAGAGTCAGAATATAAAATGAACCGTTGGTATTGGCATTCACTAATGTGATCCAAGGCTAACTTTATAGCGTGCAGCTCTGCAGTAAATATGCTGCATTCAGAAGGAATCTGCTCCGAAGTAGTGCTGTCTCTAAAGACAGCAGCAGATCCCACATATGATTCCGCCTTCGAGCCGTCTGTGTAGACTGGCGCGAAGTCAGAATGTTCAGCTCGGTGTGCTGAAAAAAGCTGCAGGTAGACAGACGATGGAGTGTCCGACTTACCCCAATTTCTAAGGGACAAGTCACATGCCGGGACATGAGCATGCCAGGGTGGAAGGGGTTGCTTTGGTGTTTGGGCAACCCTGTCTACCTTTATATTAAGTTCTTTGAGTAGCTCTTGGACACGAATACCAAAAGGACGATTGGCAGTCTTACGGGTGTTGTACAAATTTTCCCATCGCGGCTCAAAAACGGTTAGCCACGTAGGGTGGTCTGGCAGGGATTTCAGTTTTAGAGCGTAGTTTAGAGACAACTGCTTACGTCGAAGCAATAATGGCGGTTCGTTTGCTTCGACGTATAAGCTCTGGACAGGAGATGTGCGATATGCTCCAATAGCGGTACGGAGAGCCAGATGATGGACAGGATCGAGCCAACGAAGTACACTGTCTCTGGCCGAATTGTATACCAGGGACCCGTAATCCAGTCTGGATCGTACAAGTGCACGATAGATGCGTAGTAGGGTGCATCGATCCGCACCCCAAGATGTTGAGGAAAGAGAGCGCAGAATATTTAGCCCTCTTGTGCACTTTGTGCGGAGTTGACGGATGTGATCCAGAAAGGTCAGCTTTTTATCGAATACGAGTCCCAAGAATTTTGTGTCCGCTGCTATTGGAATTACATTTTGTCCGAGCTTTAATTCAGGTTCAGGATGAAGATTACGCTTACGACAAAAGTGTACGCAAACGGTCTTCTCCGGCGAGAACCTGAAGCCATTAGCAAGAGCCCAGGAGTTGAGGCGATCAATAGCTTTCTGCAGTTGTCTTTCAATAACCCTCATGTTGCATGACTGACAAAATATGCTAAAGTCATCAACATAGAGGGCACAGTTTACAGTTGGAGGAAGTTGTTCTGTGATGGAATTCACTTTGATGGCAAAAAGCGTGACACTTAGTACTGATCCTTGTGGTACTCCCTCCTCTTGGCTGAAGGAACGAGACAGTGAGGATCCCACACGAACTTGGAAGGATCGATTGGCTAAAACGTTTTTAATAAAAATGGGGAGTTGCCCCCTAAGGCCAAGGCTATGCAGATCTTTCAAGATGCCAAATCTCCAAGTTGTGTCATACGCTTTCTCCATGTCAAAGAACACCGACACCAAGTGTTCACGTTTTAGGAAAGCATCCCGGATGGATGCTTCCAATCTAATAAGATGGTCCAGAGTGGACCGGTTCCTTCGGAAGCCGCACTGTATGTTGGAGAGAAGGTCATTTGATTCTAAGTACCATATTAAACGAGAATTAACCATTCTCTCCAGGATTTTGCACAGACAGCTAGTCAGAGCAATAGGACGATAGTTGGTGGTGACTTTTGGATCCTTTCCTGGCTTAGGGAAGGCAAGAACGATTGCCTTTCGCCAGGAATCCGGAAACTGCCCTTCAGTAAAGATTCTGTTATACAGAAAGAGCAGACAATCCATAGATTTTGGTGAAAGATGTTTAATCATGTCGTAATGGATGCCATCTGGTCCAGCAGCACTTGCTTTGGAAAGAGCGAGGGCTCTTTTCAGTTCCTGAATAGTAAAATCCCCGTTGTAGGGATAGAGGCCCTTGGACTTAAAATTAAGTGCTTCTCTTTCCAGTTTATGTTTCAGGACCAGGAACTCTGGGGAGTATGAGGATGTTGCGGAGATGTTGGAGAATGTTTCCCCAAGAGCATTGGCTATTGCAGTTGGATCTGCAATAGCGCATCCATTATAATCTAAGATTGAAGAAGGGTGGGATGTATATTTTCCCTTCATTTTCCGGATTTTATCCCAGACTACCTTAGAGTTGGTAGACTGGTTAATAGATGATGTAAAACGGATCCACGATTCCTTTTGACTCTGACGACGGATGTAGCGTGCTTTGGCTCGTGCACGTTTGAAGGCTATAAGGTTGTTCGTGGTAGGATATCGGCGAAATATCCCCCACGCTTTGTTTTGAGCCTTTTTGGCTGCTGTGCATTGTGAATTCCACCAAGGTTTGGGAAATGGTGGAAACCGGGCTGATGTTTTTGGGACAGCAGTAGCAGCTGCGTGGACAATGATTTCTGTGATGTACGTTACTGCGTCATTGATAGGCTCCTGACTGACTGTACTGAGTTCAAAATTTGCCTGATGTTGGAAGGCAGTCCAGTCAGCCTGATCAAACTTCCACCGTGGTAACCTAAAAGGAAGACACGGTCTCCCACTGTGTAACAAGGTTATCACAGGGAAGTGATCACTTCCGTATGGATTCTCCTCCACTTCCCAGGTGAGTGAAGGGAGTAGAGAAGGGGAGCAGATAGAGAGATCAATGGCAGAAAAAGTACGGGTAGGCATATGGAAGAAGGTGTTTGTTCCAGTATTTAGAAGGGAAAGGTCATTGTCATTGAGCATACGCTCTATGACTCGTCCCCTTCCGTTGATATTAGCACTACCCCACAAGGTGTTATGTCCGTTAAAATCCCCGAGAAGTAAGGAAGGGGGAGGCAGCTGCGTTAGAAGATCATCAAGGTCTGCCTGGGAGATGTCAGTCCCAGGTGGCAAATAAATAGAGCAGACCGTTATTAAAAATCCCACTGTAAGGCGAATTGCAACAGCCTCTATGCTGGTTGTAATTAGCAAGGGCTGAACTGGGGTCTGATTACCCACAAGGATAGCCACTCCTCCATGAGCAGGACCATCCGCAATTCTATCCTTACGAAAGATTGTGATGTTATGCAGGGTGGGATCATCATTTGCCTTTAGATAAGTCTCCTGCAAGCAAAAGCAAACTGGCTCGTGCTTTTGCAGGAGGGCCTTGATGTCATCAGTATTTCGCCGGAATCCACGACAATTCCATTGTAGGAATTTAGCCATTATTTTGGCTTGGTGGGTCCATCAGGCGGCTTCCGAGGTGCTGAGGGCTTACTTTTATCAGTCTTGGCTTTGTCTTTTTTGGGGAAGAATGGACGATGTCCCGTGTCCATTTCTTCCTCCGCAAAGAGTTCCAAGACTGATTCATCCTGTACCTCCTTGTTCTCTACATCCATTGTTTCTGGTATTACGGGTGACTCTTCAGAACGTTTTTGCTCTTTTTTACCACTTGGTTTTGGTAGTGGTGGAGCACTAGGAGGTACGGATATAGGAGTGGCAACTGATTGTGTTTTTTTGGTGGGCTTTTGTGAATTTAATAAATAGCGTGCAATCGGAGTGAATGACTCTTTCGGTGGTATAGTCATCTCAGTTTGAGTACCGATAGTGCACTTGGCAGAAACCTTCTGAGCATAGGAAGGTTTCCCGCTATTTATTGGTTCGATACGTTTTCTGGCCTCTGGGTAGGAGATATTCAGCTCTGTTTTCAGTTTTTGGATTTCTTTTTCATCCTTCCACCGCTGGCTGTTGTTGTATTTGGGTTTTCTGGCACAAGGGCCTCTTGGGCCATATTGTGCCTGTTCGATATTTGCTTATCACAAATTTCTCATGTTATTGTGATCATAGGCTATTATAGAGATTTATCTGTTTCAAATAAGTAAACAGTTCCTCCAAATTTGCATCATTGCCAAGAATCTGCAATAAGGTTATCGGTTCCTTCAAATGGGACAGGGAGGTAAAGGTTGATTTTCTGGTAGTTGAAAGTTGGGGACATTCAATGAGAATATGATATATTGTCAACTGTGACTGGCAGAACAAACACTGAGGAGGGTTCTCTCCCATAAGCAAATACAGATGAGTTGGATGTGAGTGTCCGATGCGGAGCCTTGCTAGAATTACTTCTTGCCGCCTGCTTTTCCTGATACTAGATGTCCACAATTTTGGCTCTTTTTTTATCTGCAACAGTTTATTATTTATTTGAGCTTTCCATAGGTCAGACCATTGCTTCCTACATGATGTTTCAATGATGGATTTGTAGTCGGTGTAGGGCACTGTTTGTTGCCTGGAAGTGCTTGAGTCAGGGTGTTTAGCAGCGGCGTCCGCTTGTTCATTACCTGGAATGCCTGCATGACCAGGTATCCAGCAGAAGGTAACCTTCTGGTTGGCTTTTTTACAGTAAAATAACTTGGACCGTATCTCTTTAAGAATCGGATGAGAGGGCGGCATGGTAGTTTGAATGGCAGTGATTGCGCTTAAGGAGTCTGTGTATATCATAGATTGCTTTATACAGCTGTTGTGTATTTTATCTAGAGCTAGTTTAATAGCAAATAATTCTGCAGTATAGATAGTACATTCCGTAGGAAGAGACACAGCATCTGAAAAGGTAGAAGAAACTGCTGCAGCACCAACGGCTGCATCTGTTTTGGAGCCATCAGTATAGATAGGTACTTTATCTGAGTTTTCCAACAAATGAGTTTTATGGAGCTGTTGATAGTTTATATTTGCCACAGAGGATTTTCCCCATCTGGAAAAGGAATTGTCGCAGAGAGGTGAGAATTCAGTCCAGGGAGTTTCAGGAGTAGCAAGGTCTTGGAATATGTTGTGAAATTTAAGATCCCAACTGATCGTGAGTTCTTGCAATCGAATCCCTGCGGGGCGGTTTTCATTAGGCTTACTGTGATATAATTCAACATATTGAGGATCAAACAGGTACTGCCAGCTAGGGTGGAATGGCATGCTTTTAATTTTTGCTGCATAATTACACAATAAGGATTTTCTCCTGAGATTCAAAGGGGGTTCATTTGCCTCAATATACAGGCTGTGGACCGGAGATGTTCTGAAGGCTCCCACAGCTGTCCTAAGAGCACTATGCTGTATGGTGTTTAGACGTAATAGTGAACTCTTCCTAGCGGAGTCATAGACAGGTGATCCATAATCTAATCGTGATCTTATTAAAGCTCTATACAGATGAAGGAGAGAGCTTCTGTCAGCACCCCAGGACTTAGCAGAGACTGCTCTCAGGATGTTCAGTTTTTTTAGACATGTAGTTCGAAGGAAAGCAATATGGGAAGCAAAATTAAGTTTGTTATCTAAATATAACCCCAACAGACGGAAATTGTTAGTGACAGGAATCAGGTTGTTTTTTAAAAATATTTCGGGATCCGGGTGAAGTTTGCGTTTTTTACAAAAATGAATTGCGCTAGATTTCTTTTCTGATAGGGAATAGCCATTCCGCAATGCCCATGATTCAATTTTAGCGATGGAAATTTGGAGTTGTCTTTCAATGGTGTTCATGGTTTGGGATTGACAAGAAACAACGAGGTCATCAGCGAACATATATGATTCTACTGTATTAGGTACATCCTGTGTCATGTTTGTAATTCTTATTGAAAATAACGTCGGACTAAGAATGGACCCCTGAGGAACACCCTCCTCTTGTACAAATGATTTAGATAAATTGTTCATGTATCTAACCTGAAATGTTCTGTGGCATAGGAAGTTTTCTATAAAGTGGGGTAAATGACCTCTCAAGCCAAAAGAATGAAGATCTTGAAGTACACCGTATCGCCAGGTGTTATCAAAGGCTTTCTCAATATCAAGATTGATCATGACCAGATGTTGTCCCCTTATGAAGGCATTTCGTATGTTTGCTTCTGCTTTTATCATTACATCTAACGTGGACCGGTTCTTTCGAAACCCGTACTGATTATTATTTTGCAAGTTGTTAGTTTCCAGGAACCACGTTAGCCGCCTGTGAACCATTTTTTCCAAGACTTTGCCTAAGCAGCTGGTCAGTGAAATCGGCCTGTAATTATGTGGAAAGCTGCGATCCTTTCCTGGCTTTGGAAAGGCTAGTATAATTGAGTGACGCCAGGAGTTTGGGTAAATATTTTCTAGAAATATTCGATTGTAATATTTTAACAATGCCCTTTTTGTTCTGTTGTTTAGTTGGCTTATCATGATGTAGTAGATCCCATCTGGACCAGCAGCACTACTGGAAGTTTTATTGAGCGCCCCTAAAAGTTCTGTTAATGTAAATGGCTGGTTGTACGGGTGTGAAACTCTAGTGGAGAAATTGATCTTATGCTGCTCTGATGATTTTTTAATTTTCTGAAAGATTGGGTTGTAGGTGGATACACTTGATATACTGGCAAATGATTCGGCTAAGGCATTTGCAATTTCTGCCGGTGAGGACAACTCCTTTCCTTTCCAGTTTAATATTGAGGCTGGGGACTGGATATATTTGCCATCAATTGTTTGTATTTTCTTCCAGATGAGTCTGATATCTGTGTCCTTGTTTATACTAGAGGAAAAGCTAAGCCATGCTTCTCTTTTTGCCTTCCTTCTTATTTGGCGGAACTTAGCTTTCATTTTTTTAAAACTAATTAGGTTACTGGTTGTGGGGAATTTGCGGAACAAATTCCAAGCCCTATTTTTTTCCTGTTTAGCGTATGTACAATCCGGATTCCACCAGTAATTATTGTGTTTGCGTTTCCCAGGCAAGGACTTTGGTATTGTAGAGTTGGCGGCTTGTAATATTTGATTCGTTATATGTTGTGTGACATAATCTATGGGTTGAAGTTGAATTATTTCATCATCTAACTGAACATTTGAAGCATATTCATTCCAGTGTGCCCTACGAAATTTCCATTTGGTGCGACCCGGCAAAGGGGGGTTTACCCGTGTTTGCAGCTTGCAGAGAATTGGTAGATGATCACTATTTAGTGGATTTTCAAGAACAGACCACTCCGTATTAGTACATATGGAGGGAGAGCAGATTGAAAGGTCTATAGCACTCATGGATCCTGTTGAAAAATGTATATAGGTAGGCTCTCCAGTATTCAAAAGGGTAAGTTGGCACACATCGAGAAGATTTTCTATTTGTTTACCTCTTTTGTCGATTGTTGGAGATCCCCACAGCGAGTGATGAGCATTGAAGTCTCCGAGTAAATAGAAAGGAGGTGGTAGCTGGTCTATTAGATTTTCTAGATTTTCTGAGGAGATTGAGGAATTTGGGGGAAGATATATAGATGCTATTGTAATAGTCATGCCAATTTCTGCGCGCATTGCCACTACCTCAAAAGGAGTCTGAAGAGCAACAGGTTTAGATGGAATATTATTTCTAACAAGAACTGCCACGCCTCCACGAGCTGGCGAGTCGATACTCCTATCTCTTCTGAACATGGTATAATTTTTAATGGTAGGACACACTTGTGGATTTAAATAGGTTTCTTGTAATGATATACATGCTGGTTCATAGCGGTTTACGAGATCATGCAAGTCATCTTTTACATTACGAAAGCCTCTACAATTCCACTGAAGAATTCTTTCCATTATGCGTTCTTGTTAGTTGTTTTTGCTTCTGACAGTTTTTTGGTTGTAGCTTGTTTATACCTCTCTATTTTTCCTTTGTCTTTCTTAGGAAAGAAAGGACGTGTTGTGTCTATCTCATCAGTTGCATGGAGTTCTAAAATTCCATCATCTGAATTTTTCTCCTGATCAATATCCATTTCCGTTGAAATCCGTGGATGCACTATTGGGGTTTCTGTAGCTTTTGGTTTCATTGTTGACGCATCGGCTGGAATGGAGATTGGAGTATTGCTGGCTTGTTCAGTTGTTTGTTGTGAAGGACACTCTTTGGGAGAAGTGAGTATGGATCGTGCCCAATTCGCGATAGATGTATTAGGAGGAACTGTAACGTCCGTTTGGATACTTACTGATTGCACCTGTTTGGCAGCTGTGGCATACGTACGCTTTGGCTCCATTTTGATTATTTCTCTTCTCGCCTCTGAATAAGTGACTTTGTTTTCCACTTTATATTTCTGTATTTTTTTCCCTTGCTTCCATAGTTCGCATATTTTGGAGAAAGCTGGGTGATTCCCTTTACAATTTGGGCAATTAGGAGTGGTAGCATTGCAATCGGATTGGTTGTGGTCTTTCGATCCACAGTTAGGACATATTGCCTCACCTCTACATGCAGTCTGAGAGTGTCCATATTTTTGGCACTTATAGCACCTGATTGGGTTTGGGATGTAGGGTCGGACACGGCAATGGAGATAGCCTGCTTTGACAGATGTTGGTAAGATGGGAGAGCTAAAAGTGAGGATTATGCTCCTTGTTGGAATGAGAGTACCATCTTTACGAGTCATGATTCTCCTGGCTTGGATGACTTTTTGTTCTCGTAGCTCTTTGACTATTTCCTCCTCTGATACGGTTAATAAGTCCCATTCTGCAATTACTCCCTTGGAGGAATTTAAGGTGGCATGGGGAGTGACTTTTATGGGATGTCCGCCGAAAGTTGTCAGATTTAATAGCTTTGCAGAATGCTGGGATTTCATGGTCTCTACCAGAAGATCCCCAGACTGGAGTCGCCTTACTGATTTTGGTGAACCTGCGACAGCCTCTAAGCATTTTTGCACAAGGAATGGGGACAATTTACTCAAAGGCTGGTCTGATGTAGAGTGCAGTATGAGAAATGCTGGTATCTCCTCTTGAGGATTTGTTTTCAACCTCTTGGGTTGGGAGAAGTCATCATCGGTGTGTTTTGTCGCTAGTTTTGAGCTCGGAGGCTCTAAAGGTGGGAACGTATTGTTATCCATCTTTGCTCCTTTCAGCCCCGGGAGAGTGGATTTCTTCTCCCAGGTTACCGGCCCCGCCACGGGGAGGCAGGAGCAGTGCCGCTAGAGTGACCAAGCGGTATAAAAGTTAGTATATTAGTTTAAATGAAAAAAAGAAAGGTGATTTGCCTTTCTGAAACTTACTTACAGATCGTAAGTCTAAGTTTACTAGTATTTAATGAAAACGTAAGAAAACTTTTTTAACTGAACAAAACTGCAGCTTCGAGAAAAACGCTCTAGAAATCACTGAGAATCGCTTGATCACTATAACGCTTGGCACCCGGGGCCTCCACCGCTGGCATGCTCGAGAATAGGCGGGGTGCTCTCCTTGGCAATTAATACAGATCGGTTTTGAAGCTGAACATTCCTTGCTCTCGTGGTCTTTAACACCACATCGAGCACAGGCAGGGTTACCACGACAAGATGTTTGTGAGTGGCCGTATTTTTGGCATCTAAAACACCTCAGTGGGTTTGGGATGTAAATCCTCACTGGGCAGTTTAGATAGCCTGCCTTGATGGAACTTGGAGGCCTTGGGGTATTGAACGTGAGGATAAGAACTCGGGTAGGGACGAGATTCCCATCCTTTCGTATCGATATTCTTTTCACAGCTGTCACTCCTTGGTCTTTCAATTCAGAGCAGATCTCTTCTTCAGAAACATGAAGAAGGTCCCACTCTGATATAACACCACGTGAAGAGTTCAGAGTTTTGTGGGGGGTTACGGTGATAGGTATTCCCCCTATGGATGTAGAGTTTAAGAATTTTTCAGCTTGTTTTGTGCTGGAAGCTTCAACTAAAAGATCGCCAGAACGCAGTCGTTTAACGGATTTTGGTGACCCTGCCAACCCTTCTAATCCTTTCTGGATAAAGAAGGGTGACATCTTTCCAATTGACTGTTCTCCGATGGAATGGAGAATGAGGAAGAGCGGTGTCACTGATGGTGTTGGTGTATCCTCAGTTCTGGCTCTTTTTGCAGAGGTGTTTTCTTTTTCATCTTCTCGATTAGGTAGGGGCCTTGTTGGGGCCCCAGAAGAAAGGGGATTTAAATTACTCATATGAGTAAAGAGAAAATGTCTGATGCCTAAGTACCTCACCCACCACGGAGCCCTACTAGGGGACGCCCACTCGTGAACTAGCAGGTACTGCGTACACGAATGGGACGCCGAGTTCGCTTAGAACACCATACCCACGTTACCAATAAGTCTTTATCCCGTCCCAGGACCATAGGGAGGGAGACTTATTGGAACGCAGTTGACCCTAGCAGTATAAAACCACCCGCCGATTGATCCCAGTCGGGCCGGTCCGGGACCACCCGTCTTGTCGAAGCAGGGGCCAAAGTGGTGTATTGAAGCTGGGCCCCTCAACCACCAGGATCCCCCTTTCCGCTTCCACGGGTCGCGGCGCACGGCTGCACACGCCGGATTTCAAAGATGTAACCCTGAAACCAAGGTATGGGCGTTAGATCCCAGTGATGCTAATCTGGAAACCCAGCAGCGTCACTGGGAGGTCCCCTCACCACGTACAGGTGCCCACGTTGAGGGGGGCAAATTTGGTGTATTAAAGGTCAGTATAATGTTACGTGTGGGAACAAGTTTGTCATCCTTCTTTATCATAATTCTTCTTGCTTGAGTTACTTTCTGTTCTGCTAATTCCACGACTATCTCCTCTTCAGTTACGTTCAACAAATCCCACTCACTTATTACTCCTTTTGAGGAGTTCAAGGTGTTATGTGGTGAGACTTTGATTGGGATTCCGCTTATAGATGTCATTTTTAATAAAAATTCTGAATGCCTTGCTTGAGTGGTCTCAATTAAGAGATCTCCTGATTGGAGCCTTTTCACCATTTTCGGCGTACCTGCTGCATTCTCCAGACATCTCTGGATGACAAAGGGAGAGAGTCTGCTTAGTGGCTGCGTCGATAAAGAATGTACAATCAGAAAAGCTGGTGGTTCTAATTTGTTACAGTCTTTTTTCATTCTTTTCGCCAGATTGGGATCGTCTTCCATTCTTCTAGTCTCAGTATGTTGAGAGCCTGTCGGCTCTAGTGGTGGACATGTATCACAGTCCATTGTTGCTCCTTTTAGCCCTGGGAGTGAGCGCTTTTCCTCCCAGACTTCCAGCCCCGCCACGTGGAGGCAGGAGCGGTGCCACCTAGTGGCCAAGCGGTTGGAGAGGTTAGTTTGTTAGTGCAGAAAATTAATAAATATACTAGGAAAAGAAAGGTAATTTTCCTTTCTGGGTTCTTACTTAGGATCTGTTAAGTACAGAACCACTTACAAAGAAATGAGTACGAGAAAAGCACTGGAAAGAAAATATAACAAAATCACTGGGAAAGAGCACTATATATCGCTTTGGAAAATCGCTTGGACACTATCGCTTGGCACTCGGGGCCAATCGGAAAATGATCACTGCCCAAGGAGTCATCTATAACAGACCATTCCATGATTGGAAACAGAATCGGGGAACATATTGCTAGATCGATTGTAGAAGTTTGTCCAGTTGGTAATTGTATGTGTACCTACTCTGACAGTGAGTAGAGGAACCAATATTAAGAACAGTATAAGGTTTTGCTTATCTAGAAAAGTTTGTTAGGCGGCCATACGTATCTAATTTTGTTGATCCCCCTTAAGGGGTGGTGGCCATTGAAATCGCCCAACAGACAGACAGGGGATGGTAATTGCATTAGCAGGTTTTCAAGATCTTGGTAAGAGAAGGTATGACTTGGTGGGAGATAGACTGATGCTAGTGTTAACGCAATCTGGGCTATCAAACGTACGGCAATAACTTCAGTATCAGTTTGCAAAACAATTTGTTTGGTTGGGATCTTTGACCTGGCCAAGATGGCCACGCCTCCACGGGCAGCATTTGAAGTACTACAAACTTGTCGACAGATGGCATAGTTCTTTATGTTGGTGGAAATTTGAGAAGTTATATAGGTTTCCTGTAGAAAGAAACCAACTGGAGAGTAGCGGTTAATCAAGACTTGAATATCATTAAGGTTGCTACGAAATCCTTTGCAATTCCATTGTAGAATATAAGGCATTACTGCTGTTTAGTAGAAGAAGCTGTATCTGACTGTTTTGTTTTTTAATGTGACTGGCTTGTGACGTTCAGGCTTTGGTTTGTCTTTTTTGGAGAAGAATGGTCGACCGGTGTTCATTTCTTCCGCGTGTATTTCTAAGATAGGTGCTTGTTTGGATGAATGGAGTGTATCCATAGACGTTTCTTGGATATTCTTTTTTAAATGTGAGCTTCGATTATTCGATGTAGAAGCAATCACTGGGGGAGGAGAAGGAGATGTTGCTGGTACCGTAAGTGCAATATTATTTGCCGGGTTCAACTGCTTAGGGATATTGGACTGTTGCTGGGAGAGAACAGCCTGAGCCCAGTCAGAGATTAAAGTGTTTGAAGGGACTGTAACATCAGTTTAGGTGACCACTGATTCATACTTTGCGCAATACTAGCGTATGTATTGTTTAGCCATACTGGGAGCAATTACTTTTCTAGCTTCTTGAAAACTTATTTTGTTTTCAATTTTATATTTCCATTTGTCGCATGACCCTGAATAAGCAGGATGGTTGCCTTTCCAGTTGGGGTGGACCATTTCTTTTGCTGAGCAATCACTTTGAGTGTGATCAGAGGACCCACAATTGGGGCAAACTTGATTTCCTCTTAATGCCGTTTGAGAGTGGCCATACGTTTGGCACTGAAAACATCTCAATGGATTAGGAACGTAGGGCCTAATTCGACAAAGTAGATAGCCTGCTTTTATCGATGATGGTATATTTGGCGTATTGAGAGTGAGAATAATGTTCCTTGTAGGTGTAAGTGTATTGTCTTTTTTAATCATAATCCTTTTGACTACAATAACATTTTGGTCTTGAAGTTCTTGCGTTATCTCTTCGTGTTATTCAATAGATCCCAGCTGGATAAAATCCCTTTGGATGTATTTAGGATTGCATGGGGAGGAACCTTTACTGGAATTCCAGCAAAGTTTGTAAGGATTAGCAGTTTCTCCGAATGTCCACGATTTATTGTCTCCACTAGTAGGTCTCCTGTTTGCCTTAGGAGATCCTGCGAGACTTTCCAGGTGTTTTTGGATAAGAAACGGAGACAGTTTACTGAGGGATCGATCTGCAAGAGAGTGCATTATAATAAATGCTGGGATATCTGTCGCTGAGGAATTGGTTTTAAACCTCTTGGGTTGCGTTGTGCCATGTTCTGTTTCAGTGTCTGGCCAAGAGTTTGTCGGCTTTAAAGGCGGAAAGCCGTTAAGGTCCATCTTTGCTCCTTTTGACCCTTGGCAGATTGTCTGTTCTGCCAAGATTTCCGGCCCCGCCACGGGGAGGCCAGAGCAGTGCCTGGTGTGACCAAGCGAAAAGTAGTAAGTGTTAGCAGTAAACTAGAAGAAATAAAGTAAGGTGCCTTTTCTTTCTTGCTCTGTACAAGTGTTTTTGTAACAAGAGCTGTTTTTTAAATGAATAAATTTATTAACGTCAAGAAGGTAAAATAACTATAAATCACTTTTGGAAATCGCAGTAATAGCACAGAGAAATCGGTCAGTTACGCTTGGCACCCGGGGCCTATTCTAGTAAAAGTTTAGGTAATTTTTCCATAGAGAGGAAACTACCAGTACATGGAAAAGAACAGTAAATATTTGTGTGAAACAAAATACTTTCTTGTTAACTGGCTGTCCTTTCTATTGACGATGGAACCTCGACTAAAGTAAAAATGAAATTATTTCCCCTTGAATTTATACACGTAAACTTATTGTGCATCGTACTCTTCAAGTGTAACCTTGCTTTTAGATAGAAAAGCAATGTATACTACATGAAAGAGAATAACACAAAAAAAGTAAAATTATTTACCCTTCTAAAATATATCGTATTGTATTTACTAGTTGATTTTACTTTTTAACTTAACTTCAGCTTTTTATGCCTACCTAATGTGATTTTACAATAACAATTATAATCGTTCCCAGAAATATTACTACATACTACTTATAATTTGACAAAAACATTTTTATTGATGCCAGCACCTCTATTTTTCAAGTAGAAGGGAACCCGCATGCGAGGGTATCCAATATCAGAAGAGTACACCGTTTTGCTAAATAGGACAGAAAGCCAGATGCGTGTCACTCTGACAATGAAAACGTCATTAGTTGGTGTGTTTCCTAAGTGCATTCATTATCAATATTTTACATATTCAGCATCCTAATATACAGAAATCAAAATGGGAGGTTTTCCTCTTCTAATAGATTATCTCAATTTCCTAATGGGCTGTTTTCAGTAACGCTTTTCCCAGAATTAAGAGAATTATCTGCACATTTATACGATTCATGCAAGTTGTTGTTGTTGTTGTTGTTGTTTGGGGTTTAACGGCGCAAGAGCAACTTCGGCTATATTGCGCCTGTTCAAGTTTTGTTATTTCCTGTTACATTGTTACTGCTTTAACATATTAGATATGATTAGTTAAGTTTATTAAGCTGAGGTATGATAAGAGTTCACTGACGTTTGAGTTTTCTCCCATAATGAGTTCAAGGCTTAATGGCTCATTTGAATGCGATTTGAATGCTGATTGGCGGGCAATTTGGTATCGTGGACATTCTATGATGATGTGCTTCACTGTTAGTGTGGTCAGACACTGAGAGCATTGTGGAGGATCGTCTTTCATTAGGAGGTAAGAGTGTGTTAAATATGTGTGCCCGATGCGAAGCCGGGCGAGGATAACCTCTTCATGTCTGTTTGACCGAAAACTTGATTTCCAGGATTTCTGCTCTTGTTTAATTTGGTATAATTTATTGTTTGTTTGAGATTTCCAGGTCTGCGTCCATATATTTTCAGAGGCTTTTCGATTGATGTTTTTAAAGTCATTGAGCGGTATTTTATGCAAGTGAGAATTTTTGTTAGAAGGATGTTTTGCAGCATCATCCGCACGTTCATTGCCGAGTATTCCAGAATGTCCAGGAATCCAAGTGAATCTGACTCTTTGTTTGTTTTCCCGAAGGTGTAATAGGGAGGAAAGAATTTTTCTTACATACGGATGAGATGGATGATCCTCTGTCTGTAAAGCATATATTGCACTTAATGAGTCTGTGAAAATAATACTTTTTACGAGGGAAGTTTTGGCAATGTGATCTAGGGCGAGACTTATTGCAAACAATTCGGCACTAAAGATACTGCACTCTATTGGAAGAGACTGTGAGATTATGTTGTTTGGCAATGCAACAGCAGCACCAACGTGTGTGGCCGTCTTGGATCCATCAGTATACAGATGAGAATAGTCAGAGAATTGCGTTACATAAGAGGAATGAAGCTGTTTTATATGTTGACTTGGGATATTGCTCTGTTTCCATTTTATGAGGAACATGTCACAGTCAATTGAACTGATTTTCCACGGTGGAACGGCTGTGGGGGTATCTTGGTAGATTTTATCCATACTTAAGTTCAATTGTGAGAGTATTTCTTTTAGTCGGATACCTGCAGGTTTGCAGATATGAGGTTTGTTCGTATATAAATTTTCCCATTTCGGTTTATACAAGTATTGCCATGTTGGATGTCCAGGAAGGCTTTGAACTTTCGCAGCATAGTTCATAAGAAGAACTTGTCTACGAAGACTGAGTGGGAGTTCATGGATCTCTGTGTATAGGCTATACACAGGTGAGGTACGGAAGGCTCCTGAAATAACACGTAATGCATTGTGATGAATTGGATCTAACCAGTTTAACACACTTTTCCTAGCTGAGGAGTAAATGGGAGAACCATAATCTAATTTAGATCTTATCATTGCACGATAAACATGCAAAAGTGAATAACGATCAGCTCCCCATGTCATGGCTGATACAGCTCGTAGAATGTTTAATTTCTTTAAGCACATTGTACGTAGATATTTTATGTGTTCTAGGAAATTTAATTTTTGATCCATGATTAGTCCTAGTAGCCGGATACTCTGTTTCAGTGGAATTTGTTGATTGCTTATCCTGAGTTCTGGATCAGGATGCATCTTTCGTTTTCTGCAGAAGTGTATTGCCGCTGTCTTTTGTACTGAGATTCGATATCCATTATAGATGGACCAGGATTCTATTTTGTTAATAGCACATTGGAGCTGCCTCTCGATTGTCCGCATATTCTGTGAGTGACATGATATTGTGAGGTCGTCGGCATATAGGTAGGTTTCAACTGTTGCTGGAATAACTTCTGTTACAGGGTTTATTTTGATAGCGAAAAGGGTTGCACTGAGGACTGAGCCTTGGGGGACCCCCTGTTCTTGATTGTATATTAGAGACAGAATATGATGATAACGGACTTGAAAAGTTCTTTTAGTCATGAAATTCTGAAGGAACTTTGGTAGATGGCCTCGAAGACCTAATTTGTACAATTCATGAAGGATACCATATCTCCACGTAGTATCGAACGCCTTTTCAATATCAAGGCATATCATTACAAGGTGTTCGTTTCGGAGAAAGGCATTGCGAATATTTGATTCAGCTTCTGTCATTATGTCTATTGTTGATCTATTTTTCCGGAACCCATACTGACTAGGACTCAGGAGGTTATGGAAGTCAAGAAACCATGTTAACCGATCATTCACCATTTTTTCTAAAATTTTACCTAGACAGCTAGTGAGCGCGATGGGACGATAATTATATGGATTTGAATGGTCCTTCCCAGGTTTTGGAAAGGCCAGTACAAACGAATGTCGCCAAGAGTCTGGATATGTATCCTCAAGGTATATCCTATTATACAGCAGTAACAGCATGCATAAAGAGTTTTTAGGGAGGTGTTTGATCATTTGATAGTGGATTCCATCCGGACCTGCTGCGCTTTCTTTAGATTTGGCTAGGGCTTTATGTAATTCATTTATAGTGAAGGATTGATTGTATGAAATCTCATGAGCTGCATGGAAATTGATTTTGTATTTTTCGATTTGAGCTTTATATGTTTGAAAGATTGGTCTGTATGACGTTGTTGCTGACAATTCCTCAAACGTTTCTCCTAGTAGATTTGCAATTTTTTCTGGTTCAGTTATGTCATGACCTTTCCAGCTTATGATCGGTTTAGGGACGGTTGTATATTTGCCTGAAATTTGTCTAATTTTATTCCATATTATTCTGCTGTCCGTATTTCTATTAATTTTGCTTGCAAAGGATATCCAGGATTCTTTCTGAGATTTCCGGCGTATATAGCGTGCTTTTGCTCTGGCTTTCTTATATTTTATGAGATTGGTGGTGGTGGGATACTTTCTGAATTGATTCCAAGCCTTATTTTTTTCTTTCTTTGCTTCCAAGCATTCTTCATTCCACCACGGCTTATAATGTTTATGAGACTGGTTAGCTGTCTTTGGTATTGCAATGTTTGCTGCAGAAATTATTTGATTTGTGATGTGAGTAACAGCATTATTGATATCAGTATGTCTTATGATTTTCTCATCTAGAGAAGCAGCATATTGGTATTTTTCCCAGTTTGCTTTGCAAAATTTCCATTTTATACCTCTTATAGGTTGCTGTACATCATTTGCTAGTAGGTGACAAACAACTGGGTAATGATCACTGCTATAAGGATCATCGGAAACAGACCAGTCAAGGAGAGGAAAGAGAGCTGGGGAACAGATGGTGAGATCAATTGCAGAGGTAGTCCCTGTTGGTAAGTGGACATGGGTGTGAGTACCTGTGTTTAAGAGTGTTAGGTTCCTATTATTTATAAGTTTTTCAATCATCTGTCCTCTTTTGTCTGTATGAAGTGATCCCCAGATGATATGATGCCCATTAAGGTCCCCCATCAAACAAAAAGGAGATGGTAATTGTTCAATTAGATCCTCAAATTCTTGCAGTGAATACGCATGATTAGGTGGAAGGTAGAGCGAAATCATAGTCAAGGTAATTCCAGTCACGATGCGTACCGCGACTGCTTCAAGGGGTGTTTGTAGCTGAATATGCTTGGATGGAACATTAGAGTCAACAAGAATGGCGACTCCTCCATGACCTGTATTGGTTTTTCGATCTTGCCTATATACATTGTAGTTCTTGATTGAAATACTTATGTGCTGAGTTAGGTTTGTTTCTTGCAAACAGATACTTGCAGGAGCATATACGGAAATTAGATCTTTGATATCGCTTAAATTACTTCGAATGCCACGACAATTCCATTGTAGAAGTGTACGCATTATTTGGGTTTAGTACTTGATTCAGATGACTTACGATGAGTTGCTTGTTTTAATCGATCTGTTTTGATTTTTTCTTTTCTGGGGAAGCTGGATCGGCAACCACTGTCCATGTCATCATTTGCGTAAAGTTCCAGAACTGGTTCATCTTCTTTCTCCTTTTCATCAATTTCCATAGTGTCAGTATTTTTTTGTGTTTTTTCAACAGGTTTGGTGGAATTTGTACTGCTTGTTGGTGTTGGATCTTCAGCATCTGGTGGGATTACAATGGGTGTATTAATTGCCTGATCTACTTTTTGTTTTGTTTGTATAAGAATGTTACGTGCCCAATCTGCTATTGAGATGTTAGGCGGGATTGTGATGTCAGTCTGTATTGCAATTACCTTTGTTTTCTGTACTGTAGTTGCTGCTGTTGCTGCTGCTGCTGCATATGATCTCACTGCTGGAAATAGTGGTATCTGCTTTTTGGCTTCTTGATATGTTACCTTATGTTCAGTTTTATATTTTTGAACTTGCTTTTCTCTTTTCCATATATTACAGTCTCTGGAATAGGCAGGGTGGTCTCCTTTGCAGTTTGGGCAGCAAGGAGACTGTGTATTGCATTCTTTACAGGTATGTTCTTTTGAGCCACAAGTGGCACAAATAGCTTGTCCTCTGCATACTGTTTGGGAATGGCCATATTTTTGACACTTGAAGCATCTTATCGGATTGGGGATATATGGCTTTACCTGGCAATTCAGGTACCCGGCTTTGACTGATGATGGTAGAGTTGGAGTACTGAAAGTAAGTATGATGGTGCGAGTTGGAACGAGGTTTCCATCCTTTTTAATAAGGATTCTTTTGGCATGTATGACATTCTGGTTTTGTAGCTCTTGTACGATTTCTTCTTCAGAGCTATTTAGGAGGTCCCATTCCACGATAACCCCTTTAGATGAATTTAAAGTGGCATGTGGAGTGACTTTGATGGGAATCCCTCCAAAAGTTTTGGTTTCAAGAAGAAGCTCAGAATGTCGATGATTTGACGTTTCTATCAGAAGGTCGCCTGATTTCAAGCGGCGAACCATTTTCGGTGGACCAGCTATATGTTCTAGACACCTCTGTATAACAAAGGGAGAAAGTTTACAAACTGGTTGGTCTGATAGTGAATGAACAATTAGAAAGAGTGGCGAGATGGTGTGGGTCACATCTTTCTTTTGTCTTTTGGCAGTAGATGGATTAGGATCATCTTGCTGCCGATTGTGATCAGTTTGATCCATAATTCCAGGAGAAGCCTGGTTTGTCAAGTCCATTGTTGCTCCTTTTAGCCCTGAAAGGATTATTTTTCCTTTCAGGTTTCCGGCCCCACCACGGGGAGGCAGGAGCAGTGCCACCTAGTGACCAAGCGGCTGGCGGATTAGTTTGTTAGTGAAAAAATAGATAAATATCCTAAAAAAGAAAGGTGATTTTCCTTCCTGGGTTCTACTTAAAATCTGCTAAGTGAAGAACCACTTACAATGAACTGAGAATAAGAGCGGCTAGAAATGAAAGAGAACAAAATCACTTGGAAGGATCACTTTAGAATTCGCTTAAGAAAATCGCTTGGTCCCTATCGCTTGGCACTTGGGGCCATTCATGCAAGTATCAGAGGGGAGATTATATCAATGTTTATGAGCCATGAACAGAATAATGATCATTGCTATGTACCAAACTTTGAATTGGGTTTACTTAGCTCTAGCGCTTTAGGATTAGAAGACTACTTGAAATTTTGATATAAATATCGAATCTCACAATGAAAGCAAACAAATTCGTATTTAGTTTTCTAAATGACAGCAAAAAGTTAACTATGTATTGATTAACATCTTCAAAAGAAGCGAAACTAACTAAATTCATCAGACAAAAGAACTCAATACAATGCTTTTTTTTTTTTTTTTTTTTGTTAGTTGTTGGCGCATCAGCTTCTGTGGCCATAATGCACCTCCCAAGGTTTTTGCATTTTTTACTGTGATCCAAGCCCGAGGCGGGATTCGAACCAGCAATCTTTGGGTTGCCAGGTAGGCACTTTACCTACCTGGATAGCCCGGTCGGCTCTATACAATGCATTAAAAGCGTCGCTAAGCTACACACAGTGCAATCCTTCGACATCATTCCTTCCACAAATAGAATTCAATAAATGTGCGCAAAGCCATCTTCAAACATTGAGTTATTGAAAATGCCTGAAGGGGTGCGTGGCACATAGGTTACCGACCCCGCCAAGGGGAGGCAGGAGCAGTCCAACGAGGTGACCAAGCGATCGAGTTAGTAATTAGTATTTATAGAAAAAAGAAACAAAGGTGGATTCCCTATCTGGGCCTTTGCCTACTTCTTGTAGAACGAAAGTGCTACTCTGATATACAAATAAAATCAAGAAAACTGTTTTTGAAACAAAAAATAAAATCTGTTTGCTCAAATGCTCTTTACAGAAATCGCTTTTAGAAATGCACTAGAAATCGTTTGGTCACGAAACGCTTGGTACCCGGGGCCTCAAATATAAATAAATTGTAAACGTTAAGCAGGTGTCAATGTGGCAACCTCTAATTTTTTTTTTCTTTTTAATGCTGCAAAACGAATCCAAACTCTATTTGATGGCGATAACTGGTCGGAAGCGAGATGATTGTTCAGAAAATCCGATTATTTTCAAGATCGGTACAGATTCCGTCGTCGTGCCAAATCTTTGATCGAATTGAATCGTTATTAAATTTTACCATCTGATCCATTATTGAAATCATTAGTGACACTGCACACAACTTACAAATTCTTTCAAAGGTTTCTTCGAAAATTGTGGATTTAAGCCGACGGAAGTTCGAAGCATTATACACGTGTCCTCCACTGTTTAAGCTACTCAAATACCCTAGCGCAGTACATATTCGTTCCCATGAACATTTTTCAAAATATCATAACTTTCAGTTTCCGTTTTGTTGATTGTGATTAAAAATTTGATGTTGATCGAAATTTTCAACATATTTTTCACAAATCAAAATAGCATGTCACAAACTTCTTTTGTAAACGCTATTCACCCGATTCGAGCATACCATGCTCATGCTTAATAGATACTGAATGCATTCATTGGTAAGGAGATATTATGAAATTCACACTATCTTTCTTTCTTTTTCTTTCCCCCACCTACTATATCCAGAAAATGTATTTAGATACAGAACACAATATGGACACTGGAAAAGAAATTATTCAGAATTACAAACAATCTTTTATGATAAATGTCGTAGTTATGAAATAATGCTGGTCAAATATTTCGAACTTCTGATGTGTTCAAGAATATGATTCAGAAAGACTTACCTCTTGCTTCAATTTACTGACAAAAGCTGCTGCTAAAAGCATTGTTCCATAAAACAAGCAAACCCAAGGTCCAAATATTATAGTTTCATATGTTCGGAAAGACATCATATAGTAGGTACAAATGCAGCACATCCCAGCATTTGTAGCAATTCCGAGAAATATTTCTAATGACAAAATACGCCCAGTTTCTTTAACAAGAATAACGCAGTTCTTGTAGAATACCATCAGTTCATTCAAGTGATCGAACGTAGTTAACTTCTGTGAAGCACTCATTCCGACTATTTCAACATTAACAATTTTCAGTGTGTTTTGCAAGAAACACGCAAAGAAAGCAATCCACGAAGGAATAATTGTCATCGACAGAAGTCCAAATGAATCACAAAAACCAAACAGAATAATTATAAGCAATCTTTGTACAACCAGAGGAAGAAATGCAAATATTGGGCAGTCGCAAGAAATCTTTTTAATATTAATAATCCATGATCCGAAACCTACAAAGAAACACAAGATGTAGATGAAAACAATGACGATGGTCGCTGTAAATGATCTCTGAAAGTGAGTGAATTTCATGGTGGCACTTTCTAATTTGCAGCACTTTTGTATCAGAATAACCAACTTCGAAGCTTTTATGTACATCAAGATTTTTAAACTAAACTCAACAAACAACAGAATAAAGTCTGTGATGTTGTCCATGAAGTTACTATTATCCTGAAAAGAAAAGGAACCATGGCATTTGTTGAAACAAAAGGTAAATCCGAAACGCACAAAAAACGTGAGAATGCAATAAATTGTGCAGAAGCTGAGCTTTTTCCAGTGCAACTCAGTATAATCCTTTCCAGTAACTCCATTGAAAAAAGCAAATCCACAAGAGATATGCAACGAAGCAATAACCTGAAAGCATCTGAAGAAGTGACTGGATGACATCTTCAAGATGTTTGCAATAATCTAGACATACATCAGTAACTCCGCAAAATAAAATGCCTCTCGAAATATTTCCCTTCTTCAGTTGGTTGGTTGAGTTTTATTGGCGCATCAGCAACTATGGCTATAATGCGCCAAAACCTTGTCATAAAAAGTAAAAAAGTTTCAGTGACCTACTGAATTAGGTCACTACGTCAGGTTATAAAAACAAGTATAAACTGTAACAGACAAATATCAGTAAATAAGTAACAATGGAAAAACCCTTCTTGAGTAATATCAAAAGTATACGCATGCGTGGAATTTATTTAACTGAAAGGAGCGCCAGGTACCTATGAGTATTACATGTGCGTGCATATGCATTTAATATGACATGGGCTGTTCTGTTCGTTCGTTGAAGAATGACGTTCGCGTTACAAATGAAGATGTTTTTGTGGTAGTTTCTGGCGGAAGGGCTACTTAAGCCATATTGCGCCTTTCAAATCAATTGACTTTAGATATGAGAACAGCCTGGGCAGCAGTTAGAAACTAATTTATTTTAATTTGTTTTAAATAGAGAAAGATGTCAGAGAGATTTTCTTCTTTACCTACGATGCTATTGAGAGACAAAGGTTCTTGCATATCTGAAACGAAACTGAAAGAAGTGCGTCGGGCATTGCTGATCAAGCTAAATTCAAAGCGTATATGTTTCACTGTAAATGGTTGCGAGCAGTGTATACACTGTGGAGGATCATTTCATGTAAGCAGTTAGAGATGTGTGATGAGTATGGCCTATTCGGGTTCCGGCTAAGAATACTTCTTTTCTAATTTTACGAAGTCTAGTAGTCCAAATACGTGATTAAGGTTTATTTCAAATAGCTTATTTGTTGGCATTTTCCACAGAAGTGTCCATTGTTCCATAGATGTTCTCCGTATATTGTGTCAGTAATCAGAATATGGGGACAGATCATTTGTTGAGGCTATGCTGGACGAATGCTTTGCAGCAGCGTCTGCACATTCATTTCCTGGAATACCACTGTGGCCTGGGATTCAAGAGAAGATAACAGCTTGCTGATGCTCATGAAGACGTATCAGTTCATGTTTTATGAGCTTTAATAAAGAATCGTTAGGTGAGGAAGTGCTTTTCAAAGCTAAATGTGCACTCTGTTGATCATTATATTATGTTTTTATTTGTTGAAAGGAGTGAGGTGTTTTTGAGGAAGCTTAATGCCATGGAGCTCAGAAGTATAACTACTGAATTCGGCCGGAAGGGAAACAAATTGTTGTAGTAGGGAAGACGGCACCTGCACCCACGTGATTGTCAGACTTTGAACCATCAGATCTTGGTATAGCGGGGGTACTTTATATATGAACAAAATGTAGTTGTTGGATGTTGATATTTGCTATAGAAACTTTACTCATTGCTCAAAGTATTCATCAAAAGATAGTGCGAAGGTAGTGGGGGAAGATACGGATCTTTTGATTCTCTGAGGATATTATCAAGCTGAATGTTACAGCATTCAGTTAGATTCTGTAGTCTAATAGAAGTAGGCCGAATGGTACTTGGTTTATTGGCATAACGAGTTTTCCACTGAGGATCGTGTAATAGTGGCCAATTAGGATGAGAGGAAATTCTTTTAATTTTAGCTGAGTTCGGCAGCAACATCGTTTTCTTTTTTCTGATGCTGAGCGGAGGTTTGTGAGCCTCGACATAAAGGCTTTGAACTGGCGATGTTCTGTATGCACCTCGGGCTGTCTTAAGAGTAGAGTGTTGGATTGGCGCAAGAAGGGCTAAGGTGCTCACCCTAGCTGAATCATGAGCAGGCGCTCCGTAATCTAGCCGAGATCTAAGTAGAGACCTATATAAGTGAGCAGGGTATAACGATTTGCACCCAAAACTGTACTGGAGATGACTGGGTGTATAGTACTTTTTGTTCTGCAAGTGGTTCTTAGATATTTGATGTGTTCCTGGAACTTTAACTTCTTATCAAAAATTAGCCCTAGGAGGCGAATACTATTCACAATTGGTAGGGGATGATTGGCCAAGTGTAATTGAGGTTCAAGATGCATTCTGTGCTTAGTGCAGAAATATACTTTTTTTTTTTTTTTTTTTTTTGGGTTTATTGGCGCAAAAACAACTAAGGTTATACTGCGCCAAGAAACGATTAAAATAACATTAAAGTTAAATTCTGGTAACCTTTAAAAAGGTTACCTCGTCAAATTGTTATTTATATATGTGGGTATATATTAATCGCTTTTAAAAATTTAAAAACTGCCGACACGTGGTCGTTGTCTGATAAAATCCGACTGAGTGTATAAGGCTCAGTCGGATGAGTAAAAGCGGTAAAATGTATATTGCGAACATGGGTAAAAAGGACGCAATCTATTAAAATATGCTGTACAGTTAAAACGGTGTCGCAAGACTCGCACATAGGAGGGTCATCCGCCCTCAGCAGAAAAGAATGTGTCAGATGACTGTGACCTATGCGGAGTCGAGCAAGAACAACTTCCTCACTCCGATTCCTGCGCAGACCAGACTGCCAAGTTTGTAATACAGGCTTTATTTGATATAATTTATTTGTTCTCTGTCTGTGCCACAGTTCTTGCCATTGGGAATGTATCTTTTTGCGTATTATTTGCCTGTAGTCTGTATAGGGGACTGACAGGCAACGATTATGAGTGGGTGTTGCTGATTTGGCTGCAGCGTCAGCCAAATCATTTCCCTTTATCCCAATGTGGCTAGGAATCCAGCAGAAGCGGATATCAAACTTGCATTCATGAAGAGAATGTCTCTTCTGCTGAACCCGACAAAGAACTGGATGAGAATTATGTCTCGTAGATAATAAAGCCTGTAATACACTCAAAGAATCGGAATATATTATTGACCTTTGGAATTGACAAGTTCGAATGTGATCCAAGGCTAGCTCTATTGCATACAGCTCTGCAGTGTATATGCTGGATTCGGGAGGAATCTGCTGAGATATTATGGTGTCCGGAAAGACAACAGCAGATCCTACGCATGATTCAGACTTCGAGCCGTCTGTGTAAACGGGCAGGAAGTCTGAGTACTCAGCTTGGTGTGCAGAGTAGAGCTGCTGGTAGACAGATGATGAGGTCTCAGACTTTACCCATTTCTTAAGGGAAAAGTCGCACGGTGGGGGATGAGCATGCCAGGGTGGAGTAGGTTCTTTTGGTGTTTGTGCCACCTTGTCTACCATGATGTTAAACTCTCTGATTAGCTCTTGGACACGAATACCAAAAGGTCGGTTGGCAGTCTGACGGGTATTGTACAAGTTTTCCCAACGTGGCTCAAAAACCGATGTCCACGTAGGATGGTCTGGCAGGGATTTCAACTTTAAAGCATAGTTTAAAGACAACTGCTTACGTCGAAGGGATAACGATGGTTCGTTTGCTTCGACGTATAAGCTCTGGACAGGAGATGTTCGAAAAGCTCCAGTAGCGATACGGATAGCCTGATGGTGGACAGGGTCTAGCCATCGGAGGACACTATCTCTAGCTGAAGAGTATACCTGGGACCCGTAGTCTAATTTGGGTCGTACAAGTGCACGGTAAAGCCGTAGTAGGGTGCATCGATCTGCTCCCCAACGCGTTGAGGAGAGAGAGCGGAGGATATTGAGTCCCCTCGTGCATTTTGTACGAAGTTGACGAATATGTTTGAGAAAAGTCAACTTTTTATCAAACACAAGTCCCAAGAATTTTGTGTCTGACACTACTGGAATAACATTTTGTCCGAGCCTTAATTCAGGTTCAGGATGAAGATTACGCTTGCGACAAAAGTGTACGCAAACGGTCTTCTCCGGCGAGAACCTGAAGCCATTACCAAGTGCCCAGGAATTAAGGCGATCAATGGCTTTCTGCAGTTGTCTTTCAATAACCCTCATGTTGCATGACTGACAAAATATGCTAAAGTCATCAACATAGAGGGCACAGTTTACAGTTGGAGGAAGTTGTTCTGTGATGGAATTGACTTTGATGGCAAAAAGCGTGACACTTAATACTGATCCTTGTGGTACTCCCTCCTCTTGGCTGAAGGGACGAGAGAGTGAGGATCCCACACGAACTTGGAAAGATCGATTGGCTAAAAAGTTTTGAATAAAAAAGGGGAGATGCCCCCTAAGGCCAAGGCTATGCAGATCTTTTAAAATGCCAAATCTCCAAGTTGTGTCATACGCTTTCTCCATGTCAAAGAACACCGACACCAAGTGTTCGCGTTTTAGGAAAGCATCCCGGATGGATGCTTCCAATCTAATAAGATGGTCCAAAGTGGACCGGTTCCTTCGGAAGCCGCACTGGATGCTGGAGAGAAGGTCATTTGATTCTAAATACCATATTAAACGGGAATTGACCATTCTCTCCAGGATTTTGCACAGACAGCTAGTCAGAGCAATAGGACGATAATTGGTGGTAACTTTTGGATCCTTTCCTGGCTTAGGAAAAGCAAGAACGATTGCCTTTCGCCAGGAATCCGGAAACTGCCCCTCAGTAAAGATTCTGTTATACAGAAGGAGCAGACAATCCATAGATTTTGGTGAAAGATGTTTAATCATTTCATAATGGATGCCATCTGGCCCAACAGCACTTGCTTTGGAAAGAGCGAGGGCTCTTTTCAGTTCCTCTATAGTGAATGCCCCGTTGTAGGGATAGAGGCCCTTGGTCTTAAAATTTAGTGCTTGCTTTTCCAGTTTATGTTTAAGGACCAGGAACTCTGGGGAATACGAGGATGTTGCAGAGATGTTAGAGAATGTTTCCCCAAGAGCATTGGCTATTGCAGTTGGATCTGCAATAGCGCATCCATTATAATCTAGGATTGAAGAAGGGTGGGATGTATATTTCCCCTTCATTTTCCGGATTTTATCCCAGACTACCTTAGAATTGGTAGACTGGTTAATAGATGATGTAAAACGGATCCACGATTCCTTTTGACTCTGACGACGGATGTAGCGTGCTTTGGTTCGTGCACGTTTGAAGGCTATAAGGTTGTTCGTGGTAGGATATCGGCGAAATATCCCCCACGCTTTGTTTTGAGCCTTTTTGGCTGCTGTGCATTGTGAATTCCACCAAGGTTTGGGAAATGGTGGAAACCGGGCAGATGTTTTTGGGACAGCATTCGCAGCTGCTTGGACAGTGATATCTGTGATGTACGTTACTGCGTCATTGATAGGCTCCTGACTGACTGTACTGAGGTCAAAATTTGCCTGATGTTGGAAGGCATTCCAGTCAGCCTGATCAAACTTCCACCGTGGTAACCTAAAAGGAAGACACGGTCTTCCACTGTGTAACAAGGTTATCACAGGGAAGTGATCACTTCCGTATGGATTCTCCTCCACTTCCCAAGTGAGTGAAGGGAGTAGAGAAGGGGAGCATATAGAGAGATCAATGGCAGAAAAGGTACGGGTAGGCATGTGGAAGAAGGTGTTTGTTCCAGTGTTTAGAATGGAGAGGTCATTGTCATTGAGCAAACGCTCTATGACCCGTCCCCTTCCATTGATGTTAGCACTACCCCACAGGGTGTTATGTCCATTAAAATCCCCGAGAAGTAAGAAAGGGGGAGGCAACTGCGTTACAAGATCATCAAGGTCTTCCTGGGAGATGTCAGTCCCAGGTGGCAAATAAATAGAGCAGACCGTTAATAAAAATCCCACTGTAAGGCGAATTGCAACAGCCTCTATGCTGGTTGTAATTAGCAAGGGCTGAACTGGGGTCTGATTACTCACAAGGATAGCCACTCCTCCATGAGCAGGACCATCCGCAATTCTATCCTTACGAAAGATTGTGATGTTATACATGGTGGGATCATCATTTGCTTTTAGATACGTCTCCTGCAAGCAAAAGCAAACTGGCTCGTGCTTTTGCAGGAGGGCCTTGATGTCGTCAGTATTTTGCCGGAATCCACGACAATTCCATTGCAGGAATTTAGCCATTATTTTGGCTTGGTGGGTCCATCAGGCGGCTTCCGAGGTGCTGAGGGCTTAGTTTTATCAGTCTTGGTTTTATCTTTTTTGGGGAAGAAAGGACGCTGTCCCGTGTCCATTTCTTCCTCCGCAAAGAGTTCCAAGACTGATTCATCCGGTACCTCCTTGCGCTCGACATCCATTGTTTCTGTTTTATCTGTTAGCTCTTTACCACTTGGTTTTGGTAGTGGTGGAGCACTCGGAGGTACGGATATAGGAGTGGCAGCTGATTGCGTTTTTTTGGTGGGCTTTTGTGAACTCAATAAATAGCGTGCAATCGGAGTGAATGACTCTTTTGGTGGTACAGTCATCTCTGTTTGTGTACCGATAGTGCACTTCGCAGAAACCTTCTGGGCATATGAAGGTTTCCCGCTATTTATTGGTTGCATGCGTCTTCTGGCCTCTGGGTAGGAGATATTCAGCTCTGTTTTTAGTTTTTGGATCTCTTTTTCATCCTTCCACCGCTGGCATGCCCTGGAGTAGGCAGGGTGCTCTCCTTGGCAATTTATACAGATCGGTTTGGAAGCTGAACATTCCTTGCTCTCGTGATCTTTCGAACCACATCGAGCACAGGCAGGGTTACCACGACAAGCCGTTTGTGAATGGCCGTATTTTTGGCATTTAAAACACCTCAGTGGGTTTGGGATGTAAAGCCTCACTGGGCAGTTTAAATAGCCTGCCTTGATGGAACTTGGAGGCCGTGGGGTGTTAAATGTTATGATGAGAACTCGGGTAGGGACGAGATTCCCATCCTTACGCATTGATATTCTCTTGACAGCCGTCACTCCTTGGTCTTTTAGTTCAGAGCAGATCTCTTCCTCAGAGACATGAAGAAGATCCCACTCTGAAATGACTCCTCGTGAAGAGTTCAAAGTTCTGTGGGGTGTTACAATGATCGGTATTCCCCCTATGGATGTCGCATTGAGGATTCTTTCTGCTTGCTTTGTACTTGAAGCTTCAATTAAGAGATCTCCAGAACGCAGCCGTTTTACAGATTTTGGTGATCCTGCCAGCCCTTCTAATCCTTTCTGGATAAAGAAGGGTGACATCTTCCCAATTGACTGCTCTCCGGTAGAATGGAGAATGAGGAAAAGCGGTGTTATAGATGGTGTTTTATCCTCAGTTCTGGCTCTTTTTGCAGAATTGCTCTCGCTCTCATCTGATCGATTAGGTAGGGGCCTTGTTGGGGCCCCAGAAGAAAGATTTAAATTACTCATGAGAGTAAAGAAAAAATGTCTGATGCCTAAGTACCTCACCCACCACGGAGCCCTACGAGGGGGCGCCCATTCGTGAACTAGCAGGTACTGCGTACACGAATGGGACGCCGAGTTCGCTTAGAACACCATACCCACGTTACCAATAAGTCTTTATCCCGTCCCAGGACCAAAGGGAGGGAGACTTATTGGAACGCAGTTGACCCTAGCAGTATAAAACCACCCGCCGATTGATCCCAGTCGAGCCGGTCCGGGACCGCCCGTCTTGTCGAAGCAGGGGCCAAAGTGGTGTATTAAGGCTGGGCCCCTCAACCACCAGGATCCCCCTTTCCGCTTCCACGGGTCGCGGCGCACGGCTGCACACGCCGGATTCCAACGATGTAACCCTGGAACCAAGGTATGGGCGTTAGATCCCAGTGATGCTAGTCTGGAAGTCCAGCAGCGTCACTGGGAGGTCCCCTCACCACGTACAGGTGCCCACGTCGAGGGGCAGAAATATACAGTTGTAGAATTGGGACAGTTTGTATCCATTTTCTGATATCCATAATTCAATGTTATTTATGGATTTTTGTAGATGTCTCTTGATACAGTTCATGTTCTGGGAATGGCAGGATAAGGTAAGATCATCTGCATAAAGATACGAATCAACAGTGTTTGATTGCTGTTGGTATTGGGTTTAACGACAAATTGTCTGTTCATCGTTTATTCACAAGAAACATGTCATTAGAGATGTTAAATTATATGCTTCTGTACAACCCAATATGTTTTAGTTCCAATAAAAGTTCTTTAATATTTGGTTCATTTCCTAAGAATTGAGATAAATCAGGTGATATATTCAATATGGGTAGTGACTGAATAGTGTTTGACCGGATAATTGAATGTAAGGGACAATCAAACAGAAAATGACGGACCGTAAGTTTCGTCTTACAGGATGAGCACTGAGGTGGGTTTTCTCCCAATAATAGGAAGAGACGAGTATGATGAGTGTGTCCAATTCTGAGTCTTGCCAGTACCACTTCCTCTCGTCTGTTTCGTCGGAACCCAGACAGCGACAGCTTTGGAACTGCTTTTATCTCGTAAAGTTTATTGTTGGTGTTACTTTTCCAGATATGTGCCCATTTATCGTAGCACGCCTTGCGTATGAGAGATGCTTATAGTCTTGAAGCTTGAGGTTGTTGAAAGAGAGAACTTGAGGTTGTTGAAAGAGAGCGGGTTGAGGATGTTTAGCAGAAAAGTCAGCACTTTCTTTCGCGGAATGTCAGAATGGCCAGGGATACAGCAAAATCTGATTGATTGAACACAGTGCAAGGAAATAGCTGGAAATGAATCTGTTTCAATGTAGGATGAGAAGAGGAGAAATTCTTCCTTATGGCAGAGACAGCACTCGGAGTCTGTGTAAATTATAGCAGATGAGATGGAAAGCTCAATAATCTTAATAAGCACTAACTTAATGGCATATAATTCAGATGTGAAGACGGTGCAAGCTAGCGGTAGTGTGTCTGAAATTGTACATAAAGGAAAACCTGCCGTAACATAATGTCAATTTTGGAACCATCACTATAAATTTTACCGGCATGGTTGTTCATAGTAGCATGACCTGAATGTAACTGTCTGATATTGCAGGAAGGTATAATAATTTTACCCCACTGGAGAAAGTGTATATCTTGAAAGACAAACACATATGACCAAGGTGGAACAGGTGCAGTTGTCTTGAAAAATGTCATTTAAATTGAGATTTCAACCCTGAACAAGCTCTTTGATCCTGAGCGAGGAAGGTCTATTTTCATTTGGCTTGCTCTCATAGAACGATTCCCACCGAGTATTATAAAGATACTTCCAACTTGGGTGCAATGGTAGACTTTGGATCTTAGCAGTGTAGTGGAGCTTTGGTTTGGTTTTTAATAGCGCATTGGCAACTAAGGCCATAATGCGCCAAGTCAAAGTTAAAAGGCTACTAAACATTTTGGTAGCCTAGGCTACCACGTCAAGCAATTAACTATTATGTAAAAAAGGTATAAAACGAAAGCATATAAAGCATAAAACATAGATATTTGTATACAAATTAATAGATTGTAAAAAGTTAAAAACGTCGGACACTGTCACCTATTATCTGACTGAGTGTAAATGGTTCAGTCAAATTATTAAAAGGGGTAAAACAAGTCGTGCTTCTATAAAAACAGGACATTCTATAAAAATATGACTGACAGTTAAAATAACGTTACACATCTCGCACATAGATGGGTCATCCGCCCTCGGCAAATAGGAATGTGTTAGATGACTATGACCAATGCGGAGCCGAGCAAGGACATATTCCTTTCTTCGAATCCTGCGTAGACTGGACTGCCATTGCGTAATTACAGGCTTTATGTGATGTAGTTTATTTGTGGCCTGTCCGTGCCAAGAATCTTGCCATTGGGAATGAAATTTAGAACGTATTATTTGCCTGTAGTCAGTATAGGGGACTGACAGGCAATGATTATCCAAGGAAATGGCTGATTTGGCAGCGGTATCTGCTAATTCATTTCCCCGGATCCCAATGTGGCTTGGGATCCAGCAAAAGAGAATACCAAATTCTAATTCCATGAGAGAAAAATAGAATCTGCCGGATCATGGACAGGATCGGATGAGGGTTTAATGTGATCTAGAGCTGTTTCTATTGCATGCAATTCTGCAGTATAAATGCTAATTTCTTGTGGGATCTTATTGGATAACGTTTTGTGAGGGAACACAACAGCAGATCCCACAAAGCATTCTAACTTTGAGTGATCTGTATAGACTGGCAGAAAGTCATAAAGACGATAAAAAACACTAAGTAGTGTTTTTTATCGTCTTTTTATCGCTTTTATATTTATATTTTAATGCATTTTAACTTATTTACTTATTTTACTTTTGTTATAGTTTAGTTTTTTGTAAATATTATTTTACAGTCTTTTCTATCATTTTATTTTATTTTATTTCATTATTCAACCAGTCATAAACGGTTGGTGTGTTTGTTTAAAATTGGTAGTATGTTGTTGTTGTGATGGGGGTTTAATGGCGCACGAGCTGCTGGGGTTATAGTGCGCCTATTCATAGGAAAATAATAAAAATCAAATTTCAGATAGAATCAATTTATGGTTTATTAGAGTGATGTTTTAAAATTTATGATACAATCCAATGTTTTTCAAAAAACAGAAGAATTCGTTGATGTTTGCATCGTCACCTATAATATTTTTTTAATGTCTTCGGTTCCGGAAGATTTTTTAGGGAAAGGAGGATGGATATTCTGTCCTGATCATAGTGAGGTTTGGTTTGGTTTTGGTTTTTTTTGGCGCATTAGCTTCTATGGCTATAATGCGCCAAGACCATGTCAGTTATAAAAAAATTTAAACTTTCAGTGACCTAATTACCAGGTCACTATGTCCAAAGGTATAACAAATATATAAAGGGAAAATGTAAATTTTATATTCGATTAAAAATATTTATTGATTTTAAAAACCTAAAAACTGCAGACACATTGCCATTGTCGGATAAAATCTGACTGAGTGTATATGGCTCAGTCAGATAATTAAAAGCGGTAAAACGGATATTTCTCAAATGTGGACAATCAATTAAAATGTGTCTCATGGATAAAACGGTGCCACAGTTCTCGCACATAGGACAGTCATCTGCCCTCAGCAAAAACGAATGTGTAAGATGACCGTGTCCTATGCGGAGACGAGCTAGAACAACTTCCTCCTTGCGATTCCTGCGCAGACTAGACTGCCACGGTTCAATTACGGGCTTTATTTGATATAATTTATTCGCAGTCTGTCTATTCCACGAATCCTGCCATTGGGAATGTATTTTCTCGTGTATTATTTGCCTGTAGTCTGTATAGGGGACTAACAGGCAGCGAGTATTATTGGGAATTGCTGATTTGGCTGCAGCGTCAGCCAAATCATTTCCCCTAATCCCAATGTGGCTCGGAATCCAGCAGAAGCGGATGTCATATTCGCGTTCATGGAGAACGTGAATCTTCTGCTGAATGCTAGACAGAACTGGATGAGGATTATATCTCAAGGATATTAAAGCCTGTAACATGCTAAGAGAGTCGGTATATAAAATGAACCGTTGATATTGGCAATCACTAATGTGATCCAAGGCTAACTCAACAGCGTGCAGCTCTGCAGTAAATATGCTGCATTCAGAGGGAATCTGCTCTGATATAGTCCTGTCTGTAAAGACAGCAGCAGATCCCACATATGAATCTGACTTCGAACCGTCTGTGTAGACTGGCGCGAAGTCGGAATATTCAGTTCGGTGTGCTGAATGAAGCTGCAGGTAGACACATGATGGAGTGTCCGACTTTGCCCAGATTCTAAGCGACAAGTCGCATGCCGGAACACGAGCATGCCAGGGTGGAAAGGGTTGCTGTGATGTTTGGGCAACCTTGTCTACCTTGATATTAAGTTCGTTGAGTAGCCCTTGGAGACGAATACCAAAAGGACGATTGGCAGTCTTACGGGTATTGTACAAGTTTTCCCATCGTGGCTCAAAAACGAAGGGCCACGTAGGGTGGTCTGGCAGGGATTTCAGTTTTAAAGCGTACTTTAGAGACAACTGCTTACGTCGAAGCGATAACGGTGGTTCGTTTGCTTCGACGTATAAGCTCTGGACAGGAGATGTGCGATATGCTCCAGTAGCAATACGTAGGGCCTGATGATGGACGGGGTCCAGCCACCGCAGGACACTGTCTCGGGCTGAGGAGTATACCTGGGACCCATAGTCTACTTTGGATCGCACAAGTGCACGGTAAAGCAGAAGAAGGGTGCATCTGTCTGCTCCCCAAAATGTAGAGGAGAGCGAGCGGAGAATATTAAGCCCGCGTGTGCACTTTGTGCGGAGTTGACGAATATGATCCAAGAAGGTCAGTTTTTTATCGAATATGAGTCCCAAGAATTTTGTGTTCGCTGCTACCGGAATTGCATTTTGTCCGAGCCTTAATTCAGGTTCAGGATGAAGATTACGCTTGCGACAAAAGTGTACGCAAACGGTCTTCTCCGGCGAGAACGTGAAGCCATTAGCAAGTGCCCAGACATTCAGGTTATCAATGGCTTTCTGCAGTTGTCTTTCAATAACCCTCATGTTGCACGACTGGCAAAAAACGCTAAAGTCATCAACATAGAGGGCACTGTGTACAGTTGGAGGAAGTTGTTCTGCGATGGAATTTATTTTGATGGCAAAAAGCGTGACACTTAATACTGATCCTTGTGGTACTCCCTCCTCTTGGCTAAAGGAGCGAGAGAGTGAGGATCCCACACGAACTTGGAAAGATCGATTGGCTAAAAACATTTGAATAAAAAGGGGGAGATGCCCTCTAAGGCCAAGGTTATGTAAATCTTTTAAAATGCCAAATCTCCAAGTTGTGTCATACGCTTTTTCCATGTCGAAGAACACCGACACCAAGTGTTCGCGTTTTAGGAAAGCATCCCGGATGGATGCTTCCAATCTAATAAGATGGTCCAAAGTGGACCGGTTCCGTCGGAAGCCGCACTGGATGTTGGAGAGAAGGTCATTTGATTCTAAATACCATATTAAACGAGAATTGACCATTCTCTCCAGGATTTTGCACAAACAGCTAGTCAGAGCAATAGGACGATAATTGGTGGTGACCTTTGGATCCTTTCCTGGCTTAGGAAAGGCAAGAACGATTGCCTTTCGCCAGGAGTCCGGAAACTGCCCTTCAGTAAAGATCCTGTTATACAGAAGGAGCAGACAGTCCATAGATTTTGGTGGAAGATTTTTAATCATTTCATAATGGATGCCATCTGGTCCAACGGCACTTGCCTTGGAAAGAGCGAGGGCTCTTTCCAGTTCTTGAGTAGTGAAATCCCCGTTGTAGGGATAAATTCTCTTAGATTTAAAGTTAAGTGCCTGTTTTTCGATTTTATATTTCAGGACCAGGAACTCTGGGGAGTACGAGGATGTTGTGGAGATGTTAGAGAATGTTTCCCCAAGAGCATTGGCTATTGCAGTTGGATCTGCAATAGCGCATCCATTATAATCTAGGATTGAAGAAGGGTGGGATGTATATTTTCCCTTCATTTTCCGGATTTTATCCCAGACTACCTTAGAGTTGGTAGACTGGTTAATAGATGATGTAAAACGGATCCACGATTCCTTTTGACTCTGACGACGGGTGTAGCGTGCTTTGGCTCGTGCACGTTTGAAGGCTATAAGGTTGTTCGTGGTAGGATATCGGCGAAATATCCCCCACGCTTTGTTTTGAGCCTTTTTTGCTGCTGTGCATTGTGAATTCCACCAAGGTTTGGGAAATGGTGGAAACCGGGCTGATGTTTTTGGAACTGTATTCGCAGCTGCTTGGACAATATTTTCTGTGATGTACTTAACTGCATCATTGATAGGCTCTTGACTGACTGTGCTAAGATCGAAATTTGCCTGTTGTTGGAAGGCAGTCCAGTCAGCCTGATCAATCTTCCACCGTGGTAACCTAAAAGGAAGACATGGTCTCCCACTGTGTGACAAGGTTATCACAGGGAAGTGATCGCTTCCGTATGGATTCTCCTCCACTTCCCAAGTGAGTGAAGGGAGTAGAGAAGGGGAGCAGATAGAGAGATCAATGGCAGAAAAAGTACGGGTAGGAATGTGGAAGAAGGTGTTTTTTCCAGTATTTAGAAGGGAAAGGTCATTGTCATTGAGCATACGCTCAATGACTCGTCCCCTTCCGTTGATGTTAGCACTACCCCACAGGGTATTGTGTCCGTTAAAATCCCCGAGAAGTAAGAAAGGGGGAGGCAGCTGCATTAGAAGATCATCAAGGTCTGCCTGGGAGATGTCAGTTCCAGGCGGCAAATAAATGGAGCACACAGTTAATAAAAATCCCACTGAAAGGCGAATTGCGACAGCCTCTATGCTGGTTGTAATTAGCAAGGGCTGCACTGGGGTCTGGTTACCCACAAGGATAGCCACTCCCCCGTGTACAGATCCATCCGCAATTCTATCCTTACGAAAAATTGTGGTGTTATGCATCGTGGGATCGTCATTTGCCTTTAGGTATGTCTCCTGCAAGCATAAGCAAACTGGCTCGTGCTTTTGCAGGAGGGCCTTGATGTCATCAATGTTTCGCCGGAATCCACGACAATTCCATTGTAGAAATTTAGCCATTATTTTGGCTTGGTGGGTCCATCAGGCGGCTTCCGAGGTGCTGAGGGCTTACTTTTATCAGTCTTGGATTTGTCCTTTTTGGAGAATGGACGCTGTCCCGTGTCCATTTCCTCCTCCGCGAAGAGTTCCAAGACTGACTCTTCGGGTACCTCCTTCTGCTCCACATCCATCTTTTCTTGGGTACTAGGGGGGACTTCCCCTTTCTTATTCTTTTCTTTCATAATTGTCTTTGATACTTGTGGAGCATTACGAGGTACCGATATAGGAGTGGCAGCTGATTGGTCCTTCTGTGTAGGTTTTTGCGAACTTAAAAGATACCGCGCGATGGGAGTGAAAGACTCCTTTGGAGGAATGGTCATGTCCGTCTGAGTTCCGACGGAACATCTCCCTGCTACCTTCTGGGCGTAGGTAGGTCTGTTGGTATTCAGGGGTTTGACCGATTTCCTTGCCTCCTGGTATGATATGTTAAGCTCTGCCTTCAGTCGTTGAATCTCTTTTTCTTCTTTCCACCTCTGGCATGCTCGTGAATAGGCCGGGTGTTCGCCTTCACAGTTAATACAGGTGGGTTTTGCGGCTGAACATGCTGTTGTTTCGTGGTCCTTTGCACCGCATCGAGCGCATGCAAGGACTCCACGGCAGGCCATTTGAGAATGTCCATACTTCTGGCATTTGAAACACCGTAAAGGGTTCGGAATGTATGGACGCACTGAACAGTTGATGTATCCAGCTTTAATCTCATCAGGAGGTTTAGGAGTGTTGAAAGTCAGGATAACGCTCCTGGTTTTAACTATTTTTCCATCCCTTCGCGCAGTGATTCTCTTTACGGCAATGACTCCCTGTGGTTTTAATTCGGAGCAGATTTCCTCCTCGTATACGTCGAGAAGGTCCCACTCCGAAATGACACCTCTAGATGAATTGAGTGTTCTGTGTGGTGTCACTGTTATAGGGATTCCTCCGATTGATGTTGTTCGGAGTAGGTGTTCAGATTGCCTCTCATTTGTAGTTTCAATTAAGAGGTCTCCAGAGCGGAGCCTCTTAACTGATTTGGGTGAACCTACTAACCCATCTAACCCTTTCTGTATAAAGAAAGGTGACATTTTTCCAATCGGTTTTTCATTGGTGGAGTGCATGATTAAAAACCGCGGGACAGGACCTGATGGTAATTCAGTCCGCTGCCTCTTTGAAGCAATATTGCTGTCAGTGTCTGTGTTTTCAGATAGGGACCGGGTTGGGGCCCCTGAAGAAATGATTTTATCAGGATTCATGGAGTTTATTAAAGTGTTCAGTGCCCGGGCTCCCCACCCACCACGGAGCCCAAAGGGACGCCCACTACCCGGCATGCAATAAATGCGCTCGGGAGTGGGACGCCAGGGCTACCCAGACACCATACCCGCACCGCCGGCAGCCTGAATCCTGTCCCTCGGACCATGAGGGTAGGGGCATGGCTTTGACACGGTTGACCCTCGCAGGCGAACCTACTAGCCGATTGATCCTAGCCGGGCCTTCCAGGACCACCCGTCTTGTCGAAGCAGGGGCCAAAGTGGTGTATTGAAGCTGGGCCCCTCAACCACCAGGATCCCCCTTTCCGAATTTCCACGGGTCGCAGCGCACGGCAAACACGCCGGATTCCATTGATGTAAGCCCGAAACCTAGGCTGTGGGCGTTGGATCCCAGTGATGCTAGTCTGGAAGTCCAGCAGCGTCACTGGGAGGTCCCCTCACCACGAACAGGTGCCCACGTCGAGGGGTCATAGTGAGGGCAGTCAACGAGAATGTGTTTGACTGATAAGTGCGAGGAACAGTGTGGACAATGAGGAGCATCCTCTCCTGTAAGTAGGTGAAGGTGAGACAGATATGTATGTCCTATCCGTGCTCGTGCAAGCACTACTTCTCTTCGTACTGTTTTGGTGCTAGAGCGCCAAAGCTGTGGATCCTGTTTCAACTGATAAAGTTTATTATTGCTTTGGGTGTGCCATAACTCTTTCCACATCGCAAGACATGTTGTTTGTATGATATGATTATAGTCATAGATTGGAATAGGAGCAAGGGTTAAATCCTAAGTTAAAGGATTTTTGTCAGTTTTGTCAGCGAGTTCATTCCCTTTTATCCCCGAATGGGCTGAGATCCAGCAAAAGGTCACTGATTGATGACGTTCCTCAATTTTTAATAATAGGCTTCTGATTTGGTTTAATATAGGATGAACCTTATAGGAAAAGTTTTGTATTGCTGTAATTGAGCTTAGAGAGTCAGTGTATACAATATATTTTAGAGATGGGTAGAGATTCAGGTTTTCTAAAGCTAACTTTATTGCATGAAGTTCTGCAGAGAAGCCGCTATACTCAGGTATAAGGGAAGCAGAAATGATTGTAGAGGGAAATACTGCTGCTGCTCCAACAGCTGAGTGTGATTTCGAGCAATCAGTATATATTGGCAATAAACTAGCATATTTCTGAATATGGCTTGCATGGAGTTGTTTCACGTTGAGTGACGGTAGAAGATTCTTTCCCCATTTTTGAAGATGGGTATCACAAGTTAATTGTGGAGGAGGTGTCCAAGGTGGGTGAAAGCATTTCACTACGTCTAGCCTGTTGACATTAGGAATATTCCAACTCTGTGTTATTTCAATTAGGCGAAAGCCTGCCGGTCTTATTTTACTGGGTTTATTTCTATAAAGGTTTTGCAGTGGTGGATTAAAAAGATATGGCCCAATAGGATGCTGACAGCAGTTTTGTATTCGGGCTGCATATTTAAGAAGTAGTGTTTTCTTGCGGAGACAAAGAGGGGGCTCATGTGCTTCAATATATAAACTTTGGGTAGGGGATGTCCTGAATGCGCCAGGGGCAATCCGCAGTGCACTATGCTGTATAGGATCCAACCAGCGTAGTGTACTCTTTCGGGCAGAATCGTAGATTGGAGCACCATAATCCAAACGGGATCTGATCAATGCTCCATATAGCACAAGCAAAGATGTGCAGTCTGCTCCCCAAGACATTGCAGATAAAGATCTGAGTATGTTCAGTTTTTTAAGGCAGGAAGTACGCAGCGATTTAATGTGCTCAAAGAAATTTAATTTTCTATCAAGGATTAATCCCAAGAATCTGATATTGTTGGTCACTGCAATGGTAAAATTTGACATCTGAAGTTCGGGATCTGTATGCATTTTTCGTTGATTACAAAAGTGGACTGCAACAGTTTTCTGCTGAGATAGACGATAACCATTGAGTCGTGCCCACCTTTGCACCTTATTCAAGGATAACTGCAGTTGCCGTTCAATGGATCTCATATTCTGAGAAAGGCAAGAAATGGAGAGATCATCTGCATAAATATAGGTCTCAACTGTATTTGGAAGTTCTTTTGTTATAGAATCAATTTTAAGGGCGAAGAGGGTTGCACTGAATACAGAACCTTGTGGCACTCCTTCTTCCTGTAAAAATGTCATAGAAAGCGAGTTGTGGTATCGAACTTAGAACAAACGAGTCTGGAGAACGTTTCTGATGAATATAGGAAGGTTGTCTCGTAGACCAAGGGCATGGAGGTCGCTGAGAATGCCATGACGCCAGGTAGTGTCAAATGCCTTCTCTATGTCTATGGAAACCAAAACCAGATGTTCATTTTTTTACGAAGGCATTGCGAATTGCAGACTCTGCCTTAATCATGAGATCTAAGCAGGACCTGTTCTTACGAAAGCCATGCTGATTATTACTCATCAGGTGTTGTGTTTCGATGGTCCAAACAAGTCGATTATGAATAATATTTTCAAGTAATTTACCGAGGCAACTGGAGAGGGATGTATCTCTAAGATTGGTTCTTCTGGGGCTTCTTTTTCACATGTATCCATATGATCATGGGCAGGGTGTTTGTCATCTTTATCTATGTTTTTAGTATTCATGATTGGCCGTGACATAGACGGCATTGTTGGCGGAATTGTAACAGGTGTATTTATGGCTTGATTGGAAGTTGAGGTTGAAGATGATATTGCTGATGGAGCTAGGATTGAGCGAGCCCAATCAGAAATAGAGATGTTTGGTGGGACTGTAACGTTGGTTTGAACTGAAGTGGTAGTGGTGGTAACAGCAGTTATCTGTTAATGCTGTTGGACAGTTGCTGCATATGAGCGTGTTATTGTAATTGGTGATATTTGTTTCTTTGCCTCAGGGTAGGAAACTTTGTGCTCGGTTTTATACTTCTGAATCATTTTTTTCTTTTTTCCATGTTTCACAGTCTTTGGAATAAGCGGAATGGTTGCCTCTGCAGTTTTGGACACTGCAAGGTTTGTGCAGAACATTCGGTACGGATATGGTCTTTAGATCCACATGAAGCACATACAGCAGTCCCTCGACATACTGTCTGTGAATGCCCAAATTTTTGACATTTATAACATCTTATTGGGTTCGGTATATACGATCGGACATGACAGTTCAAGTATGTGGCTTTTACAGATGTTGGTGGATTTGGCAAGTTGAAATTTAGTATAATGTTTCTGGTTGGAAGTAGTGAACCATCCTTTTTGATTAGTATTCTTTTTACCTGAATAACATTTTGTTCTGAAAGCTCTTGTTTAATTTCTTCCTCGGATACATGTAGGAGATCCCATTCTGTTACAACTCCTTTTGAGTAGTTTAAGGTGGCATGAGGTGACACTTCTATGGGAGTTCCTCCATGTGTTTTCAATTTAAGTAGCTTGTCAGAATGTTTGGATTGTGTTGTTTCAACAAGCAGGTCACCTGAATTTAGTCTGGGAACCATTTTTGGTGAGCCAGCGACATTCTCTAAACTTTTCTGGATCAGAAAAGGAGGAAGTTTGCTGACTGGCTGGTCAGTCAAAGAATGTATTATGAGGAAGTGAGGCCAGATATTCTGGTCTGTATCCTTCTTTTGTCTCTTAGCAAAGGAAGGGGTATAATCTTCCTGCTCTCTAGAATGTGATGGGGCATTGATCCCGCAAGAGTCAGTATTGGTATAGTCCATCTTTGCTCCTTTTAGCCCTTGGCAGAGAGACTTTTCTGCCAAGATTTCCGGCCCCGCCACGGGGAGGCAGGAGCAGTGCCTGGTGTGACCAAGCGACGATTAGTAGGTATTAGTAATATACTATGAGAAAAAAGAAAAGGTGGCTTTCCTTCCTTGCTCTGTACAGGGACTTTTGTTACGAGAGCTGTTATAAAATGAATAGATTTTTTAACGATAAGAACAAAAAGGAACTGTAAATCGCTTTCTGGAAATCGCACTGGAAGTACTGAGAAATCGCTTAGTCACAATCGCTTGGCACCCGGGGCCTCCAGGTAGGAATTTAGCCACTACTGTGGCTTGGTGGGTCCATCAGGCGGCTTCCGAGGTGCTGAGGGCTTACTTTTGTCAGTCTTGGATTTATCTTTTTTGGGGAAGAATGGACGCTGTCCTGTATCCATTTCTTCCTCCGCAAAGAGTTCCAAGACTGATCTGTCCAGTACCTCATTCTCTACATCCATTGTTTCTGGTATTACGGGTGACTCTTCCAAACTTTTTAGCTTTTTTCTTTACCACTTGGTTTTGGTAGTGGTGGAGCACTAGGAGGTACGGATATAGGAGTGGCAGCCGATTGGATTTTTTTTTGGTAAGCTTTTGTGAACTCAATAAATAGCGTGCAATCGGAGTGAATGACTCTCTTGGTGTTATAGCCATCTCACTTTGTGTACCGATAGTGCACTTAGCAGAAACCTTCTGGGCATATAAAGGTTTCCCGCTATTTATTGGTTGGATTCGTTTTCTGGCCTCTGGTTAGGAGATATTCAGCTCTGTTTTCTGATCTCTTTTTCATCCTTCCACCGCTGGTATGCTCTAGAGTAGGCGGGGTGCTCTCTTTGGCAATTGAAACAGATCGGTTTTGAAGCTGAACATTCCTTACTCTCGTGGTCTTTAACACCACATCGAGCACAGGCAGGGTTACCACGAGAAGATGTTTATGAGAGTGGCCGTATTTTTGGCATCTAAAATACCTCTGTGTGTTTGGGATATAAATCCTCACTGTGCAGTTTAGATAGCCTGCCCTGATGGAACTTGGAGGCCGTGGGGTGTTGAACGTGAGGATAAGAACTCGGGTAGGGACGAGATTCCCATCCTTTCGTATCGTATTATCTTGACAGCTGTCACTCCTTGGTCTTTCAATTCAGAGCAGATTTCTTCGGAGACATGAAGGTCCCACTCTGATATAACACCTCGTGAAGAATTCAGTTTTGAGGGGGGGTATCATGATAGGTATTCCCGCTATGGATGTAGAGTTTGATTTTTGCCGCCTGTTTTGTGGTAGAAGCTTCGACCAAAAGGTCGCTAGAACGCAGTCGTTTTACAGATTTGAGTGATCCTGACAACCCTTCTAATCTTTCTGGATAAAGAAGGGTGACATCTTCCCAATTGGCTGCTCTTCGGTCGAATAGAGAATGAGGAACAGCGGTGTCACTGATGGTGGTGTATCCTCAGTTCTGCCTCTTATTACAGAGGTGTTTTCTGCGTCATCATCTCGATTAGGTAGGGGCCTTGTTGGGGCCCCATAAGAAATAGGAATTAAATTACTCATATGAGTAAGATAAAAATGTCCGATGCCCTAACTACCTCACCCACCACGGAGCCCTAGGAGGGGACGCCCACTCGTGAACTAACAGGTACTCCATAAACGAATGGGACGCCAAGTTCGTTTAGCAGCACCATACCTACGTTTCCAATAAGCCTTGATCCCGTCCCAGGACCAAAGGGAGGGAGACGTATTGGAACGCAGTTGACCCTAGCAGTAAGAACCACCCGCCGATTGATCCCAGTAGGGCCGATCCGAGACCACCCGTCTTGTCGAAGCATGGGCCAAAGTGGTGTATTAAAGCTGGGCCCCTCAACCACCATGATCCCCCTTACCGAATTCCACGGATCGCGCGCACGGCTGCACACGCCGGATTCCAATGATGTAACCCTGGAACCAAGGTATGGGCGTTAGATCCCAGTGATGCTAATCTGGAAAAACGAGCAGCATCACTGGGAGATCCCCTCACCACGTACAGGTGCCCACGTCGAGGGGTAATATAAGGTTGATCCGGATCAGAAATTAATGAGGATTGTACCCTATCCACGATAATGCCTTCAATATACTTAAAATCCCTATATACACCCTACACCTTTCGGAAATTTTGGGTTTTAATGTGGTCCAAGGCTAATACTATAGTATACAACTCAGCTGTATATATACTGCATTCGTGGGGATTGTTTGTTTGTTTCGGGATTTATTGGGCGCATCGGCAACTATGACCATAGTGCGCCATACATATGATAATTATGCATGCTATTTCTTTTCACTTACAGAAAATGGAAAAAGAAATCAGAAAATAATTTTTTTCCCTAACTAAAGGAGGTGATATACTTTAATCATCTTCAGAAAGTTATATATGCTTGAGACATTTGTTTCATTGTTTAAAAGTGAGGTAAGTGTAAGATCTTTTGTCGTGGCTGAAGTGCAAAGAATCTGGCGTTCTCTTGTATATTTTGTGCATTCGACCAGAATGTGTTTCACTGAGAGCAGTGTATTACAGTGATGACATTGAGGGGGTATTTCTCCTCTTAAAAGATAACCATGAGTGATATTTGTGTGCCCTATTCGCAGTCGAGCCAATATTACCTCTTGATGTCGGATTGAATTAAAGCTGGAAGGCCATCGCTCGAGGTTTGGCTTGATACTTCGAAGTTTATTATTAGGTTGATTTTCCCATGATAACTGCCATTGGCACATGCATTTTTCCTGGATTATTGGTCGATAGTCTTGATGAGGCACTTTCCATTTTTTCTCGGGTGGTAGGTGAGCTGATTTGGCAGCATTGTCCGCTAGTTCGTTTCCAGGAATTCCAATATGTCCTGGGACCCAGCAGAAATGTATGTTTTTTCCAAGTTCTGATAAGCTATGTAAAGAGCTGACTATTCTTTTCACGACTGGGTGGGTGATGTTCATGGTGTTTTTTAGTGCTTGGAGTGCACTTAAAGAATCTGTGAAAATTATACTGTTGTTAATATCAGAGGACTCGATATGGTTCAGTGCAACCTGAATTGCTATTAGTTCGGCGGAAAATATACCGAACTCAGGTGATAACTGATAAGCTAATGTGATGTTTGGAAAAACTGCGGCGATTCCAACGTGGACATCATTCTTTGATCCATCCGTATGTACTATGGAAAAGCTGGGAAACTGGTCTACTACTGCATGGTATAGTTGCGAGAAGTTTTCTATATGCAAAGTAGATTTATTCCATTCATGCAGATGTAAGTCACATGAGGGTGGAATGATATTCCAAGGAGCAAGAGAGGATGGGAGGCTATGTGCCACATTGTCTAAGGTTAGATTTAGTTCTTCTAAGAGGTGTTCTATTCTCATACCCAAAGGACGATTAGCATTAGGGCGGTTTTGGTATAACCTACTGTGCTGTGATGTGAAAAGTATAGGCCAGTTCGGGTGTTCTGGCATAGATCTAATTTTATAGGCATAACGTAGTATCAGTTGTTGTCGCCTGATTGAGAGAGGTGGTTCGTGTGCTTCAGCATATAAGCTATGTATTGGTGACGTGCGATATGCCCCTAAAGCAACGCGTATTCCACTATGATGGATAGGGTCAAGCCAGCGAAGGGCACTAGGTCTTGCTGAACTATAGACTGGTGCTCCGTAGTCAAGTTTCGATCTTATTAATGCTCTATATAACCGTAATAAAGTAAGGCGATCAGCTCCCCATTTGGTTGCAGAGAGAACCCGGATGATATTTAGTTTTTGTTGACATGATGTTCTTAGTCTTTTGATGTGCTCAACGAAAGTGAGTTTATGGTCTAAAGTGATTCCTAAGAAACGTATGCTGGGATGAACTGTTATTTGTTGGCGATTCAGTTGTAGCTCCGGATTGGGATGGAGTTTGCGTTGGCGGCAAAAATGGATGCAAAACGTTTTTTCTGGACAAAGTTGAAATCCATTAGTCTGAGCCCATGAACTGATCTTATTTATTGCCACTTGCAACTGTCTCTCAATAGTATTCATATTTTTAGCATGACACCAAATACTAAGATCGTCTACAAACAGTGCTTTATCAACAGTGTCTGGAATTTGTCCGGCAATGGAGTTTATTGCAATTATAAAAAGTGAAGCACTGAGTACAGAGCCTTGAGGAACTCCTTCTTCTTGGGAAAATACTTGGGACAGTGAGGTTTTGAATCGAACCTGGAATGTACGCTTGCATAGGAAATTCTGTATGAAAATCGGGAGGTGACCCCGAAGTCCATGACGATGTAATTCACGGAGTATTCCATACTTCCACGTGGAATCATAGGCCTTACTGATGTCAAAGCAGACTAACACATGGTGTTCCGATCTGAGGAATGCATTACGGATGGAATTCTCTAGTCTGACTAGTATATCTAGTGTAGATCTGTTTTGTCGGACACCGTATTGTGCAGAATGTAGCAGATTGAGATTTTCAAAGTACCAGATCAGTCGATGGTTCACCATCTTTTCGAGAATTTTGCAAATGCAACTGGTCAAGGCGATTGGTCTATAATGAGTGGGATTTGTAGGGTCTTTACCTGGTTTAGGGAAGGCAAGGACCGTAGCGTGATGCCATTGATTAGGAAATTTATCTTCCAGGAAGAGTCTGTTGAATAGATGAAGAAGTAACTGTAATGATTCGGTACTTAGTTCCTGAATCATGGAATAGTGAATGTTATCTGGTCCTACAGCACTGCGTCTAGATGTTGACAAAGCTCTATGTAATTCGTGAATGGTAAAAGGTAAATTATATTGTTCATCTCCTTTTGAAGAGAAGTTTAACTTATGTTTTTCTAAACTTGTTTTTAATCTTCTGAAGGTCGGTGTATAACTTTCTATTGCTGATGTTTTTGCAAAGGTTTCACCTAGTATATTGGCAATTCCAGCAGGATCATTTACATTCTGCCCTCTCCATTCCATGATGGGTAGGGGTATCGGTTTATATTTGCCACTCATTTTTCTGATTGCTTTCCAAATTTTATGTGTAGGCATTGCTTGATTAATAGTCGAAGTGAAGCGGATCCAAGCAGCCTTTTTATTGCAGCGTCTAACATATCTCGCTCTTGCTCTAGCACGCTTATATTGAATGAGATTGGTTGTAGTTGGACTCCGGCGAAAAGAATTCCAAGCTTTACTTTGCATTTTTTTAGCCACAAGGCATTCATCGCTCCACCAGGTTTTTGGATGAATCGGTAATTTTGATGAGGATTTCGGTACGGTTTGTTCTGCTGCATGTAATATCATTTTGGTGACATAGTCAACTGCTTCGTCAGTTGTGGAATTTTGGATTATTTCGGGATCAAGCTTGGTTAATTTTTTATAGGACTGCCAATCTGCTTTATCAGTAAGCCAGTGCGGAATTTTAGTAGGATGATGAGGGGGCTTATTAAGTAATTCAATTATTATGGGGAAATGATCGCTATGTAGCGGATCGTTGTTTACCGTCCACTTTAGAATAGGATATAAGGTTGCAGAACAGATAGACAAATCTATTGCAGTGCTTGTTCCTGAAGGAAGGTGAACGTATGTAGGTGAACCGTCATTTAGAAGAAGGAGGTTGTTATTGTCAAGACACTGTTCAATTAGTTTTCCTCTTTGGTCGATGCTGTTGTTACCCCAAAGAGTGTGATGACCATTTAAGTCTCCCAGAATGAGGAAAGGTGTTGGGAGTTGAGCTATAAGATTGTTGAGATCATTTTGCTGGAAGGTATAGCTTGGTGGAATGTATAAGGAGCAGATTGTCATATGGATGTCAGCAGCTATACGGACTGCTATTGCCTCGAGGGGAGTGTTCAGTGAGACCTGTTTGGTAGGAATATGTGGGTTTGTTAAAATAGCTACGCCACCATGTGCGATATTCTGATTGGTTCTGTCTTTTCTAATAATGTTATAATGAGACAGTTTTGGTGTATTTTGGGGTTTTAAATAAGTTTCTTGAAGGCAGATACATATTGGTGAGTATTTACAGGAAAGATCGTATAGGTCATCGATATTGGCGCGGAATCCACGACAGTTCCATTGTATTATTCTGTTCATTGTTTATCTCTTATTAGACTTTCTGAGCGTTTTCGGGTTGTTGATGTTTTCTGTTTTTCACTTTTGTTTTTATCTTTTTTTGGGAAGGAAGGCCTTTCGGTGTCCATATCTTCTTCAACAAAGATTTGAAGAACAGGGTCATCTGCTGATTTTTCTTTAGTGTCCATTTGTTGTTGGTGACTAGAAGTTAGGATATGTTTTTCTTTAAATCCTTCGTCCGGAGTGTGTATGTTTTCTTGTGGTATGGTAATTGGTGTATTGACTGCTTGGGTTTGAGTTGCACTGTACAAAGATTTTACGTAATTTGAGAAAGACTGCTTTGGAGATACTGTTATTTCAGTTTGCGATCCGGTTGATTGGAATTTTTTGGTGGCTTGGGCATACGTAGGTCTGTCTGAATGAATTGGTGGTGAGATGATTCTTTTTGCTTCTTGGTAAGAAACATTATGCTCAGTTTTATATTTTTGGATAAGTTTCTCACTTTTCCAGCGCTCGCATATTCTGGCATAAGCGGGATGATCCTTTTTGCAATTTGGACATACTGATTGAGGAGCATTACAGTTTTCGCAATCGTGTTCGATTGAACCACACTTTGCGCAAGTAGGGGTTCCCCGGCAAGCTGTTTGGGAATGTCCATACTTCTGGCATCGGAAACACCGTAGCGGGTTTGGGACGTATGGTCTCACATTACATACCAGATATCCGGCCTTAATGGATGATGGACGATTCGGTGTGTTAAAGGTCAAGATCAGATTGCGGGTAGGGATCAGATTACCATCTTTTCTCGTGGAGATTCTCTTGACATGAATAACTCCTTGTTCTTTCAGTTCTTCTAGCATTTCTTCTTCAGTTACATCTAGTAAGTCCCAGTTTGAGATCACTCCTTTAGAGGTGTTTAGTGATCTGTGGGGTGTTACAGTTACTGGGAGACCTGCAAAGTAATTTGTTTTCAGAAGTCGCTCAGAATGTTTGGTATTAGATGTCTCAATGAGAATATCTCCTGATCTGAGTCTTTTTACGGATTTCGGAGATCCTGCTTTACTTTCCAATTCCTTTTGAATTCTAAAGGGAGAGAGTTTGCCAACTGCATTCTCACCAGTTGAATGGATGATTAGGTAGGTTGGAATTGGATATGTCTCTGGCTCAGTTTTTTGGCGCTTTGCCGTTCCTGCTGTGGAACTGTCTTTCTTTTTTGATATCTGGGTTGCGTCTGGCAGCCCAGATAAGTCTGAGTTTGATTTACTCATGGTATGCTCTTTTTGGCCCCGGGAGATTGTCTTTTTCTCCCAGGTTACCAGCCCCGCCACGTGGAGGCAAGAGCGGTGCCGCCTAGTGACCCAAGCGAAGAAAAGGGTTAGTAATAACTAAAAATAAAAAGAGGGATTAAAGAAAGGTGGCTTTCCTTTCTAGGTTATAGTATTTGAATATATCTATTTAATTATAATCTTCAGGAGTTATCGGACTTTCGAAACTCAGGAGAAACGTATTTACAATTAAGCGTACTAGATAATCACTCTGGAAAGGCGCTGTGGTCACTAATATCGCTTGGCACTCGGGGCCCATTCGTGGGGATCTTCCCAGATATAGTGTTATCTGAAAAGACAGCAGCAGAGCCGATAGACATCGACTTCGCGCCACAGTGAAGACAGGGAACAATTCTGGGTATTCGGTTAGGTGGGCAGCGTAGCGTTCTTAGCAGACAGAAGAGGGGCCTTAACATAATTTTTAATGGAAAAAGTCACATGATGGGATACGATCATGCTAGGGTGGAAGTAGTTGCCTTGGTGAACGGGCAACATTGTCTACCGTGATGTCGAGTTCTCCGAGAAGCTCTTGTCCCCAGATACCAAAGGTAGGGCTGGCAGTCTGACGAGTGTTATAAAGGGTTACACATTGTGACTCCATGACTGAATTCCATGTAGGTTTGTCGCGCAGAAATTTCAGTTTAAATGTATATTTTATTGACTATTTCTTTCGTCGAATTAATACTGGTAGTTCATCTGCTTCGACGTATAAACTCTGCACAGATGATATTCTAAATGCTTCAATCGCAATACGGATCACTTAGTGGTGGACTGGGTCCAGCCGCCTTAGTACGCTGTTTCTAGCCAATGAGTACACTTGGGACTAATTTAGATAGGACAAGTGCAAGATAAAGGCATGGTACAGTGTAGCAGTCTGCTCTCCATTTATCGGAGGAGATAACACGTAGGAGGTTCAATTCCATTTGTCCGCAGTTGATTGATATAGGGTAAAAATGTTGACTTCTTTTCGTATATGAGCCTTAAAAATTGTCTCGGGTGCTACTGGAATAATGTTTTGTATTGGTATTGGTATTAGTGTTTAAAGGCACAAGGGCAGCTAAGGCCAAAATGTGCCAGGTCCTACATTATTATTCTAAGGTAATATAATATGTTCTATTTTGGCATCATAGGAATTCATATATATGTATTTCCTTCAGAAATGTATAGAGTCTAGCTAGGTCAGCACTATTGCCAATCATGTGGTTAAGCGATAACGGTTCTTGTAGTTGTGATTGAGAGTGGAAAATTCTTCTGAAAGGAGAATAGTGAGGACAATATAAAAGTATATGCTTGACTGTAAGCGGTAGTGAACAATGCGTGCATCGAGGTGGGTCATCCCCCATGAGTAGAAACATATGGGTTAGATGAGTATGTCCAATCCTTAGTCTCGCTAGAACAACTTCTTCCTGTCTATTTTGTCTAAAGCTGGAAATCCATAACGCAGGTTCTTTTTTGATTTGGAGCAACTTGTTATTACTTTGTGCCTTCCATATTTCTGTCCACTGAAACATATAGACTTTTTTTATATGCTTCAAATAATCTCTATATGGTACTTTATAATTTGCTGGTGTTGTACTGTTTGGGTTTTTGGCTGCCTGATCTGCTCTCTCATTGCCTAAGATACCAGAATGCCCTGGGATCCAGCAGAATTTCACTTTATGATTCCTACTTCGTAGGTGGTTTAAGTAACAAATGATTTGTTTTTCGATTGGTTGTGATATTGAAAACTGATTACCCAAAGCAGACACTGCACTCAATGAATCAGTGTATATTATACTGCTAGTATTGTGGATAGTGTTAATATTCTGTAAGGCTAGTTTAATTGCATATAACTCAGCAGTGTAACTGCTACATTCAACTGGTAGTGATATGGAGACTGTAAAAGATGGAAAGACAGCTGCGGCACCAACTGTAGAATCTGTTTTTGAGCCATCTGTATATATTTGGTGGCTTTGTATATTGTTGAGGGCATGTTCTTTATGTAGTTGTTTGATATTTTCATTTGCCAGGGAGTTCTTTCCCCATTGCTGAAAGTGCGTATCACAGTGAGGGAGATTTACAGACCAGGGTGGATCAGGAATATCGCTTTCTTTAAGTATGTTATCAAAATCAATATTCCAGGTGTGAAGCAAATCTTTTAGTCTCATGCCAGTTGGTCTATTTTCATTCGGTTTACTGTTATAGAACGTTGTCCACTCAGGGTTGGAAAGCAATGGTCGAATGGGATGGTCTGGAAGGCTCTGAAGTTTAGCTGCATAATTTAGAAGCAACATTTTCCTTCGAAGGTGAAGTGGAGGTTCGTGTGCCTCTACATACAGACTCTGAACAGGGGATGTTCTAAATGCGCCCAGAGCAGTTCGAAGGGCACTGTGTTGGATGGTATTAAGTCTGATTAATGCGCTTTTCCTAGCTGAATCATATACAATAGCACCGTAGTCTAAACGAGATCTGATAATAGCACGATACAAATGTAATAGAGTGTATCTATCAGCTCCCCATGTCATAGCAGAAATGGACCTAAGTATATTAAGTTTCTTTAGACAGACAGTTCGGAGGTATGTGATATGTGAAACAAATTTCAGTTTGGTATCCAATATTAGGCCTAAAAAACGGAAATTACTGGTCAGAGGGATCAAATGGTTTTTTAATCTGAGTTCTGGTTCTGGGTGTAGCTTACGTTTTTTGCAAAAGTGAACTGCAATTGTTTTTTGATCTGATAAACGATATCCATTTTGCATTGCCCATGCCTCCAACTTATTTATAGAGAGTTGCAGCTGTCTTTCAATGGTATGTATATTTTGGGAACGGCAAGATATAGTTAGATCATCAGCATACATATATAGTTCTACAGTATTTGGGATGTTGTGTGTTATGGTGTTCAGTCTAAGTGAAAAAAGGGTAGAGCTCAGTACTGATCCTTGCGGGATACCTTCTTCTTGAGTGTAGGACCGGGAAAGTACAGATTGATAGCGGACCTGAAAGGTTCTGTGTTGAAGAAAATTTTTAACGAATTCTGGTAAGTGCCCTCGCAATCCTATGGAATGAAGCTCTCTCAATATGCCGTATCTCCAGGTAGTGTCGAAAGCCTTTTCTATATCGAGACTTACCATTACAAGATGTTCATTTTTGACGTAAGCATTGCGGATGTTAGTCTCGGCTTTCACCATTAGATCTAAAGTGGATCTGTTTTGTCGGAAACCAAACTGATTGTTGTTCATCAGTTCTTTAGTTTCAAGAGCCCAGGTAAGCCGTCTGTGTACCATTCTTTCTAGGATTTTACTTAGGCAGCTAGTTAGAGAAATAGGTCGGTAATTTTCTGGAAATGTGTGATCTTTTCCTTGTTTAGGAAAGGCCAAAATGATGGAATGATGCCAGGAAGATGGATATGTACCCTCAAGAAAAATCCGATTATAGAACATTAATAGTAAATTCAAGGCTGTACTGTTTATATGTTTCAGCATTACGTAATATATACCATCAGGTCCAGCTGCACTGTTAGGTGATCTCTTTAATGCTGTTTGCAGTTCAAATAGGTTAAACGGTTGATTATAGCCAATATATTGGGAAGTATGGAATTTTATTTTGTACCTTTCTGCTGAAGCTTTGATTTTAAGAAAAGAGTTGCTATATGCTGACATGGCAGATGTTTGGTAAAAGTTCTCTGCAAGGACGTTAGCTATTTCTTGACAAGAAGAAATTTCCTGTCCATTTTTGATTAAGATGGGAGAAGGAAGAGGTGGATATTTCCCATTTAATTGCCGAATTTTTTTCCAGATGAGACGACTGCTAGTATCCTTTGTAATAGTGGAGGCAAACTGTATCCACGATTCCTTTTTGGCTTTTCTTCTAACTTGCCTAGCTTTTGACTTTAGCCTTTTATACTGAATTAGGTTGTTGGTAGTTGGGAACTTCCGGAACAGGTTCCAAGCTTTATTTTTTTCCTTTTTGGCATTGGTACAAGCTTCATTCCACCAGTGTTTAAGGTTTTTGTGTTTAAATGTGGAGGCTTGAGGTATTGCTTCGGAGGCAGTGGTCAGTATTTGTCTGGTAATATGCTCTGTGGCATCATCAATGGATTGTAGTTTGATCAATTGGCTATCAAAAGAAAGACGGGTTGAAAACTTTTTCCAGTCTGCTCTGGAGAATTTCCATTTTGAGCGATTATCAGGATATGATGTTTGAAGCGTTTGGATTCTGCATATGATTGGAAAGTGATCACTGTTGTGTGGGTCGTTTAATACTGTCCATTCTATACTGGGGTATAATATGGGGGAACAGAGTGTTAAATCAATTGCTGACATAGATCCAGTGGGAAGGTGAGTATAAGTATTTTCACCAGTGTTCAGTAATGTTAGATTCAGTTGGTCTAGTATCGTCTCGATCAAGTGTCCTCTACTGTCCATGTGGTCTGATCCCCACAATGGATGATGCGCGTTGAAATCACCAAAGATACAAAAAGGTGGTGGTATCTGTCTTATAAGGTCTTCTAGTTCTTTAAACGTGCACATCTTGTTAGGTGGGAGGTACAGAGATACTAGAGTTAGAATTTGCCCAACTGATACACGTACGGCAATGGCTTCTAAGTGGGTTTGAAGCGGAATGTTTCTAGATGGTATTTTACATTCAACTAGAATCGCGACGCCTCCACGTGCAGATAATGAGGAGTTTCTATCTTTTCTGTAAAATGTAAAATTTCTGATTTGTGGAGTGACTTGTGGAGTTAGATTAGTCTCTTGTATGCAAACAGCTATAGGACCATATCGGGAGATTAAATCATAGATGTCATCGGTATTGCTGCGTAAACCTCTACAATTCCATTGAACGATGTTCTGCATTATCGGGGTTTGAGGAGGGAAGGCGAGTCTGTCTGTTTCTTGTGGGTGGGTTGTTTTTGACGGTCGTATTTCATTTTATCTTTTCTAGGAAAATTGGGACGTCCAGAATCTGTACCCTCTTCTACGTCATCAGTTTGACCTGATGAAAATCCAGTCTCCATATCATCTTCTGCATGAAGATCAAGTACTGTTTCATCGTGTGTAGTTATATTTTCACAGTCCATTCTATTTGAGTTTGCCTTTTGTGATTCAGTGGCTTGTTGCCTTCGTGATTTATTTGACATTTTATCACATGATTTTATTTTAGGCGGAACTGTGATAGGGGTATTGCTTATTTCATCAACTACAACGGGTTTGCTGGTAGGTTGAGGTGTTGATAGCACAGATCGTGCCCATTCTGCAATGGATGTATTGGGCGGAATTGATACATCAGTTTGGGTTGAAACAGCTTGGCATTTTAGTGTAATGGCAGCGTACGTGGTTTTTGGGACAGTTGACTTTATTTGCTTTCTTGCTTCTTGATATGTGACTTTATTCTCAGTCTTGTACTTTTGTATTCTTTTTTCAATTTTCCAGAGTTCGCATGATTTTGAGTATGCTGGATGGTCATTCTTGCAATTTGGACATTCCGGAGCCTTTGCAGTGCACTCTGTTTGTGAATGGCTTTTTGACCCGCAGTTAGGACAAGTATTTTCGCCTCTACATGTTGTTTGGGAGTGACCAAACTTTTGGCACTTGAAACATCTTAAAGGGTTTGGTATGTATGGGCGGATACGGCAGTTTAGGTAGCCTGCTTTAACTGAAGTCGGCAAATTTGGTGTACTAAAGGTCAGTATAATATTACGTGTGGGAACAAGTTTGTCATCCTTCTTTATCATAATCCTTCTTGCTTGAGTTACTTTCTGTTCTGCTAATTCCACGACTATCTCCTCGTCAGTTACGTTCAACAAATCCCACTCACTTATTACTCCTTTTGAGGAGTTCAAGGTGTTATGTGGTGAGACTTTGATTGGGATTCCGCTTATAGATGTCATTTTTAATAAAAATTCTGAATGCCTTGCTTGGGTGGTCTCAATTAAGAGATCTCCTGATTGGAGCCTTTTCACCATTTTCGGTGTACCTGCTGCATTCTCCAGACATCTCTGGATGACAAAGGGAGAGAGTCTGGTTTGTTTTGGTTTGTTTTGGTTTTATTGGCGCATTAGCTACTAAGGCTATAATGCGCCAAGACCATGTCATTTATAAAATAATTTAAACTTTCAGTGACCTAATTAGTTAGGTCACTATGTCAAGAAGTATAAGAAAAATGTAAATTTTATAAACGAGTAAAAATATTTATTGACTTTAAAAATCTAAAAATAGCAGACACATTGTCATTGTCGGATAAAATCTGACTGAGTGTATATGGCTCAGTCAGATCATTAAAAGCGGTAAGACGGATACTGCTAAAAACTGGACATTCGATTAAAATGTGTCTAATTGATAAAACTGTGCCACAAGACTCACACATAGGAGGGTCATCAGCCCTCAGCAAAAATGAATGAGTTAAATGACTGTGTCCTATGCGGGTCCGGGCAAGAACAACTTCCTCCTTACGATTCCTGCGCAGACTAGACTGCCACGGTTCAATTACAGGCTTTATACGATATAGTTTATTTCCAGTCTGTCTATTCCACAAGTCCTGCCATTGGGAGTGTATTTTCTCGAGTATTCTTTGCCTGTAGTCTGTATAGGGGACTGACAGGCAGCGATTATTTCTGGGAATTGTTGATTTGGCTGCGGTGTCAGCCAAATCATTTCCCTTAATCCCAATGTGGCTAGGAATCCAGCAGAAGCGGATATCATATTCACGTTCACGGAGGAAGTGAATCTTCTGCTGAATGCTAGACAGAACTGGATGAGAATTAAATCTCACGGTTATTAAAGCCTGTAACACACTAAGAGAATCAGAATATAAAATGAACCGTTGGTTTTGGCATTTACTGATGTGATCCAAAGCTAACTCAATAGCGTGCAGCTCTGCAGTAAATATACTGCATTCAGAGGGAATCTGCTCCGATGTAGTGGTGTCCCTAAAGACAGCAGCAGATCCCACATATGATTCTGACTTCGAACCGTCTGTGTAAACTGGCGCGAAGTCAGAATGTTCAGCTCGGTGTGCTGAATAAAGCTGCAGGTAGACCGATGATGGAGTGTCCGACTTTCCCCAATTTTTAAGGGACAAGTCACATATTGGAATACGAGCATGCCAGGGTGGAAGGGGTTGCTTCGGTGTTTGGGCAACCTTGTCTACCTTGATATCAAGTTCTATGAGTAGCTCTTGGAGACGAATTCCAAAAGGACGATTAGCAGTCTTACGGGTATTGTACAAATTTTCCCATCGTGGCTCAAAAACGGATAGCCACGTAGGATGGTCTGGCAGGGATTTCAGTTTAAAAGCGTAGTTTAGACACAACTGCTTACGTCGAAGCGATAACGGTGGTTCGTTTGCTTCGACGTATAGACTCTGGACAGGAGATGTTCTATATGCTCCAGTAGCGATACGAAGAGCCTGGTGATGGACAGGATCCAGCCATCGAAGGGCACTGTCTCTGGCTGAAGAATATACCTGGGACCCATAATCAAGTTTGGATCGCACAAGTGCACGGTAAAGCCGAAGAAGCGTGCATCGGTCCGCTCCCCAAGATGTAGAGGAGAGCGAGCGGAGAATATTAAGCCCGCGTGTGCACTTTGTGCGAAGTTGACGGATGTGGTGCAGAAAGGTCAACTTTTTATCAAATACGAGTCCCAAGAATTTTGTGTCCGCTGCTACTGGAATAGCATTTTGTCCGAGCATTAATTCAGGTTCAGGATGAAGATTACGCTTACGACAAAAATGTACGCAAACGGTCTTCTCCGGCGAGAACCTGAAGCCATTTGCAAGTGCCCAGGAGTTGAGGCGGTCAATGGCTTTCTGCAGTTGTCTTTCAATAACCCTCATGTTGCATGACTGACAAAAAATGCTAAAGTCATCAACATAGAGGGCACTGTTTACAGTTGGAGGAAGTTGTTCTGTGATGGAATTTATTTTGATGGCGAAAAGCGTGACACTTAATACTGATCCTTGTGGTACTCCCTCCTCTTGGCTAAAGGAGCGAGAGAGTGAGGATCCCACACGAACTTGGAAAGATCGATTGGCTAAAAAGTTTTGAATAAACACGGGGAGATGCCCTCTAAGGCCTAGGCTGTGCAGATCTTTTAAGATGCCAAATCTCCAAGTTGTGTCATACGCTTTCTCCATGTCAAAGAACACCGACACCAAGTGTTCACGTTTTAGGAAAGCATCCCGGATGGATGTTTCCAGTCTAATAAGATGGTCCAAAGTGGACCGGTTCCTTCGGAAGCCGCACTGGATGTTGGAGAGAAGGTCATTGGTTTCTAAATACCAGATTAAACGAGAATTCACCATTCTCTCCAGGATTTTGCACAAACAGCTAGTCAGAGCAATGGGACGATAATTTCTAGTGACTTTTGGATCCTTTCCTGGCTTAGCGAAGGCAAGAACGGTTGCCTTGCACCAGGGATCCGGAAACTGCCCTTCGGTAAAGATTCTGTTATACAGAAAGAGCAGATAATCCATAGATTTTGGTGAAAGATGTTTAATCATATCATAATGGATGCCATCTGGTCCAACAGCACTTGCTTTGGAAAGAGTGAGGGCTCTTTTCAGTTCATGAATAGTGAATTCCCTGTTGTAGGGACAGTCGCTCTTACAATTAAAATTAAGTGCCTGTTTTTCTATTTTTTGTTTCAGGACCAGGAACTCTGGGGAATAAGAAGATGTTGCACAGATTTTAGAGAATGTTTCCCCAAGAGAGTTGGCTATTGCAGTTGGATCTGCAATAGCGCATCCATTATAATCTAGGATTGAAGTAGGGTGGGATGTATGTTTTCCCTTCATTTTCCGGATTTTATCCCAGACTACCTTAGAGTTGGTAGACTGGGTAATAGATGATGTAAAACGGATCCACGATTCCCTTTGACTCTGACGGCGGATGTAGCGTGCTTTGGCTCGTGCACGTTTAAACACTATAAGGTTGTTCGTGGTGGGATATCGACGGAATATCCCCCACGCTTTGTTTTGAGCCTTTTTTGCTGCTGTGCATTGGGAATTCCACCAAGGTTTGGGAAATGGTGGAAACCGGGTAGATGTTTTTGGAACAGTATTCGCAGCTGCTTGGACGATAATTTCTGTGATGTACGTTACTGCATCATTGATCGGCTCCTGACTGACCGTACTGAGTTCAAAATTTGCCTGATGTTGGAAGGCAGTCCAGTCAGCCTGATCAATCTTCCACCGTGGTAACCTGAAGGGAAGACATGGTCTCCCGCTGTGTAACAAGGTTATCACAGGGAAGTGATCACTTCCAAATGGATTCTCCTCCACTTCCCAAGTGAGTGAAGGGAGTAGAGAAGGGGAGCAGATAGAGAGATCAATGGCAGAAAAGGTACGGGTAGGCATGTGGAAGAAGGTGTTTGTTCCAGTATTTAGAAAGGAAAGGTCATTGTCATTGAGCATACGCTCTATGACCCGTCCCCTTCCATTGATGTTTGCACTACCCCACAGGGTGTTATGTCCGTTAAAATCCCCGAGAAGTAAGAAAGGGGGAGGCAACTGCGATACAAGATCATCAAGGTCTTCCTGGGAGATGTCAGTCCCAGGTGGCAAATAAATAGAGCACACAGTTAATAAAAATCCCACTGTCAGGCGAATTGCAACAGCCTCAATGCTGGTTGTAATTAGCAAGGGCTGAACTGGGGTCTGATTACCCACAAGGATAGCCACTCCTCCATGAGCAGGACCATCCGCAATTCTATCCTTACGAAAGATTGTGATGTTATGCAATGTGGGATCATCATTTGCCTTTAGATAAGTCTCCTGCAAGCAAAAGCAAACTGGCTCGTGCTTTTGCAGGAGGGCCTTGATGTCATCAGTATTTCGCCGGAATCCACGACAATTCCATTGTAGGAATTTAGCCATTACTTTGGCTTGGTGGGTCCATCAGGCGGCTTCCGAGGTGCTGAGGGCTTACTTTTGTCAGTCTTGGATTTATCTTTTTTGGGGAAGAATGGACGCTGTCCCGTGTCCATTTCTTCCTCCGCAAAGAGTTCCAAGACAGATTCATCCTGTACCTCCTTGTTCTCTACATCCATTGTTTCTGTTCTTACTGCAGGCTCTTTACCACTTGGTTTTGGTAGTGGTGGAGCACTAGGAGGTACGGATATAGGAGTGGCAACTGACTGTGTTTTTTTGGTGGGCTTTTGAGAACTCAATAAATAGCGTGCAATCGGGGTGAATGACTCTTTTGGTGGAATAGTCATCTCAGTTTGTGTCCCGATAGTGCACTTAGCAGAAACCTTCTGGGCGTATGAAGGTTTCCCGCTATTTACTGGTTGGATACGTTTTCTGGCCTCTGGGTAGGAGATATTCAGCTCTGTCTTCAGTTTTTGTATTTCTTTTTCATCCTTCCACCGCTGGCATGCTCTGGAGTAGGCAGGATGATCTTGTTGACAATTTACACAGATCGGTTTAGAAGCTGAACATTCCTTGCTCTCGTGGTCTTTCGCACCACATCGAGCACAGGCAGGGTTACCACGACAAGATGTTTGTGAGTGGCCGTATTTTTGGCATCTAAAGCACCGCAGTGGGTTTGGGATATAAATCCTCACTGGGCAGTTTAGATAGCCTGCCTTGATGGAACTTGGAGGCCGTGGGGTGTTAAACGTTAGGATGAGAACTCGGGTAGGGACGAGGTTCCCATCCTTTCTCATTGATATCCTTTTAACAGCTGTCACTCCTTGGTCTTTTAATTCAGAGCAGATCTCTTCTTCAGAAACATGAAGAAGGTCCCACTCTGAAATGACGCCTCTTGAAGAGTTCAAAGTTTTGTGGGGGGTTACAATGATAGGTATTCCCCCTATTGATGTGGCGTTCAGGATTTTTTCCGCCTGTTTAATATTTGTAGCTTCGACCAAAAGGTCGCCAGAACGCAGTCGTTTAACAGATTTGGGTGAACCAGCCAACCCTTCTAATCCTTTCTGGATGAAGAAGGGTGACATCTTTCCAATGGACTGCTCTCCGGTGGAATGGAGAATGAGGAAAAGCGGTGTCACTGATGGTGGTGGTTTATCCTCAGTTCTGGCTCGTTTTGCAGAGGTGTTATCTGCGTCATCATCGCGATTAGGTAGGGGCCTTGTTGGGGCCCCAGAAGAAGGATTTAAATTACTCATGAGAGTAAAGAAAAAATGTCTGATGCCTAAGTACCTCACCCACCACGGAGCCCTACGAGGGGGCGCCCACTCGTGAACTAGCAGGTACTGCGTACACGAATGGGACGCCGAGTTCGCTTAGAACACCATACCCACGTTACCAATAAGTCTTTATCCCGTCCCAGGACCATAGGGAGGGAGACTTATTGGAACGCAGTTGACCCTAGCAGTATAATACCACCCGCCGATTGATCCCAGTCGAGCCGGTCCGGGACCACCCGTCTCGTCGAAGCAGGGGCCAAAGTGGTGTATTAAGGCTGGGCCCCTCAACCACCAGGATCCCCCTTTCCGCTTCCACGGGTCGCGGCGCACGGCTGCACACGCCGGATTCCAACGATGTAACCCTGGAACCAAGGTATGGGCGTTAGATCCCAGTGATGCTAGTCTGGAAGTCCAGCAGCGTCACTGGGAGGTCCCCTCACCACGTACAGGTGCCCACGTCGAGGGGGGAGAGAGTCTGCTTAGCGGCTGAGTCGATAAAGAATGTACAATCAGAAAAGCTGGTGGTTCTGATTTGTTACAGTCTTTTTTCATTCTTTTTGCCATATTGGAATCGTCTTCCATTCTTCGAGTCTCAGTATGTTGAGAGCCTGTCGGCTCTAGTGGTGGACATGTATCACAGTCCATTGTTGCTCCTTTTAGCCCTGGGAGTGAGCGCTTTTCCTCCCAGACTTCCAGCCCCGCCACGTGGAGGCAGGAGCGGTGCCACCTAGTGGCCAAGCGTTTGGAGAGGTTAGTTTGTTAGTGCAAAAAATTAATAAATATACTAGGAAAAGAAAGGTAGTTTTCCTTTCTGGGTTCTTACTTAGGATCTGTTAAGCACAGAACCACTTACAAAGAAATGAGTATGAGAAAAGCACTGGAAAGAAAATATAACAAAATCACTGGGAAAGAGCACTATATATCGCTTTGGAAAATCGCTTGGACACTATCGCTTGGCACTCGGGGCCTAATGTTTTGTCTGAGCTGCAGTTATGTTCAGAGTATAAGTTTCGTTTGCGCCAAAAGCGTAAGCAGACGGTCTTCTGAGGCGAGAACCTGAAATCGTTAACCATTGCCGAAGAGTTGATGTGGTCAATGCGATGCAGTAATCCTTGAGGCACCTCCTCTTGGAAAATAGATCGAGAGAAAACGGACCCCACATGAACTTGGAATGAGCGGGTGTCCTTCAGCTTTTTGTTTGAGGGCCAGAGACTCGGGGGATTATTATGTGTCGACAGCCCGGCTAGCATGACTCCGCTAAATTTTTCACAATTATAATTGGCTCTGTAATTCCACATCCATTATATCCTAGGATCGATGTATTGTGCTGTGTATATCTGCCCTTTGTTAAGTTTATTATTTTGAAATTTTTTGTTAGCCTGCTCTGGCCAGTGCTGTTGCCATTGTTTTGAACTGCTTTGGTGGATTAAGGCCTTGAAGTTTGTATATGGTATCAAGCGAAATGCATAATTAGAGGTGGCAGCTTCTCTTGCTGTTTCGTTCCCAGTTATTCCTGTGTAACCTGGGATCTAACAGATTCTAATATTGTGATTTATTTGTAGTAGCTTTGATACTGAATATTGGACACGTTGCTATAGATGAGTGAAAAATGCTGTTTGCTATCTGCGTACGTTTAATTTGGCTTACGACTATCAAAATGGCTTGCAATTTGGCAGTGAAAATACTGCATTGCATTCTTTTGATAATTCTTGGATGATGGCGTGTTCTTGAAAATGAGTTAAAATTCCCTCGCAAGTCTCTGTCCTCATGGTTATATAAGTGTGATATATATATATATATAGGACTTTGTATGCTTCATATAGCTGCTGGTAGTTTGTTCTCGATAGAGTTGCTTTCTCCCAGGATTGGAAATACAGGTCGAATATGGGTTGGAGTATACTGCATAATGAAATTATCTGTGCAGTCTTAGTAGCTATGTTGTCATAATTAAGCTCTCGGCTTAACATTAAATATTTTAGACGGATGTTGCAGGACCGGTTCATTCATGGGTGGACTTTTGGTATATGTTTTCCCAGTAAGATCAAGACAGAAATCTCTATTTTTATGATAGGTGATAGATTTTACCTTGACAGTATATTGTAATAACAAGTTCTGTCGTCTAAGCTGTAGTGAAGGTTAGCATATAGTGAATTTGGTCTCGTCCTAAAGCACTTTGTCTTGTTTATGTTAGGGGAAGTTTTAATTCATGCAATGTTAAAGGAAGGTTGTGCTCTACGTCATTTGTTGTGGAAAAATTCATATTGTGTTGAATTTTTCCACAACAAATGATGGTCCTGTTTCTCCGTCTATAATTGTCTGTAAATTGCGTGTTCTAAGTTTCATAGTGTTCTGAGGTCGATTTTCTGTTTTCTGGACAAAAAACCCTAGTTTCTATGCGAAACACCATGCTGCCTCCCTTACACCGATTAACTCAGCCACGTTGTGAAAAAGACCCGTAAAAATTCCTCCCGTCATCGACGGGAATTCAACTGAGGTCTTTTCACCCGGTGTGGGAAGGACGGCGATCCTACCGACTGTGCTACCCACGAGGACGCCATTTCCTAATGGAAGACATGTATATGAGCCATCGTTCAACAAGATTAAATCATTCTCTCGTGTCCATTTTTCAATTTGCCTTCCTCTCCGGTCGAAGGTTGTGTTATACCACACAGAGCTATATCCGTTGAGGTCTAACAGCGTACAGAATGGAGAGGTAACTACTACTACTATGTCTTCTAAATCTTCGTTTCGTGGAACAAATTGTTATAACTGTAACGAGGGATCTGGTGGCTATGCGTATAGCCACCGCTTCAAGCGTCGCGTTTAGCTGGACAACTTGGGAAGGAATGCGAGAATTTACTAGTATTGCCATACCACCATGGGCCGTGCCGCCTGTTATTCTGTCTTTCCGGAATGCCATATGGTTCTTACGGAGGTAGCGTATTGAGATCTCAGATAGGTTTCTTGTAAGCAAAGGAATAGCTGTTATTATTGTTATTTAATTTTTTTAGGAGCATTAGCAACTAAGGCCATATTGCTCCGGGGATATGCTGTGGTCATTCCCTGACCTTTCCGCATCCTCCGTATTTGGTGTGTGTGTGTGGTATGGGTGTTTAATGGCGCACAAGCTGCTGTGGCTATATTGCGCCTATTCATAGGTATGTTGAAAAGATAAAATAAATAATTAATGTGAAGACGGTTCAATCTCATTTCATTCCAGAAACTAATCACAGTCGCTTATACATTCCTATTTGTTTTAAATAACAGAAAAGTTCATTAATATTGGCATTTTCACCAATGATATCATTTAATGTTATTCGTTCACGGAAATTAGCCAGAGATTGAAATATTGAAGTTCGATGTTGTTGAAAATGTGGACAGTCAATCAAAATGTTTGACTGTTAGATGCTCAGAGCACTGTGAACAAAGAGGAGGATCATCGCCTGTGAGTAGATGGAGGTGCGTTAGATGGGTATGACCTATTCTAATCCGCGCGAGTACCACTTCTTCTCGCCGAACTGTCTGAATGCATGAGTGCCAAAATTTTGGGTCCTGTTTTATCTGGAACAGTTTGTTATTTGTTTGTTTATGCCATAGCTCTGTCCATTGTGCATGAAAAGCTGTTTTAATTATAATATTATAATCAGAAACTGGAATAAAGGCAGAGGTTAGATCTGCTGTTGATGGATTTTTAGCCGAAATATCAGCCAACTCGTTCCCTTTGATGCCTGAATGTGCTGGGATCCAGCAGAAGTTCACTCGTTGCTGGCGATCTTCAATTTTCAATAGTAAATACTTGATTTGATTTAGTATAGGGTGATCCTTATAAGAGAAATTCTGCATTGCTCTAATTGAGCTGAGAGAGTCGGTGTAAATTAAATATTTTGCAGATGGGTGAAGACTCAAATTTTCTAGAGCTAATTGAATTGCATATAATTCCGCTGAAAAGCTGCTGTACTCAGGTGGAAGAGAGGCTGATATGATAGCAGAGGGAAACACTGCTGCTGCTCCAACAGTTGAATGAGATTTGGAACCATCAGTATATATCGGTAAGAAGTCAAAACAGTTTTGAATATGGCTAGCATGGAGTTGTTGCACATTCAGAGTTGGTAGACGATTCTTTCCCCATTGGAGAAAATAATTATCACAGGCTGGTTGAGGAAATGGGGTCCATGGTGGGCAAGAATCATTCTTTCTGTGCTGCCTACTCTGGAGAGGAACATTCCAATTTTGTGCTATTTCAAGGAGCCGTAGGCCTGCTGGGCGTATTTTGTTTGGTTTATTTCTATAGAGATTGTGAAATGATGGATTAAAGAGATATGGTTGGATGGGGTGCGAAGAACAGTTTCGTATTCTGACTGCATATTTAAGTAGTAACATTTTTCTGCGGAGGTAAAGAGGGGGCTCATGGGCTTCAATATATAGACTATAGGTTGGTGATGTCCTATAAGCACCAAGAGCAATCCTCAGTGCATTGTGTTGTACAGGATCGAGCCATCGTAATACACTCTTTCGAGCAGAATCATAAACTGGGGCACCGTAATCTAACCGAGATCTAATCAGTGCTCTATATAAGAGCAGCAAAGTTGTACGATCTGCTCCCCAAGACTGGGCAGATAGAGCTCTAAGCATGTTCAGCTTTTTCAGACAGGTAGTACGTATTACTTTAATGTGCTCAAGGAAATTTAACTTGCTGTCTAATATTAATCCCAAGAATCTAATATTGTTGGTAATCGGGATGCTGGAATTTGATATCCGGAGTTCGGGGTCTAAATGTAATTTGCGTTGGTTACAAAAGTGGATAGCAACTGTTTTCTGATGGGAAAGCCGATATCCATTGAACTCAGCCCATTTTTCAATTTTATTGAGGGACATTTGCAATTGCCGTTCAATAGATCTCATGTTCTGAGAGTGGCAAGAAATGGAGAGATCGTCAGCATAAAGATAGGCTTCTACAGTATTTGGAAGTTCTTTGGAAATGGAATCAATTCTAAGGGCAAATAGGGTTGCACTCAAAACCGACCCCTGTGGTACTCCTTCTTCCTGCAAGAAAGTAGAAGAAAGGGAGTTTTGGTATCGAACCTGGAAAGAGCGGATCTGGAGAAAGTTCCTAATGAATATAGGCAGGTTGCCTCGTAGACCAAAATTATGTAGGTCACTGAGAATGCCATACCGCCAGGTTGTATCGAATGCCTTTTCTATGTCAATGGAGACCATGACATGGTGTTCATTTTTCACAAAGGCATTGCAAATTTCAGATTCGGCCTTGATCATCAGATCTAGAGAGGACCTATTTTTGCGAAAGCCATGTTGACAATTACTCAATAGTTGTTCAGTTTCAATGATCCAGCTGAGTCGACTGTGGATCATTTTTTCAAGAATTTTACCAAGGCAACTTGACAGAGAGATTGGCCTGTAACTATTAGGACTGGAAGGATCTTTTCCAGGTTTCAAAAAGGGCAAAACTGTAGCATGGTGCCAAGATGTTGGATAAGTATTTTCCAGGAAAATCCGATTAAAGAAAACTAGCAGCATTTGTAAGTTTTGCTCATTGAGATGCTGCAGCATGACATAATATATGCCATCTGGCCCAGCTGCACTGTTTCTCGTTGTTTTTATGGCTTGTAGAAGTTCACAATATTCAAGGGGCTGATTATACGGAAGTGATAGCGAGGTTCTAAAGTTAATGGGCCTCTGATCGGTGGAGGTCTTAATTTTTTGGAATTTCGGAGTGTAATTTGATACAGCAGAGACTTCGGCAAAGGTTTTACCCAAGGCATTCGCTATTTCTAGAGGACCAGAGAGTTCTTGTCCATTGTATGAAAGAATTGGGGAAGGGATGATTGGAAACTTCCCAGAAAGCTGTCTAATTTTCTTCCATATTATTCTGGAGTCGGTATTTCTGTTGATAGTACATGCAAACCGAGTCCAAGAATCTTTCTTGGCTTGCCTGTGAATGAGCCGCGCTTTTGCCCTTAGCTTCTTGTAGCTAATTAAATTAGCTGTTGTCGGAAATCGACGGAATAAGTTGAATGCTTTATTTTTTTCTTTCTTTGCTTTTGTGCACTCTTCGTTCCACCAGTAGTTGAAGTGCCGTCGGGTTGGGGGGTTTGATAATGGAATTGAGTATTTTGCTGCAACTAAAAGACTGGATGTGATATAATCGGTTACTTTATCTATAGGTTGTAGCTGAATAGTTTCTTTGTCCAGAATGATTGCTGATTGAAATTTGGCCCATTTGGCTTTAGAAAATTTCCATTTTCTGCAGGGTTGGTCTAATGGTAGTTGTGCAGTGAGCAGGTTACAGACAATTGGAAAATGGTCACTTCCCATTGGATCATCCATGGCAGACCACTGAATGACTGAAAACAGTATCGGAGAACAAATTGAGAGGTCAATTGCAGAGGTCTGTCCAGTAGGTAACTGTATGTGGGTGTGTGTACCAGTATTAAGAATGGTAAGGTTTTGTTTATCTAGTATAGTTTCAATCAGTCGGCCCTGTCTATCTAATTTAGAGGATCCCCATAAAGGGTGGTGGCCATTGAAATCCCCTAGCAAGCACACTGGTGACGGCAGCTGTATTAAAAGTTCTTCAATATCTTTGAAAGAGTAGGAATTGTTTGGTGGGAGATAGACTGAGACTAGCGTAAATGCAATCTCAGCAATCAGACGCACAGCAACGGCTTCAATTTTGGTTTGAAGAATGATTTGACTAGCAGGGATCTTTGAGTTAATCAAAATGGCTACACCACCACGAGCAGAGTCAGATGTATTCCGATCTCTTCGGTAGACTGAGTAGTTATTTATAGAAACAGAAATTTTAGCAGTTAAATAGGTTTCCTGCAGACAGAAACCCACTGGAGAGTAGCGTCTAATTAAGTACTGAATGTCATCAATGTTGCATCTAAAGCCTCTACAATTCCACTGTAAAATATAAGGCATTATTTGAGTTTAGAAGAAGCTGTACCTGACGTGGCTGTCTTGTGGCGTTCTGGCTTTGGTTTATTTCTTTTTGGAAAGGTGGGGCGACCTGTGTCCATATCTTCTTCTTCTTCTTCTTCTGCAAATATTTCAAGAATTGGATCTTCCTGATCCAATTCTTGAAAAGTTTAGAGGGGTACTCTTGATCGAGTGATGTTTCCTGAATACTCTGTTTTGAAGTTGAACTGGGATTATTTGTTGTGGTAGCAATCATTGGCGAAGGAGGAGATTTTGCTGGAATCGTAAGAGGCGTATTACTTGCTTGATCTGAGTGCTTCTGGATATTGGACTGTTGCTGAGAAAGAACAGCTCGGGCCCAGTCGGAGATTGATATGTTGGATGGAACAGTAACATCAGTTTGTGTGGCTATTGTTTGATATTTTTTTGCAATACTGGCATAGCTACGGTTAGATATACTGGGTGCAATTAATTTTCTTGCTTCCTGATAAGTAACTTTGTTTTCGACTTTATATTTTACAATTTTTTTCTCCATTTTCCACTTCTCACATGTTTTAGAGTAAGCAGGATGGTTACCCTTGCAATTAGGACAAGTCATTTCTTTTGCCGAACATTCGTTTTGACTGTGATCAGAAGATCCACAGTTGGGACAAGCTGGGTTCCCTCTGCATGCCGTCTGAGAATGGCCATACTTTTGGCATTTGTAGCATCTCAGCGGATTAGGAATATAAGGACGAATGCGACAGAGTAGATATCCTGCTTTTACTGTTGAGGGTAGATTTGGACTGTTAAAGGTGAGAATGATACTTCTGGTGGGTGTGAGTATATTGTCCCTTTTAGTCATGATTCTTTTGACAGCAATTACATTTTGCTCATTTAGCTCTTCTTTAATTTCTTCTTCTGTCACATTCAAAAGGTCCCAACTAGATATAACACCCTTAGATGTATTTAGGGTTGCATGGGCAGTTACCTTTACTGGAATTTTTGCGAAGTTTGTCACTTTCAGGAGTTTTTCAGAATGCCTACAGTTGACAGTTTCTACTAGTAAGTCCCCCGATTGCAATCTCTTAACCATCTTGGGAGACCCTGCAATACTTTCCAAGTGTTTTTGGATAAGAAAGGGGGATAGCTTACTAAGAGGCTGTTCTGATAATGAATGCATTAATAAAAATGCAGGAAACTCGGTCGCAGAGGAAATGGTTTTTAACCTCTTTGCTTGCGAAGAGTCATGCTCATGCTCTGTGTTTAGCCGACTGCTTGTCGGTTCTAAACAAGGAAACATATTTTGTTCCATCTTGCCTCCTTTTAGCCCCTGGCAGATGAACTTTTCTGCCAAGGTTACCGGCCCCGCCACGGGGAGGCAGGAACAGTGCCTGGAGTGACCAAGCGAAATTAGTAGGAGTTAGTCTATTAGATATGAAAAATAAAGAAAGGTTACTTTCCTTCCTTGCTCTATACCAGTACTTTTGATACAAGAGCTACTAAATTAAAGGATTTCTCAAAGAGAGGAACGTAAAAGAGAACGCAGAATTCACCTATCAAAAAGGTCGCATCCGTATTTGGTGGTCACGGGCTCCAACTCCGGTCTAATCAAGAAGCGTGTGCTACACACTGCTGCTCCTGCCCACCTGGCTACGGAGGCGCCAAAGGAATAGCGGAGCACGCTGTGTATTCAGATCATATATGTCATGTATGTTAGTTCGGAATCTTTTGTAGTTCCACTGGATTATGGTTTTATTATTTGGTTTTGGAGAAAGTTTCAGACTGTTTCCTACACACAGTTTTAAACTACTTCTGTTCTATTTCTATTATATGAAAAACGAGATCCGTCAGCTGTTTATTAGATTATATGAAAAACGAGGCCAGTTTCGTTAGCTGTTAATTAGATAGCCACTGATTAAAATTGGTAGGTCAGACTGTTCGTAGGAATGAGGACAAAAACTGACTTGCCGAAGTAACTGGCTGAGATGTTTTCATAGTGCCATTCAGATTATTGGGCTTGCATACTCCAGAGGAGCAAGTAGAATCAAGAAATATATTTGAAGACGTCGTGGAGAACTTCACATTATCAGACAGAGGACTAGTTACCTGAGCTGCATCCAAAGAAAGGTGAACAAATTCATTGGAATAACCTTTGCCTTCCAAATAAGATGAAAATTACATGTCAAGAGTTATACGTTCAGCCGATTCATGAGCATCACTGAAGGAAACCCACCTTATGATGAAAAACAAGAGGAATTAGAAGTACTACGTAATGAATCTGGATGAACTCTTTCACAATTTCATATTCATAAGAATTAAGAATGGAAGATTGATTGATAATATTTGTTGCCTGGGGATTAGGATCGCCGATAGTCCCACAATAAAAGGATGTGATGAAAGGGCTTGGAACGGTGTATCTTTATATATAAAGCGGCTCTACAACGTTCATTCAACTCCGCGTTGGTACACTGTGATGAATAGAAAACGGCCAGATAGCATGTAAGGTTATAGTTGCGAAGTTACAGCGGTATTTGGTTATTTCTGCCCACTTTGCGATTAGGAAGACGATCACCTGGAAAGCCGAGTACACCACGAGGAAGTCGGCCACAACCAAGCCTGAAACGTGATGAATCTCATCCACCGTCTAACAAAATGAGCGAAATCGTGCACCTACTGGATATTTCCGTAATCGTCAACAGGTAGTCATAAGCCGATAACCAAACCAAGAAGTGAAATATCCCTAGACAAATGGGGAAAATCAGATATTCAGCACCCACAGGTCAACATTACGGTCACTGAAAAATATTTATCAGTAGCTAAATAACCTTAGGAGCAAAGTTGATTTATTCCTGATTTTTCACCACGAGTAATTAAAAATTGGCCCATAAACACATTTATTAGCAAATTAATCATGGGGAAAAACACAACTCCTGCCTGAGATCGTCACGCTGCGGCTCCCATTGAATGTAATAAGCATCACTCGTTGAGATCTCTTCAACTTGCATAAAAGGCGAAACTAATACTGACAAGGAGGATGAATGTTTACAAATCACTGACACAAATAATTAACGGATCTTTTCAAAGGTACGGTCAAGAAGGGGAAATAATTCACCCATTGTTTCTTTTTGTGCATCGTATTTTAAATCTCTTCTTTCGTATATTGGTCAGCACTAGTAGTGGCCACTCACTAAACTCCTTCAGCAATTTCAGCAATCCAGACCGCAAACCTAATAGAATTAAGGAAAATGCATTGAATTTACATTTAAAACAACCGACTGTTCCGTTCCAATAATTTATCTTTATAACGATAACAAGCTTGAATGTGTTCTACGTAAAGAATTTACATTTTATTTATTGAATCGATTGCTAATTATAATCATCCCTTGTGCAGCGTGCAAGCTAGAGGGGATAAAAAAATTACAACCCGGAGAATAAATTTACAAAAATTGACAGTTATTAAATAGAAAAGGTACTTCGTGCTGGGTGTCTCAAAGAGACGTATCCACAACGTGTAAATCTTGAAAAACTACGATCACGAACTGCTCGATGGCAGCATAACACTGAGAAGCAAAAAGAATGTGTTGCTACGCAGTCAACCTCCAAAACGACGGCATACACATATCGAGAGAACTGCGCATTGGGACCGCCTTCGACTGCGGCCAGGCTTCTCAACTGAATTTTTACTTGCACCGTATGCAAGAGACTATGGGTTCTAGTTAGTACTGTTGTCATTCAGTTGTTTTTTAGAAGATAATCATTCTGTAGGTCTTACTGGAGCTAAAATTTTTCAAAGTTTACTTAAAACCGGTTCACGTTTCAAATAAACTACGAAATTTCCATTGTACATCCTGTTAAAGTTTTTCAAGAAGATTACGTTGGATCAGAGTGGTTTCAGTTGCAAACTACATGATTGCTTCCGTATATATATTAAACATGCATAAATTAACTTATATACTAAATAATTAAATAAAAAACAAGAGTTCTGCATTTAAGCTGGAATGTTGGCTTAATGATAATCATCAATTAGCATTGTAACACAAGATAAACAGAAAGACGAATACAAAAAGTTCAGGCATAGGTATGATAAGTAATTCAATTGCCAAATATATTATCAGTAGTTATTAAATGTGGAATTCTTTTGAATATACAAGCAAAATCACTTACCTCTTTCTTCAAATTACTGACAAACCACGAAGGCAAAAGCATCGCGAAAGAAATCAAGAGTGTCACGGCAGCGAAGGGAGTCTTCAAATAATTCTTTGAGGTGATCACATAATAAGAACTAAAGCAACAGAGCCAAGTGTTCAAGGCAAAGCTAAAAAAAATTTCTAAGGATAGGATCTCGCCTGTTTCATTAACAAGTGAAACACATTCTCTGCGTAACTCCAGCAGCTCCTTCAAGTTCTCTAACTTTTTGAAGTTATGCGACGCTTTCTTCACTTTTATCTCATCGTTAATAATTTTCAATGTATTCTGTAAGAAATTGGCAAAGAACGCAATCCAGCAAGGTATAATCGTCCACGAAAAATGGGCTACTGAACCCGCTAAACCGTACAAAAGGAGTAACAACACCCTCTGTATTACGACAGGATAAAAAGCAAATATCGGACAGGTGCAGAATAATCCTTCACTGTAAAAGAGATAATCTCCAAAACCACCTACGAAGCACATGATGAACATGAATACAATAATAATGGCTGCTTTGAACGATTGCTTAAAGTGAACTAAATTCTTTGTAGCAGTTTCTAATTTACAGCATTTTCGAATCAGAAAAATTAACCGCGACGTTTTCATGTACATCAACAATCTCAGGATGTAAGAAAAGGACATGACGATGCAGTCCATAGCTTTGTCTACGATATTTTTGTCAAACTGGGCAGATGGATTAGTGCATGTACTCATACAAAAGTAATGTGCGGTAGGCAGCAAGACCATAGCAAGACAATAGAGAGTTAGTATATCGAACTTTGCCCATTTCAGTCGTTTACAATCCTTTGATGTAATTCCTTTAAAAAAGGAAAATCCCATCAATGCGTGCAAAAAAGCGATAACCTGAAAGCTTCTGTAGAAGTGACCACCCGACATTTTGAGAAACAATCTGCAGGAACACTTCTCTTCTGTGGTTATTTCAATAAAACTGCTTTCCTTGAAGGCTGCTTACCCATTCATGTAGGCGAGGGTACGCATGCGTAGAATTGATATAAAGATAGTATTTTCGTTACCAAACCGATCAAAACACACAGACGGGTGTCACCTAAAACATCAATGTAGTTCGTTGTTTGACCTCGCCCTTTCAATTATAAAATTGTTTGTATATTCAACACGCACGATGGTTTAATTTTTTTTCCCGATATAGATCTTTGTATAACTTCCTTTCTTAGGCATGTCAATTGTAGGTGTACACTCCTTTCCTTCTTCCGTGTACTATTATATATAAATAATTAGTTACTTATTTATACACAATTTTTTTCACCTACATTAATTTTTATCTGGTAACTACAAGTATATCCTGGGGCCTCTGACTGCGTTAACAAAATTCCAGGCAATTTATTTATTTAGCTAGAAAATTTAGTGAGAAAATTGACAATACACATGAAAAATTTAGCATGTTTAATTATAGAAACTGACTTAAATAGATACAAAATTTATCACAAGAAAACTTTTCCATATTACAGATGTTCCCCCACTGAGATAGACAATTTCAAAAAGTGGAATAGACAATTTCCGTTCTATATCTCATTCAAAATTGAATTGAATATAGTTCTTTACGACATCCAATTTGATTATCCAGCTACCTCCTAGTCTAGTCAAATTTATCACAGTTAGGATTTCAGAATGCCTTTCTCCCTTTTTTTGGATTATTTCCTTCACTAGGAATAATAACACGAAACAGTACTTAAAATAACTTTCATTTCTCCGAGTTTTTGGACCGGCACTTTCTTTAATAGCTTCCACATCAGATTCCTTGTTATGATCCAAGATTCTCCTCGACCAAACTCATTTTAAATGTGGCCTATTCATACTAAACGGCCCACTTACTATAAATTTATCTACTCTCCTTGAACTAGTTACATATCTGCACCTAACTACGACTACTAACTTACTCACTGCTTCCCAACTTGCTAACCGAAGCAGTCCTTATATATCCGAACTTTACCTAAATTTCCCCTGAATTTCTACCTGACCTCCCCTCAGTAAGTCGAATGTTCACCGTACTTCTGAGAAATATAGTCTCGCCCTTAGATATCTTCCTAATGACTATTCCTTATCCCATTACAACTGTTCGTTGCGTGTATAATTGTTGTTCACTGAATTTTTCTAATTATACAGAATGTTCCCATGTTAATTTCGCCCATATACTTCATTATTATTATCTTAATTTATTTATAAATTTTTTTTTAAATAAGCTTACATCTTAATCTAATAGTAATACGTTTTTCTATTGTAAAGAACCGCCCTTCGTTGCATCGCCTCTTTCAATTCGAAAACAACGATCTTAGATCTTCTCGTGAATCTGTTTTTAAGGTTTTTGCTCTTTTCGTATACTTCAGCGGTAACTACTCTTCGGAACTCCGTTTTTTCACCTGTCACCGTGTGTGGACACTATCCATTAACATGAGAAATTTACAGTTGATTGATTGATTGATTGATTGATTTTTGTGACGCAAAAACAGCAATATATGCATATATGCAACTTTAGATGAAGTAACATTTTTAAAAGTAACAAGTCTAATCTTTCTTGAATTTTATTCTTTCCATGGCGCACTATAACCTTGCTGTTTTTGCGTCACAAAAATCAATCAATCAATCAACTGTAAATTTCTCATGTATATATATATATATATATATATACATACATACATATATATACATACATACACACACAGACATATCAATACATAAAATCAGTACAATGATAAAAGCAAATTGTATATTTCATATGAGTGTATACATATTGATCGATTTTAAAAATTTAAAAACTGCTGACACATTGTCGTTGTCATTTAAAATCTGACTGAGTGTATATATGGCGCAGTCAGATGGGTAAAAGCGCTAAAACGAGCATTTATAAAACTAGTACAATCGCATAAAATGTGTTGGACGGATAAAACGGTGTCGCATTGCTCGCACATAGGAGGGTCATCAGCCCTCAGCAAAAATGAGTGTGTTAAATGACAGGGTCCTATGCGGAGCCGAGTAAGAACAACTTCCTCTTTGCGATCCCTGCGTAAGCTGGACCGCCAAGGATGGATCACAGGCTTAATTCGACATAGTTTGTTTGTAGTAATGAGGCGATGCCCCGAATCTTGCCAATGAGATTGTAGGTTACTACGGATTACTTGCCTGTAGTCTGTATAGGGGACTAGAAGGTCAAGATTATCCGTAAGGGCTGCCGATTTGGCTGCAATGTCAGCCAAATCATTTCCTCTAATCCCGATGTGACTGGGGATCCAGCAGAAGCGGATATCGAATCCACTTGCATAGAGATTGTATATTATCTGCTGAATTCGGGACAGGGTTGGATGGTTACTGTGTGACATCGCTGATAAAGCCTGTAGTGCACTCACTGAATCGGCATATATAATACACCGTTGGTAAAGATGTTTTCTTATGTGATCTAGAGCTAACTCTATGGCATGCAGCTCTGCAGTGTAAATGCTGCAGTCAACGGGTATCTGCTCTGATATCGTATTATTTGGAAAGACAGCAGCAGATACCACATACGATTCTGACTTCGAGCCGTCTGTGTAGACTGGCAAGAAGTCAAAATGTTCTGAACGGTGTTGTGAATAGAGCTGCAGGTAGACAGAAGAGGGAGTATTAGACTTAGTCGCAATCTTGAGCGAGAAGTCACATGCTGGTGTTTGTGCATGCCAGGGTGGAAGGGGCTCCTTTGGTGATCGAGCAACCTTGTCTACCGAGATGTTAAGCTCATTGAGTAGCTCTTGAACACGAATGCCGAATGGGCGATTGGCGGTCCGTCATGTGTTGTAGAGATTTTCCCATCGTGGCTCGAAAACGGATGTCCACGTGGGATGGTCTGGCAGGGACTTCAGCTTGAAGGCATATTGTAGAGACAACTGCATTCGTCGAAGCGACAAGGATGGTTCATTTGCTTCAATATACAGGTGATGTTCTGAATGCACCAGTAGCAATACGAATGGCTTGATGATGGATGGGGTCAAGCCAACGAACAGCGCTATTTCTGGCAGATGCATATACCTGAGACCCATAATCTAAATTTGAGCGTACAAGTGCACGGTATAGACGTAGGAGAGTGCATCGGTCTGCACCCCAAGAGGTAGAAGAAAGAGCGGAGGATGTTAAGTCCTCTCCTGCACTTTGTGCGAAGCTGACGAATGTGTTGGACAAATGTCAGCTTTTTGTCAAAAATGAGTCCCAGGAATTTCGCCTCTGATACAACTAGAATGGTGCTTTGTCCAAGTCGTAATTCAGGCTCAGGGTGGAGGTTACGTTTGCGACAAAAATGTACGCAAACAGTCTTCTCCGGTGAGAAACTGAAACCATTGGCCGTGGCCCACGAGTTAAGACGGTCAATAGTTCGTTGCAGTTGTCTCTCAATAATCCTCATAGGCATCCCACAAGGAAACGTACTGTCAGCTATCCTGTTTGCAGCAGTTCTGGAGCCTTTCGTTGCTCAGAATCCGAACTTTGTCTCTTATGCCGACGATCTGAAGTTCTACGTGAGCTCAGATCATAATCATCACATTCATGATATCAACCAACAAGCTTCTAGGCAGATATTGAGCTTGGAAAGTTATCTTGCCACAATTGGGCTGCATCTGAGCCCTTCCAAATCAACACACCTGACGATAACCAAGAAGAAAGTCAAAAATAATATCCAAATCTTTGTTAGTGGGGAACCGGTGCAAAAGGTGACCTCTCATACTGATCGTGGCCTCACCTGGGACGTTGGGCTCACATTTCAGATTCACTTTTCCAGGATGAGGCAGAGGATATACGCTGCTCTTTGGGCAGTGCGTCAAGAGCTCGTTGGATTGCATCAGCCAGCGCTGCTTGTTCGGCACATCCCGAGGTGTATTACGCCGATTCCTCTCTATGCTTCAGAAATTCGGTCATCTTCCCCTGCCTCATACCTTCAGAAGTATCTCAGTTTAGAGTACTGGTTGCTTAGATGGATGAACAGGGTGGTAGGCCACCCCCTAACTGTCTCCAAATCTATCCGACAAGCAAATCTGGGCACCACTCCCTGGAGACATATCATCATGACAAAAAATGTCCTCGCGCTCGCACGGTTTATAACTAAGCGAATTGATGCTCTATCGGTATCCACATTAATCTCTGGCCCTAGGAGGGCAAGAGCGGAGCACCCCGACTCCTGTCTCCCTCTACGTCTTACGCTGTCAAGCATTGATTCCCTGAGAAACATGTTTCCAGCCAATTGTCTTCGGATCTTCAATAAATTTAGGATCCACCCTGATAGGTTCTGTGAAGACAAGCCCCACAGGAAGGAAATCCTGAAGAACTGCTATCAGATTATGAGCTTATAATACTCACCTGCTCCTGGACAGACTTTTTTTTTTTTTTTTTTTTTTGTGTTTTTTTAAACTTGCCTATTTGTATATGACAAAGACTTTTTGTCTTCATGCAATCATGTATTTTGTATATTACTGTATATTTTGTACATTATTGCATATTTAATAATGTAAAAGTCTCGGGTCAAGCACGCATGTACTCTTGTTTATTGTACATTGTGTTCCTCGCACCTTAGTCTGTAAATATTCATAACCTTCTGACAAAGAGCCGATCCGAGGTGACCCAAGGTCTCTTGGGAAATAAACTGATTTTATTAATATTAATAATAATTTCGCAGAAACCCTACTTTGTTTGTATTTCTTTGTCTAAAGTAATTTATCGAATGTATAAAGGTAAAATTATATGAATAGATAAAAGATATAGGAATATCAATACGTATTAACTATACTTAAAATAAAACTAAATAAACTAACTGATTTTAGCCAACTAAAAACAGCAAACACACTGTCATCATCGGATACAAACCTAACTAAGTGCACAAGGTTCAATCAGATGACTAAACGTTACTGTCTACCGATAAAATATGACGAACCATTAAAATGGTGTCGTAGTTGTCACACATATGAAAGTCACCCTCAACAGAAATAATAGGCAAGGTGACTGTAATATATGGAACCGAGCAAGAACTTCCTCTCTGCGGTTCCTGAGCAGACTACAATGTCAATGCGGACACTTGATATACCTTGTTTGTGTCCGCATTGGCAGTATAATTTATTATACTCCCAATGGCAAACAGAGTCCGCATAGGATATTAGCAGGCTGGACTATTCAGGGCTGAGCTGGCCGAAATGTCTTTCAGTTCATTACCCCTGATCCCAACATACCCAGCATAAACTAATGTGAAATGAATGTCCTGAAAGAGAATATCAGACTGCTCAATTCGGTACTGGATTGCATGAGTTACGTATCAGAACAGATAAAGCCTATAAAAATACATTTAAAGAATTAATGTACATACAGGCATACAATTTCCATATATACAGGGTGATTCACTACTAGTGCGACAAACTTGCAGGAGGTGTAGGGAGCACAAAGACGAATCGGAATTACATAGCATTGCAGGGTCTGAAATGCCTCCGTCATGCGGTAGAGGACGTTGAACGGGAGGTCGCGTGAACAGCGATGCCGCTGGAAGTCAACATTTGCGAACAGCTTCAACGTCCTCTACCGCATGACGGAGGCATTTCGGCCCCTCCAAAATGCCTCCGTCATGCGTTAGAACCAAGTAGCAAAAGTCCTCCGGAGTGGAAAATCCGCAGGCTCCAATGATTGGACGCGTTGCAGTTGGTATGAACTCATTTGGTTTGTTGACAGTATCCTCCATACAGTGGATTGGGAAATATCCAATCGTTGGCCTATCGCTCGAGTACTCGTACTCGGATTGCCTTCTGCAAGACGTAGGACATTCTCCTCATTGTCTGGCGTCCTCGTCGTTTGCTCTCGATTCATGGTACCTCTCGTGAAACAACCAGTCTCACGTAACCTTCTGTGCACACGTGCGAAAATCGTATGATGAGGAGCACGCCTGTGCGGGAAACGTTCCTGGTACAAAAGCTCAGAGCGGCGCGCCCGTTACAGTCCGCAGATCCATACGCGGGGTGCATGTCGGCCAGTTCAACGTTTGAATACTCGTCCGTCCTACTGCCTCGAGAACCGGTTCGCAAATGCTGACTTACATCGATATCGCTGTTCACGCGACCTCCCGTTCAACGTCCTCTACCGCATGACGAAGGCATTTCGGACCCTGCAATGCTATGTGATTCCGATTCGTCTTTGTACCTCCTACACCTCCTGCAAGTTTATCGCACTGGTAGTGAATCACCATGTATATCATACACCGACGTTAATTTTCGTTTTTAGTGTGATCCATGGCCAACTTTATAGCATACAGCTCTGCCGAGTGTATACTGCTTTCTTCAGGAATCTTCTCGGATACAGTGTTATTTGCAAAGATGGCAGATCTCACAAGTGCCAGACGAAACAAAAAAAAAATAAATAATAATAAATCGGTCAAGTACTGAGCGCCGGGCACTTAGAATGAAAGGTCCGTACTCACGAATGGTCATTAGTGTAATATCTCAAATAGTAGAGAGGTTTATGGTAACTGAAAAAAAAAAAAAAGTTTCTAGTAAACCGGCTTGGCCTAAAACAGAGAAACTAATGAAAACGTTGTCTATTTGAATCTTTCCAGTTGTTGTGGATGACAATGGTGGGTGAGGTCGTGCAAGTTCCTAATAAATTAGGCAGGTTGCCTCTTACACCAAGATTATCTAGGTCACTAAGAATGCCATACCGCCAGGTAGTATCAAATGCCTTCTCTATATCCATGGAGACCATAACAAAATGTTCGTTTTTCACAAAGGTATTGCGAATTTCAGATTCAGCCTTGATCATCACATCTAAGGAGGACCTGTTTTTGCGAAAGCCATGTTGACTCAGTAGATGTTGAGTTTCGATGATCCCAGTGAGTCGACTACTGTATATATTTACCCCCTCTGCTGAACTCGTTCTCACACTAATTTAATGAGATATACAATGGTTATTGGTAATATCTTCTTAGTACGTTGCGTTCTTAGTTAAAGCTGCGATTTTTATAATATTAACATTTTGGACTCCTGGATGTCGCCGACCGGGCTAGCCGAGTGGGTAAAGTACCTGCCCGGCAACCCAAAGGTCGCAGGTTCGATTCTCGCCTCGGGCTTGGATCAAAGTACTGCAAAAACCTTGGGAGGTGCAATATGGCCACAGAAGCCGATGCGCCAACAACTACCAAATCAAAAAAAAAAATCCTGGATGTCAATAAACCTATGATTCACACTGAGACTCGCTGCACTGTACCCAATATTTGCCCTTTCCTATTTAATCATTTCTTTGAATTTTTCTAAAAAGTTTGCACAGGTGGCTAAAGGAAATATCAAAGAATTGGCAAAGCACACTGTAAGAGTGCGTCCAGGTATATAGAGATAAACTTTCTCTAACAGGAAAGGTATTTGGTAAAAGCAAAATGAAAGAAGCCTTTTACATAGAGAAATTACCAAGTTTGTTTTAGAAAGAAATAAGGAGAGAAAAACGAAGCAACATTGGAATGGAACTTAACAATACCTTTAAGTAGCAATTAATAGAAAGAGAAGGTGGTCGTAAGAGGTCTCTGAATTAGAGACCTCTTATGACGTGACATTTGAGAAATGCAATTTTATCCCCGTTATTCTTACAAACGCATATGAACAGCAATCTGGTATGGAACTTGTGACTTTATGCTCGTTTATTACAATACTAATTGTAGTGAATAACGTGCTAGAATAGTTTATTTCTTTATGGATATCACCAACAAATAAAACGTCTCATTGAAAGACATTAATGTTTAGTACTTTTGTACTGAATAAACAATGCAATAAGTATTAATGGCTCGAAAACTTCAAGCCGTCTTCGTGGTACAAGAGCTTGAACAAGTTTCAAGATGTCAATTGTAAACATCCGCCGTTCGAAGTGTGCTAAAAAACGGTTTGTGAAACACAATGAATATTCCAGATATCTTTCCTGCATGTGCCAATTCTCGGACCTGAATCCGAATTAACTAATTTGGGATGAACTGAAAAGGCACATTCTTCAGTATAATCTTCTTCCCAAGTGACTCAGGAATTGAGCTAAAAGTTTTGTTATAAGAATGGTCCAACCTTTCTTCTCAATTTCCGACACTCAGTATTAGCCACATTGCAAAGAAGACACAGGTTTCTTTCTGCACTACACAAAAATAATAATAAATAAATATAAATTGTATAAAAAAATATATATACAGTATAAGTGAACACTCAACAAACATATTACACGATGACGAAATATGGTTTAAGTTAAATAAATCTTTATTTGTCCTACCAAATTTAAAATATAGGTGTACATTGGTAAGTGACAAATTCCCTTCACGGCAGACAATGCCAGGGGATTATCATAAAATGCGAATAAAAGAATGTCTAAAATATACAAGAAAGGTTAAATATACACGAAAAGATTACATTTAAACTACATTCCTCTTCACTACATTTCTGTCTAGAGTCCTGGCAATTGTAATACAAAAGTTCATCTTAACATCACATCCACTGATCAACTTGTGCGAGATATACATTATTCAATTGCGTACACACAGTTCGACAGAAATTCACACAACTACTAGGCAACAGTACCCTCAGCGAGCCACACTGCGGTTTGTTTCCTATAATTCGGGTCTTCTATGAGCTTTAGTAGGTCAATTCCGATATGTGTTAGGCACTGAATTGATTCTAACGCACTGGCGGGTATAAACCTGTCGGCCATCTTCAGTCTGTTGGTCTTCATTCTCAAGAATTTTGTGCCTCTCAATGCAGATGGCGGGATGTGCCACTCACAAAGCTGCCAGAGGCACGGTGATGATATCGTGCCAGTCATCATTTTGATTGTAGTTATTAATCGATTCCAGGAAATGATGTCTGGTAAACGCTGCAGTTTAAGCTGTTCAGAGAGCTGCGTGGTCCTTAACTGTTGAGGGAGGTGGTGCTTATGGTTTGCCCACTTCAGCAGCCAGAATTCACTCGCATATATTCTCCTAATGTGGGTAGGGGTGGCTGATGCCCACAATTCAGCGCCATACAAAATGGCAGAATACACTGTGGTTCTTAAATATCGTGCGGTTGTTGCAGTCTGTTTCACGTGCAAGAGGTGCTGTTTTGTTGCCCAACGTAAGTAGTTCATTTTCTTTACAGTCAGGTCAATATGAGAGTTGAACGTAAGTTTCGTATCAAATGTTACACCCAGATCTCTATGCGTCTCAACAACTGGGATAGGTTTGCCATTAAGTTTCGGGTGTACGAGCGTAGGCGATTTTTTGAGCGAGTACACCATGATTACAGTCTTCTGCGGATTTAGGGCCAAGCCAAATTTGTCCAAGTACACGAATAAGTTCAGAAGCTTATAATTAATCTGCTCACACAATGCCCTGTTGTTCATGGACGGTTGGATGGGTGTTACGATCTTAATGTCATCTGCATAAGTGCATACATCATCCCTACCGTTGCAGAACGGGATCATCATGGCGGTAAAGAGGAGTCCTGATAAAACTCCACCCTGTGGAACTCCTGCATGGAGTTGGAGGATCTGATTATCTGTGCGGTAATAAATGGACCGACAAGTAAGTAGGGCCTGTAGGAACTTCAGCAAATTTCCTTTTATTTGGAAGGCGTGTTGGAGCAGATTAAGTAAGGCATGTACATCCAGACTATCGAAAGCTGCTTTTATATCGGCATAAATTATTGCGATTTCCTTTCTGGCTTGGAAAGCATTTAGTATCGTGGCCTGAACTGTGAGGAGGTTAGTTATTGTTGATCTTGCAGTCATTGAATAATGAATTTGTTGAGGCTGCCCAGCCAGTATCTGATTCGACAACTTTGGCAACAGAGCTTTCTCCAGTACTTTTAACAGGGTAGATGCAGTAGATATTGGCCTATAGTGCTCCACAAGGTTAGGCTTTGTAATTTTCGGCATTGGAATTACAGCGTACTTATTCCAGTTCTCAGGGAAAACTCGGCAAGCAAGGATAGAGGTATAAATTGCTTGGAGTGGTTCAATTAGGTAAGGACTAAGACACTTTACCATGAAGTGGGGGACTCCATCAACTCCAGCTGTGTTAGTTGGCCTGAGGGAGTTAATACTCTGTATTAGTGCTTCTTTAGTTATAGGAACAGACTATCTCATTGTCAACTAATTGATCCCACTCAAACTCCCTGACTTGAGACTCATGATATATGCTGGAGAATCTGCTGATGTGGTCCATCCACGCTTCTTTGTCAAGTCCCTGATTTGTGTCACTTTTATGTGTGCAACGAGGTAGCTTTCCCCTGTCAAGTGTGTCTTTCATGTAGCGGTTGATTGCTCCAGATTTTTCCCTATTAAATATTGCTCTGGCCCTCGAGTAGTTAATTCTATCTTGTGTGTCATTAGACAGTTTCCATTTTCTGTGCAGAGTTTGCTTTAGTTTAAACGATGTAGATAGGCTAGAGTTCCACCAAGTTTTAGATTTTGATATCATCCTTACTACTTTGGAAGCCGCAAATTCTGTAATAGAGTTGATCCAACTTGTTAAGAGAGTTGTTGCAAATAAGGCATCACATTTGAGTAGACATTCCCACGGGATACAGCTGGCAGCAAATAAGCATTTATTTGGGTCCAGAAAGGCTGGCGAAGTGACAAGCTGGCTCTTAATTTTTTCCTTGACATTGAAGTCCACATACGGTAGCATTATGAGCATTGCAATTGGGCTATGATCGGATGGAAAGAACATTTCGGGGGGTACATCAATTATACATTTACCAGAAGACAGAATTAGGTCAAGTCTATTTTCACCTCTTGTAGGTTGGTCATTGATAAGAGAGATGGAACATGGCTGTAGTTTATTTAACATGGTGTCCAGTAGGTTATTGAGCTGTGGTGTAAGGTTGAAATCTCCACATACTATATGGGTGGCTGACACATGTAATTTGTTGAGAAGCCAGTCTACTACATTGTTTATCATTTCTAGACTAGGAACAGGTGGAATGTAAACGACTGCTATATCCAAGAGTGCTGAGTGGACTTTTAGAGTGACGAGTAATGCCTCATAAAACTCTGAATCTGAGTAGGCGACCGAGATTATTTGAAGTGCTATGTCACGTACAAACAGGGCTACTCCTCCACCCCTCGCTACAGATCTGGATTTGAAGTAGGCATTGTATCCAGCAGCGACCAGAGACTCTTGATGTGGCTGGAGCCAGGTCTCTGTAAGACAGATAACATCAGCAGACCGTGACAAGAGCATTTGTTCCAATGTGTCCAACTTGTTTCGTATGCTCCTAACATTCTGATAAAAAATCTTCCCCATGGATAATGGTTTTATCTGTGTTCTAGTAGGTCTTCTACGGGGTATAGTCTTACTTTGTATCATGTGTCGGGTAGTGACTATTGTAGAAATTCGATTGACATCTGAATGGCGATCCAGTAGCGGTTCAGTATCCTGTGTAACTGACGGGGTACATATATTCTGCGATGGTCTGGTTTCCTTCCTTTGGCGTCATACTTGTGAGTTTGTGGTTGGCTTACTGGGATATACATAGCGAGGTAGATTTAATCTCGGCTGGCCGTTGTGATAAAAAGGTCTGATGAGAGCTCCCACTGGCCAGAAGGAAGTGGCGGCAACATTATTAATATCTTTTTCGTCACACTGAATTTTGAAGGACGCATATGTGGCTGCCCTCTTCAGTAGGGTGACTCTTACAGTTATATTCATGAGTCGTAGGCATTCAGACACAGTTTGGTCTGGGGTAGTCTGAGGGTCGACTCGGGAAACAAAGATTGCTTTAGATTGTTGGATGGGTCTTGTGATCATGGGTTTTATTCGAGAGGAGAATGATGCACCTGACAATCTACTATGATTGTTATTGGTAGGGTATTGTGTACCAGCTGCCAAGATGGAGTTGTTTCGGCTGTACCCGCTACGACTAGATGTGTAGGAAGGGAAGGGAGGTCTTTGAACAACTTTTCTTTTGAAGAAAATTTCATTTCTGTTCCCATATGATTTGTTATTCAGTCTATTCGGCATAAGGCTACTGAGACAGTGTATAGCATTCTGGATTGGCGGGGAATCCGGCAGACTGGTATATGAAGTATTAGCTTCTTGATACGGCCACTCAGTAACGTCTTCATTGAGGCAATTTGCCACTGGATTATTTGTTGTGGATCTGTCGATGCATTTTCCCATATGAGTTAAGTGGTCTCTCTGAAACTGAGTTGGTTGGTTTGTGTAGAGATATCTGGCCTTAGGACCTACCGCATTAGGGTTATTTAATGTGGGAAAAATGATACTATTCACACAGCAGTCACTCGATGCAGGTGTGAGACTTAACTTCTCCGTTCTATGACATGAATTACTTGTGCTAAGTTTATCCTCATGAGGTACTGATGTCCCTAAATTCTAATAAGAAAGAAATGGGAGCCCCTAGCTTTGATGAAAATAAAGCTTCTGTGCTCTTAAAAAAATACTTCTCTATTTTGGAACCACTTAAAATGTATTCAATCCCTCCTTTCAGTCCGGTAAATTTCCATATCAATAAAAAACAAAACAATGAATGGTAATTTAGCAAAATAGAGTATTCCAAACTTCATTTCAACCTTTTACAATCCATTGATGCAATTCCTTTAAAAAATCTTGAGCCTAGTGAAAAAAAAACAAAAACCACAATGAAGGTGCGACCATATTACATCTTTGTAAGGCAACGTTTAATAATATTGCTACGTTCCCGCTATATTGTAACGCTGTGTTTCTTGAAATACTACTACTTCTCGTCTTCATGTGCGTTCACTGGAGCGCCAATTTTCGAATCATGTTTAAATTGAAAGAGTTTATTAGTTTGAGAGTGCCATATTTCTGCCCATTCTAACAGGCATGCAACCTGAATGGTTAATGTATAGTCTGATGGCGTTTCTTGAAGCCTGCTTATCCTTTAGTTCATTACAAGAGAATTCGCATGCGCAGAATTTCGATATGAAAATAGCATGTTGATTGTCAAACCTAACAACAGGCCCAAATGCATTTCTCACTAACCTAAAATTCAAATTAATTGTACTACGTCTTTATTATATATATCGTTTAATTATCATTTTTTAGATATTCATCACAGATAAAGAGATAGTTGTATGCGTTTCTTTTCCACTATTTGCGATTTAATCATAGTGACGCTTTTTTTTTTTTTTTTTATAACACCACCTGCCCTCCGTTATCATGTCACGCAACCTCAGTTCTACATTGATCTCATATCTCAATTATAAACAAAACAGAAAATGTTTATTATGATTATAGAATACGTTGCAAACAAAGCAATATTGGTTTTTGCCTGCCATTTCTGTCTCCATGGCAGCGTAAAATGTGTAAAATGGCAAAAAAAAATAAAAAAAAATAAATAAATAACTGAACTTTTTAATGATTTCACTACTTTTTAATGATTTCACTCCTGCCATAAAAATATCCTTAAAAGTTGAGAAATTTTTACTCCTTCATTCACATGAAAAGATGCCTACAACAATTTATTTACTTATTGTTTTAGACTGCGTCTGTTAACCTGTAGAAACGCTACTGCTTATGCAAAAAATCATTCATATATTAAGCAGTTGAAAAAAAAAAAAAAAAAAAACCACTTCCTGATCAGAAATGTATTGCCAGAAAATACACTTCTCGAAAAAATTGACAACACAGAGCCACACATTATGCAAATTATTCATGCCTATAAAACAGGAGTTGCGACACATCACAGCATTTTTTTTTTTTTTTTTTTTTTCCTTGCTCAGTGGGATAGTCATATCTCCAGTACTCGGGACAACTTAAAGGCGGAGGTGGTACGTTGGTTTAAAGTGTCGCGCAGTGTCGTCTCGGCACTATAGGTGGCGTGTACTGTGCTCAGTATGTTTCTTAGTGCTCCTCCTTTAAATCAAATTTTAAATAAGTTAAAAATGCACAAAAGTTAGAATTTGGTGCGAGAGTCAGTTTATCATGGAGAAAACAGATGAGTGCTCACTTCAAAATAGTTTATAAAAGTGATTATTTTCTTCGAATATAACATTTTCCATTCCCTGTGCTGCCATCGCATGCTAACTATTTCTGCTTGCGTTCAAATACAAAGGTCGAGTGGTAACTATTACTCCCACCGAACTTCCATCGCTACTAACCCTCTGGGCTGCTTTTCCCTGGGGAGTTACGGGAGTTAATGCGTTTATTTATTTTTTTTACTGATCATAAATTCCTATTTTCACCTCATGATATTTCTGCTAAGGAGGACCTTGAAAAAGGGTATTAGTATTAGTAACGGCCGTATGGTGCAAGAAAGCCTATGGCTTATGCTGCACCAGCCAAAAAAAAAAAAAAAAAAAAAAAGGTAAGCTGATATTAGTTTCTCCCTCTTAGGGATCTCAAGGCATTACTGCATCAACAGTAATGACAGAGTGACAACCAATAAGCATAAAGGTAGAAACACACTATTGTCACATCACGTGAGCTCGCATGAAACCAGGTCAAAAGTCCAATTTGTGAGAACCATATTTCCCATTTAGTTGTATTGGTAGGAGAGACTTGTCATTCACTGTACTTCAATGATATCACGTGATATTATAGGCCAACTCGCGTTTTCAGTAGCTCACATTTTCTGTTCGAACAGAAATTTCGTGAGGTGTGATAGTGTGAGCAGAGGAAAATGGAAAAAAATATACTGACAGAAAAAGTGAGATTCCACGAGTTGCTATATACTGTTAAGTCACCAAATTATCGAGATCAACATATGCGGCAAGAAGCTGGGCAACAAATAGGAACAGATTTCAAAATGACAAATTTAATAGTTTATTTTTATATTGGCTATACATCTGAATGATTATAATTAATTAACAAACATCTTCCAGTAAGCGTGAATGACATACATATGCATATTTTCTTGTACTATCAGAGGAAATTGTGAATTTGGTGTTTTTAAATGTAAAAAAACAAAACAAAAAAAAACGAACCAGGTTACATGGTTTCTTGTTTTTAATTTTGTACTCTTCCACGACAAACTGTTGCTTGCTACCATGGTACTGAACCAATAGAATAGTTTTTAAACGAGTCTCGAACTTGGAAAGCTTCACGTGTAGTATTTCTTCGAAGGAAACCAAAATTATGTAGGGCGGCATTAGGCGATGAAGGTTCTATTTCGGCAGGCATTTCACTTTTCTTGCTTAACAGTGAAGGCACCACTGGCACACAGCAGCACGACGTTGTCAACTGTTTGGGGCTGTATCTTTAAAGGCCTACGAAATACTTTCCTTCGAGAAGTTAGAATGCCAAGAGCATTTTCTACTATTCGTTCAGCTCTGGACAATCGATAATTGAAAATTTTCTTAGCCTCATCTCCTAAATGATGTCAGCTATAGGGCCGGCAAGTAGGATTTTAATGGAAATTCTTCAATCTCCTACAATAACATGTGGCTGTGGCCGACCATTTTCAAATAAGGGAGCCGTAGCGGGAATATCGAGGTGATTCCACTCGAGTTTTTTTTTTTTTTTTGTTTCTTTTACCAACGTTTGAGTTTGAAAAACACTTCCATCGCTATTTCTACCATATGATCCTACATCAATAACAATAAATTTATATTCAGGATTTACAAATGCTAACAGCAGAATACAATAAGTTCCCTTATAAAAAATATTTTAACAGTTTGAGCCTAGAATAAGCTCCCTTATAATTGTAAAAGTTTGAGCCTGCATTAATTGAGCACTGAATTTTTATGTTTTTCGTCTATGGCTGCAATACAGTTTGTGAAATTCCATAGTTCCTTGTATTTAGCTGCTGACTTTCTCCAAAGGTCTTCGCTTGCTTCTGACATGTAATGGGTTCCAACTTATGCCAAATGGCGTCACACACATCGATCACTATTTTCCGAACTTCGCTGAAACCGGAAACTAAAACATTTATAAATTTTCTTAAGAATCTAAAAACAATGAACGTGGCAAGTCATTTTGCTTGAGCTTTCCCCAAATAGAACAACACATGTGTAACGTGATGTGATAATAAAGTGCCTCCTACAACCAATTTCAGTTTTCACTAAACAGTGAAATGACGTGATTTCAAGTGATATGATAATAGCGGGTTACTACCTTAATGTTGCATGTTGAGTGAATGTTGCATGACGCTATGCTATTAGCTACGACTGTTTCTTCCCAGGACGAATGCGTCTCTTCTACGCTTTCAAATGATCCCAATGGTAATGAATTGGGAGGGGGGGGGGTCAATGACGTCTCCTGTATCTGCGTCGCTGTAACAAGATTGAAGAGATTTGATTTGATTTTTAATGGCGCATTGGCAGCTAAGGCCATAATGCGCCAAGTCAGATTTAAAACGCTACAATACATTTTGGTAGCCGCGGCTACCACGTCAAGCAAAAAAGGTACAAATTAATAGCATAAAAATTATAAAATTTACATCCTTGAATAAAAATTAATAGATTGTAAAAAGTTAAAAACGTCGGACATATTGTCTCTGTCACCTATAATCTGACTGAGTGTAAATGGCTCAGTCAAATTATTAAAAGCGGTAAAACAGAAGCGTCGTGCTTGTATAAAAACAGGGCATTCAATAAAAATATGACTGACGGTTAAAAGAACGTTACACCTCTCACACATAGGTGGGTCATCCGCCCTCAGCAAATAGGAATGTGTTAGATGACTATGACCTATGCGGAGCCGAGCAAGAACAACTTCCTCTCTTCGGACCCTGCGTAGACTGGACTGCCATTGCGAAATTACAGGCTTAATGTGATGTAATTTATTTGTGGCCTGTCCGTGCCAAGAATCTTGCCACTGGGAATATAATTTACAGCGTATTATTTGCCTGTAGTCAGTATAGGGGACTGACAGGCAATGACTATCCAGGGAAAGGGCTGATTTGGCAGCAGCATCAGCTAATTCATTTCCCCGGATCCCAATGTGGCTTGGGATCCAGCAAAAGCGAATATCAAATTCCAATTCTGCGAGAGAAAATAGAAAGTGCCGGATCCTGGACAGGATCGGATGAAGGTTAAACCTCACCGATACTAAAGCCTGTAACACGCTCAAGGAATCATAATAAAACGTATACCTATGGTAGTCGCTATTTTTAATGTGATCTAGGGCTGTTTGTATTGCATGCAACTCTGCAGTATAAATGCTAGATTCTTGATGGATCTTGTAGGATAATGTTTTGTGAGGGAATACAACAGCAGATCCCACATAACATTCTGACTTTGAGCCATCTGTATAGACTGGCATAAAGTCAGAATACTGCTGTCTATGTGATGCAAAGAGTTGCTGATAGACAGATGGTGGTGTAGTAGCCTTCTCCCAGATCTTAAGGGAGAAGTCACAAGTTGGAAAATAGGCATGCCAGGGTGGAAGGAATTGCCTTGGTGACTGGGCAACGTTGTCTACCGTTAGGTCTAGTTCATTCAACAACCCTTGAATCCGAATACCAAAAGGTTTGTTGGCAATCCGACGGGTGTTATAGAGGTTTTCCCAGTGCGGCTCAAACACGGATGGCCACGTAGGATGATCGGGCAGGGATTTTAATTTGAAGGCGTATTGTAAGGACAACTGCTTACGTCGAAGATAAAGAGATGGTTCATTTGCTCCAACGTAAAGGCTTTGGATAGGGGATGTGCGAAATGCTCCAGTGGCTGTCCGGATGGATTGGATCTAACCACGGAAGTGCACTATCTCTAGCAGAACCATAAACCTGAGACCCATAGTCGAGTTTGGAACGGACAGGTGCTCGGTAGAGACGAAGAAGTGTAGAACGACCTGCGCCCCACGAAGTTGACGAAAGGGCACGAAGGATATTAAGCCCTTTTACACACCTTGTCCTAAGCTGGCGGATGTGTTGTACAAATGTCAGTTTCTTGTCGAAAATAAGTCCCAGGAATTTGAACTCTGCTACAACTGGGATGTTAGTTTGCCCAAGCCTTAATTCTGGGTCAGGATGAAGATTACGTTTGCGACAGAAGTGCACACAAACAGTCTTCTGTGAAGAAAATCTGAACCCATTAGCCAAAGACCAAGATCTAATGTGATCAATGGTTTTCTGCAGTTGCCTTTCAATGACCCTCATATTGCATGATTGATAAAATATAGTAAAATCGTCAACATACAAGGCATTTTTCACCGTGGGAGGAAGTCGTTCTGTGATAGAGTTTATTTTGATTGCGAACAGCGTGACACTTAGGACGGATTCTTGTGGGACTCCCTCCTCCTGACAAAATACTCGAGAGAGTGGATCCTAAACGGACTTGGAACTGACGATTCGAAAGAAAGTTTTTAATAAAAAGAGGAAGATTACCTCTAAGACCGAGGTTATATAGGTCTTTTAATATTCCAAATCGCCAGGCTGTGAAAACTGCTACCAAATGCTCGGATTTAATAAAAGCATCACGAATGGACGTTTCCAATCGGATTAAATGATCCAGAGTGAATCTACTTCTTCGGAAGCCGCACTGTGTCCTGGAAAGCAGACCATTTGTTTCTAAATACCATACCAGGCGACAATTTACCATTCTTTCCAGGATCTTGCACAAACAGCTTGTCAGAGCAATACGACGGTAGTTACTTGGATTTCTAGGATCCTTTCCTGGTTTTGGGAAGCAAGAACGATTGCTTTCCGCCAGGAATCCGGAAATTGTTTATTAAGAAAAATTCTGTTAAACAGAATTAAAAGGTGATCCTTACATTGTGGTGTGAGGTGTTTTGCCATTTCGTAGTGGATGTATTCGGGCCCCACAGCACTTGCGTGCGTGAGAAAGAGTACAGCATTTAACTCCTCCTGTCAAAAGGGCTTGTTATACGATTCAAGCCCTTTTGAATAGAAGTTCAGGGGGTTTTTCGCATTTTTCTCTTTCAGGGGCAAAAACTCCTGCGGGAAACGATGTTATTGCAGAGGATCACAGAAGGGCATGGTGGATATTTTCCCTTCATTTTCCGGATCTTATCGCAGACTACTTTTGAGCTAGCAGCCTGAGTTATGGAAGATGTAAAACGAATCCAAGATTTCCTTTGGCTCTGACGTCGTACATAACGCGCTTTCGTACGTTTAAATGTTATTAAATTTTCAGTTGTGGGATATCGGCGGAATATCCCCCAGCCTTTGTTTTGTGCTTTCTTGCTGTTGTGCATTCGAAATTCCACCAAGGTTTCGGAAATAGTGGAAACCGGCTAGATGATTTTGGGATTGCAATTGCAGCTGCTTGGACAATTGTTTCTCTGACGTACACGACTGCATCATTGATTGACACCTGACTGACTGTAGCGATGTCAAGATTTGCCGGCGCCTCCGTAGCCAGGTGGGCAGGAGCAGCAGTGCCTAGCACACGCTTCTTGATTAGACCGGGGTTCGAGCCCGTCACCACCAAATACGGAGGATGCGGAAAGGTCAGGGAATGACCACCGCATATCCAGGAGCAATATGGCCTTAGTTGCTAATGCTCCTAAAATCCAAATAACAAAAACAACAAACAAGATTTGCCAGTTGTTGAAAGGCATTCCAGTCAGCCTGATCAAGCTTCCACCGCGGTAAACTAAATGTAAGACACGGTCTACCACTAGTTAGGGTAATTATCACGGGGAAGTGATCGCTTCCATATGGGTTCTCCTCCACCTCCCAAGCAAGTGAAGGAAGGAGAAAAGGGGAGCAGATAGAAAGATCAATGGCAGAGAAAGCACGGGTAGACATGTGGAAGAAGGTGTTTGTTCCCACATTTAGGAGGGAGAGATCATTGTCAGTGAGAATATGCTCTATGACTCGTCCCCTTCCATTGATGTCAGCACTACCCCACAGAGTGTTATGTCCATTGAAATCCCCAAGAATTAAACAAGGGGAAGGCAATTGCATGATCATCAAGGTCTTTCTGGGGGATGTCAATCCCAGGTGGCAAATAAACAGAGCAGACAGTTAATAAGAACCCCACTGTAAGGCGAATTACTACAGCTTCAATGCTAGTTGTAAGCTGCAAAGGCTGAAATGGGATCTGGTTGCCGACGAGCATTGCGACTCCTCCGTGGGCAGGACCATCCACAATTCTATCCTTACGAATGATGGTAATGTTATGCATGGTGGGGTTATCATTTGCCTTTAAATAAGTCTCCTGTATGCAAAAGCAAACTGGTTTGTGCTTTTGCAGGAGTGCCTTGATGTCATCAGTATTTTGCCGGAATCCACGACAATTCCACTGTAGGAATTTAGCCATTATTTGGACTTGGTGGGTCCATCAGGCGGCGTCCGAGGTGCTGAGGGCTTAATTTTGTCAGTCTTGGATTTATCTTTCCTGGGGAAGTAGGGACGCTGTCCTGTGTCCATTTCTTCCTCAGCGAAGAGTTCCAAAACTGACTCATCATGTACCTCCTTCTGCTCGACATCCATGTTTTCCTGGGTACTAGGTGGTACTTCCCCTTTATTATTCTTTTCTTTTGCTACTTGCGGAGCATTAGGAGGTACCGATATAGGAGTGGCAGCTGATTGGTCCTTCTGTGCAGGTTTTTGGGAGCTTAAAAGATAACGTGCGATGGGTGTAAAGGATTCTTTCGGAGGGATGGACATGTCCGTCTGTGATCCAATGGAACACCTCCCTGCTACCTTTTGGGCGTAGGTAGGTTTGTTGATGTTGATAGGTTTCACTGTTTTCCTTGCCTCCTGGTACGATATGTTTAGCTCTGCCTTCAGCCGTCGGATTTCTTTTTCTTCTTTCCACCTCTGGCATGCCCTTGAATAGGCTGGATGTTCTCCCTCACAGTTAATGCAGGTGGGTTTAGTGGCTGAACATGCTGTTGTTTCGTGTTCCTTTGCACCGCTCCGGGCGCATGTAAGGACTCCACGGCAGGCCATTTGAGAATGTCCATATTTCTGCCCATAAAGGGTTCAGAATGAATGGACGTACTGGACAGTTGATGTATCCAGCTTTAATCTCATCAGGAGGTTTGGGAGAGTTAAAAGTCAGGATAATGCTCCTGGTTTTAACTAGTTTCCCATCCCTACGTGCACTAATTCTCTTGACTGCAATAACTCCCTGTGCTTTTAATTCCAAGCAGATTTCCTCCTCGGTTACGTCGAGAAGGTCCCATTCTGAAATGACTCCTCTCGATGAATTCAGTGTTCTAGTGGTGTTACAGTAACGGGTACTCCTCCGATCGATGTTGCGCGGAGTAGCTGCTCGGATTGCCTATCAGTTTTTGATTCAATTAAAAGGTCTCCAGAACGGAGCCTCTTAACTGATTTGGGTGAACCTGCTAACTCGTCTAACCCTTTTTGTATAAAAAAGGGTGACATTTTACCAATCGGTGTTTCATTGGTAGAATGAATGATTAAAAATTTTGGAACAGGCCCTGTTGATATTTCTGTTCGCAGCCTCTTTTTAGCTATAATGCTATCTGTATCCTTGTCAATGGTTTCAGATAGGGACCGGGTTGGGTCCCCTGAAGAAGTTTGTTTATCAGGATTCATAGAGATTTTATATGGTTCAGTGCCCGGGCTCCCCACCCACCACGGAGCCCAAAGGGACGCCCACTACCCGGCATGCAATAAATGCGCTCGGGAGTGGGACGCCAGGGCTACCCAGACACCATACCCGCACCGTCGCCAGCCTGAATCCTGTCCCTCGGACCATGAGGGTAGGGGCGTGGCATTGACACGGTTGACCCTCGCAGGCGAACCTGCTAGCCGATTGATCCTAGCCCCGGGCCTTCCAGGACCACCCGTCTTGTCGAAGCAGGGGGCCAAAGTAGTGTATTGAAGCTGGGCTCCTCAACCACCAGGATCCCCCTTTCCGAATTTCCACGGGTCGCAGCGCACGGCAAACACGCCGGATTCCATTGATGTAAGCCCGGAACCTAGGCTGTGGGCGTTGGATCCCAGTGATGCTAATCTGGAAGTCCAGGAGCGTCACTGGGAGGTCCCCTCACCACGTACAGGTGCCCACGTGGAGGGGGAGATTGAAGAGAGAAGTTATTGAACGCCTAACTTATAAATCAAACAGAGCCACAAAAACGGCTACAAATTTAATTATTGATAAATACGCACACCTGGAAAACCATCAGACCGCCCTTATTTAAAGACAATGAACGTTTAAAAGCACAATCTGAAGATGTGAAAATTAGGGCATGAGCCGTCCTCAGCACAGAGCATAAACAATGAGCCTTAATGCCCTACGCATGCAATTATGAAAATACCAACTCCGGTTCTGTTCTAAAAAATTAAAAAAATATTTCACGATATGAAATTATCCTTAGCAGACACCTTTGTTCTTGTTTAATATAACTGGTAAATATTATCTCTAACTGTATTATTACTCCCATTCTGCGTTAACCAGATGTTATCTCTGTATCAATTAGAGACGGATTCAAAAGACAGCATCGTCCTTCGTTTTCTCTCAGGTTATTTAGATCTGAATTTTTTTTTTTTTTTTTTTATATAGATTTCAAGACCCTCCATACTCAACATTTTTATAATAAGTGCTCCCAAGTCTCCACAAAGCTACAAAACCAGGTCAGACAAGCCCAACTGATGCAATTTAGCAAAGATTGACCAATGAACAGTCAGGCGGAAAGCGCCACGTAGATTCGGCGCAAACCATCTATTCCTTATACGTTTGGAAGAATTTACGTCAATCTGTCCCTTAACCGATTGATTCCAGAGCTGTTGACATTCCATCATTAAATACCATTCCCATATCTTACTTATTTTCTTTTTTGCGATCATTTTCAACATGTTTGAAGACTGCAGTTCATATATCGTCGCAAGAAGAATTACATTGCCCTAGATATCAGATAAGTCAATTGGCAGTTTCCCAATAATTATTATAATACGGCTCTTTGAACGAAATGCAATTTCCTCAACACTGAACTGTTTTCTGTACATAGTGTTTACTGTCAAGCGGCAGCAGGGGGGAGAGAAAGGTAGTGGGAGTTTGTGTAGTATCCGTAATGTACTGATGGGCTGTTGTTCTTCCCGCCATTTAGCTGGTGGGAAACCCCTTTAGTCGCTATTACCGTGTGGAGGTAGGCCTGGCGAAGGGAGTGTGCGTAAAGTCTCTGGCTGGAGCAAACACTGGGTTTCGCCTAAGCACGCCAAGCATCCTTAAAAAAAAAACACTCGGAAAGTTTTTTTTTTTTTTGTTTTTTTTATATTATTATTGGTATCAGAGAAAAGATAGATGAAGAACCTGTTCTAGAATAGGCAATGATCCCCTTTACAGTTTATATATGGCGCTGGAGATGACGCTTTCTTTACTGTCATGGTCAGCTAATCCACATCGGGCACAAACAGGCACAGCTATCCAAGCTGACTCACAGTGTCCATGTCTTTTGCATTTAAAACAAATTTGGTGATGTATACTCTAACTGGGTAATTCAGGTTCATCTCTCTTATGGTTGCAGAAAGACGAGGTGCATCAAAAGTCAGACTGACTTCTAGTAGAGATGATATTACAATCTCTCATTGTTATTCTTTTGACATTTGTTGTTGTTGTTGTTAGATTTATTGGTGCATCAGCAACTTAGGCTATAATGCACTAATTACTGTCTGATATTTACTTCGTTTTTCTTACAGGAGGTAGGGGTTCAGATTAGGTGATATTTATTAATAAATTTTAGAAAAAGAAAAATGTCATCCATGTTCTCTCGATCTCCTAGGACACACTTTAGTGTTAAATGATTGTAATTATGAAAATTAGAGAAAAAAGCTGTTTTCCGTTCTTTTTTGATATTGCGGGCATTCTATGATGATATGCTTTACTGGTAGTGGGCATAAACGATTACTGCATTGTGGAGGGTCACTGTTTGTTAGTAGATAGCTATGAGTGGGGAGAGTATGACCAATGCGTAATCTGGCTAGAATAGTTTCTTCCTTTCTGTTTCGTCTCAGACTGGATTGCCACTGTTTAGGTTCTTTCTTGATTTCAAAAAGTTTATTATTTGTCTGATCTTTCCACATGCGTGTCCACACTTCTTTATATGTCTGTTTGATAAAGGACTTATGATCACTATAAGCAGTCCTGAAATTAGAGGGCCTCACATTTGTAGTAGCAATTTTAGCAGCTAAATCTGCCTGCTCGTTTCCTAGGATTCCAGCGTGTCCAGGGATCCAGCGAAATATTACGAGTTGTCCACGTCCATGAAGTGCTAATAACTGTGCAAAGATTTTCTGTAGCAGAGGATGACTAGGGAAAGATTTACACTGTAGAGCATTAACAGCACTCAACGACTCTGTATATATGATGAATTTAGCGTACGAGGCTTCTTTTATATTCTCTAGGGCTAGTAGAATACCATATAACTCTGAGGTATAAGTACTGCTTTCTGGTGGGAGGTGTCTGGAGATAGTCGCATTTGGTAGTACTACAGTTCTTCCAACTTTATTACCAGTTTTGGATCCATCTGTGTATAGCTGAATGAAGCTGCTAAACTCGGTGGAGTGAGCCATATGTATTTGTCTAATGTTGATATCGGGGAAGTTATTCTTTCCCCATTGCTGAAAAAGTCTATCAATGTGTACTGAAGCCATGGAAAGCCATGGCTGGGTTTCCATGCTAGTATCCTGGACATTGTTAGAAAACTTCAGGTCCCAGCTTTTGATCAAAGCCTGAAGCCTAATGCCAGATATTTTGTTGTAACGCCGTTTAGTTTGATAGATTTCTCTCCATTTTGGCATGAAGAGTCATTTCCACATGGGATGATGTGGGAGACTGCTAATTTTGGCTGCATAATTTAGTAGTAGAGGTTCTCGCCTAAGGTGTAACGGTGATTCAAAGGCTTCGATATAGAGGCTTAAGATTGGTGATGTGCGAAAAGCCCCCAGTGCAACCCTTAGTGCACTGTGATGTACAGGATCGAGCCATTTCAATACACTTGGCCTGGCTGAGTCATATGCAGGAGACCCATAGTCTAACCGGGATCTGATCAGTGAGCGGTATAGATGTAACAGCACGTAACGATCTGCACCCCATGACATAGAAGAAATTACTCTGAGAAGATTTAGTTTTCTAAGACAACTTGTACGAATATGTTTTATATGTTCCAGGAAGTTTAATTTTTTATCAAATATCACACCAAGAAATCTAATACTAGGTTGGAAAGCAATACAATGACAATCCAACTGAAGGTCTGGATCCGGATGTAAAGAACGTTTGCGACAGAAGTGCACAGCAGTCGTTTTTGGTTTAGAAAGCCGATATCCATTATTTTTGGCCCAAGAGACTATTTTGTTAATGGTGCCTTGCAATTAATTGTCTTTCAATAAGTCTCATATTTTGAGAATGACATGACATGGCAAGATCGTCAGCGTACAAGTATGCGTCAACTGTGTTAGGTATGCACTTGGTAATAGAATCAATCTTAATGGCAAAGAGTGTGGCGCTCAATACTGATCCTTGGGGAACTCCCTCTTCTTGTACATATGCTCGAGATAATGAAGAATGGCATATCGGACCTGAAAGGATCTATTGCCTAGGAAGTTCTTAATAAATTTTGGGAGATGACCCCGAAGTCCAAATTTATGCAAGTCCTGAAGAATCCCATATCGCCAAGTTGTATCAAAGGCTTTTTCGATGTCAACACATACCATGACTAGGTGTTCATTTCTCAGGAACGCGTTACGGATATTTGTTTCGGCCTTGATAAGGAGATCAAGCGTACATCTTTTTCTCCGGAAACCATATTGACTTGGGCTTAGAATGTTTTGAGTCTCTAAAAACCATGTCAATCCTCTGGCGTTAATTATTTTTTCCAATGTTTTTCCCAGACAACTGGTTAGAGAAATAGGACGGTAATTTTTGGGATCTGTGTGGTCTTTCCCTGGTTTCGGGAACGCTAGCACATAAGAATGACACCAGCTAGCGGGGTAATACTCCAAGAAAATTCTGCTATACAGTTGTAAGAGTACAGCTAATGATTCCTCACTTAAATGAGAGATTATGGTGTAATAAATCCCGTCGGGACCTGGAGCACTGTTTTTCACTCGTGCAAGTGCATTACGCAATTCATTCATGGTCAGAGGCAGATTATAAGAATGAAGGATGACAGTATTAAAATTTACTTTGTATTTTTCTGTCTGGGATTTTAGCAATTGAAATGTTGGTTCATATGTGGCAACAGCAGAAAGCGTTTCGAACGTAGTATCTAAGGCATTGGCAATTTCTGTAGGTTCAGAGATTTCTTTCCCTTTTACAAGTAGAATAGGAGAAGTTGTGTGCGAGTATTTACCATTAATTCTTTTGATTTTTTTCCAAATTGTAGAAGTATCTGTGAATCTGTTTATGGTGGAGGCATAATGCGCCCCTGCTTCTTTTTTACTCTCCCGTCTTATATGACGAGCTTTAGCTCTGAGTCCCTTAACTTAGGAGGTTAGCTGTGGTTGGATGTTTTCGAAAAATATTCCAATATTTGTTCCTTTCTTTTTTAGCGCTGTTGCATGCTTCGTTCCACCACATTTTTGGATGAAACCGAATTTTGGGTGATGATTTAGGTATAGCAGTCTCAGATGCTTTCATTATTTTATCTGTAATGTAGCTTACTGCAGAGTCAATTGTATGGGTTGCTATGAAGACAGTATCTAAGTGAGCTATTTCTTGGTATTTAATCCAGTTAGCCTTAGCGAATTTCCAGATTGTCCTAATGTTACTCTGAGGAGTAGAACTTATACAGAAAGTACAGATAGGAAAGTGATCGCTACCGCGCGGGTGCTGCATAAGCTCATACATTTGCTTTCTTGCATCACATGCCACTAGTACTACTACTACGGTCCAGTCTATGAGAGGAAATATCACTGGAGAGCATATTGAAAGATCAATAGCAGAGCTTGCGCCAGATGGTAAATGTACGTATTTGTGAGCACCAATGTTTAAAATTGTCAGGTTATGTTTATCTAAATTTTTTTCAATTATCTGTCCTCTGGAGTCAAGATGTTGAAAACCCCATAGCGGGTGATGGCCATTCCAGTCACCCATAATACAAAAGGGGGCAGGTATTTGCATTACTAAATTATCTAAATCAGCAAAGGTGTATGTATGATTTGTTGATAGATACAATGAAACTAATGTTATTGTGATTCCAAAGGTGACACGGACAGCAATTGCCTCTAAAGATGTTTGCAGGGAGATAGGTCTATGGGGCACCAAAGAGTTCACTATGAGTGCTACTCCTCCATGAGCTAAATTAGATGAGTTTATCTTTTCTATACATATTGTAATGCTTAATTTTCATAGATATTGCATTTGTGAGATTTGTTTCTTGAATGCATACTGGAACAGGCTTGTATTCAGATTGGAGATCGTAAAAGCCGTCAAAGTTAGCACGGAGCCCACGACAATTCCATTGAATAACTGTATCCATTGCTGGTTTTAGCTAGTGTCTGCTAACTTACGTGAGGTAGTTTGCTTATGCCTGTCTATTTTTCTTTTATCCTTCTTTGAGAAGACTGGTCTGCTTGTGTCAATGTCACCTTCTGGATGAATTTCAAGAAATGTGTCATCTTCATCTGCTTTTTCATCAGTATCCATGGTATCCGATCTGAATGTGTGTGTGTCAGTTCTTTCAGAGCTCTTAGTTTGTACTTTCTGTTGCTGATTGGGATTCTTATCTGGAGGTATTGTTACCGGTGTATCGACTTCTTGGGTTACATATTTTGAGGGAGATGGTTCTTTTAATGAAGTAAGTAATGATTTCGCCCAACCAGATATAGAGATATTTGGAGGGACGGAGCAGTCAGTCTGAGTTGATATTGTGCGTAGCTGTTGAGTAACTGATGCGTATGTAAATGATTTAGTAGGGATTGCAAAGTGTTTCTTTGCCTCTTGATATGACACTTTGTTCTCTATTTTATATTTCTGAATGTTCTTCTCTTTTCCATTGGATACAGTCCTTAGAAAAGGCAGAATGATTTCCCTGGCAATTAGGACAATTTTGGGTTTCATTATTACAGTCCGTATATGTGTGTTCTTTTGAACCACAAGAAGCACGAGTGGCTATACCTCTGCACACAGTTTGCGAATGACCGAATTTCTGGCACTTAAAGCACCGAACTAGGTTGGGAATGTACGGTCGAACATGGCATCTGAGATATCCAGCTTTTATAGTTGCGGGGAGATTTGGTGACTTAAATGTCAATATGACTGTTCGTGTAGGGACAGACTCTCCATCTTTTTTGATGACAATTCTTTTTGCTTGGACTACATTTTGGTTGCTTAATTCAGAGACAAGTTCATGCTCTGATACATTTAGAAGAACCCATTCAGATATTACCCCTTCAGAGGAGTTCAAGGAAGCATGTGGGGTAACCTTTGTGGGAATTCCACCAAAGGTAGATATTTTCAAGAGTCTTTCAGCTTGTCTGTGTTCACTCATCTCCACTAATAGGTCTCCAGATCTTAGTCGTCGAACCATTTTTGGAGGCCCAGCCACATTTTCGAGACATTTCTGAATCAAAAATGCGGAGAGCTTACTGAATGGTTGGTCTGTGGAGGAATGCAATATTAAGAAGAGAGGAGCAGAAAAATGTGTCCCTTCTTTTTTTTTTTTGTCTCTTAGCATGGGATTTATTCAAATTATCATGGTCGTCATGTCTACTTGAATCTGGATCAAGAGATCCATAGTAGGATTTTTGTGTTGTCCATAGTTGCTCCTGTTAGTCCCGGGAGAGTGGATTTCTACTCCCAGGCTTCCAGCCCCGCCACGTGGAGGCAGGAGCGGTGCCACCAGTGACCAAGCGATAAGGTTGTTAGCGTAAGTAGACTAGTCTTATATACAAGAAGAAAGGTGGCTTTCCTTTCTGTTGCGTAAGCTGACTTCTTTACTTTAGAAGAGCAAAATTATATAACTTTGGAAATTAGAAAATAACGTTCAACTACAAACAATCGCTCTTTTTAGAAAATCGCTTTCAAATCACTGAAGAATCGCTTTAGTCACTCGCTTGGCACTCGGGGCCATACTACTGTGTACCTGGCCTGCCTCCACGGGGCAAACTGTGGGCAACGTTGATCTTCAGTAGGGGTCCAGCGGCTAAATGGCCAAATGAACAACGACACATAACATTACACTTATACAAAATCCATACACTTAAATCTCTGGCCTTTCCAGTGAACTGGTACACCTACAATGAAAGTAACGCGGAGATGTGGGAAACCCCTGGTGCCGTTAGACATCAATACACTTTACCTAGAATAAGTAACGCTTCTCCGATGGAGAAGATTATTTTTACTCATTCAGAGGTATCCGCTGAGAATAAGTAACAATAGTCTTCACCACTGGGGAAGCGTTACTTATTTGATATAGTGCAATAAATGGGAACTCGTTGTGAAGGTAGTCACAATATTAGATACAATTAAATCGGTGCCTTTTAATACTACGATGAACAAAGAATGGTGTATTTTCACCAACGTTCTATAGATAATGTTCAGTTATGTTCCAAGGGCTCGTGTAATGCCATTTTTCCATGAAGTCGCTTGCGTGATGTAAGATCAAAAAAGGAAGTTAGTTCTTCGTGAAATAGAAAAAATACATCAGAAATAAATACATTCTAAACGTTACGCAGGTGTCAAAATGGCGACACCTCCGGTTTTTTTTTATTGTTCCATATTGAACCCCAACTGTTGTGAGACAGCAATAGCTGGTCAAGAGTGATAAGATTATTCAGAAAATCCGCTCGTTTTCGAAGTGGGTACAGAATATCAGTACAGATGATTTTGTCTCGCCATGCCAAATCTTCAGTCAAAAGTCAAAACGCAGCAACGGATTCGTTATTCATTTCTTTTTAGCATTTCATCCATTATTGTAATAATTAAAAAGCGATCACTGTGCACACGATTTCGAATTCTTTCGATGGTTTCATCGATTTTTGTGGATTTCGGTCAACTGAAGTCCCCCTCCTCCACCGTTTAAAAATCGTTTATGCTCCTCAATGGACATGGCTTAAGGGCCAATCTATTTAAAAGAGGATTACATAAATATGAACGCATCGAAAGGAAATTATTCAGAATTAGGAATGATCTTTTATGATAAATATCACGGTTATCAAATAATGCTTGTCAAAAAAACTTGTGTGTTCGAGGAAATGGTTCAGAGAGACTTACCTCTTGCTTCAGTTTACTGACAAAAGCTGCTGCTAAAAGCATTCCTCCAAAAAACAAGCAAATCCAGGATGCACTGATTATAATTGAATATGTTCGTGAAGACATCATATAGTAAGCAGAAATGCAGCACATCCCAGCATTTGTAGCAATTCCGAGAAATATTTCTAATGACAAAATACGCCCAGTTTCTTTAACAAGAATAACACAGTTCTGGTAGAATACCATCAGTTCATTCAAGTGATCGAACGTAGTTAACTTCTGTGAAGCACTCATTCCGACTATTTCAACATTAACAATTTTCAGTACGTTTTGAAAGAAACACGCAAAGAAAGCAATCCACGAAGGAATAATTGTCATCGACAGAAGTCCAAATGAATCACCAAAACCAAACAGAATAATTATAAGCAATCTTTGTACAATCAGAGGAAGGAATGCAAATATTGGGCAGTCGCAAGAAATCTTTTTAATATTAATCATCCATGATCCGAAACCTACAAAGAAACACAAGATGTAGATGAAAACAATGACGATGGTCGCTGTGAATGATCTCTGAAAGTGAGTGAATTTCATGGTGGCACTTGCTAAGTTGCAGCACTTTTGTATCAGAATAACCAACATCGAAGCTTTTATGTACATCACGATTTTTAAACTAAACTCAACAAACAACAGAATAACGTCTGTGATGCTGTCCATGAAGTCACTATTATCCTGAAAAGAAAAGAAACCATGGCATTTGTTCATACAAAAGATAAATCCAAAACGCACTAAAAACGTAAGAATGCAATAAATTGTGCAGAAGCTGAACTTTTTCCAGTGTAATTCAGAACAATCCTTTCCTGTAACTCCACTGAAAAAGGCAAATCCACAAGAGCTATGCAACGAAGCAATAACCTGAAAACATCTGAATAAGTGATTGGATGACATCTTCAAGATGTTGTTTGCAATAATCTAGACATACATCGTAACTTCGCAAAAATATTCTGCCTCTGGCAAGACCACCCTTCTTGAATAATACGAAGATTACACGCATGCGTGGAACTTATTTGGCGGAATGGGGCGCCAGATGGCTAATGAGTATTACACGTGCGTGCATAAGTATCAAATATGAAATGGGCCTGTTCTGTTTGACTGATGTTCTAACAAGGTAATCCATCTTTAATAACACACGCGCGCAATGACACATGTCGTAAGCCTTTTTGTTCGAAGAATGACGTTTGCATTAAAAATAAATAAAACATTGAATCAATAAAGACTGATTGAATCAAAAATTAAATTCAAATAAAAAATTAGGTTTCTTGCAACTTCAAAAAAAACTTCAGTATCTGCCACTAAAAATTTTCAAACTCTCGCAATTCTAGTCCTAATGTGCTATTATCTACAAACCGACCATAGTTCCATTCCCACCGATAGTCAGATTTACCTATTGTGAAATGGTAATTGTTTCGGTATTGGTAATCGCTTTTTAACCGTTCCCTAGATTGTCATTTTACGCTTTCTACAATGAGAATTTAACTGTGCAGATATCGATGGTTTGGTTCGATTTTTAATGGCGCATTGGCAGCTAAGGCCAATTCAAATTTAAAAGACTACTAAATATTTTGGTAGCCTAGACTACCACGTCAAGCAATTGACTTTTATGTAAAAAAGGGTATAAAGTAAAAGCATATAAAGTATAAAACTTAGATCTTTCAATAGATTGTAAAAAGTTAAAAACCAACATATTGACTCTTGTCATCTATTATCTGACTGAGCGTAAATTGTTCAGTCAAATTATTAAAAGCGGTAAAACACAAGCGTCGTGCTTCTATGAAAACAGGACATTCTATAAAAAAGATGACTGACGGCTAAAATAACGTTACACATCTCGCACATAGGTGGGTCATCCGCCCTCAGCAAATAGAAATGTGTTAGATGAATATGACCTATGCCGAGCCGAGCAAGAACAACTTCCTCTCTTCGGACCCTGCGTAGACTGGACTGCCATTGTGTAATTATAGTCTTTATGTGATGTGTCTGCGCCAAGAATCGTTCCATTCAGAATATAATTTAGAGCGTTTATTTGCCTGTAGTCTGTATAGGGGACTGACAGGCAATGATTATCCAGGGAAATGGCTGATTTGGCAGCGGTATCTGCTAATTCATTTCCCCGGATCCCTATGTGGCTTGGGATCCAGCAAAAGCGAATATCGAATTCTAATTTCAAGAGAGAAAAACGAATCTGCCGGATCCAGGACAGGAACGGATGAGGGTTAAATCTCACCGATACCAGAGCCTGTAACACGCTCAACGAATCACAATAAACATATACCTTTGGTAGTCGCTATTTTAATGTGATCTAGGGCTGCTTCTATTTCACGCATCTCTGCAGTATAAATACCAGTTTCTTGTGGGATCTTATAGGATAATGTTTTGTGAGGGAACACAACAGTAGATCCCACATAACATTCTAACTTTGAGCCATCTGTATATACTGGCAGAAAGTCAGAATACTGCTGTCTATGTGATGCAAAGAGTTGCTGGTAGACAGACGGCGGTGTAGTAGCCTTCTCCCATATCTTAAGAGAGAAGTCACAAGTTGGAAAATAGGCAAGCCAGGGTCGAAGGAATTGCCTGGATGACTGGGCAACGTTGTCTACCGTCATGTCTAGTTCAGTCAACAGCCCTTCAATCCGAATACCAAAAGGTTTGTTGGCAGTCCAACGGGTGTTATAGAGGTTTTCCCAGCGTTGCTCAAAAACGGATGCCCACGTGGTATGATCGGGCAGGGATTTCAATTTGAAGGCGTACTATAAGGACAACTGCTTACGGCGAAGATCTAGAGATGGTTCATTATCTTCAACGTAAAGGCTTTGGACAGGAGATGTGCGAAAAGCTCCAGTGGCCGTCCTCATGGCCTGATGGTGGATTGGATCTAACCACCGAAGTACACTATCTCTAGTAGAACCATAAACCTGAGACCCATAATCGAGTTTGGAACGGACAAGTGCTCGGTAAAAAAGTAGAAGGGCAATACGATCTGCGCCCCACGAAGTTGACGAAAGGGCACGAAGGATGTTAAGCCCTTTAACACACCTTGTCCTAAGCTAACGAATATGTTGTAAAAGTGTCAGCTTCTTGTCTAAAATAAGTCCAAGGAATTTGAATTCTGCTACAAGTGGGATGTTGTTTTGCCCAAGCCTTAATTTTGGGTCAGGATGAAGATCACGTTTGCGACAGAAGTGTACACAAACAGTCTTCCGTGATTAAAATCTAAACCCATTAGCTAAAGACCAAGCTGTAAGATGATCAATGGTTTTCTGCAGTTGCCTTTCAATGACTCATATTGCAATAATGACAAAACATAGCAAAATCATCAACATAGAGGGCAATGTTTACCGTGGGTGGAAGTTGTTCTGTGATGGAGTTTATTTTGATTGCGAAAAGCGTGACACTTGGAACGGATCCTTGTGGGACTCCTCTTCCTAAGAGAACACTCACGAGAGGGTGGATGCTAAACAGACTTGAAATTGGCGATTCGAAAGAAAGTTTTTAATAAAAACAGGAAGATTACCTATAAGACCAAAGTTATAGAAGTCCTTTAATATTCCAAATCGTCAGGCTGTGTCGTACGCTTTTTCAATATCAAAGAAAACTGCTACCAGATGCTCGGATTTAATAAAAGCATCACGAATATATGTTTCCAATCGGATTAAATGATTCAAAGTGGCTCTATTTCTTCGGACGCCGCACTGAGTCCTGGAAAGCTGACCATTTATTTCCAAATACCATACAAACCATTCTTTCCAGGACTTTTCAGAAACAGCTTGTCCGAGCGATAGGACGATAGTTACTTGGATTTCTATGATCCTTTCCTGGTTTTGGGACAGCAAGAACGATAGCTTTTCGCCAGGAATCCGGAAATTGTTTGTTAATAAAAATACTGTTAAACAAAATTAAAAGATGATACTTAGATTGTGGTTAGAGGTGTTTTAACATTTCGTAGTGGATGTCATCGGGCCCCACAGCATTTGCATGCGTGAGAAAGAGTGCTGCATTTAACTCGTGCTCTGAAAAGGGCTTGTTATACTATTCAAGAGGTTTTGTCGGTTTCTCTCACTTTTTTTTTTCAGGACCAAAAACTCTGCGGGAAAAGATGTTATTGCAGAGATTTTAGCAAATGTTTTCCCTAGAGTATTCGCAACTGCAGTTCGATCTGCAATTGACCTTCCATTGTGCTCGAGGATCACTGATGGGCATGATGGATATTTTTCCTTTATTTTCCAGATCTTATACCAGACTACTTTTGAGCTAGCAGCCTGAGTTATGGACGATTTTTGCTGCCGTGCATTCTGAATTCCACCAAAATAGTGGGAACCGGCTGGATGATTTTGGGATTGCAATTGCAGCTGCTTGGACAATCGTTTCTGTGACATACATGACTGCATCATTGATTGGCTCCTGACTGACTGATCCTACTACTTCAGACCTGGCAGGACAGATGGACTGCTACCGACAAGGGCCCAATCACCAAGAAATTTATACCGTATGTGAATGCCGTATTTCCTAAATCTCCAACTTGGTTTTCTCCTGGTCTTTATACCACCTACCTCATTCCTGGACACGGATCAATATGTTGTTGTTTGTTGTTATGGAGGCTTAATGGCACATAAGCATCTATGGCTATAATGTGCCTATTCACTTATTATTTTAGGAGATGAGGAATTTCCATAAATTCAAAAGAAAATTTTAAATCAGAAATTATTAAAAAGTCCAGTTTGCTTGAGGAAGTCAAAAAATTCAGAAATATTTGCTTTATCACCAATGAGATTTTCAAGAGTTATTGGTTTACGTTTATTTATCAGTGAGATCAAGGATGAAGCTCTGTGTTGTTTATAGTAGGGGCAGTCAATTAGAATATGTCTAACAGTCAAGATGTTAGAGCAATGTGTACACTGTGGTGGATCACCTCCTGTGAGTAAATAAAGATGTGTCAGATGAGTATGACCTATTCTTGCCCTTGAAAGGACTACTTCTTCTCGTCTCGATGTACGAACACTGGAACGCCAAATTTTCGGATCTTGTTTAAACTGAAAGAGTTTATTATTAGTCTGAGAGTGCCAGAGTGCTGTCCATTGTGATAGGCAAGCAGCATGAACGGTTAGTACACAATCTGATGCTGGAACAGGGATATTGGTTAAATCAAAGGTAGTTGGATTTTTTGCAGCTTTATCAGCCAGTTCATTGCCTAAAATACCGGAATGGGCGGGTATCCAACAAAAAGCAACCAGTTGTTGACGTTTTTTGATTTGTAGTAACAAGCTTCTGATTTCATCTAGAACAGGGTGAACTTTATCTTCGCAATTACTTAGTGACATGATTGAGCTGAGGGAATCAGTATAAATAACAGATTTTAAAGAACAGTCGGAATAGAGATTTTCTAAAGCAAGTTTTATTGCATACAATTCAGCAGAAAATATACTAAAATCTGATGGAAGGGATACTGATACAACTGTATTTGGAAACACTGCAGCTGCTCCAACATTTGAATTAGATTTAGAGCCATCTGTATAAATTTGGTAGAAATCAATATATCTTTGAATGTGAACATCATGAATTTGTTTGAAGTTTGTTGCTTGCAAAGTATTCTTTCTCCATTGGCAGAGGTAAGTGTCACATGTTGGAAGAGGAGGAGGAGCCCATGGTGGTTGAGCAAAGGTTGGTATCTGCTGTACTTTCCGGATGGAAATATTCCAAACCTGCACCAGTTCAAGAAGGCGAAGACCAACTGGTTTAACTATGCTGGGTTTGTTTCTGTATAGGTTTTCTAATGGTGGGTTTAAAAGGTATGACTGAACGGGATGAGAGGCACAACTTTGTATCTTGACAGCATATTTCAACAACAGTGTTTTCCTGCGTAGACTTAGTGGGGGCTCGTGAGCTTCTATGTAGAGACTATGTGCTGGCGACGTTCTGAACGCACCAATTGCAATTCTCAAAGCACTGTGTTGAATAGGATCAAGCCAGCGTAATGCACTCTTTCTGGCAGAATCATAGATTGGAGCACCATAATCGAGACGGGATCTGATTAATGCCTTGTACAACCGAAGCAGGGAGGTACGATCTGCACCCCACGTTCGGGCAGATAACGCTCTGAGTATGTTTATCTTTTTCAGACAGGAAGTCCGTACATTTTTAATATGATCTAGGAAATTTAATTTGTGGTCAAGGATTAATCCTAGAAATCTGATGTTAGTAGCGATTGGGATGGATACATTGGAAATTTGAAGTTCAGGATCCGGATGAAGTTTTCGTTGTCTGCAAAAATGAATTGCAGTTGTTTTCTGCTGAGAGAGTCGGTAGCCGTTGAGGCTGGCCCATTGTTGTATTTTATTTAGTGAAATTTGAAGCTGTCTTTCAATAGATCTCATGTTTTGGGAATGGCAGGAGATGGAAAGGTCATCTGCATATAGATATGTCTCAATTGTGTTTGGAAGCTGTTTGGTGATGGAATCAATTCTAATAGCAAAAAGAGTGGCACTCAATACTGATCCCTGTGGAACACCTTCTTCTTGAATGAAAGTTGAAGAGAGGGCATGTTGGTATCGAACTTGAAATGATCTAGTATGTAGAAAGTTCTTAATAAACACAGGAAGGTTGCCACGTAGTCCGAGAAAGTACAGATCACTAAGTATACCATGCCTCCAGGTGGTATCAAATGCCTTCTCTATGTCTATTGAAACCATTACTAGATGTTCATGTTTGACAAAAGCATTACGGATGGCAAATTCAGCCTTGACCATAAGGTCTAAGCATGACCTGTTTTGACGAAAGCCATATTGACTACCGCTCATTAGCTCTTCCGACTCGATGATCCAGATGAGTCTTCTGTGGATAATTTTCTCAAGGATTTTACTGAGGCAGCTTGAGAGAGATATGGGTCTATAGCTATATGGGTTGGATGGATCTTTTCCAGGTTTTAGGAATGCTAAAACTGTAGAGTGATGCCAAGAAACCGGAAAAACATTTTCTAAAAATATACGATTGTAAAAGACTAGGAGGAGGCGCAAAGCTTTGTCATTAAGATGTTGTAACATGACATAATAAATCCCATCTGGTCCAGCAGCACCATTGCGGGCTGTTCTAATGACATGTAATAGTTCAGAATATTGCAGAGGTTTATTATATGGGAGAAGGTTTGAAGTTTCAAAATTAATACCATGCTTTTCTTTAGTGTTTTTAATTCTTTGGAATGAGCTAGTATATGCTGATGTTGCTGAGATTTCTGCAAAAATATTGCCCAAAGCATTGGCTATATCTACAGGATTAGATATATCTTGCCCATTCCAGGAGAGGATTGGAGAAGGTATGGTAGGAAACTTACCAGACACCTGTCTAATTCTTTTCCATATTATTTTGGGATCAGTATTTCTGTGAAAAGTGGATGCAAACCGGGTCCAGGATTCTTTCTTTGCTTGCTTTTGTATAAAGCGTGCTTTTGCCCTTAATTTCTTATAATTAATGAGATTGACTGTGCTTGGGCACTGCCGAAACAAATTCCAGGCTTTATTTTTTGCTCTCTTTGCTGTGGTGCATTTGTCATTCCACCAGTAATTATAGTGCTTTCGGCCCGGCGGATTTGATAGTGGTATCGTGTCTTTAGCCACATTTAGAAGATGCGACGTGATGTATTCTGTCACATCATCAATATGCTGGAGGCGGATTTTTTCCTCATCAAGGTCAATTGATGACTGAAATTTTGCCCAGTCTGCTCGGACAAATTTCCACTTTCTGCTGGGTTGAAATGAAGGAGTCTTTGCTTTCAGAAAGTTGCATACTATTGGGAAATGGTCACTGCCCATGGGATCGTTTATTACATACCACTCTATGGTTGGGACTAGTACTGGTGAACAAATTGAGAGATCTATTGCTGAGGTGTGTCCTGCTGGGAGCTGTACGTGTGTCGGTGCACCTGTATTGAGTACAGTGAGATTTAGTGTCTCCAAAAAACTTTCAATTAGTCTACCTCGTCTATCCAATTTAGTAGAGCCCCATAATGGGTGGTGCCCGTTAAAGTCCCCTAATATACAGAAAGGTGGAGGTATCTGTATAAAGAGGTCTTCAAGATCTTTTAAAGAGCAAGTACAGTTTGGTGGTAGATAGACTGAGACTAGTGTTATTGTACCATGGAGAGTTATACGAACAGCAACAGCTTCTATTTCAGTTTGGAGTGGGATATGTTTAGATGGGATCTTTGAATTTACTAGTATTGCCACACCACCATGGGCAGCGTTAGCAGTATTTCGATCTCTTCGATAAATGCAATAGTTCTTTATCGAAGGAGAAATTTGTGTGGTTAGGTAAGTTTCCTGTAAACAAAAGGCAACCGGAGAATATTGGTTAATTAGGTATTGTATATCGTCTGTGTTGGAACGAAAGCCTCTGCAATTCCATTGTAAGATGTTGTGGTTCATTTTGGTTTAGTTGAGGATGAATCATCTGACTGTTTTTTGTTTGAAGAGGATTTTTTTCGGTCTTTTTTCGGGAAAGTAGGGCGTCCAGTATCCATCGTGTCATTTGCGTGAAGTTCTAGTATGGGTTCTTCATGATCTGGGTTTACATCTACTTCCATACTACTACTGGCTGATGATTCAGGTTTATTCTTATCTTTAGCAGTTTTAAGTTTTTCTTTGTTATGTGGAACTGTCCGAGTCTCAATTGGGAATTTTTCTGTGTCATTTGAGACTGTCTCAGTATCATTTGGGATACTAATTGGGGTGTTGGTGGCATTGCTGGTTTTCGTTTTAGAATTTTCTTTTCCTGTGGTTGATATGGTTGCTTTAACCCAATTAGCTAGCGAGACGTTGGGCGGTATCGACACATCTGTTTGAATTGCAGTTGTATGAAAACTTCGGGTTCGAGAGGCATACGATGGACTTGGCATGGTCAGCATTATTTGTCTGCGTGCCTCAGGATATGTGACTTTGTGTTCTACTTTATATTTTTGGATATTCCTACCCGTTTTCCACATTTCACATGTTTTAGAAAATGCGGGATGATTGCCTTTGCAGTTGGGGCAAATGGGAATTGCGGCTGGACAATCTGCCTGCGTATGATCCTTTGCTCCACAAATAGGACAGATGGGGTCACCTCTGCATGCCTGCTGTGAGTGGCCATATTTCTGGCATTTAAAACAGCGAAGAGGATTTGGGATATATGGACGAATTCGGCAGTTTAAATATCCAGCTTTTACTGAGGATGGCAAATCAGGAGTACTAAAAGTTAAAATGATGGAACGAGTTGGAATGAGATTTCCATCTTTTTTTGTCATTATTCTTTTAGCGCTGATTACCTTTTGGTTGCTAAGTTCTTGTACTAATTCATCCTCTGACACAGTAATTAAGTCCCATTCTGTGATGACACCCTTTGATGAATTTAAGGTATTGTGGGGAGTAACAGATACTGGCAACCCACCAAATGTCGTTGTCTTTAATAGCCACTCCGAATGTTTTGTGGTGGCTGTTTCAATCAGGAGATCTCCGGATTGGAGTCGCTTTACCATTTTTGGTGATCCTGCAATAGATTCTAGATGTCTTTGAATCACGAACGGAGATAACTTACCCACAGGCAGGGTAGACAGAGAGTGCATCACCAAAAAATTGGGAATATCTGAACAGTGTGTTTCTGTTCGAAGCCTTTTGGGTTGGCTATTTTCCTTGTCTTCATTACCATATTCTGGTCTTGAGCTTGAAGGCTCTAAGGGTGGAAAATTTGTGGAATCCATGATGGCTCCTTTTGGCCCTGGGGGATTATCTTTTCCACCCAGGTTACCGGCCCCGCCACGGGGAGGCAGGAGCAGTGCCACGAGGTGACCAAGCGGCTGGGTTAGTAATTAGTATTTATAGAAAAAAACAGAAAGGTGGATTCCCTTTCTGGGCCTTTCCCTACTTCTTGTAGAGTGAAAGTGCTACTCGGATATACAAAGAAATTAAGAAAACGGTTTTTGAAACAAAAATAGAATCTGTTTGCTCAAATACTCTTTGCAGAAATCGCTTTTAGAAATGCACTACAAATCGCTTGGCCACGGAACGCTTGGCACCCGGGGCCACACGGATCAATAAACCATAAATTAACATCCATGGGAATCATTGACAACCCCTACTGCATGTGGTGAAATAGAAGACTGGAACCATCTAGTATATACCTGTCAACACTACGAGGACCTCCGCAGCATCCTGTTTACTCGTATACAAGATAACCCTCAAGGAAATGAACACTTATTCATCACAGAAGAAAACTACTACTATGAGTTTACCAAGTTTGCACAAGCCCTCTTCACAAGACGAAGCACCCTATTGCCAACACAAAATAGGAACAACCCAGACATCTGATCCTAACCTAACTGGCCGACCGATCTTAACCTGGATAGGATCAACTGGCGTATGGACCACCTCATTCCTCAGTGGCAACTTGCACACGGCTCTCTTGCTGTGTCTTATTTATCGTCCTTCCCGGGTTTCCCTTTCAACTGATGGCGCTTATTGCTCCATTGATAACCTGGAGGATACCTTCGCCTACATCCTCCATATTTCTAGCTATACCCTCCTTTCTTGCATACACTCTGTACTTCCCCGACTCTACCTTTTTTTTTTTTTTTTTGTCTCCGTCCAGGAAGTTCTGGCGACCCTGGCGGAGACAAGCCAGAGAATAATGGGTAGACTGGCTACCTCCTAGTGGTGTGTGCGGGCAACGTGGAGTCCCACTAGGGGCCCTGCGGCCAAATGCCAGGACACACAACAGAACCTAACGCAATATGTCATATACAACAACACTTTCCTGGCATTTACAGTAGTACTGTATTCCTTCACAGCGAACATATGGCGCAGATGTGGGAAACCACAGGTGGCGCCTGACCCTAATACTATGCACACTATGACTGTAGCGATGTCAAGATTTGCCAGATGTTGAAAGGCATTCCAGTCAGCCTGATCAATCTTCCACCGCGGTAAACTATGACAGGCACGGTCTACCACTAGTTAGGGTGCTTATCACGGGGAAGTGATCGCTTCCATATCGGTTTTCTTCTACCTCCCAAGTAAGTGAAGGAAGGAGAGAAGGGAGAGCAGATAACTTTGATGACCTGAAGCAATCTGTTTGTGATCTTGCTGTTCAAATTAACCATTATGAGCAGCATCCTCTCGGACGGACACTTTCATGCGAAACCGAGAGTTCCTACCCAAACCACCCCATCTTTATTACCACATGACCCCTGTCCATCCCCCATTCTTACAATATGTGAGTCTGAAGTTGTGTGCTCTGAACGCAGCACTAGACCAGTATATTCTGAAATCACAGAAGATGCCAACGGATACTTAGGAAATACTGCCTCCCAAAAGATCCAAAGAAGTCATCAGGAGCAGAACCTGCCCAATTGCGCCTATTCGCGATCACAAAACTCACATATGGGGTCCTCGCCCTTTAAACCGGATAATGCTTTGGCTGCTGAAGTACATCGAAATTGTGGCTCCACCTGAAACAACGTGAGAGGTAACCATTATACAGAGACTACGATTGTATCTAATGTAAAGACCTATAGAGACACTACAATGTATGCAGTGATTGCAAGCCAAGGAACAAAAGAACAAAGAACACTGACCCGTAACCAACTCTTAAGAAACTGAACCCCAATCTTAAAGTTATTGGAACCAATCTGCACTTCAGCGAGATGCAAATTGCGAACACTGGAATGATGAGCAAGCGGATCCGAAATGTCTTCATTAGTAGGCTCTCCCCTGCTACCACAGCTGATGATGTGGAAAACCTTTTTCCTGCATTCAAAATGAATGGTAGAGTCACCAAGCTATCCATGAAATATCCCACCTACGCCTCCTTTAAGATCGATGTAGCTGATGTAGATTTTGAAGCACTCTTCAATCCTGAAATCTGGCCTGCTGGAGCTCTTGTTATGCCATATCTCGGGCATAAAGGGCAGCGAATAGAAATAATGGAAAGGACTCCCACCAATGGTACCCTGATTCATAGCCACCCCAGATTTCATTACCGCAACCAGAACCACAGAACACCAATATGCCGATCCCTGTGCTCGTCAATCCTAGACACACCGCGCTGAATCGAGTAGTGCCATGTCAGAGACCACCTGTCCGCATCGAAGTACCTAGAGTACCTGCCTGCGCCATCTTTTATCAGAATGTGCGTAGTCTTAGGAACAAGCTTGACACTGTGGATGGTTGGGTTTTATTGGCGCATTAGCAACTAAGGCTATAATGCGCCAAAACCTGGTCATAAAAAAGTAAAACTTTCAGTAGCCTAATGAATTAGGTCACTAAGTCAATGTATAAAAACAAGTATAAACTGTAAAAGACAAATTTTCAATTAACAAGTAACATTTTTTAAATATCAGTAAAAAGGTTTACTGATTTCAAAAAGCTAAAAATAGCAGGCACATTGTCATTGTCGGATAAAAACTGACTGTGTATATACTGCTCAGTCAGATGGTTAAAAGCGATAAGACGTATATTGCTAAAAACTGGACAGTCAATTAAAATGTGTCTGATTGCTAAAATTGTACCACAGGACTCACACATAGGAAGATCATTAGCCCTCAGCAAATACGAATGTGTCAAATAACTATGTCCTATGAGGGTCCGGGCAAGAACAACTTCCTCCTTACGATTCCTGCGTAGGTTAGACTGCCACGGTTCAATTACAGGCTTTATACAAAATAATTTATTCGTAGTCTGCTTGACACTATGGAGCAAATTCTGCTCACCGGATATTTTGACCTACTCGCCATCATCGAAATCTGGCTCAATGATGATTAAGAGTTCTTAGCGGCAGCTGCCCCAGCTGATTATGGGGTCGTATTCACATCTCGGATTGCACGCAAGGGTGGAGACGTCGCAATATTTTACAAGAAATCCGCTTTCAAGCTATTGGATAATAAATCCAGTAACTCCCCCAAGGATACAATTTCGTGACATTTGACGTCTGTGTGGTGTACATACCCCCAACGCCTTCCCCGCAAATCATCCTTGGATGATTTGCTGGGAAGGCGTTGGGGGTATGTACACCAGGTAATCAATCAGCTGCATCCCACAGCTTCTCACTTAGTTTGTCGTCATTTCAATTTACCTCCTCAGCTATCTAATCTGAAAACGAATCTTCTGGCACACTTGAGAAGTGCTGACCTACAACCACACTTGAGAAGTGAAGCTCCAACCAGGGGGAATAACCTCTTAGATCTAGTTCTAGCCTCTATCCCTTGCACCTTTGATTACATTGCAGAAACGTCATTTGACCGATCATGTCCCAATACATGTGACGGCATATCTGCCAGCCCCCAAATTAGAAGCCAGAAGGACAACAAAAAAGGTTGACATCACTAGCCCCAACTTACTTGATGTAGATAAGTGCATCAGAGCCGCCTCTCTCATTGCCTGGGTGGTCTTAGAGACTTGTGACCCAGAACTAGCTCTGAACATTCTCACAAATTGGATCAACACGGTTGCTAAATATGCTGCCTCTAAAAAAATCGCATTCAGTCCTTATACCAGACTTTGGTGGAATTCTGAACCCAAAATGAGATTCCAGCTGAAGCAACAGCTCCATCGCACATGGAAACAGTCGCAAAATGTCAATGATCGCATCGTTTATTCACGGGCACGGGCTCAATTTAATCGCCTGAAATCTGAGGCAATCAAATTATACGTTAACCGAGATCTGGCTAAAGGAAAAATTCCATACACGAAAGTGAACCTTCATTTTCCGTTGCAACTTGCTCCTGAATTGTGGGTCGATTTCGTCACAAGATTTAACCGTAATCCTATACCAAACTCAAATCTGGTTCTACTAACAGAACCTACACAGCAAGAAATGTTGAACATCACTCAGATCACAAAACAACAGCTGATCGTAGCCATCAATTCTCTACCTGCCTCGTCAACCGCTGGTGATGGAGTTCCCCAATTCATGCTCAAATGCCTAAGTCCGTACATTATTCAGGCACTTTTAATTATCTTCAAGCAGTTACTCTCGAACCAGATTTTCCCACAGCAGTGGAAACCCTATCTCATCAAACCTTTAGCCAAAGTTCAGTCGCCATCGAAACCTAAACATTTCCGACCCATCTCCAACTCCTCCAGCCTGCTGAAGCTCCTGGAGAAGACCTACTCCCAATCCTCACTAAGCAGATCTTGCCCAGTAATCCAGCCCCAATTCACTACTCTCTTCCAAACAGATCAACGATCACCAATCTGCTAGCGACCACAAATACTATCTTGTCAGCATTCGAGAAAAGCAAGAAATAGCTGTTACTTACTTAGACATTGAGGCTGCATTTGATGCCGTCCAAGTAAACCAACTACTTACTCTCCTGGAATGCCACTTCCGGATCACAGGGAATATATTATGCTTTCTCTCCTGTCTTCTGCATAACAGAGTTATAAAGCTTCATACAGGAGATCGCACCCTTACTAGATCCGTAACCGCAGGAGTCCCACAAGGAGGGGTTCTTTCGGGCCTTCTGTTTTCATCTATTATCTTCCCACTGGTTGCACATTCTCGATGTCTACTGAGCTATGCGGATGATATCAAGATACTCACTCCCATCATTCCCAGTCAAGACCTTGATCGCGTAAAAGTGGTAATTAACAACACTCTCACTGCAGTCATATCTTACCTCTGCCAGTTTGGGCTCAATATCAATCCTGAGAAGTCCGAATTCATGGTGTATTCAATGAAGCAAACTCCTTCTCTCCAGCCTTCGGTCGGCAACACCCTCATCCCAATTGTGTCCAGCCATCGTGATCTGGGCGTTGTATTCGACTCCAAACTTTGATTCAACGCCCACATAGACATGTTTCTCACACGTGCTTCAAGACTCCGGTGGATAGAAAAACAGGATCTCCTTATCACAGATAAAGAAAACCGTGAGGTAGAACAGTTATCTTTCCACCTTGACTCTATGCTGCTGAAATTTGGGCGTCAGCGGCAGTCAATAAAGAAACCACTCTTTGCCACAGAATTCTGGCTCATAAGTGGGCCAACAGGAAGCACAACCTTCCAGCTCTGATACGCACCTCGCAGCTTGCCGACTCTCTTGGTATTCCACGGCTTCCCACCTTAGTCGACGACCAACGGCTCCGAGTACCAGTTAAGAGGATAACAGGCATAATTGCAACACCTTTATTCTGGGATGCCTGTGGCTGGAGGATTCCCCCTGCTGCCCTTACGGCCAATCCCGAGCTCTACTCGCATTCAGTACGACTCCATCTCTTGGACAGGTTCCGCCCTCAGCAGATGTTGAAGCAAACCCAGGCACTTGACGCCGACCTGAACAAATTCGCTGTTGACCGGACTTACCGGAAAAAAATTATGTCTAGTAGGATTAATCAGCAATGATTGATGTGTACCTTGCATCTGTTCCTGTCTGATTTAGCTGGTGCTCTTATCTCGATGTTAAGCCAGCCTTAATCAGACTTAATCTCGTAAGCAGTTCTCTCCTTTGTATTAAAATAAGTTTTCGTTTGTAAAATTGCCTTTTTTTTTGTAAATAATTCTTCGATTTTCCCAGAAGTTTCAGGAGGCTGTAAACCCCTGGCTTTATTGCCGTGAAGGACAATAAGGATTCTCTCTCTCTCTCTCTCTCTCTCTCTCTCTCTCTCTCTCTCTCTCTCAGATAGAAAGATCAATGGCAGAGAATGTACGGGTAGTCATGTGGAAGGTGTTTGTTCCCACATTTAGGAGGGAGAGGTCATTGTCAGTGAGCATATGCTCTATGGCTCGTCCCCTTCTATTGATGTCAGCACTACACCACAGAGTGTTATGTCTATTGAAATCCCCAAGAATTATACAAGGGGAAGGTAATTGCATGATAAAATCATCAAGATCTTTCTTGGGGATGTCAATCGCAGGTGGCAAATAAACAGAGCAGACAGTTAATAAGAACCCCACTGTCAGGCGAATTGCTACAGCCTCAATGCTAGTTGTAAGTTGCAAAGACTGAAATGGGATCTGGTTGCAGACGAGCATTGCGACTCCTCCATGAGCAGGACCATCCACAATTCTATCCTTACGAATGATGGTAATGTTATGCATGGCAGGGTCATAATTTGCCTTTAAATAAGTCTCCTATATGCAAACGCAAGCTTGTTTGTGTTTTTGCAGGAGTACCTTGATATCATCAGTATTTTTCCGGAATCCACAATAATTTCACTGTAGGATTTTAGCCATTATTTGGACTTGGTGGGTCCATCAGGCGGCTTTCGAGGTGCTGAGGGCTTAATTTTGTCAGTCCCGGATTTATCTCTTTTGGGGAAGTCGGGACACTGTACCGTGTCAATTTCTTCCTCCGCAAAGGGTTCCAAGAGTGATTCGTCCGGTACCGCCTTATTCTCTACATTCATTGTTTCTGGTATTACGGATGACTCTTCCGAAGTTTTTAGCTTTTCTTTACCACTTGGTTTTAGTAGTGGTGGAGCACTAGGAGGTACGGATAAATAAGAATGGCAGCCGATTGTTTGGTTTGGTTTGGTTTGGTTTTATTGGCGCATTAGCATCTAAGGCTATAATGCGCCAAGACCAGGTAATATATAAAAATTTAACATCTCAGTGACCTAATTAATTAGGCCACCGTGTCCAGATCTAATTACAATGATAAATCAATAAACGAAATAATAATAACATGAATTTTAAATACGATTAAAAACGTTTATTGCTTTCAAAAAGCTAAAAATAGCAGACACATTGTCATTGTCAGATAAAATCTGACTGAGTGTATACGGCTCAGTCAGATGGCTAAAAGCGGTAAAACGGATATTGCTAAAATCTGGACAGTCAACTAAAATGTGTCTAATTGATAAAATTGTGCCACAGGACTCACACATAGGAGGGTCATCAGCCCTCAGCAAAAACGAATGAGTCAAATGACTATGTCCTATGCGGGTCCGGGCAAGAACAACTTCCTCCTTACGATTCCTGCGCAGACTAGACTGCCACGGTTCAATTAAAGGCTTTATAAGATATAATTTATTCGCAGTCTGTCTATTCCACGAATCCTGCCATTGGGAGTGTATCTTTTCGTGTATTATTCGCCTGCAGTCTGTATAAGGGACTGACAGGCAGCGATTATTATTGGGAACTGCTGATTTGGCTGCATTGTCAGCCAAATCATTTCCCTTAATCCCAATGTGGCTGGGAATCCAGCAGAAGCGGATATCATATTCACGTTCTCGGAGGAAGTGAATCTTCTGCTGAATGCTAGACAGAACTGGATGAGAATTATATCTCACAGATATTAAAGCCTGTAACACGCTGAGAGCGTCGGTATACAAAATGAACCGTTGGTATTCGCATTTACTAATGTGATCCAAGGCTAACTCTATAGCGAGCAGCTCTGCAGTAAATATGCTGCATTCAGAGGGAATCTGCTCTGATGTAATGCTGTCTGTAAAGACAGCAGCAGATCCCACATATGATTCCGACTTCGAGCCGTCTGTGTAAACTGGCGCGAAGTCAGAATATTCAGCTCGGTGTGCTGAATAAAGCTGCAGGTAGACAGACGATGGAGTGTCCGACTTTCCCCAATTTCTAAGTGACAAGTCACATGCCGGGAAATGAGCATGCCAGGGTGGAAGGGGTTGCTTCGGTGTTTGGGCAACCTTGTCTACCTTGATATTAAATTCTTTGAGTAGCTCTTGGACACGAATACCAAAAGGTCGGTTGGCAGTCTTACGTGTGTTATATAAATTTTCCCATCGTGGCTCAAAAACGGATAGCCACGTAGGATGGTCTGGCAGGGATTTCAGTTTGAAAACGTAGTTTAGAGACAACTGCTTACGACGAAGCGATAACGGCGGTTCGTTTGCTTCGACGTATAAGCTCTGGACTGGAGATGTTCGATATGCTCCAATAGCGGTACGGAGTGCCAGATGATGGACAGGATCCAGCCACCGAAGTACACTGTCTCTGGCCGAATTGTATACCAGGGACCCGTAATCTAGTCTGGATCGCACAAGTGCACGGTAAAGCCGAAGGAGGGTACATCGGTCTGCTCCCCAAGATGTAGAGGAGAGAGAGCGGAGGATATTTAGCCCTCTTGTGCACTTGGTGCGGAGTTGACGAATGTGATCAAGAAAGGTCAACTTTTTATCAAATACGAGTCCCAGAAATTTTGTATCCGCCGCAACTGGAATAGCATTTTGTCCGAGCCTTAATTCAGGTTCAGGATGAAGATTACGCTTACGACAAAAGTGTACGCAAACGGTCTTCTCCGGCGAGAACCTGAAACCATTTTCAAGTGCCCAGGAGTTGAGGCAATCAATGGCTTTCTGCAGTTGTCTTTCAATAACCCTCATGTTGCATGACTGACAAAATATGCTAAAGTCATCAACATAGAGGGCACCGTTTACGGTTGGAGGAAGTTGTTCTGTGATGGAATTTACTTTGATGGCGAAAAGCGTGACACTTAAAACTGATCCCTGTGGTACTCCCTCCTCTTGGCTAAAGGAACGAGAGAGTGAGGATCCCACACGAACTTGGAAAGATCGATCGGCTAAAAAGTTTTCAATAAAAATGGGGAGTCGTCCCCTAAGACCAAGGCTATGCAGATCTTTTATGATGCCAAATCTCCAAGTTGTGTCATACGCTTTCTCCATGTCAAAGAACACCGACACCAAGTGTTCGCGTTTTAGGAAAGCATCCCGGATGGATGTTTCCAATCTAATAAGATGGTCCAAAGTGGACCGGTTCCTTCGGAAGCCGCACTGGATGTTGGAGAGAAGGTCATTTGTTTCTAAGTACCATATTAAACGAGAATTAACCATTCTCTCCAGGATTTTGCACAGACAGCTAGTCAGAGCTATAGGACGATAATTGGTGGTGACTTTTGGATCCTTTCCTGGCTTAGGAAAAGCAAGGACGATTGCCTTCCGCCAGGAGTCCGGAAACTGCCCTTCAATAAAGATTCTGTTATAAAGAAGGAGCAGATAATCCATAGATTTTGGTGAAAGCCGTTTAATCATTTCATAATGGATGCCATCTGGTCCAACAGCACTTGCATTAGAAAGAGTGAGGGCTCTCTTCAGTTCCTGCATAGTGAATGCCCCGTTGTAGGGATAGAGGCCCTTGGACTTGAAATTAAGTGCCTGCTTTTCAATTTTATGTTTCAGGACCAGGAACTCTGGGGAATACGAAGATGTTGCGGAGATGTTAGAGAATGTTTCCCCAAGAGCATTGGCTATTGCAGTTGGATCTGCAATAGCGCATCCATTATAATCTAGGATTGAAGAAGGGTGGGATGTATATTTTCCCTTCATTTTCCGGATTTTATCCCAGACTACCTTAGAATTGGTAGCCTGGTTAATAGATGATGTAAAACGGATCCATGATTCCTTTTGACTCTGACGGCGAATGTAGCGTGCTTTGGCTCGTGCACGCTTGAAGGCTATTAGATTACAAGTGGTAGGATATCGACGGAATATCCCCCACGCTTTGTTTTGAGCCTTTTTTGCTGCCGTGCATTGTGAATTCCACCAAGGTTTGGGAAATGGTGGAAACCGGGCAGATGTTTTTGGAACAGCATTCGCAGCTGCTTGGACAATGATTTCTGTGATGTACGTTACTGCGTCATTGATAGGCTCCTGACTGACTGTACTGAGTTCAAAATTTGCCTGATGTTGGAAGGCATTCCAGTCAGCCTGATCAAACTTCCACCGTGGTAACCTAAAAGGAAGACATGGTCTCCCACTGTGTAACAAGGTTATCACAGGGAAGTGATCACTTCCGTATGGATTCTCCTCCACTTCCCAAGTGAGTGATGGGAGTAGAGAAGGGGAGCAGATAGAGAGATCAATGGCAGAAAAAGTACGGGTAGGCATATGGAAGAAGGTGTTTGTTCCAGTATTTAGAAGGGAAAGGGCATTGTCATTGAGCATACGCTCTATGACCCGCCCCCTTCCATTGATGTTAGCACTACCCCACAGGGTGTTATGTCCATTAAAATCCCCAAGAAGTAAGAAAGGGGGTGGCAACTGCATTAGAAGATCATCAAGGTCTTCCTGGGAGATGTCAGTCCCAGGTGGCAAATAAATAGAGCAGACCGTTAATAAAAATCCCACTGTAAGGCGAATTGCAACAGCCTCTATGCTGGTTGTAATTAGCAAAGGCTGAACTGGGGTCTGATTACTCACAAGGATAGCCACTCCTCCATGAGCAGGACCATCCGCAATTCTATCCTTACGAAAGATTGTGATGTTATGCATGGTAGGATCATCATTTGCCTTTAGATATGTCTCCTGCAAGCAAAAGCAAACTGGCTCATGCTTTTGCAGGAGGGCCTTGATATCATCTGTATTTCGCCGGAATCCACGACAATTCCATTGTAGGAATTTAGCCATTATTTTGGCTTGGTGGGTCCATCAGGCGGCTTCCGAGGTGCTGAGGGCTTACTTTTATCAGTCTTGGCTTTATCTTTTTTGGGGAAGAATGGACGCTGTCCGGTGTCCATTTCTTCCTCCACGAAGAGTTGCAAGACTGAATCGTCCGGTACCTCCTTGTCCTCTACATCCATTGATTCTGTTAATTTTGGTTGCTCTTTTTTACCACTTGGTTTTGTTAGTGGTGGAGCACTAGGAGGTACGGATATTGGAGTAGCAGCTGATTGTGTTTTTGTGGTGGGCTTTTGTGAACTCAATAAATAGCGTGCAATCGGCGTGAATGACTCTCTTGGTGGTATAGTCATATCTGTTTGTGTACCGATAGTGCACTTCGCAGAAACCTTCTGAGCATATGAAGGCTTTCCGCTATTTATTGGTTGTATGCGTTTTCTGGCCTCTGGGTAGGAGATGTTTAGCTCCGTTTTTAACTTTTGTATCTCCTTTTCGTCCTTCCACCGCTGGCATGCTCGAGAGTATGCAGGGTGCTCTCCTTGGCAGTTAATACAGTTAGGCTTAGGAGCTATACATTCCTTGCTCTCGTGATCTTTAGCACCACATCGAGCACAGGCAGGGTTACCACGACAAGCTGTTTGTGAGTGGCCGTACTTTTGACATTTAAAACACCTCAGTGGGTTTGGAACGTAAATCCTCACTGGGCAGTTTAAGTACCCTGCCTTGATGGAACTTGGAGGCCTTGGGGTGTTGAATGTTAGGATGAGAACTCGGGTAGGGACAAGATTCCCATCCTTACGCATGGATATTCGCTTGACAGCTGTTACTCCTTGTTCTTTTAATTCAGAGCAGATCTCTTCTTCAGAAACGTGAAGAAGATCCCACTCTGATATCACACCTCTTGAAGAGTTCAAAGTTTTGTGAGGGGTTGTGATGATGGGTATTCCCCCTATAGATGTGGCTTTCAAAAACTTTTCAGCTTGATTTACATTTGATGCTTCTATTAGAATATCTCCAGAACGCAGCCGTTTTACGGATTTGGGTGAACCTGCCATCCCTTCTAATCCTTTCTGGATGAAGAAGGGTGACATTTTCCCAAGTGACTGCTCTCCGGTGGAATGGAGAATGAGGAAAAGAGGTGTCACAGATGTTGTTTTCTCCTCAGTTCTGGCTCTTTTAGCTGAATTACTTTCACTCTCATCTAACGATCGATTAGGTAGGGGCCTTGTTGGGGCCCCAGAAGAAGGATTTAAATTACTCATGAGAGTAAAGAAAAAATGTCTGATGCCTAAGTACCTCACCCACCACGGAGCCCTACGAGGGGGCGCCCACCCGTGAACTAGCAGGTACTGCGTACACGAATGGGACGCCGAGTTCGCTTAGAACACCATACCCACGTTACCAATAAGTCTTTATCCCGTCCCAGGACCAAAGGGAGGGAGACTTATTGGAACGCAGTTGACCCTAGCAGTATAGAACCACCCGCCGATTGATCCCAGTCGAGCCGGTCCGGGACCGCCCGTCTTGTCGAAGCAGGGGCCAAAGTGGTGTATTAAGGCTGGGCCCCTCAACCACCAGGATCCCCCTTTCCGCTTCCACGGGTCGCGGCGCACGGCTGCACACGCCGGATTCCAAAGATGTAACCCTGGAACCAAGGTATGGGCGTTAGATCCCAGTGATGCTAATCTGGAAACCCAGCAGCATCACTGGGAGGTCCCCTCACCACGTACAGGTGCCCACGTTGAGGGGCAGCCGATTGTGTTTTTTTTTTTTTTTTTTTTTTTTTTTTTTTTTTGGTGAGCTTTTGTGAACTCAATAAGCGTGCAATCGGAGTGAATGACTCTCTTGGTGGTATAGTGGTCTCAATTTGAGTACCGATAGTGCACATAGCAGAAACCTTCTGGGCATATGAAGGTTTCCCGCTTTTTATTGGTTATATACGTTTTCTGGCCTCTGGGTAGGAGATATTCAGTTCTGTTTTCAGTTTTTGGATTTCTTTTTCATCTTTCCACCGTTGGCATTCTCTAGAGTAGGTGGGGTGCTCTCTTTGGCAATTGACACATATAGGTTTTGAAGCTGAACATTCCTTGCCCTCGTGGTCTTTAACACCACATCGAGCACAGGCAGGGTTTACCAGGACAAGATGTTTGTGAGTGGCCGTATTTTTGGCATCTAAAACACCTCAGTGTGTTTGGGATATAAATGCTCACTGGGCAGTTTAGATAGCCTGCCTTGATGGAACTTGGAGGCCGTGGGGTGTTGAACGTGAGGATAAGAACTAGAGTAGGGACGAGATTCCCATCCTTCTGTATCGATATTCTCTTGACAGCTGTCACTCCTTGGTCTTTCAATTCAGAGCAGATTTCTTCGGAGATATGAAGGTCCCACTCTGATATGACACCTCGTGAAGAATTCAGAGTTTTGTGGTGGGTTACGGTGATAGGTATTCCCCCTATGGATATAGAGTTTGATTTTTGCCGCTTGTTTTGTGGTAGAAGCTTCCACCTAAAGGTCGCCAGAACGCAGTCGTTTTACAGATTTAGGTGATTCGGCCAACATTTCTAATCATTTCTGGATAAAGAAGGGTGACACCATCCCAATTAACTGCTCTCCGGTCGAATGGAGAATGAGGAAGAGTGGTGTGACTGATGGTGGTGCATCCTCAGTTCTGGCTCTTTTTACAGAGGTGTTTTCTGCGTCATCATCTCGATTAGGTAGGGGCCCTGTTGGGACCCCAGAAGAAATAGGAATTAAATTACTCATATGAATAAGATAAAAATTTCCGAAGCCCTAAGTACCTCACCCACCACGGAGCCCTACGAAGAGACACCCACTCATGAACTAGCAGGTACTGCGTACACGAATAGGACGCTAAGTTCGCTTAGGAACACCATACCCATGTTTCCAATAAGCCTTTATCCCGTCCCAGGACCAAAGGGAGCGAGACTTATTGGAACGCAGTTGACCCTAGCAGTAAGAATCAACCGCCGATTGATCCCAGTCGGGCCGGTCCGGGACCACCCGTCTTGTCGAAGCAGGGGCCAAAGTGATGTATTAAGGCTGGGCCCCTCAACCACCAGGATCCCCTTTCGGAATTCCACGGGTCGCGGCGCACGGCTGCACACGCCGGATTCCAACGATGTAGCCCTGAAACCAAGGTATAGCCGTTAGATCCCAGTGATGCTAATCTGGAAACCAGCAGCATCATTTGGAGCTCCCCTCACCACGTACAGGTGCCCACGTCGAGGGGTGTGAATCAGGAATTGAGCTAAATTTTGTTACAAGCATGGTCCAACCTTTCTCTTCTCATTTCCGACATTTAGTAGTAGCCACGGGCGTTACTGCATTACACAAAAGTAATAATAAATAAATATAAACTGTACAGAAAAAAATTGAAGTGAACAATAACCAGGCATATTACACGACGGCGAAATATAGTTTAAGTCACTGATGTGCCTAAATCTTAACAACAATAAGAAAGAAATGGGAGCCTAGGCCTAACTGTGAGGGAAAACAGGCTTCTTTGTTCTTAATAAAAACCTTGTCTATTTTGGAACCTCTTAAAATATATTGATCCCTCCTTCCGGTCCCGTAAATTTCCATCTCAATTTAAAAAAGGAAAACAATGGTTGGTAATTTATCAAAATAGAGTATTCCAAACTTCATTTCAACTTTTTACAATCCACTCATGTAGTTCCTTTAAAACTCCTGAGCATAGTGAAAAAAAAAAAAAACAAAAAGCCACAGTGAAGATGTGACTTTATTAACATCTTTGTAACTCAAGGTTTAATAATATTGCCTTACAAAGGTAATATTATTGTTGCCGTTATATTACAAAGTGGTGTTTCTTGAAGCCTGCTTATCCTTTTGTTCATTACAAGAGAATACGCATGCGCAGAATTTCGATATCAAAATAGCCTGTTGATTGTCAAACCTAACGATAGGCACAAATGCATGTCTCTCCTAAAATGCAATTGGCTCATGTCTTTAATCTGTATCATTTAATTATAATTTTTTTGATATCCATCATAAAGAAAGAGATAGTTGTATCCGTTTCTCTTCCAATATTCGCCATTTAATCATAGTGACGCTTTTTTTTTTGTGATCCACCACCTGCACTCCATTATCATGTCACGCAACCCCAGTTCTACAACTGTTTTCAACGATATACATTGATCTCGTACATCTCAAAAATAAACAAAACCAAAAATGCTTATTATGATTAGATTATGTTGCAAACAAAGCAATATTGATTTTTGCTTGTCATTTCTGTCTCCATGGCAGCGGGGCTCCCTTCTCTGCGTAGAACGACAAAAAGAAAAAGCTTTTTAAGGATTTCGCTTCTTCTATCCAGAATTATTAGTTTACTGCCTGCTATAAAAATATCAAAGAACAGGAATTTTTGAAAAGAGGCCCGCAACATTTTTTTTTAATTTATTTATGGTTTCAGACGGTCCCTGTTAACCTGTGGAAACGCCACCGCTTATGCACAAAATCATTCATATATAAGCCAGTTAAAAAAAAAAAAAAAAAAAAACTTTCTGATCAGGAATGTAATGCCAGAAAATGCACTTCTCGAAAAAATTAACTCTCGCACATCATGCAAATTATTGATGCCTATAATAACGGGGTTTTTTCTTCTTTTTTTGCTTGCTCTGTGGTATAGCCACATCTCCAGTACTCAACCAACTTGAAGTCCCAAGCGTACGTGGTACATTGACTTAAAGTTTCACGCAGTCTTGATTTTTTGTGGATCTGTGAGCTCACATTGAGTTAAAGTTTCACGCAGTCTGTGCACTATAGGTGGCGCGTGTACTGTGTTCAGTGTGTTTGTTAGTGCTCCTCGTTTAAATTAAGTTTTAAATAAATTAAAAAGGTGCAAAAGTTTGAATTTGATGCCGAGAGTCAGTTTATCGTTGGGAAAACTGGTGTGTGCTCACTTCAAAATAGTTTATAGAAGTGATTATTTTCTTCGAATATAACATTTTCCATTTTGATAGAAACATTCCTATGCTGCCATCGTATTTAAGTATTTCTACTTGCGTTCAAATACAAAAGGTAAAGTGGTAGCTATTACTCCCATTGCTACTAACCCTCTGGGCTGCTTTTCCTTGAGAGTTAACTCGGTTTTTTTTTACTGATTGATTAAATAATTAACTGATCATAAATTCCTATTTTCACGGCTAATATTACTGCGTCACACAAGTAATGGCAGAGTGACAAGCAAATATAAAAGGTAGAAAACACTTTTGTCACATCAGGTGAGCTCACATGAAAACGCATCGAAAGTCAAATTTGTGAGAGCCATATTTCCCATTGAGAGACTGTTGTCAATCGCTCTACTTCACGTGAGAACACGTGATATTGTAGGCAGACTTGCTGTTTTCAGTAGCTCACATTTTCTGTTCGAAAAGAAATTTCGTGAGGTGTGATAGTGTGAGCAGAGGAAAATGGAAAAAATGCTGATAGAAAAAGTGAGATTGCACGAGGTGCGTATAAAAAAAAAAGGGGGGTTAAACTGCAGCCATTATCAACCCATTGCAGGATGGAAGCCTCCTCAACAATTCACGCTGGGGGAAATGGGCCATAATCTGCCACGCTGGTCCAGTGCGGGTTGGCAGATCGACCGTATTTAGCAGTCAGGGCTTGAACCCGGTCTACTCAAAGAGCATGTGCTACTGCACCACCGCTCCTCACCACTGGGCTACGGCGGTCTTGTTATACGATGTGTACAATAAGTCACCAAATTACCAAGATCAAACATATGCGGCATGAAATAGGAAGAGATTTAAAAATGACATAAATTTAAGAGTTTATTTTTATATTGGCTATATCCGGATGATTATCTTCCTATACATTTAAATAAGTTTCCTCCTGGTGATATTTATTCAGCCAATGGGAGAAGAGAAATGTGGGTTACGTGTTAATAAGTAACAATTACAAAAATACGTAACAGAAGCTTGTTTTACTGTGGTAAAACAAACTTTTGTTTAAGCGTGGTCACGCGCTAGGTTTATTTAACTTGACCACTCGGTACTATTCTCGATTTCCATATGTAACGTATTTATACATTCATAGCAAAGAGTGTCGAAAGTTGTTGTTGTTGAATTTTTTACGGCGCAAAGGCAACTAAAGGCTATTTATTATGCGCCAAACAATGGTAGAAGATGACACGTTTTTAAAAGTGAGATTTATGCGTTATATTCTGTCATAGAATTTTATCCGTTTTTAGAAAAGTGAAAACTGCATCAATATCAGATCTGTTGTCTAATATTTGTTGCAAAGTAGGCGTGATTTGGGCTGCATGCTTTGATAAGAAGGTGGTTTGGTTTGCCGTACTCCATAATAAAGAGGGCAGTCAACAATGATATGCTGGACTGTGATTTGAGAATGGCAGTTCGCACAAGAAGGCTGGTCTGAGGAAGCAAGAAGATAAAGGTGAGTATGGTGTGTGTCCTATTCGCAGTCTTTTTGGTTCAAGCGGAAACTAGATGGCGAAGACTGGAGCTCCGGTTTAAACCGAAGGAGCTTGTTGCCTTCTTGGTTTTGCCAGATGGTTTGCCAGTAATTCATACTTCGCTTTATTATAAGACTTTTATAGTCAGTGAAAGGAATTTTAAGAGTCATCAATTGGTTGCACAGTAGATTTGGTTGCGTGGTCAGCACTCTCATTGTCAGGTATGCCAACATGGATAGCGACCCAACCAAATTGTACTTCTTTCGTGTTCTTAACTAGATGAGCCAGCAAGTTTTGAATATTACAAAGTAGATAGTTCTTATGCTTTCTTGGTTGCTGTAAAACGAGAAGGGCACTGTGAGAGTCAGTAAAAATAATACTATTGGCAAACTGGCACAATTTTATAGTTTCTAGGGCCATGTGTATGGCATGTAGTTCAATAAAGATAATACATTCTAAAAGTAACTGACTAGAGATTATGGAAGAAGAACAGCAGCACCGACATGGTCAGTTTTGGAGCCGGCTGTGTATATCCTCGTATAAGATTCATATTTCTCGAATTGAGATTTATATAGCTGATTTACATTCTGTTAAGAAAGTAGTTTTCCCCCATTCTTGAAGGGGCAGATCACAGGTAGCAGGGCAAAAAGCCCATGGAGGAGTCGTGAAACTAGTGGTGGCTATTTTAGAAAGGTCAAGCTGCCAATTATCAAATAGTGAGCAAAGACGTATTCCAGAGGGTCGATTTATTGATGGATAAACGGCCTATAAGTTCTCCCAATCTGTTGTAAATATGTTTCCACGATGGATGCAGGGGTTGGCTTTTTATTTTGATAGCATAATTTAGCAGTAAAATTTATCTTCGTAGAGAGTGTGGGGGATCGTGAGCTTCAGCGTACAGGCTCCGCACAGATGTGCGGTAGGCTCCAAGAAGGATGCGTAGGCTACTGTGGTGAATAAGATCGAGACTTCAAAATGTACTACAAAATGTCTAGCAGAGTTTTAAATGTAAAAGCTGGTGATCCATAGTCTAACGGTTGGTTTGATTTAAAATTTTAATGGCGCATTAGCAGCAGTGGCTATCATGCGCCAAGAAAAAAGGTAAAAATAGATTCTGGTAACATTAAGAGTTTAGCTGGTCAAAAGATTAGGTGTAAGTTTAAAAGGTGGTATATATTCTAAGAAAAAATAAAAATAAAGCCTATTTTATATACATGCATGTGAATTAGTAAGCTGTAAAAAATTAAAAAGAGCTAACACCTTGTCATTGTCGGATAAAATCTGAGTGTATAAGGCTCAGTCAGATGGTTAACGGGTATACAGGTAGTTGGTAAAACTATGCATTTGTAAATTTTATGTATCTGTGTTGTTTTTTTATTTTTAAGGATAAGAAGCGTTGACAGAATACAACTTTACAAATTAACTGCTAAAGAAGATAAACTTAAGTGTTTAAAGAGATTCACAAAGTACACAGTGTGATTTGTCAAAGTTTGGAAATTTGAAATTTTCAGAAAATGGGAACTTACATTCTGTTGACTGTTCTTGCGTGCAAAGTTTGAATGCTTCCTGCTCACGTATAATTTCAAGCTCAATGGACACCATTGAAATCAGAGGAAAAGGACAAAATGTAGTTCTTATTATGAAAGAAATTCTTTTTGACATTATGAAATTTCATTACAATGAAAATCATAAGCGGACAGTTCGAACTATTAGGTTCTCTCTCTCATTTTGTGGTTTTAGTTGTTAACACAAGATGTGATGTTAAAGTAGAAATTATCAACAATAACTTAAACGTTTTGGTTCTCACCGCAAGAATAAAAGTTAGAATTGCTCATTCACAGGTTAGAGGAGGTGTCTTGGACTCTTAAAATCTGTATAGTCGGGAAGGAGTTGGGGCTTGCCAATAACTGTGCAAACGTTTTCCTCTTTTTGAATTTGGTTTAATACTCGTTGTGTTTAAACTAAAAAAACAAAAACAAAAAATTTAAACGTAAAAGTTCGATCTTTGGTTTTCTCTACTTTTGAAAACAGATATGTTGCTTAACAACACAAGAGTGAATGGAATGCAGACTGCTGAAGTTTGAAGAAATTCAAACGGTGGCAAACAACAACAGTTCAAAAGCGCAGGCTGTGTCGGAACATCAAAGGTTGATTTCTTACACACTCCGTATTATTTTCTTGCTTTATGACTGTTTTTTACTGAAAGATAACTAATAAGACAACGGACTTTCTGCGACCAAATTGAAGTTGTGTGAAGTTGATGTAAATTACTCTTAGAAACACATCTTTCCCTTTAAAGATGATCGTTCAATTTAAAAAAAAAAAAAAAAATATATATATATATATATATATATATATATACACACACACACACAGTATATATAAGTTAACATTGTAGACACTAAACCAACGATTGACAAGGATCATTTCAGAAATAATTATCCGAACGTGTTTGTTGGATTATAACGACTCCTTGGAATGTGGGCTCTCGTTTGAGACTAATGCAAAGGTATCAGTCGTCAACTAAGCACTTAAAGTTGTGCTTTGTTGCTTGGGGTAAAAAACTTAGCATTATACGGGTGAAAAACCTTAACGTAGCCTTTTTCTTCTTAACAAAGTTTTTGCTGCTACCAAAACTGCTAACTTCTTATGCGATGTGAAAAACTGAAATCGACATGAATGTCAAAAACGGGGGAAACGTGGATTGGGGGTTTTCGCGGGGACAGACTGTATTCGTGTGGCCCAAATCGACACTAACAAGGCATGCTCTACCGTCAACTGTACAACATTTCTAAGGTACAGAGGAATGGACAATAACTTGAAACTGAAATAACAATACACATTCGCAGGCCTTCTGCTGCACAGAAGGCCAGTGGCTGCTCTCGGATGGTTGGTGAGGCCCCGGCTGGGAGCGCTTTGGGTGGACAGCGGGTTTCAAACTTCGATCTGTGTGTTGGATTGGATTGGATAAGGGAAAAATTAGAAATAATCCCTAGTTAATGGTCTCTGTATCGTCTTATGATTGGGAAGATTTGTTACCCTGAAGAGGTTTTTTGTGTGGGTGGAGAAAATTTTTCTATCCACCAGTTGGTATTGTTTATTTTCTGTTCCGCTAGGTGTCGCTGTTGAGTTTTTTCGATCGGAAGTGACTCATAGTTGTGGTGGGTATCGTTATTTCAGTTCCAAGTTATTGTCCATTCCACTGTACCCTAGAAATGTTGTACAGTTGACGGTAGAGCATGCCGTGTTAGTGTCGATTTGGGCCACACGAGTACACCGCCTGTCTCCGCAACAGCTCCCATCCACATTTCCCCCGTTTTTGACATTCATGTCGATTTCGGTTTTTCACATCGAATAAGAAGTTAGCAGTTTTGGTAGCAGCAAGAAACTTTGTCAAGAAGAAAAAGGCTAAGTTAAGGTTTCTCACCCGCATAATGTCTAAGTTTTTCACCCCAAGCAACAAAGCACAACTTTAAGTGCTTTGTTGTGAATCAGACTGACAACTGATACCTTTGCACTAGTCTCAAACGAGAGCCCACATTCCAAGGAGTCGTTATAATCCAACAAACACATTCTAGGATAATTATTTCTGAAATTATCCTTTTCAATCGTTGGTTTAGTGTCTACAATGTTAACTTTTATATCTATATATACAGGGTGTTTCAAAAATATTGGTACAAACGTTTAGGGGAGGTAGGTAACATCTAAAGGAATGTGAATCGCATAGGAACCCATAACCGGAAACATCACGGGAAAGTAGTAGCAGCGGCACAAGAAGCAGAAATGACACAAGACAGTAATTAGTGGCAAACATTTATCTGACATAATATTAACAATGGAGTACGAGATGGATGCATTTCATGATGTTACAACAGATGCTCGAAGGTTTCACCATGAGACGTGATGCATGCGTGACACCGACGCAGCATGGATTGTCAGACGCGGTCGAACACACCTGGAGGTTCTTTGACAGTAGCAGCAGCGCAGACGAGTGTCGCCACGAGATCCATTTCCGTCTCCACAGGCGATTCATACACGATAGATTTGAGGGCCTCCCACAGAAAGAAATCAAGGCTCGATAAATCATGTGAGCGGGGGAGCCAGGCAAGGTCCACCACGGCCAATCCATCGACGTCCAAAACGCCTGTTCAAATGGTCACGAACACACCTTCCATAATGGGCAGGCGCCCCGTCATGTTGAAACCAAATGTTGCGTCTCACGTCAAGTAACCCTGGTAGAACTTGTTCAAGAAAGATCGGATATTTAGCGGAGTTCATGCTGGATGGTAACAGGTATGGGCCGACTAAGCAGTCACCGACCATACCTGCCCACACATTTACTGCGAAACGATGTTGTGCCGCATGGGGCCCACACCGTGTAGGCCCTCTGCTAATCCATACACTAGGTGCATGTCTGCCAGCTCACAGTTCGTATATCGATGAATGCTCTTCGTGCGGCGACTACTGCTTGAATGAGTAAACCAGAAATTTTCCCTCTCCCGAACTGATGAACAGCGCCGTCTACCGACTTACGGTGACGTTTCTCGTTATGGGTTCCTATGCGATTCACATTCCTTTAGATGTTACCTACCTCCCCTAAACGTTTGTACCAATATTTTTGAGACACCCTGTATTTTTGAAATTGTACAATCATCTTTAATAGCTCTCTATTATCAAGTCATTTGTTGTGGGAAAATTCAATTTGTATTGAATTTTTCCACAACAAATGGTGATGTTGCTCTGTCTATAATTGTGTGTAAATTGCGAGTTCTAAGTTTCATAGTGTTCTGAGGTCGATTTTCTGTTTTCTGGACAAAAAACCCTAGTTTCTGTAAGAAAACACCATGCTGCCTCCCTTAACACTGATTAACTCAGCCACGTTGTGAAAAAGACCCATAAAAATTCCTCCCGTCATCGATGGGATTTGAACTGAGGTATTTTCATGCGGTGTTGGTAGGACGGCGATCCTACAAACTGTGCTACCCATTAGGACGCTATTTTCTGATGGAAGACATGAATATGAGTCAGCCATGGTTAAACAAGATTAAATCATTCTCTCGTGTCTATTTTTCAATTTGCCTTCCTCTGCGGTCGAAGGTTGTGTTACACCATAGAGATCTATATCCGTTGAGGTATAACAGTACACAGAAGGGAGCGGTACCTGCATTACTATGTTTTCTAAATCTTGGATTCTTGAAACAAACTGTTATAACTGTAGCGAGGGATCTGGTGTCTATGCGTATTGCCACCTGTTCAAGGGTCGTGTTTAGCTGGACAATTTGGGAAGGAATGCGAGAGTTCACTAGTATTGCCATAGCACCCTGGATTGTGCCGCCTGTTACTGCCTTTTCGAAATGCCATATGATTCTGATTGAAGTAGCGTATTGAGATCTCACATAGGTTTATTGTAAGCAAAGGAACAGCGAGAGTACGCTGTGCAATCAGATTATATATATCATGTACGTATATTAGATCGGAATCTTTTGTAGTTCCATTCCACTGGATTATGGTTTTCCTTATTTGGTTTTGGGGAAAGTTTCAGACTGTTTCCTATACACTGTTTTAAACTACTTCTGTTCTATTTCTATTATATGAAATAACAAGATCCGTCAGCTGGTATTGTTAGCTGTTTATTAGATAGCCACTGATTAAAATTGGTAGGTCAGAGACTGTTCGTATGGGGTGAGGACAAAAACTGACTTTGCCAAACGACTGGCTGAGATGCTTTCATAGAGCCATTCAGATTATTGGACTTGCATACTCCAGAGGAGGAAGTATAATCAAGAAATATTTGAAGACGTCGTGGAGTTATTGTTGTTATTTGGTTTTTTTCAGGAGCATTAGCAACTAAGGCCATATTGCTCCGGGAATATGCGGTGGTCATTCGCTGACCTTTCCGCATCCTCCATATTTGGTGGCTCACGGGCTCGAACCCCGGTCTAATCAAGAATCGTGTGCTACGCACCGCTGCTAATTCCCACCTGGCTACGGAGGCGGCTACGTCGTGGAGAACTTCACATCATCAGACAGAGGACTAGTTACCTGCACTACATCCAAAGGAGGGTGATCAAATTCATTGGAAGTATCTTTGCCTTCCAAATAAGATCAAAATGACATGTCAAGAATTATACGTTCAGCGGATTCATGAGTATCACTGAAGGAAACCTCCTCAGGATGAAAAACAAGAGGAATTAGAAGAGATACTACGTAATGAATCTCGATGAACTCTTTCACAATTTCATATTCATAAAAATTAAGAATCGAAGATTGATTTATAATTTATTGCCTGGGGATTACGATCGCCGATAGTCCCACAATTAAAGGATGTGAAGAAAGGGCTTGGAACGCTGTATCTTATATAAAGCGGCTCTACAACGTTCATTCAACTCCGCGTTGGTACACTGTGATGAATAGAAAACGGCCAGATAGCATGTAAGGTTATAGTTGCGAAGTTACAGCGGTATTTCGTTATTTCTGGCCACTCTGCGATTAGGAAGGCGATCACCTGGAAAGCCGAGTACCCCACGAGGAGGTCGTACACAACTAAGCGTGAAACGTGGTGGACCTCATCCACCGTCTAACCAAATGGGCGAAATCGTGCACCAACTGATTATATTTCCGTAATCGTCAACAGGTAGTCATAAGCCGATAACCAAATCAAGAAGTGAAATATCCCTAGACAAATGGGGAAAATCAGATATTCAACATCGACAAGTCAACATTACAGTCACTGATAAATATTTATCAGTAGATAAAGAACCATAAGAGCAAAAGTTGATTTATTCCTGATTTTTCACCACGAGTAATTAAAAATTGGCCCATAAACACATTTATTAGGAAATTAATCATGGGGGAAAACACCACTCCTGCCTGAGATCGTCACTCTGCAGCTCCCATTGAATGTAAATAACCAATTACTCGTTGATATCTCTCCAACTTGCGTAAAAGGCGAAACTAATACTGAAAACGAGGATGAATGTTTACAAATCATTGACACAAAAAAATTAATGGATTTTCTCAAAGGCATGGCCAAGAAATGGAAAATTTCCACCCATTGTTTCTTTATGTGCGTGTATTTTAAATCTCTTTGTTTACTGATCAACACTTGTAATGGCTCCTCACTAAACTCCTCCAGCAATTTCAGCAATCGAGACCGCAGACCTATTAGCATTAAGGAAAATACATTGAATTTACATTTAAAACATCCGACTGTTCCGTTCCAATAATTTATCTTTATATAACGATAACAAGCTTGAATGTGTTCTGCGTAAAGAATTTATATTTATTTATTTATTTATTCAATTCATTGCTATTTATAATCATCCCTTCTACAGCGTGCAAGCTAGAGGGGATAAAAAAAAAATAACTCAGAGAACAAATTTACAAAACTTAATAGTTATTAAAAAAAGGTTCTTCGTGCTGGGTGTCTCAAAGACGAGTATCCACAAAGTGCAAAACTTGAAAAACTACGATCACGAACTGCTTGATGGAAGCATAACACTGAGAAGCAAAAAGAATGTGTTGCTACGCAGTCAACCTCCAAAACGATATCCGAAACCACGGCAGATATATATAGAGAGAGAAATGCGCAATGGGACCGCCTTCTACTGCGGCCAGGTTTCTCAACTGAATTTTTACTTGCACCGCATGACTATGGGTTCCAGTTAGTACTGTTGTCATTCAGTTGTTTTTTAGAAGATAATCGTTCTGTAGGTCTTTTACTGGAGCATAATTTTTCACAGTTTACGTGAAACTGGTTCAGGTTTCAAGTAAACGACGAAATTTCCATTTTATTAAGCGGGAACATCCTGTTAAAGTTTTTCAAGAAGAATACGTTGGACCAGAGTAGTTTGATTTGCAGACTACATAACTGCTTCCGTATATATATTAAACATGCATAAATTAACTTATATACTAAAAAATTAAATAAGAAACAAGAGTTCTGCATTTAAGCTTGAATGTTGGCTTAATGATAATCATCAATTAGAATTGAAACACAAGATAAACAGAAATACGAACACAAAAATTTCAGGCACAAGTATTATGATAAGTAATTCAATTACCAGATATATTATCAGTAGTTACTAAATGTGGAATTCTTTTGAATATACAGGCAAAATCATTACTTCTTTCTTCAAATTACTGACAAACCACGAAGGCAAAAGCATCGCGAAAGACATCAATAGTGTCAAGGCAGCGAAGGGAGTCTTAAAATAAGTCTTTGAGATGATCACATAATAAGAACTAAAGCAACGGAGCCAAGTGTTCAAGGCAAAGCTAAAAAAAATTTCTAAGGATAGGATCTCGCCTGTTTCATTAACAAGTGAAACATTCTCTGCGTAACTCCAGCAGCTCCTTCAAGTTCTCAAACTTTTTGAAGTTATGCGACGCTTTCTTCACTTTTATCTCATCGTTAATAATTTTCAATGTATTCTTTAAGAAATTGGCAAAGAACGCAATCCAGCAAGGAATAATTGTCAACGAAAAATGGACTACTGAACCCGCTAAACCGTACAAAAGGAGTGACAACACCCTCTGTATTACGACAGGAAAAAAAGCAAATATCGGACAGGTGCAGAATAATGCGTCACTGTAAAAGATATAATCTCCAAAACCACCTACGAAGCACATGATGAACATGAATACAATAATAATGGCTGCCTTGAACGATTGCTTAAAGTGGACTAAATTCCTTGTAGCAGTTTCTAATTTACAGCATTTTCGAATGAGAAAAATTAACCGTGATGTTTTCATGTACATCAACAATCTCAGGATGTAAGAAAAGGACATGACGATGCAGTTCATAGCTTTGTCTACGATATTTGTGTCAAACTGCGGGCATCTACTCATACAAAAGTAATGTGCTGTAGGCAGCAAGGCCGTAGCGAAACAATAGAAAGTGAGTAAATCGAACTTTTCCCATTTCAGTCGTTTACAATCCTTTGATGCAATTCCTTTAAAAAAGGAAAATCCCATGAATCCGTGCAAAAAAGCGATAACCTGAAAACTTCTGTAGAAGTGACCACCCGACATGTTTGAGAAACAATCTGCAGGAACACTTCTCTTCTCTTCTGTGGTTATTTCAGCAAAAATGCTTTCCTCGGAGGCTGCTTACTCCATCCATGTAGAAGAGGATACGCATGCGTAGAATTGATATCAAGATAGTATATTCTTTACCAGAACCTTCAAAACACACAGACGGGTGTCACCTAAAACATCAATGTAGTTCGTTGTTTGACCTCACCCTTCCAATTATAATTTGTTTGTATATTCAACACGCACGATGGTTTAATTTTTTTTCAAAATAGATCTTCTTACTCTGATATTAATGCGTTTTTCTATTGTAAATAAACCCCCTTCGTTGCACCGCCTCTTTCAATTCGAAAGCAACGTTCTTAGATCTTCTCGTGGATCTCTTTTCAAGGTTTTTGCACTTTTCATTTACTTAAGTGGTAAATCCTCTTCGGAACTCCGTTTTTTAACCTTTCACCGTGTGTGCAGACTCTCCATTAACACGAGAAATTTACAGCCACTTACAATCTTTGGTGCACACCACATCCTTAATTTCCCAACCCAGCCTTTTGTATCTTACCCTGACAATTAATCGGTATTTTTACTTTATTTTGCGTGAAACGAATTCGAAAGGAAAAATAATTATTTTATGGAAAAACACGAGGTTGGTTTTCCAGATTGATCTTATGATTTGCACGTTTCAAGTTATTAGCGGAACACTGAATGTGAAAATGATTATTTTATTCTTTTTTTTTTTTTTTTTTTTTCATTTCCCACTGGCTTGATCTTTGAGAAGCAGTTTAAAACAATTGCGTTTATTTTCCACCTGAATATTAATTTTATAGAAGAATTTAACCACTGTGCTATTTCGGTAAAATTATATAAATTATACAGTTCTACAATTTACCCAAAAACCGTAAGTGACCTTCATATAGTAAAATAAATGCAGAAAGCCACTAACGCTAAGGGAAAACCCTCTGACACAATCTATATAACTCGCTTTGGAAAAGAACGAGTTCAAACACTGTAAGAGAATGGAAACATCCTCAGAAATATAATTCCATTAGAGTTTCACTTAGCCAATCCTAGCTAGATCTGAATTTTATTCAGTTTTCTTTGTGCAACACCAACTATCGCTATAATACACTAAAACCAGGTCATATAAAAATAAAAAAATACGAACAAAGTAGGGTTTCAGCGACCTATCATATTTCGCTGAAACCTTAGTTTGTTTGTATTTCTTCTTCTAAAGTAATTTATGGTATGTATAAAGGTAAAATTATATGAATAGATAAAAGGTATAGGAATATCAATACCTATTAACTATACTTAAAATAAAACTAAATAAACTAAGTGATAATAGCTAACTAAAAACAGCAAACACACTGTCATCATCGGATAAAAACCTGACTGAGTGATAAGGTTCAATCAGATGACTAAACGTTACTCTCTACCGATAAAACATGACGAACCATCAAAATGGTGTCGTCGTTTTCACACATATGGAAGTCACCCTCAACAGAAATAATAGGCAAGATGACTGTAATATATGGACCCGAGCAAGACCTTCCTCTCTACGGTTTCTGCGCAGACTACAATGTCAATGCGGACACTTGATATACCTTGTTTGTGTCCGCATTGGCAGTATAATTTATTATACTGCCAATGGCAAGCAGAGTCCGCATAGGGTATTAAGCAGGCTGTGACTATTCAGGGACTGTGCTGAGCTGGCCGAAATGTCTTTCAGTTCATTACCCCTGATACCAACATACCCAGCAGAAATTAATGGGAAATGAATGTTCTGAAAAAGAATATCACACTGCTCAATTCGGTACTGGATTGCATGAGTTGTGTATCAGAACAGATAAAGCCTATAAAAATATATTTAAAGAATTAATATATATCATACACCGACGGTAATTTTCGTTTTTAGTGTGATCCATGGCCAACTTTATAGCATACAACTCTGCTAAGTGTATCTGCTTTCTTCAGTAATCTTCTCGGATACAGTGTTATTTGCGAAAATCGCAGATCCCACAAGTGCCAGACGAAACAAAAAATAATAATTTACTTATTGATAAGTGAAAAAAACCGATTTATGATAAGTGAAAAAAAGTTTAGTACACCGGCTTGGCCGAAAACTGAGGAACTAACGAAAACTTTGTGTATTTGAATCTTTCCAGTTGTTGTGGATGACAACGGTGGGTGAGGCGATTGCAGGTGAGGTCCATGCAAGTTCCTAAAAATATAGACAGGTTGCCTCTTAGACCAAGATTATGTAGGTCACTGAAAATGCCAGACCGCCAGGTAGTATCAAATGCCTTCTCTATATCAATGGAGACCAGAACTAAAATTGCGAATTTCAGATTCAGCATTAATCATCAGATCTAGGAGGATCTGTTTTTGCGAAAGCCATGTTCACAATTACTCAGTAGATGTTGAGTTTCGATTATCCCAGTGAGTCGACTACTGTATGTATTTACCCCCTCTGCTGAACTCGTTCTCACACTAATTTAATGAGATGTACAATGGTTATTGGTAATATCTTCTTAGTACGTTACGCTCTTACTTTAAGCTGCGATTTTTATACCTCTGATATTAACATTTTGGACTCCTGGATGTTAATAAACATGATTCACACAGACTCGCTGCAATGTTTCCAATTTTTGCACTTTCCTATTTAATCATTTGTTTGAATTTTTCTAAAATATTTGCACAAGTGGCTAAAGGAAATATCAAAGAATTGGCAAAGCACACTGTAAGAGTGCGTGCAGGTATATAAAGAAACTTTCTCTAACAGGAAAGGTACTTGGTAAAAGCAAAATGAAAGAAGCCTTTTACATAGAGAAATTACCCAGTTTGTTTTAGAAAGAAATAAGGAGGCAACATTGGAATGGAATTTAACAATAAGGTTAAGTAGAAATTAATAGAAAGAGGTTGTCATAAGAGGTCTCTGAATTAGAGACCTCTTATGACGTGACGTTTGAGAAATGCAAATTTATACCTGTTGTTCTTACTAATGCATATGAACAGGAATCTGGTATGGAGCTTCTGACTTCATGCTCGTTAATTAAAATAATAATTGTAGTGAATAACGTGCTAGAATAGTTTATTTCTTTATGGATATCACCAGCAAAGGAAACGTCTCATTGAAAGACATGTTTAGCACTTTTGTACTGAATAAACAATACACTAAGTATTAATATCTCGAAAACTTCAAGTCATCTTCGTGGTTTCAAGATATTGAACAAGTTTCAAGATGCCAATTGTAAAAATCCACGTTCGAAGTGTGCTAAAAAACAATTTTTGAAACAATGAATATTCCAGGCATCTTTCCTGCATGTACCAATTCTCGGACTTGAATCCGATTAAACTAATTTGGGATGAACTGAAAAGGCATATTCTTCAGTATAATCTTCTTCCCACGTGACTCAGGAATTGAACTAAAAGTTTTGTTATAAGAATGGTCCAACCTTTCTTCTCAATTTCCGACACTCAGTATTAGCCACATTGCAAAGAAGCCGCAGGCTTCTTCTGTGGGATGGGGGTTTATTTTTTGCTTTTACTAATGATAATAATTTATAACTTTATAAAATTCTTATTATCACTTATACCCCCAGTTTTTACCCCTCCTACCTTAACACCTGACTTGTTTAATTTTTCAGAAAACTTCAGATTCAAGGGGGTCTAGTACTTCTTGTAGGCCTCCTCCGGTTTGACTGGGTATTCAGAAAGACGGACACAACTCACGTGCATCATATATTGTTTATTCATACTATTTACAAATTAACTGAGTACACCATTAGTAAGTAAAATTTGTTAAATTTCTAGCTTTAAACCTGTTCAATGGTGTAAAGACAATATAATAATACCAACACCTCACTATGTTTCTTCATGTCTCTTGACAATAGCTCCATCAGGTCCAAGTTAATATTTCACAAAACAGTATTCATTATCCTTACAGTAAAATTTTACAGTAGTGGACACGGCATACACACACATACATCTATATATATATATATATATATACACACACATACATCTATATATATATATACATACACACACATACATCTATATATATATATACACACACACACATACATCTATATATATATATACACACACACACATCTATATATATATACACACACATACATCTATATATATATATATATATATACACACATACATCTATATATATGTTCTTTCAAAAATTTCCCTTAATTACCCCTTCCAAAATAAGTTGTTTGACATTCTTAGGTTTCAAGATAACACATATCTCTTACGTGTACACAGAACTAAGTTTACAGTCCTTATATCTTACCTATATAATAAGTCCAATTTGCCTATCGTTGTTGTTATTGTTATTTGGGTTTTAGGAGCATTAGCAACTAAGGCCATATTGCTCCGGGGATATGCGGTGGTAATTCCCTGACCTTTCCGCATCCTCCGTGTTTGGTGGTCACGGGCTCGAACCCCGGTCTAATCAAGAAGTGTGTGCTACGCACTGCCACTCCTGCCCACCTGGCTACGGAGGCGCCAATTTGCCTATAAGATTCCCTTACTTCCCTTTATACTAGTACATGTTCAAACTCTCTATTAATTTAAGGGTACTTCCTCTAAAGTCCTTTCCTCCATTAACCTAGTATTGTGTACTTATCTAGTACTTACATATGCTGCTGAGTGGATCTCTCTGCAGGCTTTTCTTTGTTTCTGCTCAGGGCGGCCTTCATCTTCTATATAGGGCATTGTCAGGATCCTCCTGGAAATCGTCTGTCTAGTGGACGGCTATTTTTCTATTGGAATCTGCTTTCCGTCCGAACTGTCGCCTCTCTCTGTTTTGTAAGTGTTAAATCTCGTCAGGGTACTCATTTTCATCTCCCTCGGTTTGCTCTGGATATCAGAATCGTTCCACGATTCAGGATGCTTGACAGAATCGTCAGGTTTCGCTTCTCTGCTCTATCGGGAAACAGGTTTGTTTGTTTGGGGATTTTTTTTTTTTTTTTTTTTTTTTTTTTTGGCGCATGGGCGTCTATGGCCATAGTGCGCCATGCATAGGTTACTATTTATGATATTTCTTTATGGATCGAGGGTCAGGAAACTGATTGTTGACTAGCTAAAGAAGGTGGTATACATTGATCGCTTTGAGAAAGGTAAAAATCTTTGAGACATTTGTTTTATTGCCCAAAAGTGAAATAAGCGTTAGTGGGTCTTCAGTTGTGGCTGGAGTGAAGAAATTCTGGCGTTCTATTGCAAATTTTGTGCATTCCACAAGGATATGTTTCACTGAAAGCACTGTTTTACAGTGATCACACTGGGGGTGAATCTCCCTTCTTAAAAGATAACCATGTGTAATATTAGTGTGATCTATTCGGAGAGGAGCTAGTATTACCTCCTGTTGTCGAATTGCACTGAGACTTGAAGGACATTGCTCAAGATTTGGCTTGATACTTCGAAACTTATTTTCAAGTTGGTTTTGCCATGTTGATTGCCACTGGTACATGCATTTTTCCTGTATTATTCAGGAAAGTTTTTTGAGAACAAAGCTGAAAACCATTGGTTTGTGCCCATGTACTGATCTTATTTATTGCCCCTTGTAACTATCTCTCGATCGTATTCATGTTTTTCGCATGGCAAAAAATACTAAGGTCATCTACGAACAGTACCTTATCGATAGTGTTTGGAAGTTGTTCAGCAATGGTGTTTATCACAATTATAAAGACTAGCACTGAGTACAGAGCCCTGGGGAATTCCGTCTTGAAAAAATAGTTCGGACAACGAAGTTTTAAATCGAACCTGGAAAGTCCGCTTGTCTAGGAAGTTGCGGATGGAAATCGGGAGATGGCTTCGAAGTTCATGGCGATGTAATTCGCGGAGTATTCCATACTCGGGAAACAGGACCTTTCAAAGTTCCCTTTCTCATCTTCTCCCCTCCCTTTTTTTTTTTTTTTTTTTGATATCTCTCACTTATCTTTCAATACAGAAACCTTCGGTTTCTGCCGTACTGCTCAGGTCGGTTCGCCCTTTCATCCTTCCCCTAATTGGGTTATCCTTTTTGTCTGCAGCGACTATTCTCTTCCAGGACTCTCCTTTCGAACTGTCCCTAAAACAGCGGCCCCAGCTCCCACTACCACACTCGAACGATTCTCTCAACTGTCCTACCCATTTTTTTTTCTATCCGACTCAAAACAACAGTCCTCGTTCTCTTCCCACCTCCTAATTTTTAGCCAATCATAGCCCGATCTACCTCTTCATCCTCATTCGTTAGCCCTTACTACTTCCGTGTCGAGGCCCTTATCCAAGGGGACTTCCGACTTATCGAATTTTCTAGAAGCTTCTCCAGAACTCCTGGGTACTTAGAAGTTTCTCGATTCTTCCATATATCCATCCCGGTGCACTTACTCCTTTTAGTCATGCTTTATTTCAAGCTATCGCTCCTTGAAATTATTAAACTGCTCCCAGAGTCGGCCTGTTGCACCTAGTGGCAAAGCTATCCCACCTCGGTGTACGTTCAATCGCAGGTCTCCCCTTCCCCCGTTGCTACGTTAATCCTTCCTGTACTTAACCTTAGTGGAGATAGCGGGCGCACGCAAATCTGGAAACCGTCTCTAAACTCTCATTTATTTTATTTTTTTCTACTCTATTTTCTTTTCTCCGGGATATTTCTATTATCATGGCTACTTGTAAGAATAGGGTTCTTATACTTCCTGCACTACACAAAAATAATAATAAATAAATATAAATTGTATAAAAAAATATATACACAGTATAAGTGAACATTAAACAAACATATTACACGATGGCGAAATATGGTTTAAGTCACTGATGTGCCTAAATCCTAATAAGAAAGAAATGGGAGCCCTAGCTTTGATGAAAAAAAAGCTTCTGTGCACTTAAAAAAAAAAAATTGTCTATTTTGGAACCACTTAAAATGTATTCAATCCCTCCTTCAGTCCGGTAAATTTCCATCTCAATTAAAAAAATAAATAAATAAAAACAATGAAAGGATATTTAACAAAATAAAGTATTCCAAACTTCATTTCAACCTTTTACAATCCATTGATGCAATTCCTTTAAAAAATCCTGAGCATAGTGCAAAATAACCATTTATGTTCAGTGTTCACTGTTCAGAGCTTTGAGTTGTGCCTCTAAAAGACAGCAAAATTAAGAGGCGTATTGTTGGTTGGTGGAATGTTGAATTATCTAGGTTAATGAAAAGTTTTTGCATGTAGGAAGGCATACCAGAGGTACAGGCAGTGTAGGCATAATGAGGCTTTATTTTATCATGTTTGTTATAAAAATAAAAACGTTTATAATAAGGCAATCTATGAGAGCAAATTAAGGGCATGGAGAAATTTAGTTGCTAATGAGGGCAATACAGACCCCTGGGGGTTAATTTATAAATTAAGCACTAATAAATTAAGATCTGGAGATAGGATAAATATTGATTGTGAATGGTGTGTAAACTACTGATTGGCTAACAACAGTGCAGGCAATAACATCTGAGCTGTTTCCATATGAGGTAGGCGGAGGAGTAGAAACAACAGAGTAAGAGAGTATTAGGCTGTCTAATTTATCTTACATTGCATCTGATGATATTGAATTATTTATTTTGGATGAGTTGCGAACTGTTCCAAAACAAATAAATATTTCTAAAACCCCGGGGTCTGACTTAGTTGAAAATGCTGCCATTCTCAAATTCATTGAAATTTATCCTAATATCTTAGTTAATTTGTATAATAAGTGTTTATTTCATTGTACCTTTCCGGGAATCTGGAAAGTTGGTTTGATTAAGTTATTATCTAAGCCAGGTAGACAACCAAATGACCCAAGAGGATATAGGCAATTTCGTTGTTGGCCAATCTAGGCAAAATGTTTAAGAGACTGCTAGTTTCAAGACTTGGTCAGCTCATGGATCGAGTTGGATTGACGTTGCCACATCAATACGGCTTTAAGAGAGGGCATTCTACGGAGGATGCCATTAATGATCTTATGTAATTTACTAGCCAGGCAATGGAGAAGTATGTGTTAATTACTTTTATAGACTTTACTAGAGCCTTCGACATGGTATGACATGACAGTATCTTGTTTGCTTTAAGGGGAATACAATGTCAAACATTTTTGTACAGAACGATACAAAGTTGCCTAACTGGTAGGAAAATTATTCTTAAGTCCAAACATTTAAAGTTTGAAAGGAAGCTTTTGAGAGGGTGCCCACAGGGGTCTGTATTGGGGCCACTTTTTTGGAACTTAGTGCTTAATTTATGGCTATATCAATCAATGGAAAATATGCATAAAATTGCTTATGCAGGTGACATGTTGTTATGTGTAACTGTTAAATCCAGATCTGAGTTAGAAGCAAAAGTGGCCCAGGTTTTAGATAGTTTAGTGCTATGGGCTGATCTGCATAAATTATTGATTTCCACAACCAAATCTTTTTTGGTTGTGAAAAGTGTGTTACTTAAGGGGAAAAGCTTCCCCTTAAGTAACATCAATTGTATTATTTAAGGGGAAATTAAATTACGGTCGACCACCCAAATTCTTTAAAGGAGTTCAGATTCCTTTAGTATCGGAAGTGAAATACTTAGGTATAAGAATTGACAAGTTATCGTTTTTCCTCATGTAACTATCTGCATGAAAAAATCAAAATTCAGTTCAGCTATAATTCGGTTGACCAGATCAGATTGGGGATTTAAAAAGGAGGGTTTAAACTTGTACTATAAAGCAGTCTTTTTACCCATAGTTGCTTATGGGGAATCGATATGATATTTTAGAGTTACAAATGTTAAATTAAAGCAGAAATTATCTATACAGCGCTCAATGCTTTAAGATGTTGCTAATTTATGCAGAACAGTCTTGACCAATGTGTAACACCAGCATCTCCTTCAAGTTCACTATCTTTGTGAACTTAGGCGAAGCTTTGTATACTTTTATCTCAACGTTAATAACTTTCATTGTATTCTGTAAGAAACTTGCAAAGAAAGCAATCCAGCAAGGAATAATCGACAAATGATGGCTGCATAACAATTTGCTTTTAATTGCGTATTAATACTATTGCAAGCAAAATGTCTTTAAAAACGTAGTGCTAGTTATGAAAATGACAAAGCTTATAAAGAAATCATGAAATTCAAACAGCATTCCAACGTTTCATGATCTTACGTGACAATTTCTTGAAGTTGCGCTACGCATCGACAATCTTTCGACTCAGCACTACTACAATGAGGTTCACTATTACAATGACACTTGATTTTTTCCCTCTCTGAAAGTGGTTCCTCTTCTGGAACATAAGCTAAGGTAACGTTTTCCAGATGAACAACGTAATTCCAAATAGTCTGCATAGATTTTTTCACATAATATTGGTGATATTGTTCCAGGTCTATTTTTCAACACACGAGCACAAGCCTTGTCTACAGAATAATCTTTTTTAAAACCATACCTCAAGCTTCTTGAAGAGTCACTTCACTTTGAACAAAAACTGCCTGTTCCCTGCACTTAAAGCTTCTTGGCTTAGAATAATAAATTCACTCAAGTCAAACACTGCCCCCCCCCCTGACAGGAATGAAACGTGCCTTTCACCTAAGTTCAAAAAAAAAAAAAAAAAAATTGAACTAATGTTTTCAAACTTAGGACACCAACTATTTATAAACTATTTCAAAAAACCTGAATCCACAACTTTTGACTTCTAATTTCGGACAAACAAACATCAATAACACCAGACATTTCCAAACAGGTGAGAATGTTGGAACTTCAGTAAAGTCAGGGATACCACCAACTTACATTAACAGCTTGCGCTCCATGTGTATGGAGAGAAGTTATCTTTAAAAGTAATTGTAAATGAGGCACTCAGAACATCAAACCCAGATAATATTCCACTGAATGATTAGCCTAGTCTGAGAGTGCCGATTCTAAGTTAAAAGTGATAACAAAAATCCAAACTCTTCAGACACACAAATTTCGTGATATTGTTCCTAACGTACTGTTTTGACAATCGCGCACAGAACAAAAAATGTGAACTAATTTTTTAAGCCTAGAATAGCAACTGTTTATAAAACATTTTAAAAAAAGGTTTTCTTTTCTCCTTTTTTCCCAGAAAAAAAAAGTAGCAAGCAGAAAAAAAGTTCCTTTTTTTCTGCTTCCTTCAATCTTTGGCATTGGATGTATTAATATCATTTCCCCGGTCGATGGATCTGGATCAAGAGATCAGTAATTGTTTTGTCTGTTGCTATCCATCATAGCTCCTGTTAATGGTGGGAGAGAGTTCTTTTCCCAGGTTACCTGCCCCGCCACGAGGCAACAGGAGTGGTGCGACACCAGTGACCAAGCGATTCTTAAAGTTAGAGGTTTGTTAGTTATTTATATATATATATATATATATATACACACACACACACTATACAAAGAAGGGTTCTTTTCCTTTCTGTGTTTTTACTTTAATACTAAACGAGAAGAAGACACTAACACAAATAAAAAAAAACTTTTTCTTTGGAAGGAACATTCTAGAAATCACTGAGAAAATCGCTTGGCACTCGGGGCTTCACATCCTTGTCTCTGGTAGCAAAATACCTATATATTATTGACAAAAATTCTATAACCTGCTCTGGCAGCCCGTCTGCACTCCGCAGAGAATTTCATATCCAACTGCACAATTACCCTCAGGTCTTTTTCATTCTGCTGAGTGTAGTACCACACACCTGATACGTTTTTCGTAGGTTACTGCTACCCATATGCAGTACTTTGCATTTGTCATTGTTAAACTTCAGTTGCCCCTCTTGAACCATCTGCTTAACTTTTCTAGATCCTATTGCAGTAGCATACTATCTTTAATCTTTGTATCATTTGCAAACTTGGACATTAAGTCTGATATACCTTCGTCGATATCACTGAAAAATACACAAAACCACAATGGTCCTAGCACCGAACCCCGGGAGACTCCACTAATAACATTAGTCCACGTAGAGCATTGTCTGTTTATTACTATTCGCTACTGTCTCGCACAAAACCATCCCTTTATCCATTGCAGCAACTTGCCCTTAATGCAATATTGCTCCAACTTGTACAGTTGTCTTCCATATGCAACAGTATCAAAAGCTTTTGTAAACTCCAAGTATATGATATCAAAATTATTTTTTGCATCCAGTTCCTTTGTGACCACATCGTAGTATCCAATCATATCGGATAGACAAGTCTTCCCCTTAACAAACCCATGCTGTGTCTCAAATATTACTGCAGCATTGTCTAGGTGATTCTGCATCACTTCTATAACCAGTGACTCCATTATGTTCCCTATAACAGAAGTTAAACTAATAGGTCTATAATTATTTGTGTCACCCTTTGTGAATTGGAGATACATTTGCACATTGAGTCCTCCCCTGAATCTAACGATGCTCTCATAATTATGGCTAAGGGTTTGCTAACCTCCTTCGATATAAATGAATAGATTCCATCTGCCCCATGTGCCTTTTTATATTTAAATTTTTCTCCTCCACTTTGCTCTCCGTTATTACAAAATCATTTAGCTCCCTGTTAGAGTTTAGTAAACTTCTGTCCCCCCCCCTTCCTTACAGCATTCCTCATCTGTGAATTTAGATGCAAAATACACATTCAGTTTGTCAGCTGAGCAGGATCATCAACAGTCAAACCATCATCATTAAGTGGACCAGTCTGATTCATCCCCTTCCTTCTAGAGTTTACTTAAGTAAAGTCTTGTTTTTCTTTGCATCCTTTGAAAACGGTTTCTCGTTAATCTTCCTTCGCTTGTATAACTCCCTTTCTGACTTGATTAAACACTATCTTATATCTGCCAAAGGCTTCTGTGTGACCTGATAATTTATATGCATCTCACACATTTTTATTCTCTGCCACGAGCCTCATTAGTTCATCTAGTGCATGAACTAATGATATTCGTTTAGGTCAAAATCTTGAACAGTATTTCTTAGTTGGTATGAAAAGCCTAGTAGCTTCCAAGGTTAATTGGTTGAAGGCTTCCCATTTAGAATTCGCTGTTTTTAACATCATCAGTCGATCCCACTGTATAGAATTTAAAAACTGTTTGAGACCCCCCCCCGTAGTCGCCTTTACGAAAACAAAAACCCTTCCTTTGCCCTTGATGGTAGTTACATTCTTAAGTAAATTCCACATTAGTACGCTGTGATCACTGTCACCTAGTGTTTCCTTTATCTGCATTCACTTTTGCACAAATAATCACTTTTGATATCCAGATCAAGAGTGTTACCCTCTCTTGTTGCCCTCGAACATGTTGCTGTAGAAAAGAATCCACCAATAAATCCACAAAAGTGAGAGTGACCAATCCACAAGTTCCAGTCAATATCTGAAAAGTTCAAATCCCCATTACAAGACATTCTGATTTACTGGCCCATTTTATTTCTCTGCACAATAGTTCGTTCTACTCATCAGAGTCGTTAGGCATATAACACACTCCTACTCTCATTTTCCCTTTCCTAGTGCTTATGTCACACCAAACTGACTCAAATTGCACTGTCCATCCATGTCAACTGGATGCACTTCCTTAGATTTTATTAATCTTAGTGTTTCTTAACTAACAACATAAACCTTTCTACCCTTTCGGTACACTTTGTACTCCCCAAATTCCAATTCTGCACCGCTTATATCTGTGAGACACCACGTCTCTGATATCCCAACAATATCTGCCTTTGATGCCTTGATCAGCACTTCAAATTCAAATTTATTTACTATACTTCTAACATTGGTGTACATGCAAGTATACATGAACCTGTTTTTACTCTTAGTCACTCTAACACAGCCCATGTATTTATTTGTATTTACTTGTTCCATGACTCCCAGCAGCTCTTGAAATCCCCAGCAACCTGCTCTCGGGGCTGCTACTCATTACAATAGAAGTAGTGCAAGAATCACTTTAGCCTCTGTCTGCGGCTAATGTTAATCTTTTAGTCTGTGAATCCCACCCCCAAAGCTAGCAGTTTTCCGACCCACCTAACACTGCCTCGATAGCATCAGCAAAAATATTCTTGCACCCTTTCTATTTAAGTGTATCCCATCCCAGTAGAAGCATTCTCTCCTGTTAACAAGCACAGACCATTATGAAAAAAATTCTACCCTTTTGCCTTGCACAATATTTCCAGGGCCGAATTGATCGACAGGGCTCTCATCATATACTCCCTCCTATCGTATCTGGGCAGAATAACAGACCCTTTCAAATTTAATCCTAACTCGCGACTTTTTTTCAATATTGACCTGTACTTGTTAATAACTCTGCAGATCTCTTACTCTTAAGGTCATTAGTGCCAACGTGTATAACAAAATATCACCTTTTGTGTCCTTAAAATATGATATCTGCTCTACAACGTCATCAACCTTTGCTCCTGACAGACACCTTGGTCCTGTTCCACCTATCTTTTTACATAATATATTCCCCGTCTCCTCGACATCCAATGAGGGAAGTTACTACGATTAGCCGGAGAGAATATGATAGGAACGAACTCAGAAATTGCGGAATGGAGGATTAAGTACAGATAACCAAAATGTAATGATCAATTGATTAGAAATTTGGATTGTAATCCAATCAACATCGTCCTGAAACCGATCTAACGAAGACCAGTAAGTATGCCTAAAGCCAAAAAAAATATATTCTGTCAGAGAAATAGAATAAAAGGAATCACTGACAACAGGTAAGTGATCTGATTGGATGAAATTATCACCCTTATAAATTGTGAACAGAGTTGATTTATGGATAAAAACTTTTTTTTTTTTTAGTTAGTTGTTGGCGCATCGGCTTCTGTTGCCATAATGCACCTCCCAAGGTTTTTGCAGTACTTTAATCCAAGCCCAAGGCGGGATTCGAACCCGTGACCTTTGGGTTGCCAGGCAGGCACTTTTACCTACCCGACCAGCCCGGTCGGCGGATAAAAACTAAATCAGGGTTTGACAGGTATAGCAAGATGGGTAGTAGTGCCAGAAGACTACCTGTACAGCTTAATTATGGCCCCAATACGCGAAATATCCGTATCTAAAATACTCGCTTGTTCAATTGTATTACTTAAGATAAGAAACGAAGAATAGTCTGGATAACGGGTGGATAACTTCCTCAACCAGGTCCGAAGACCTGATTCAGTGCTGAGAAAATCCTCAACATCTGAAGGATCTGTGGAAGGAGCAAGCCAACTGACAAAAGACCGAACTAGTAGAGGCATTTGATGCAAGAAAGCAAGCTTATGCAGCATCAGCCAAAAAATTAAATAAATAAATAAATAAATAAATAAAAAACCCACTTCCACTTCACCCCTCTGTTCGTTCAAAATACCTGTCCAGCTGAGCCTTAAACTTATTTAGGCTATCAACCTCCACCACAAGGGATGGAAGTCTGTTCCACCAACCACCCGCTGGCTAAAGGCAAATTTCCGCACGTCTATCCTACATCTGTCTTTCCTCAATTTGAATTTATGCCCTCTCAGGTGATTTTTCTGAGCTAGAGGAAGAATCCCATCAGCATTGAGCATGCTTAAACCATTCAAGGCTTTATACACCTCTATCAGATCACCTCGCTGGTGCCTAGTCTCCAGACACTGTAATTTGCAAAACTTAAGCCTTTCTTCGTAAGAGCACCCCTTTGTTCCATTCACTAATCTTGTTGCCCTTCTCTGTACTCGTTCCAGCAGCTCTACATCCTTCTTGAAATGAGGCCTCCAGACCTGTATACAGTACTCTAGGTGTGGCCTGACCATCGCCTTATACAATGGAATAATCACCTCCTTATCCCTGCTGGAAAAATTCCTGTATATCATTGACAATACTCCATGAGCTACTCTTGCAGCCCGTCTGCACTGCTCAGAGAACTTCATATCTGCCTGCACAACCACCCCCAAGTCCCTTTCATTCTCTACCACTGTCAGTGTAGTACCACAGAGTTGATACGTTGCTCTGGGGTTGCTGTTTCCCATGTGTAGTACTTTACATTTGTCAATGTTAAACTTCATTTGCCACCTCTCAGCCCATCTGCTCAACCTTTCCAGATCCTGTTGCAGCAGCATAGTGTCAGTAGTGTCCTTGGCAACCCTGCCAACCTTTGCATCGTCTGCAAACTTGGACATTAAGCCCGATATACCATCATCAATATCATTTATAAATACAGAAAACAATAATGGACCCAACACTGAGCCCTGAGGGACTCCACTAATAACATTAGTCCACGATGAGCAGTGTCCATTGATTACCACTCTGTCTTCTCCCCCTCAACCACCCCTTTATCCATAGCAGCAATTTGCCTCCAATGTCACACTGCTCCAATTTGTGTAGCAGTCTTCCATGTGCAACAGTATCAAAAGCCTTTCTAAGATCCAAGTATATAATATCAAAGTTATTCCCTGCATCCAGTTCTTTTGTGACTGCATCATAGTATCCAATCAAGTTGGTCAGGCAAGACTTCCCCTTAACAAAACCATGCTGTGTCTGAGCTATAACTGAAGTCTTGTCTAAATGATCCTGCAGTGCTTCTTTAACCAGTGCCTCCATTAATTTTCCTGGAACAGAAGTTAAACTCACAGGTCTATAATTACTTGTGTCAGTCTTTGATCCTCCTTTGTGAATTGGGGTCACATTTGCACATTTCCAGTCTATGGGTACCTCCCCTGAGTCCAAGGAAGCTCTCATAATTATGGCTAAGGGTTTGCTTACTTCCTTTGCTGCCTCCTTTAATATAACTGGATAGATCCCATCCACCCCGGGTGCGTTTCTTGTGTTTATCTTCAACAGTTTCTCCTCCACTTTACTCCCAGTTATTTCAAGATTCTGTAGCTTACTGCTAGAGTTGAATACACCTCTGGCATTCCCCTCGCTGAATAACTCATGTGTGAATGTCGATGCAAAATATTCATTTAGTTTGTTAGCTACCTGAGCAGGATCATCAACAGTTGACCCATCAATATCAAGTGGACCAATCTGATTCATCCCCTTCCTTCTAGAGTTTACATAAGTAAAGAACTCTTTGCTGTTTTTCTTTGCATCCCTAGCCAAGGATTTCTCGTAATCTGCCTTCGCCTGCCTAACCTCCTTTCTAACTTGGTTGCCTATCAACTTGTATCTATCATAGGCTTCTGTGTCGTGTGTTAATTTGTATGTATCCCATGCATTTTTCTTCTCTGCCATATGCCTCATTAGTTCATCTGACATCCATTTTGGCCTAAACCTTGAACAATATTTCTTAGTTGGTATGTAAAGCCTAGTAGCTTCCAAGATAAGTTCTTTGAATGCTTCCCATTTTGAATTTGCAGTTGGTAACATCATCAGTTGGTCCCACTGTATAGAATTTAAATACTGTCTCAGTCCATCGTAGTCGCCTTTACGGAAGCAATAACCCTTCCCTTTACCCCTAATGGTAGTTACCTCTTTGAGTAAATCCCACTTCAGCACACTGTGATCACTGCCACCTAGTGGTTCATTTATCTGCAGACTCTTAATGCATGAAGAATCACTGCTGATAATCAAATCAAGAGTATTCCTCCCTCTAGTTGCCTCCCGAACATGCTGATGTAGAAAACAATCATCCAATAAATCCACAAAAGCCCTGCTAGTGTGTGAGTAACCAGCCCCCAAATTCCAGTCAATATCTGGGAAATTAAAATCTCCCATTATAAGACACTCTGATTTACTGGCCCACTCTATTTCCCTGTACAGTTCCTTATTATACTCATCAGAGTCATTAGGCCTATAGCACACTCCTACTCTCAATTTTGATCTCCCAATGCTTATGTCACACCAAACTGACTCAACACTGCATTGTCCGGCGATGTCGACTGGCTTCACTTCCTTGGACTTTATGTGTTTCTTAACTAATAGCATAACCCCTCCTCCCCTCCTGTCCTGTCTATCCTTTCTGTAGACGTTGTACTCCCCAAATTGCAGTTCTGCATCCCTTATATCTGTGTGACACCACGTCTCTGATATCCCAACAATATCTGCCTTCGATGTTTTGAGCAATACCTCAAATTCATCAAATTTATTTACTAAACTCCTAGCATTGGTGTACACACAATGTATACCTGCACCTGTTTCTATTCTTAGCTACCCTAACACAACCCATGTGTTTACTTGTACCGCAATGGCTCCCAGCAGTCTCTGAAATACCATGCATCTTGTTTTTCAGGCTTCTGCTCATTCTAATAGAAGCAGTTTATATTCAGAGCACGATTATATTCAGAAGAATAAGCATGGAAGATTGATTGATAGGATTTGTTGGTTGAACCTTGGAATCTTTCATAGTCCCACTTTTAAAGGATGTGGAGAACAAGGTTGGAACTCTGCATCTTATATACAGCAGCTGCAGAATGTAGTAGTAGTAGTAGTGGCACTTGATGCAAGAAAGCAGTGTAGGAGCTTATGCAGCATCAGCCAAAAAAAAAAAAAAAAAAAAAATCACACCATACCCTCCAATTGCCTGTCCAGTTCCTCCTTAAATTTATTTAACCTATCAACTTCCACAACGACAGATGGACGTTTGTTCCAGCAATTAACCACCCGCTGGCTAAAGGCAAATTTCCGCACATCTATTCTACATCTATCCTTTCTTAATTTGAACTTATGTCCCCGTAGGTTCGTATTCTGAACAAGTGGGAGGATCCCATCAGAATTCAGCGTGCTCAACCCATTCAAGGCCTTATAGACCTCAATCAGATCACCGCGCAGGTGCCTAGTCTCCAGCCACTGCAATTTGCAGAACTTAAGCCTCTCTTGGTAAGAGGATCCCTTCATTCCCCTCACCAATCGTGTTGCTCTTCTCTGTACACGCTCAAGCAAATCTACATCCTTCCTAAAATGAGGCCTCCAGACCTGTACGCAGTACTCAAGGCGTGGCCTGACCATTGCCTTATACAGAGGGACAATCACCTCCTTTTCCCTGCTAGCAAAATTCCTGTATATCATTGACAAAACCCCATGACCTGCCCTAGCAGCCTGTCTACATTGCTCAGAAAACTTCATATCTGACTGCACAATTACTCCCAGGTCTTTTTCATTTTCTACCACCTTAAGTGTAGTACCACACAGTTGGTACGTTTCTCTGGGGTTACTTCTACCCATATGCAGTACTTTGCATTTGTCAAGGTTAAACTTCAGTTGCCACTTCTTAGCCCATCTGCCCAAATTATCTAGATCCTGTTGCAGTAGCACACTGCCATTACTGTCATTAACAACCCTGCCAACCTTCGTGTCATCTGCAAACTTCGACATTAAGCCTGATATACCTTCATCAATATCATTGATAAATATACAAAACAACAGTGGCCCCAACACCGAACCCTGTGGGACTCCACTAATAACATTAGTCCACGAAGAGCAGCACCCATTGATTACCACCCTCTGTCTTCTCCCACTTAACCATCCTTTTATCCATTGTAGCAACTTACCCTTAATACCATTCTGCTCCAATTTGTACAGTAGTCTTCCATGCGCAACAGTGTCGAAAGCTTTCCTGAAATCCAAGTATATGATATCAAAATTATTTTTTGCATCCCGTTCCTTTGTGACCACATCATAATAACCAATCAAATTTGTCAGACAAGACTTTCCCTTAACAAACCCATGCTGTGTCTGAATTATTGCTGCAGTCTTGTCTAGATGATCCTGCAATGCATCTTTAACCAGTGACTCCATTATTTTACCCGGAACAGAAGTTAAACTAACTGGTCTGTAATTATTCGTGTCACCCTTCGAACCTCCTTTGTGAATTGGGGATACATTTGCACATCTCCAGTCCGTGGGAACCTCCCCTGAATCCAAGGATGCTCTCATAATTATGGCTAAGGGTTTGCTTAGTTGCTTTGCCGCCTCCTTTAATATAACTGGATAGATCCCATCCGCCCCAGGTGCCTTTCTTATGTTTAACTTCAACAATTTCTCCTCCACTTTGCTCTCAGTTATTACAAAATCATTAAGCACACTGCTACAATTTGATAACCTTCTTCCATTTTCAAACTGTAATGATTCCTCACGTGTGAATGTAGATGCAAAATACTCATTCAGTTTGTTTGCTATCTGAGCAGGATCATCAACAGTCGAACCATCGATGTCAAGTGGACCAATCATATTCAGCCCCTTCCTTTTAGAGTTTATATAAGTAAAGAAATCATTGCTGTTTTTCTTAGCATCTTTTGCCAAAGATTTCTCGTAATCCGCCTTTGCCTGCCGAACCTCCTTTGTGACCTGATTACAGACTAGCTTATATCTGCTACAGGCTTCTGCGTCGCCTGATAATTTATATGCATCCCATGCATTTTTCTTCTCTGTCACGAGTCTCATTAGTTCATTTGATAACCATTTAGGCCTAAACCTTGAACAATATTTCTTCATCGGTATGAAAAGTCTAGTAGCTTCCACGATTAATTCCTTGAATGCTTCCCACTTAGAATTTACTGTTTGTAACATCGTCAGTCGATCCCACTGTACAGAATTTAAAAACTGTCTGAGACCACTGTACTCCCCTTTACGGAAGCAAAAACCCTTTCCTGTACCCCTGACGGTAGTTACCTCTTTGAGTAAATCCCACTTCAGCACACTGTGATCACTGCCACCTAGTGGTTCCTTTATCTGCAAATTCTTAATACACGAATGATCACTGCTGATAACCAGATCAAGAGTATTACTTTCTCTGGTTGCCTCTCGAACATGCTGCTGCAGAAAACAATCATCCAATAAATCCACAAAAGTCTGACTAGTGTGTGAGTGACCAACCCACAAGTTCCAGTCAATATCTGGGAAGTTAAAATCCCCCATTATAAGACATTCTGATTTACTGGCCCACTCTATTTCTCTGTACAATTGTTCATTGTACTCATTCGAGTCATTAGGCCTATAACACACTCCTACTCTTATTTTTGCTTTTGCAGTGCTTATGTCACACCAAACTGACTCAACAGTGCACTGTCCATCTATATCAACTGGATGCACTTCTTTTGATTTTATGTTTTTCTTAATTAACAGCATAACACCTCCTCCCTTTCTGTCCTGTCTATCCTTTCTGTACACATTGTACTCCCCAAATTCCAGTTCTGCATTCCTTATATCTTTGTGACACCACGTCTCTGCTATCCCAACAATATCCGCCTTTGATGTCTTGACCAACACTTCAAATTCATCAAATGTATTTACTATACTTCTAGCATTGGTATACATGCAAGCATACATGCTCCTATGCCTATTCCTTGTTACCCTAACACATCCCATATACCCAACTATTCCAGGATGACTGCCATCCGTCCCTGAAACCCCCAACACCCCTCACTCCAGGTCGCCTCTTATTCTAATAGAAGTTGTGCAAGAATCACCTTCACCTCTGCCTGCGGTTACTGTTAAACTATTAGTCTTTGTATCCCCCCAAGCTAGCAGTTTTCCGACCCACCTAACACTGCCTCGATAGCATCAGCAAATATTCTTGCACCCTTTCTATTTAAGTGTATCCCATCCCTGTAGAAGCAATCTCTCCTGTTAACAAGTACAGTCCAGGCTGAAAAAAATTCTACCCCTTGAGCCTTGCACAATCTTTCCAGGGCCGAATTGATCGACAAGGCTCTCATCATATACTCCCTCCTATCGTGTCTGGGCAGAATTGCAGACACTTTTAAATTCAACCCTAATTCTCGGCTTTTTTTCAACAGTGACCTGTACTTGTTGAGTAATTCTGCCGGTCTCCTACTCTTAATATCATTAGTGCCAACGTGTACAACTATATCACCTTTTGTGCCCTTGAAAGATGATATCCGCTCTACAACGTCATCAACCTTTGCCCCTGGCAGACATACCCTGGTCCTGTTCCACCTATCCTTTTTACATAGCATGTTAGTTCATCTTCGGCTTAGTGCACGGTGATGAAGGAAATTTTTGTGAAGCTAGTGTTCTTTAGTTAATTCTGGCCACTTTGCGATCATGGAGGCGATCCTGCAATATACCCGTCCACACCACTAGGAGGTGGGCTACAATTAAATGTGAAACGTTGGAGACCTCAGACTGTCTACCCCGGTGTTTCCCAACGTGGGTCCCACGCCCCACATGGGGGAAATTTGATTGTTCAGGGGGGGGGGGCAATTCAAAAATTGCTCGTCTAGAGTTTAAAACAACCGCCTACTATGACTTAACTTGTACAAAAGAAGAATTGTTGGTAAAGTCTCTGTTTATTGCTCATACTGCAACTATCAATCGTACTCTTGAGGCTAGTTATGAAATTTCTTTACTCATTGCTAAATCTGGGAAAATCATACTATAGGAGAGAATTTAATCAAACCATCAATATCAGCATTTCTTAAAACAGTTCTGGAAAAAGATGACAAAGACGTGAAAGCTATGCCACTCAATAACAATACTGTTAGCGAAAGAATAGATGAAATGAGTGAAGATATTGAAATACAACTTGTTGGAAAGCTGAAAACAAGAAAATTCTCAGTGCAAATGGATGACTCAACTTTGAGAGACAGTGAAGCCGTACTGATAACTTATGTAAGATATATTGATAAAGGTAATTTTGCTGAAGAAATGTTATTCTGTAAATCGTTAGAGAGCACCACTACCTCCAAAGATATATATAATAAGCTAAAAAATTACTTAGATGACAATAATATACCAATGAAAAATATAACCTTGCGCTGCAGATGGTGCTCCTAATATGATGGGCAAGAAAAATGGCTGCTTAAAATTGATGAAAGATGAGAATCCAGAAATGCTTCTTGTGCATTGTGTTAGGGAAAACTTGTCTCTTCAAGCTTTTTTGTGAAGAACAAAATGAAGACCATGTGAGACTTTTACTTCACACTGAAGTAAGGTGTCTCTCGAAAGGGAACTGCTTGAAAAGATTTATGGAACTATTTGATACTATTAGTGACTTTTTAAGTGACAAACCTAAAATGAAGCATCTGTTAACGGTCGATGGTAAAGCATTTGTGAGTTATTTAGCCGATATCTTTGAAAAACTAAATATATTAAATAAACAACTTCAAGGAACAAATAAAACTCTCGTCGATGCAAAAGCGAAGACATTTGGTTTCATTACATTTATTAAATTATGTCAAAAATATATTTGTAAAAAAAGTTTGAACAGTTTCGTTGTCTGCAAAAATGTGAAGTGACTGATACCGCTGTATTTGTTATTGTTGATCATCTGAAAATTCTGTCCGATGATTTAAAAGAAAGGTTTTTCGATTTAAAACAAATTGATTTTCCAACCTGGATGATGCAACCAATGTTAGTGGATTTGTCTGATGTATCAATGCAGTACCAAGAAGAATTCTCAGAAATGCAAAATGATGAGTCAGTTAAAACTTTATTCAATATAAAAGAAGCGATGGCATGGCTTTGTGATGAAACAGAAATAAAATACCCAAATTCAACCAACTTTGCAAGAGAGCTATTGTTACCGTTTCCATCTTCATATTTAGTTGAATGTGGATTTAGTTCCATAAATGATTTGTTACTAAAGAAAAGAAATCGACTGGATATCATAATGTCTATTATATGTTTTGAAAATTTACTTCCTATTTTTTTCTTAATTTTTCCTAATGATTTCTTCCTAAAACCTAAGTCTCGTGTCCTGAAAAAGTTCTAATTAGGCTTCATTTATGGAATAATTCAATTTTTGAATATAAAAAATATATATATCGGTGTTTCCCAACGTTACATAGGGGGCATCAGAAGTTTAGAAAGACTTAGGCGGGGCATGGTAAAAAAAAGGTTGGGAAACACCGGTCTACCCTAATCAGCCAAAACATGCAGATAATGGAGTAGCGCTAATCCAGATGGTTCCAGGAAAATTTGTACCCATACCTGCACAGAATGAGAGTACCAGTATAAAAAAAAAAAAAAGTTTCTGTAATCGTCAACATGTAGTGATAAGTCGGTAACCAAACTAAGATGTGAAACATCCTTATACAAATGTTTACGGATGTTTCTCTGTTAAAGGAGGCAGCTAAGGAAGTAAGCACATCTTTAGCTATATTTATGAAAGCATCCTTGGATCCAGAGGAGGCCCTCCTGGACTGGAGATGTGCTAATGTAACCCGAATTCAAAAAAGAATTCAAAGGTGACAAGTAATTATAGACTTGTTAAACTTCTGTTCCGTGAAAAGTAATAGAGCCACTGGTTAAAGAAACATTGCAGGATCATCTAGACAAGACTGCAGTAATAGTTCAGACACAGCATGGGTATGTTACGGGGAGGTCTTGTGTGACCAATTTGATGGGATACCACGATACAGTCACAAAGGAACTAGATACAAAAAGTAATTTTGATGTCACAATTTTATTTAAGTAAAGTTTTTAATACTGTTGCACAGGGAAGACTGCTGCACAAATTGGAGCAGTATGGTATTATGCCATTAAGCGCAAGGTGCTAACAATGGATAAAAGAATGGTTGAGTGGGACAGGACAGGGAGTGGTAATAAAATGGGCATAGCTCTTCGTGCACTAGTGTTATTAATGGAGTCCCCCAGCGTTCGGTGATGGGCCCATTGTTTTGTGTATTTATCAATGATGTTGATGAAGGTATATCAGGCTTAATATCCAAGTTTGCAGATAATAGAAAGGTTGGCTTGGCTGTGATTGACAGTAAAGACATTATGCTACTGCAACATGATCTATAAAAGGCATATGGGCTGAGAAGTAGCAACTGAAGTTTAACAGTGACAAATGCAAATTACTGCATGTGGGTATCAGTAACCCTCAGAGAAACGCACCAGCTGTGTGGTATTACACTTAGGGAAGTGGAGAATGAAAAAGACCTGGGGTAATTGTTCAGTCAGATAGTTTTCTGAGTACTGCAGACAGGCTGAAACAGAGGCTCATGAAGCCTTGTCAATGACATACAAAAATAATTTTGCTGGCAGGGATAAGGTTATTATACCTTTGTATGAGCAATGGTCAGGTCACACCTTGAGTAGGGCGTACAGGTTTGGAAGACTCGTTTCAGTGAGGACGTAGAGTTTCTAGAAAGAGTACAAATAAGGGCAACAAGATTGGCGAGGTGGAAATAATGCTTTGTTTGTTTTTGGTTTTTTATTGGCGCATTGGCAGCTGTGGCCATAATGCGCCAAGACTATGCAATATTTAAAAGTTTAAATTCTCGGTGACCTAATTAGTTAGGTCACCATGTCCAGATAAATAATAACAAATATATAAAAATTAAATCAATAAAGAGATAACAATAACAAATTTTAAATACAATTAAAAACTTTTATTGATTTAAAATAGCTAAAAACAGCAGACACGTTGTCATTGTCGGATAAAATCTGACTGAGTGTATAAGGCTCAGTCAGATGACTAAAAGCGGTAAAACGGGTGCTGCTAAAATCTGGACAGTCAATTAAAAGGTGTCTAATCGTTAGGATTGTGCCACAGGACACACACATAGGAGGGTCATCAGCCCTCAGCAAAAACGAATGAGTTAAATGACTGTGTCCTATGCGGGTCCGGGCAAGAACAACTTCCTCCTTACGATTCCTGCGCAGACTAGACTGCCACGGTTCAATTACAGGTTTTATATGATATAACTTATTCGCAGTCTGTCTATTCCACGAATCCTGCCATTGGGAATGTATCTTTTGATGTATTATTTGCCTGTAGTCTGTATAGGGGACTAACAGGCAGTGGTCATTATTGGGAATTGCTGATTTGGCTGCGGCGTCAGCCAAATCATTTCCCCTAATCCCAATGTGGCTAGGAATCCAGCAGAAGCGGATATCATATTCACGTTCATGGAGAACGTGAATCTTCTGCTGAATGCTAGACAGAACTGGATGAGAATTATATCTCACAGATATTAAAGCCTGTAACACGCTGAGAGCGTCGGTATACAAAATGAACCGTTGGTATTGGCATTCACTAATGTGATCCAAGGCTAACTCTATAGCGTGCAGCTCTGCAGTAAATATGCTGCATTCAGAGGGAATCTGCTCCGATGTAGTGCTGTCTGTAAAGACAGCAGCAGATCCCACATATGATTCTGACTTCGACCCGTCTGTGTAGACTGGCGCGAAGTCAGAATGTTCAGCTCGGTGTGCTGAAAAAAGCTGCAGGTAGACAGACGATGGAGTGTCCGACTTTCCCCAATTTCGAAGGGACAAGTCACATGCCGGGACATGAGCATGCCAGGGTGGAAGGGGTTGCTTTGGTGTTTGGGCAACCCTGTCTACCTTTATATTAAGTTCTTTGAGTAGCTCTTGGACACGAATACCAAAAGGACGATTGGCAGTCTTACGGGTGTTGTACAAATTTTCCCATCGTGGCTCAAAAACGGTTAGCCACGTAGGGTGGTCTGGCAGGGATTTCAGTTTTAGAGCGTAGTTTAGAGACAACTGCTTACGTCGAAGCAATAATGGCGGTTCGTTTGCTTCGACGTATAAGCTCTGGACAGGAGATGTGCGATATGCTCCAATAGCGGTACGGAGAGCCAGATGATGGACAGGATCGAGCCAACGAAGTACACTGTCTCTGGCCGAATTGTATACCAGGGACCCGTAATCCAGTCTGGATCGTACAAGTGCACGATAGATGCGTAGTAGGGTGCATCGATCCGCACCCCAAGATGTTGAGGAAAGAGAGCGCAGAATATTTAGCCCTCTTGTGCACTTTGTGCGGAGTTGACGGATGTGATCCAGAAAGGTCAGCTTTTTATCGAATACGAGTCCCAAGAATTTTGTGTCCGCTGCTATTGGAATTACATTTTGTCCGAGCTTTAATTCAGGCTCAGGATGAAGATTACGCTTACGACAAAAGTGTACGCAAACGGTCTTCTCCGGCGAGAACCTGAAGCCATTAGCAAGAGCCCAGGAGTTGAGGCGATCAATAGCTTTCTGCAGTTGTCTTTCAATAACCCTCATGTTGCATGACTGACAAAATATGCTAAAGTCATCAACATAGAGGGCACAGTTTACAGTTGGAGGAAGTTGTTCTGTGATGGAATTCACTTTGATGGCAAAAAGCGTGACACTTAATACTGATCCTTGTGGTACTCCCTCCTCTTGGCTGAAGGAACGAGAGAGTGAGGATCCCACACGAACTTGGAAAGATCGATTGGCTAAAAAGTTTTTAATAAAAATGGGGAGTTGCCCCCTAAGGCCAAGGCTATACAGATCTTTTAAGATGCCAAATCTCCAAGTTGTGTCATACGCTTTCTCCATGTCAAAGAACACCGACACCAAGTGTTCATGTTTTAGGAAAGCATCCCGGATGGATGCTTCCAATCTAATAAGATGGTCCAAAGTGGACCGGTTCCTTCGGAAGCCGCACTGTATGTTGGAGAGAAGGTCATTTGATTCTAAGTACCATATTAAACGAGAATTAACCATTCTCTCCAGGATTTTGCACAGACAGCTAGTCAGAGCAATAGGACGATAGTTGGTGGTGACTTTTGGATCCTTTCCTGGCTTAGGGAAGGCAAGAACGATTGCCTTTCTCCAGGAATCCGGAAACTGCCCTTCAGTAAAGATTCTGTTATACAGAAGGAGCAGACAATCCATAGATTTTGGTGAAAGATGTTTAATCATGTCATAATGGATGCCATCTGGTCCAACAGCACTTGCTTTGGAAAGAGCGAGGGCTCTTTTCAGTTCCTGAATAGTAAAATCCCCGTTGTAGGGATAGAGGCCCTTGGACTTAAAATTAAGTGCTTCTCTTTCCAGTTTATGTTTCAGGACCAGGAACTCTGGGGAGTACGAGGATGTTGCGGAGATGTTAGAGAATGTTTCCCCAAGAGCATTGGCTATTGCAGTTGGATCTGCAACAGCGCATCCATTATAATCTAAGATTGAAGAAGGGTGGGATGTATATTTTCCCTTCATTTTCCGGATTTTATCCCAGACTACCTTAGAGTTGGTAGACTGGTTAATAGATGATGTAAAACGGATCCACGATTCCTTTTGGCTCTGACGACGGATGTAGCGTGCTTTGGCTCGTGCACGTTTGAAGGCTATAAGGTTGTTCGTGGTAGGATATCGGCGAAATATCCCCCACGCTTTGTTTTGAGCCTTTTTTGCTGCTGTGCATTGTGAATTCCACCAAGGTTTGGGAAATGGTGGAAACCGGGCTGATGTTTTTGGGACAGCATTAGCAGCTGCGTGGACAATGATTTCTGTGATGTACGTTACTGCGTCATTGATAGGCTCCTGACTGACTGTACTGAGGTCAAAATTTGCCTGATGTTGGAAGGCATTCCAGTCAGCCTGATCAAACTTCCACCGTGGTAACCTAAAAGGAAGACACGGTCTCCCACTGTGTAACAAGGTTATCACAGGGAAGTGATCACTTCCGTATGGATTCTCCTCCACTTCCCAGGTGAGTGAAGGGAGTAGAGAAGGGGAGCAGATAGAGAGATCAATGGCAGAAAAAGTACGGGTAGGCATATGGAAGAAGGTGTTTGTTCCAGTATTTAGAAGGGAAAGGTCATTGTCATTGAGCATACGCTCTATGACTCGTCCCCTTCCGTTGATGTTAGCACTACCCCACAGGGTGTTATGTCCGTTAAAATCCCCGAGAAGTAAGAAAGGGGGAGGCAACTGCGTTACAAGATCATCAAGGTCTTCCTGGGAGATGTCAGTCCCAGGTGGCAAATAAATCGAGCAGACCGTTATTAAAAATCCCACTGTAAGGCGAATTGCAACAGCCTCTATGCTGGTTGTAATTAGCAAGGGCTGAACTGGGGTCTGATTACCCACAAGGATAGCCACTCCTCCATGAGCAGGACCATCCGCAATTCTATCCTTACGAAAGATTGTGATGTTATGCAGGGTGGGATCATCATTTGCCTTTAGATAAGTCTCCTGCAAGCAAAAGCAAACTGGCTCGTGCTTTTGCAGGAGGGCCTTGATGTCATCAGTATTTCGCCGGAATCCACGACAATTCCATTGTAGGAATTTAGCCATTATTTTGGCTTGGTGGGTCCATCAGGCGGCTTCCGAGGTGCTGAGGGCTTACTTTTATCAGTCTTGGCTTTGTCTTTTTTGGGGAAGAATGGACGATGTCCCGTGTCCATTTCTTCCTCCGCAAAGAGTTCCAAGACTGATTCATCCTGTACCTCCTTGTTCTCTACATCCATTCTTTCTGTTGTTACTTCAGGCTCTTTACCACTTGGTTTTGGTAGTGGTGGAGCACTAGGAGGTACGGATATAGGAGTGGCAACTGACTGTGTTTTTTTGGTGGGCTTTTGAGAACTCAATAAATAGCGTGCAATCGGGGTGAATGACTCTCTTGGTGGTATAGTCATCTCAGTTTGTGTCCCGATAGTGCTCTTAGCAGAAACCTTCTGGGCATATGAAGGTTTCCCGCTATTTACTGGTTGGATACGTTTTCTGGCCTCTGGGTAGGAAATATTCAGCTCTGTTTTTAGTTTTTGGATTTCTTTTTCGTCTTTCCACCGCTGGCATGCTCTTGAATAGGCGGGGTGCTCACCTTGGCAGTTAACACAGGCGGGTTTTGGAGCTGTACATTCCTTGCTCTCGTGGTCTTTAACACCACATCGAGCACAGGCAGGGTTACCACGACAAGATGTTTGTGAGTGGCCGTATTTTTGGCATCTAAAACACCGCAGTGGGTTTGGGATATAAATCCTCACTGGGCAGTTTAGATAACCTGCCTTGATGGAATTTGGAGGCCGTGGGGTGTTAAACGTGAGGATGAGAACTCGGGTAGGGACGAGATTCCCATCCTTCCGTATCGATATTCTCTTTACAGCTGTCACTCCTTGGTCTTTCAATTCAGAGCAGATCTCTTCTTCAGAAACATGAAGAAGGTCCCACTCTGATATGACACCACGTGAAGAATTTAGAGTTTTGTGAGGGGTTACGATGATAGGTATTCCCCCTATGGATGTAGCCTTTATGATTTTTTCCGCTTGCTTGGTGGTAGAAGCTTCGACCAAAAGGTCGCCAGAACGCAGTCTTTTTACAGATTTTGGTGAACCTGCCAACCCTTCTAATCCTTTCTGGATGAAGAAGGGTGACATCTTTCCAATGGACTGCTCTCCGGTGGAATGGAGAATGAGGAAAAGCGGTGTCACTAATGGTGGTGATTTATCCTCAGTTCTGGCTCGTTTTGCAGAGGTGTTATCTGCGTCATCATCTCGATTAGGTAGGGGCCTTGTTGGGGCCCCAGAAGAAAGGGGATTTGAATTACTCATGAGAGTAAAGAAAAATGTCTGATGCCTAAGTACCTCACCCACCACGGAGCCCTACGAGGGGGCGCCCACTCGTGAACTAGCAGGTACTGCGTACACGAATGGGACGCCGAGTTCGCTTAGAACACCATACCCACGTTACCAATAAGTCTTTATCCCGTCCCAGGACCATAGGGAGGGAGACTTATTGGAACGCAGTTGACCCTAGCAGTATAATACCACCCGCCGATTGATCCCAGTCGAGCCGGTCCGGGACCACCCGTCTCGTCGAAGCAGGGGCCAAAGTGGTGTATTAAGGCTGGGCCCCTCAACCACCAGGATCCCCCTTTCCGCTTCCACGGGTCGCGGCGCACGGCTGCACACGCCGGATTCCAATGATGTAACCCTGGAACCAAGGTATGGGCGTTGGATCCCAGTGATGCTAATCTGGAAAACCAGCAGCATCACTGGGAGGTCCCCTCACCACGTACAGGTGCCCACGTCGAGGGGGGAAATAATGCAGTGCTCTTACAAAGAAAGACTTAAGTTCTGCAAATTGCAGCTTCTGGAGATTAGGCACCTGCGAAGTGATCAGATTGAGTTGTATATGGTTTTTAATGGTTTGAGCAAGCTCAATGCTGATGGAATTCTCTCTTGCTAAGATTACGAAACTGAGGGCTCAGATTCAAGTTGAGGAAAGACAGTTGCAGAATAGATGTCCAGAAATTTGCCTTTAATCGGCGGGTCATTCAAAGAATTCAAGTCAGAACTAGACAAATATTTCGAGTGACGCGATGGGTGGAATGGAAGAGATTTTTTCTCATGATGCTCTGTAAGCTTGTTTTCTTGCATCATATGCTAATCGAAAGAAAGAATTTCAATCCAGCCTCTCTAATATAAAAGGCGGAACTAATAATAAGTGAGGGAGGATGAATGTTTACAATTCATTTACAGCAATTAACAGATTTCCTGAAAGCCATAGCTAAGAAAGGGGAAAAAAAAAAGTCACTGATTTCTATATATGCGCTATGCTTTAAATCTCTTCTTTCGTATGCTGTCCAAAACTAACATTTTCCCTCATTAAAATCATGGTACCAATTTTAGCTGCCCAGACAGTAAACCTATTAGAATTAATAAAAATGAATTAAATTTACGTTGAAAGCAGCAGACTGCTCCACTCCAATAATTTGTCTTTATAACGATGACAACCTCAAATGTGTTCTACGTAAAGAATTTAAATAAGTATAGATTTATTTATATACTAAACAGTTGTATAAAAAACGCATTTCGGCATTTAAGCTTAGAAATTGGTTTAATATTAATCATCAATTAAAATTTTTACACTGCATGCAAATAAACAGGAAGAAGAATAGAAAATTCAGCATAGATTACGACAAATAATTCAATTACCAAATATATTATAAGTAGTTACTAAATGGGGATTTTCTTTTAATATACAGGCAAAATCACTTCTTTCTTCAAATTATTGACAAAACCTGTAGGCAAAATCATCGCAAAAGAAATGAAGAGTGCCAAAGCGGCGTTGGAGATCTCGAAATAATTCTTTGAGTTTATCAAATAAGCAGAAAAGAAAAAGTCCAGTGTTCACGGCAAAGCTAACAAAAATTTCTAAGGATAGAATCTCGCCTGTTTGATTAACAAGCGAAAAACACTCCCTGTGTAATTCCAGCAGCTTCTTTAAGTTATGTGAAGCCTTCTTTACTTTTATCTCATCGTTAATAATTTTAGTTGTATTCTTACAGAATGCTTACAAAGAAAGCAATCCAGCAATTGTCAACAATAAATATCCTACTGAACCCGATAAACCACAGAAAAGGAGTAACAACACCCTCTGTATTACGACAGGGGAAAAAAGAAAATAACGGATAGGTGCAAAATAATGCTTCACTGTGAAACAGACAATCTCCAAAACCAACTAAGAAGCACATGATGAACATGAATACAATAATGGCTGTCTTGAACGATTGCTTAAAGTGGATTAAATTGTTTGTAGCACTTTCTAATTTACAGCATTTTCGAATCAGAAAAATCAACTGCAATGTTTTCATGTACATCAATCTTACAATGCAAGGAAAGAACAGGATGAGGTAGAATATAGTGTTGTCTACGATGGCTTCCTTAATCTGAATAAATGGATGATCGCTATGGTTGTTGTTGTTTTGAGGAGCATTATCAACTAAGGCCACATTGCTCCGGGATATGCGGTGGTCAATCCCTGACCTTTCCGCATCTTCCGTATTTGGTGGTAACGGGCTCGAACCCCGGTCTAATCAAGATGCATGTGATACGCACTACTGCTCCTTCCCACTTGGCTACGGAGGCGCCTTAAATGAATGATCGCATCTACTCATGCAAAAGTATTGTACTCCAGGCAGCAAGACTGCACAAAGGCAAAACAGAGTTAGTATATCGAACTTTGCCCATTTCAATCGTTTCTAATCCTTTGATGCAATTCCTTTAAAAAAGGAAAATCCCAAGCATGCGTGCAAGAAAACGATTCCTGAAAACTTCTGAAGAAATGTCCACACGACATGTTTGCTAAACAATCTGCAGTAATACTTGTCCTCTGCAGTTATTTTTGCAAAAATGCTTTCTTTGAAGGCTGCTCTCCCCGTTCACGTGAAGAGGATACCCATGCGTGCGTAGAATTGATATGAATAATGTATATTCGTTATCAAAATTGTCGAAGGCCACAGATGGATGTTACCTGTGTATGTGGTTATGCTGTTGCCAATGTTGTGGGAAAGTTAAGGGTGCAAGTAAATAATTGTGCGGAGTGCACCAAAGACCGTGTAATTGTCTGTAAATTATAATTTCACAAACAATTACGCGGTCATGTTAATGGATGGTTTCATGCATGGTGTAGAGAGAAAAAAACGCAATAATGAAGAGGCACAACTCAACTTTTGTTCTGTTTTCATATTCATAACACGCACGAGAGTTTAATTTTATTTTCGTATAGATGTTCTTAACGCAATAATAATGCGGTTTTTTTTTATTGGAAGGAACTGCCCTTCGTTGCAACACCATTTGAATTTCATGACAACGCTCTTCGATCTTCTCGTGGACTCGTTTTAAGGTTTTTGCTCGTTTCATGTACAGTAATTAAAAAGAAGAACTGACTGCAAAATTAAGTTTTACAGACAATTAGACGGTCTTTGGTGCACACTCCGCACCCTTATTTATTTCCACCCTTAACTTTCCCAATCCCTTTTGTACCTTACCTTGACATTTAAACAGTATTGTGAATTATATTGAGTATTAATTCGACAAATGAATATAAGCGTGAACCACTGTGCAATTTCGCTAAGTTTATATAAATTATAGAGTTATAGAAATTACTTAAAAACAATTAAGCAACCTTCCTGCTGTACAACTTATGTAGAAACCCACTAATGCCAAGGGTAAAAATTTCATAGATAAAATAACTCGTTTCGGAAAAGAGCTGGTTCGGACCCCGTCTCAGAATGGAAACATACTTAACACTATTCCATTAGACTTGCACTTAGCCGATCCCAGCGGGATCTGACTTTTATTTGGGTTTTCTTTGTCTATCAGGAACTTACGCTGTAATGCACCAAAACTAGGTCTTAAAAAACAAAAGAAATACGAAGAAGGCTGGGGTTTCAGCGACTTATATTGATAGGTCCCAATGTCTAAAGTAATCCATGGCGTGTATAAAGCTCAAATTATATGAACAGGTATAAGATATTCGAAAATAAATAGCATTAAATATATTTTAATAAAACTAAATAAGTTAAGGGATTTCAGGTAACTAAAAACAGCAGACATATGGTCATCGTCACTTAAATACCTGATTGAGGGCATAAGGATCAGTCAGATGACTAAAGGTTCTTGTGCATATCGCGGACCCCTGACAAAATATAGTGTGCTTGCGTGGTTGATGTATGTCGTGTCCGTTTATGCTCTTCATAGATAGCAAGTTTTAGTTACTTATCCTTGACCGTACAGCATGGTTCAAGTACCAATGGATTCCTCTTCTTCCGCCCAAAACGGATGAGCCATCATCGCCATCAAACAAACAGGTATTTCATGTTTTATATATTCTGCTAATGCTTCCATTATACTAGCTCTAATCCGTGGACAGCTAGCAAACACTAGTGCCCTAAAGGCGTATAACATCGTGGTCAATCTTGAGAAGTCACAAAGCCCTGCGCTGCTGAATCCCCAGGGTACGTTAAACTATTCTTTCAGCTTTAAAAACTCCGCTCTCAGCAGTAATGATAGAATGGTTGTATCATTACTAATCCTCAGAAGTGAACATAAAGGCATTGTATAACCCGTCTTATTCCGACTCCCACAGGCAAACTATCGTCAAAAGAACACCTAAAATATAAGCGATTTTTAGGGTCAGCTTTTCCCCTCTGGTTACTGGCCCCGCAACGTGAAGGTAGGAGCAGTGCTACCTTTGTAACCAAGCGGTAGTGGTCCGATAGGTTAGTAATAAAACAAAAAAGAGAAAAAAGAAAGGTTACTTTTCCTTCTGATCTAGTAAAGTGCTTTATTTACTGAATGAAAAAAGTGTTAATGTAACGCTAAAAATAAGGAAACGATTTTGTTTCACCAAGGAAAAGCGCTTATTTATTGGTAAAGACACTTGATCACAAAAACGCTTGACACCTGGGGCCTCGAATGCGAAGAGTGGCGCTCTACTTCTGTTAGATGAAGAACGAGATACGTCACTGGTGTTATTAGCTGTTTATTAGATATAGTAATTGGTAGTCCAAAGACTGTTCTCGAATGCTCCGAGGACAAAACCTGACTTGCCAAAGCGACTGGCTGAGATGATTTCATACGTCAATTCACATTATTCGGCATGCATACTCCATAAGACCAAGTAGAATCAAAAAACATATTTAAAGACGTGTTGGAGAAATTCACATTGTCAGAGAGAGGACTAATAACTGGGCTGCATCGAAAGAAAGGCGAACAAATCGATCGGAATTAGCTTTGCCTTCCAAATAAGATGAAAATGACATGTCAAAAGTTACGTTCAGTCGATTCATCAACATCACTGAAGGAAACCTCCTTAGGATGAAAGACAGGAGGAATTTGGAAGAGGTACTGAGCGATCAATCGGAATGAATTCTTTCAAAATTTCATATTCAGGAGAATTATGAATGGAAGATTAACTGATAGTATTTGTTGCATGAGAATTAGGATCTCCGATAGTCCCACAGTTAAATGATACGAAAAACGAGCATGGAAATCTATCTTATATAGAGCGGCTTATGGTACACTGTAATGAGCATAACACGTCCAGATAGCGTGTAATATTATAGTTGTGAGGGTACAGCGGTGTTTCGTTATTTCTGGCCACTTTGTGGTCAGGAAGGCGATCACCAAGAAAGCCGAATGCACGTCCACACCACGAGGTGGTAGGTTACAACTAAGCTTTAAACGTGGTGGACCTCAGACACTGTCTAAAATAACGGTCGAAATCCTGCACCGACTCGAGGTTTCGATAATCGTCAGCAAGTAGTCTTAAGCCGATAACCAAACTAAGTCAAACATTCCTAGACAAACGGGGCAAATCAGATAATCAGCATCCACAGGTCGAAATTTACTGTCGCTGATAAATATTTCTCGCTAGATTAAGAAGCTCAGGGGACAATTTGATTTATTTCTGATTTTTCATTACGAGTAATTAAAAATAGGCCCACAAATACTTGTAAACAAATTACTGCTTCATGCAGAAGGAGTAATTTGGTGTCCGAAGTGGTGTCTGAGTACTCCTTCAGACACCAAATTACTCCTTCTGCCTGAGATCGGTACTGTGCAACTCCCAGTGAATGTAACTCCTCTGAGAAAGATATTGAATCAGGTCTCTCCAATTGGTGTAAAAGGCGAAACTAATATTGTAACGGAGGAAGAATGTTTACAAATCATTGACACAAATTAACGGATTTTCTCGAATGCATAGCCAAGAAGGAGGAAAAAATCAATTATTTCTAGATGTGTGCTGTGTTCTAAATGTTTTCGTATACTGTTCATCTAGTTATGGCCCTTAATCATTTACCAATTTCAGCTCTACAGACGGAAAACCTATTAGAATTAAGGAAAATGCATTTAATTTACACTGAAAACAGACAACTGTTCCATTGCAATAATTTGTCGATAAAAATCTTGAACGTGTTCTACGTACAATTTATAGATGTATAAATTTACTTATTTACTAAAAAATGTATAAAAGAGAGTTCTGCATTAAGCTTAGATGTTGGCTTAATGTTAATCACCAACTAATATTGTTACACTGCAAGCAAATAAACAAAGTTTAATCCAAAAGTTAAGTATTACGATAAGTACATCAGTTACCAAATATATTATCAGCAGTTGCTAAAATGTGGAATTTTTTTTTTTTAATATACAAGCAAAATCACTTACTTCTTTCATCAAATTACTTCCAAACCACGAAGGCAAAAGCATCGCGAAAGAAATCAAGAGTGTGTCGGCAGCGCAGGCAATCTTGAAATAAGCCTCTGCGGTGACCACATGATAAGTACAAAAGCAACAGAGTCCGGTGTTCACGGCAAAGCTAAGAAAAATTTCTAAGGATAGGATCTCGCCTGTTTCATTAACAAGTGAAACACATTCTCTGCGTAACTCCAGCAGCTCCTCCAAGTTCTCTAATTTAGTGAAGTTATGCGACACTTTTACTTTTATCTCATCGTTAATAACTTTCAATGTATTCTGTAAGAAATTTGCAAAGAAAGCAATCCAGCAAGGAATAATCGTCAACGACAAATCTCCTACTGAATTCGATAAACCATGCAAAAGGAGTAACAACACCCTCTCTATTACGACAGGAAAAACCGGAAGCATCGGACGGGTGCAGAATAATAACTCACTATAAAATAGATTTTCTCCAAAACCAACTAAGAAGCACATGATGTACAAGAATACAAAAATAATGGCCGCCTTGAATGATCGCTTAAAGTGGATTAAATTCTTTGTCGCATTTTCTAATTTACAGCATTTTCGAATCAGAAAAATCAACTGCGACGTTTTCATGTACATCAGCAATCTTACAATGCAAGAAAAGAACAAGATAGTGTAGAGCATAGCGCTGTCTACGATATTTTCCAGAAATTGGGCAGATTGATGATTGCATCTGCTCAGGCAAAAGTATTGTACGCATAGCAGCAAGACCGTAGCAAGACAAAAGACAGTTTGTATACCGAACTTTTCCCATTTCAATCGTTTACAATCCTTTGATGTAATTCCTTTAAAAAAGGAAAATCCCGAGCATGCGTGCAAAAAAGCGATAACCTGAAAGCTTCTGTAGAAGTGACCATACGACATGTTTGAAAAACATTCAGCAATAATACTTCTCTTCTGTAATTATTCCATCAAAAATGTTTTCCTTGAAAGCTGCTCCTCCGTTCATGTAGAAGCGGATACGCATGCGTAGAATTGATATCAAAATAGTATATTCGTTACCAGAACCATGAAACACAGATGGTGTAACCTAAAATATCGATGTAGTTCGTTGTGTGTTTCACCCAATGCTTTTATTTGTTTGTATATTCAACACGCACGAAGGTTGAATTTTTTCCAATATAGATCTTACTCTAATAATGTTATTTTATCGTAAAGAAACACCCTTCATTTGCAACACCAATTTCAATTCGAAAACAATGCTGTTAGATGTTCTTCTGAACTCGGTTTATGGTTTTTGCTCGTTTCATATACTGTGAAACGTCGGTTATCTGAATAATTTGGAAGGCTGATTTTTTTTTTTTTTTTTTGTTTTGTTTTTATTAACGGTCAAGTTTGCAAATTGAATTTTGATTGTAATAAGAGAAAAATCGAGTTCACTACTTGCTTATAACCAGGGCTCCCACTCCTGGGTTTTTCCACCCAGATCTGGGTTTTTTGATTGTCATCTGGGTTGATAGGTTTTTTTCACAAAAATATCTCATTATCTGGGTTTTTTCGGTAATTTTTAATTTTAAGTCAAAATTTATTTTTATTTCTTGTAAATACAATAAAATTTAATACATTTAATAACAGTTTACAATTTTCTTAATTTTATATTCTAATCATAATTTGTAATATCTCAAGTGCTTGTACAAAATACTAAAAATGTAAAATGATTTCGAAGTTTTCGCAGGGTTCTACACTATGAAATTACGCTTACACGTTCATACATATAAGCATACATGATTGTGCTACTAATGTATGCGCAGCCTATTGAGCAGGCGGAAGGCGGTCTTTACTGCACAGTCTTTTGTGATCGTTCATGGTATTATTGCATTATTTGGGCTGATTTTTACATTTATGCGTATACTACATACAGTGATATAATAAATTTAAATTGTAGTGACTATTTCTATTTTATGTTAATGGATAAGTGATTTATTTTTTATTTTATAGAACATTTTAAATAAGATAACTGCTAATTAGCCATTCCCACAAATTGCCCACAATGTCTGAAACTTGTTCCCCACAGAGAAAGATGAGTAAACTGTGGTATACTCAAAATTTTAGAAATTAATGGTTAGAAGATCTGCAATTAAAGGATTGGTTGAAAGAAGACAGTAATGAAAAAGGTGCGTCTTACTGTATTTGTTGTGATATGAAATTAAAGAATGCCAATAAATCGATGTTACTAGCGCATAAAAATATAGTTAAACATAAAAAAAGTGCAAATACAGTGAAACTTCCTTTAACGGACAGCCATGGGGAACGAAAATGCGGCCGTTAGAGAGAGGTGTCCGCTAACAAGAAGTCTGAGGGAGAAAAAAAAAAGAAAGAAAGAAAAATCGTTAAACGTTTAATGTAAAATTAAATTATATACAGATTTTGCACAATATTTTTGTAAATAATATACATACAATTGTGCTATGCATATTATGACTTTATCTTAAGCAAAATACATACAGTAATCACTTATTTTCTTCTGCACCTTCTTCCGGCTGATAATTTTGTTTTCAACATTTGTTTGGAGTGAAGAAACCATCGAAAGTCCTTCAGTATCTTCTTCAGCGGCGAAAATCATTTTTAAACGATTGATTTGTATGAGCGCTTCTATTTTCATCGGTGGTTCGTCGTTAATATGTTCTTCGACATAATGACCTCCTTCCATTTCTTCATCCTCATGAGGAACTTCTTGAAAAATATCGATGATAATGTCGTTGATATCTAGAGCACCATCTTCTGTAGTGAGGTTCGAGTCTATATCTTTGTAGCCAGGGTCACTTGTAGCTGAAGTATCGTACATTATCAATAGATGTTGAAGTTCTTGTTATTCTTGGTGCTCCACATTGCTGTTCACAACTTCAATTTTTGGGTTTGAGAAGCCAGACTTTACAAAACAGTTCACAACAGTTTGTTTTCTAATTGCGTTTACTGAAGAGGAAATCCACTGAATCGCATCTAGGATGGATTTTCTTTGCAAGGTCACTCGCACATGTTACATCGTTCATGTTTGCAATGAGATGTCTTAAAACACGTTTTCTGTAGTGAAGTTTAAAATTTTTCATTATCCCTTGATCCAAGGGCTGACACTCTGCAGATGTGTTTTGTGGCAGAAAAACGATTTGAATGTTGGACAATTCAATGTGCGGGTGAGATGCAGCATTATCCATGAAAAGAATAATTTTTCTGTTTTGACGAATCATGTTTTGGTTAAAGTGACTTATCCATTCGCTCATGATATCTTGTGTCATCCACGCTTTTTTATTAGACTTCCAATCAACATTCAAAATATTCAACTTTATGCCCTTGAAACAACGAGGATTTTGTGGTTTTCCTATAACAAGAGGTTGTTCAAAGTCTCCCAGCATATTTGTACACAATAGTACAGTCAAGCGTTTCTTATAAATTTTTCTGCCCTGGCACTTTTCGTTTTTTAGACTCATTGTTTTTTCAGGAAGAGCTTTAAAAAACAACCCTGTTTCTTCACAGTTGTAAATATCCTTAGCTTCAAAATCACGACATAACTCTTCCAGTTTGACGGTCCACTCTGTTACAACCCCAGTATCAACAGAAAACCACTTACGGTTTTCCAAGAAATTTTATGCCGAGTTTTGAACTTGTCTAACCATCCCACAGAAGCTTTGAACTCATTTACTCCCATAGATTTCGCAACCTCCAAAGCCTTTTCCCTAATAATAGGCCCATTAATGGGAATTTTTTTAGCACATTCGCGACAAAACCACTCATACGTAACATTGTCAATTTGAAGTCCAACAGTTTTCGGAAATGGTTTTTGAACCTGATCATTTCCGTGTTGCCAAAATTGTTTGAGCAGTTCATTTTTTTCTTTAGGATGTCGCTTACCTGCGCCTTCCCAATTTTGAATTTTGCAGCGAGATTGCGAACACTATTTTTTTGCCGATCATATGCATTAATGAGTTCGACTTTATCTTTTAAAGTTAAATGTTTACGAGAAGACATTGTGCACTTCACACGACACTGAACAAAACTGAAAACTGAAACTCAAAAGACGAAAGGCCGACCAAATTCACCCCGCCCCCTGCACACACCGAATTCATCAGAAGTTTTACACGTGCCTTAAAAATTCTTGAAAAACGGTTTACAACCGTGACGTAAACCTTGATAAAATTCAGAGAATCGGAAATAGAAAATAGATTGAGGCAATATGTGGAAGAAAAGTTCCTAGAAAAAGGGCCGTGAGCTCTCCCGCAGTCCGTTATGGGGAGATCAAATTAAGTGCTAATCTAAATGAAACAGTGCAGATTGCCTGTCCGCGTCCGTTACAGAGAATGTCCGCTAGACAGAAGCTGCAAACACGTTAAAACCAATGGAGGTGACTTGGGGAATTTGAAAATGTCCGTTGTAGAGAGATGTCCATTAACGAGAGGTGTCCGTTAGGAGAAGTTTCACTGTATTACTAAGACAAGTTCAACGTTAGACACGTTCTTCACAAAACGTAAACCTACGGAGAATGAAGAAGTAGCAAAGGCAGAGTTAACAATTGCTGCACTCATTTCTGAGCATAATGTTCCATTTGCGCAATGTGATCACCTTATAGAAGCATGTAAGAAAGCATTTCATAACAGCAATATTGCAAAACAAGTTCAGATGAAGGCGACTAAAGTCTCCTTTAATCCAAAAATATACATTTCTAACATATGCAGAAACAACAAGTTTTCAATGATAATAGATGAAAGTACAGATTTATCTTTATCACAAGTTCTAGCTGTTGTTGTTAGATATTTTGGTATTCAAAAACTTGATGTTGTAGATGTGTTACTTGACACTGTTTGTGTTGAAAATGGTATTTCAGAAGGGCTTTATCAAGCTGTAAAAGATCTTTTCATAGAAAAAAACATTCAAATAAGTAATCTCGTTGGCTTTGATAGTGATAATTGTGCCACTATGATGGGTACTAAGAGTGGGTTCCAGTCATTGCTAAAAAAGGATGTACCATCAGTATTTATAATGGGATGTGTTTGCCATTCTTTTGCATTATGTGCTAGTCATTCAGTCATGGTACTACCATCATATCTAGAAATATTTATAAAAGATATCTCTTGTTATTTTTCCCGTAGTAGTAAAAGATTAAACGAGTTCAAAATGATTCAAGATGTTGTAGATACTGCTAAGCATAAAATCCCCAAATTAGCACAAACACGTTGGTTATCCCGTGGCAATGTAATAAAAATTATTATTGAGCAGAGGGATGCGTTAGTTCTTTATTTTCAGTCTCAATCAAAAATTGATAAAATCGATGGTGCAGGGAATATTTACAATACTATGATCACCAAAGGAACTAAGCAAATGTTGTTGTTTTTAGGATATGTACTGGAGAAAATAAACTGCCTGAATATTGAATTTCAATCTGAGCATTTCAGATTGCACTTACTTCATTCAATGGTTTCAATTGAGTATAAAAATATTCTTAGATTTTTCATAAAAGAAGTCATTACTTCGTGCAAGCTGGTTGAAATTGATCCAAGCAATGCAATAAATCATAAGCCCCTGGATAAAATATATTTGGGAAGGCGTTGTATGGCCTTATTAAATTCAACACCACTTGGTGACAGTGAAAGCAGGTTTAAAAATGATTGTTTAAAATTTCTTGTTGAACTTTGTATGGAAATCAGAAAAAGATTTCCTCTAAATGATGGAATTATCGCCAGTCTCAATGTTCTTGACCCAGCAGTGATACATGATCGTGCCAATTCGCCAAGCTCAATTTTCCATTTAGCAATGCAGTTCCCTCACCTTGTTTCTGAAGACAAACTAGATCTTCTAGATGATGAATGGAGATCATTTCGTTTAAATCAAGATTTAGATTTCTCTTACAAAACCATCCCTGAGTTTTGGTATCTGTTACGTAATGTAAAAGATGGCTTTAATAATTCTAAATATGAGATTTTATCTAACTTTATGACCAGTCTAATTATTTTACCTCACTCTTCGGCAAGCGTAGAAAGAATCTTCTCCCAAGTAAACCATATAAAAACAAAAGCCACAAACTCCCTTAAACCAGAAACTGTGAAAAATCGACTAATGGCAAAACAGGCGATAAATAGATCTAATCAAAATTGCTATACATGGAAACCTAAATCAGAATTGGAAAAAGAAGTCATACACGGAACTTGTCATAAAAGATACGAAGAACGTTTGAAAAAAATGAAAGAACTTCAAAAAATAAATGTGGAGGCAACTGAATGGGATGAAAATTCTGTTTACAATTAAATAAAAGATATTTTTGCATGGTAAGTTTTATCTTATTTGTGTTGCTATACTATATGATGAAAACTAGGTTTTTTTTGGGTTTATTTAAGTTGCAATCTAAGTTTTTTTTAAATTTGTGAGTGGGAGCCCTGCTTATAACAGATTGCACAAACAAAAAGCCCAACAAAAATTGCAAATTTTATTTAGTTTTATGGTTGTGACCTCTAGAACTGTATGTGACCTTCAGAAATGTTCTTTAGAAAAATATCAAAGAGTCGCTACTGAGTGTTCTCGGAAACAGTGATTTCAGATTTTTATTTTTAGCTCCAGATTCGGTAAGAATAATATCGACCCGAAACTGAACGATTTATTATTTTTAATAAATTTTTAACGGTAAAATTAGAACGAAAAGAAAACTTAGTTTTAACATTTCGACGAAAAACGGAAATTATTAATAGAATTAGAAAAGGTAAAAATTTAGGAAATCACTCCAAAGAATTTAAAAATTGTAGGGATTTCAACAGTTTATGGCATCAAGAAAAATTCCAATGCTATAACAGAAATTGTCGATTATGAATATTGAAGGAGGATCTAGCTGGAAAAAGACGATGTCGAAACTTGAAAATACCGCTTTAGTGAAGGCACTCACTTCAGTTTTTTTTCTTCAGAGCGAGGTTTATATGAACCACTGTCTGGCTCAATGTTGTGTGAAAAGACATTGGGTTTTAATCGAAAATTAATAGGTAATAAAGATTTTAAGGCAAGCATAGGTTGGCCGAAACACTTTAAGCTGCGACACGGTACACGTGAACTAGATATTCCAGGCGAGTAAAGTTTCTGCAGACGAATCGGCAGTGGTGTACTTTGAAAAGTAAAGTTTGCTTCAGTAATAGCAAATTATGAGAAAGAAAATGTTTATAACGTTGATGAGACTGACTTATTATGGAAAGCATTAGCAACTAAAAGAGAAATTCCTGCACCAAGTTTTAAGATGAGAAAACAGCCAGTTACAATTGCTATGTGTATAAATATTACTGGGATGCGCAGATTATCCGTGCTCTTTATATCGGTAAGTTGGAAAAACGGAGAGCATTTAAAATTCTTTCTAATTTTCCTGTTTTTTATAAAAACCATAAAAATGCCTAAATGGATGTTTCTGTTTTCCGAGATTGGTTTATATATTTTTTTTCCGGATAACTGACGCTATACGGTATTTAAGGGTTGACAGACCGCACCCGCTTCTCTACTCAGTTTTTCCTCCCCCTTTCAACATGCTTTCACACCACCCATTAACATGAGAAATTTACAGCAATTTACAGACGGTCGGTGCACTCCATACCCTTAACTTTCCCAAACTTTGTACCTTACCTTGACAATTAATTCTCTACTTTTTTGTGAAACAATATCGAAAGAAGAATTTTTTATGGAGAAACACACCACATGAGATTTCCAGATATCATTTTATAGATACTTCTGTAGTCTTAAAAAAAAAAAAAACACGAAAGTGACCTTCATACAGTAAATAAATGCAGACACCCCCTAATGCTAAGGACAAAAATCTCTTAGACAAAAGCATAACTCGCTTCAGAAAAGAACGAGTTTGGAACCCGTCTGAGAATGGAAACATTCTTAATAGATTCTTTCATTGGAGTTGCACTTAGCCGATCCCAGCTGGATCTGAATTTTATTTGGGTTTTCTTTGTGCATCAACAACAAGCGCTATAATGCGCCAAAACCAGGTCTCAAAAACAAAAGAAATACAGAAAAAGTAGGGTTTCAGCGACATATTATGATAGGTCACTATGTCTAAAGTAATTTATGGTGAGTATAAAGTTAAGATTTATGAACAGATAAAAATATAGGAATATAAATACGTATTAAATATATTTTAAATGAAACCAAATAAGTTAACGGATTTCAGGTAAGTATAAACAGCAAAACACATGGTCATCATCAGATAAAAACCTGACCGAGTGCATAAGGTCCAATCAGAGGACAAAACTTTGTCTGTATTATGGAAACCGATAAAATATAATAACCATCAAAACAGTGTCGTTGTTGTCACACATATGGAAGTCATCACCCTAAGCAGAAATGGTAAATAAGATGACTGTACTATATGGAAATTAGCAAGAACTCCCTCTGCGGTTCCAGTACAGACTAGAATGCCACTGTTCGATTACAGCTTCACTTGATATACCTCATTTGTGTCCTACGCTTGCCACTAGCAGTATAATTTATTATACTCCCAATAACAAGCACAGTTGGCATAGGATATTGGCAGGTTGTGACTGTTCAGGGATTGTGCTGAGCTGGCCGAAAAGTCTTTCAGTTCATTACCCCTGATCCCAACATACCCAGCAGAAACTAATGTGAAATGAATCTTCTGAAAGAGAATATCACACTTCTCAATTCGGTACTGGATTGCATGAGTTGTGTATCAGAACAGATAAAGCCTATAAAAATATATTTAATGAATTAATATATATCATACACCGACGGTAATTTGTTTTTAGTGTGATCCCTGGCCAACTTTATAGCATACAGCTCTCCCGAGTGTATGTTGCTTTCTTCAGGGAAGGCACCTCCGTAGCCAGGTGGGAAGGAGCAGCAGTGCATAGCACACGCTTCTTGATTAGACCGGGGTTCGAGCCCGTCACCACCAAATAAGGAGGATGCGAAAGGTCAGGGAATGACCACCGCATATCCCTGGAGCAATATGGCCTTAGTTGCTAAAGTTCCTAAAAAAAAAAAAAGCTTTCTTCAGGAATCTTCTCGGATACAGTGTTATTTGCAAAGATGGCAGATCCCACAAGTACCAGACGAAACAAAACAAAAATAATAATAAATCCGTCTACTACTGAGTACCGGGGACTTTGAATAAAGTTTCTAGTACACCCGCTTGGCCGAAAACTGAGGAACTAACGAAAACATTGTCTATTTGAGTCTTTCCAGTTGTTGTGGATGACAACGGTAGGTGAGACGATTGCAGGTGAGGTCCGTGCAAGTTCCTAATAAATTAGGCAGGTTGCCTCTTAGAGCAAGATTATGTAGGTCACTGAGAATGCCAGACCGCCAGGTAGTATCAAATGCCTTCTCTATATCAATGGAGACCATAACAAGGTGTTCGTTTTTCACAAAGGCATTGCGAATTTTAGATTCAGCCTTGATCATCAGATCTAGGGATGACCTGTTTTTGCGAAAGCCATGTTGACAATTACTCAGTAGATGTTGAGTTTCGATGATTGGTTTGGTTTTGGTTTTATTGGCGCATTAGCTACTAGGGCTATAATGCGCCAAGACCATGTCATTAATAAAAATTGAAACTTTCAGTGACCTAACTAGTTAGGTCACCCAATGTCAAAATAAATATTAACAAAAGTATAAAAGATAAATCAATGGAAAAGCACAATAAAATGTAAATTTTATATGGCAGTAAAAATGTTTATTGATTTTAAAAAGCTAAAAACAGCAGACACATGGTCATTGTCAGATAAAATCTGACTGAGTGTATAAGGCTCAGCCAGATGACTAAAAACGGTAAAGTATAAATCACGTTCATGTCTAAAACGTGGACATACGGTTAAAATGTGATTAATAGATAAAATGGTGTCGCATTGCTCGCACATAGGACAGTCATCTGCCCTCAGCAGAAAAGAATGTGTAAGATGACTGTGTCCGATGCGGAGACGAGCTAGAACAACTTCCTCCTTACGGTTCCTGCGCAGACAAGACTGCCACGGTTCAATTACAGGCTTTATACAATATAATTTATTCGCAGTCTGTCTATTCCACGAGTCCTGCCATTGGGAATGTATGTTTTGATGTATTATTTGCCTGTAGTCTGTATAAGGGACTAACAGGCAACAGTTATTATTGGGAATTGCTGATTTGGCTGCGGCGTCAGCCAAATCATTTCCCCTAATCCCAATGTGGCTCGGAATCCAGCAGAAGCGGATGTCATATTCACGATCATGGAGAACGTGAATCTTCTGCTGAATGCTAGACAGAACTGGATGGGGATTATACCTCACAGATATTACAGCCTGTAACATGCTAAGAGAGTCGGAATATAAAATGAACCGTTGGTATTGGCATTTACTAATATGATCCAAGGCTAACTCTACAGCGTGCAGCTCAGCAGTAAATATGCTGCATTCAGAGGGAATCTGCTCTGAGATAGTGCTGTCTGTGAAGACAGCAGCAGATCCCACATATGATTCTGACTTCGAACCGTCTGTGTAGACTGGCGCGAAGTCGGAATATTCAGTTCGGTGTGCTGAATGGAGCTGCAGGTAGACGCATGATGGAGTGTCCGACTTTCTCCAGTTTCTAAGCGACAAGTCGCATGCCGGGACACGAGCATGCCAGGGTGGAAAGAGTTGCTTGGATGTTTGGGCAACCTTGTCTACCTTGATATTGAGTTCGTTGAGTAGCTCTTGGACACGAATACCAAAAGGACGATTGGCAGTCTTACGGGTGTTGTACAAGTTTTCCCATCGCGGCTCAAAAACGAAGGGCCACGTAGGATGGTCTGGCAGGGATTTCAGTTTTAAAGCGTACTTTAAAGACAACTGCTTACGTCGAAACGATAACGGTGGTTCGTTTGCTTCGACGTATAAACTCTGGACAGGAGATGTTCGAAATGCTCCAGTAGCAATACGTATAGCCTGATGATGGACAGGATCCAGCCATCGAAGTACAGTCTCTGGCTGAAGAATATACTTGGGACCCATAATCTAATTTGGATCGCACAAGTGCACGGTAAAGCCGTAAAAGGGTGCATCGGTCTGCACCCCAGGATAAGGAGGACAGCGAGCGGAGCATATTAAGGGCTCTTGTGCACTTTGTGCGGAGTTGGCGAATGTGATCCAAAAAGGTCAATTTTTTATCGAATATGAGTCCCAAGAATTTTGTGTTCGCTGCTACTGGAATAGCATTTTGTCCGAGCCTTAACTCAGGTTCAGGATGAAGATTACGCTTGCGACAAAAGTGTACGCAAACGGTCTTCTCCGGCGAGAACCTGAAGCCATTAGCAAGTGCCCAGGAATTCAGACTATTGATGGCTTTCTGCAGTTGTCTTTCAATAACCCTCATGTTGCATGACTGGCAAAAAATGCTAAAGTCATCAACATAGAGGGCACTGTTTACAGTTGGAGGAAGTTGTTCTGTGATGGAATTTATTTTGATGGCAAAAAGCGTGACACTTAATACTGATCCTTGTGGTACTCCCTCCTCTTGGTTAAAGGAGCGAGAGAGTGAGGATCCCACCCGAACTTGGAACGATCGTTTGGCGAGAAAGTTTTGAATAAAAAAGGGGAGATGCCCTCTAAGGCCTAGATTATGTAAATCTTTTAAAATGCCAAATCTCCAAGTTGTGTCATACGCTTTTTCCAAGTCAAAGAACACCGACACCAAGTGTTCGCGTTTTAGGAAAGCATCCCGGATGGATGCTTCCATTCTAATAAGATGGTCCAAAGTGGACCGGTTCCTTCGGAAGCCGCACTGAATGTTGGAGAGAAGGTCGTTTGATTCAAGATACCAAATTAAACGAGAATTAACCATTCTCTCCAGGATTTTGCACAGACAGCTAGTCGGAGCAATAGGACGATAATTGGTGGTGACTTTTGGATCCTTTCCTGGCTTAGGAAAGGCAAGAACGATAGCCTTTCGCCAGGAGTCCGGAAATTGCCCTTCAGTAAAAATTCTGTTATACAGAAGGAGCAGACAATCCATAGATTTTGATGAAAGATGTTTAATCATTTCATAATGGATGCCATCTGGTCCAACGGCACTTGCTTTGGAAAGAGCGAGGGCCCTTTTCAGTTCCAAAATAGTGAAATCCCCGTTGTAGGGATAAATACTCTTATATTTAAAGCTAAGTGCCTGTTTTTCAATTTTATATTTCAGGACCAGAAACTCTGGGGAATACGAAGATGTTGCAGAGATCTTGGAGAATGTTTCCCCAAGAGAATTAGCTATTGCAGTTGGATCTGCAATAGCGCATCCATTATAATCTAGGATTGAAAAAGGGTGGGATGTATATTTTCCCTTCATTTTCCGGATTTTATCCCAGACTACCTTAGAGTTGGTAGACTGGTTAATAGAGGTTGTAAAACGGATCCACGATTCCTTTTGACTCTGACGACGGATGTTACGTGCTTTGGCTCGTGCACGTTTGAAGGCTATAAGGTTGTTCGTGGTAGGATATCGGCGAAATATCCCCCACGCTTTGTTTTGAGCCTTTTTTGCTGTTGTGCATTGTGAATTCCACCAAGGTTTAGGAAATGGTGGAAACCGGGCTGATGTTTTTGGGACAGCATTAGCAGCTGCTTGGACAATATTTTCTGTGATGTACTTAACTGCATCATTGATAGGCTCTTGACTGACTGTACTAAGATCAAAATTTGCCTGGTGTTGGAAGGCAGTCCAGTCAGCCTGATCAATCTTCCACCGTGGTAGCCTGAAGGGAAGACATGGTCTCCCACTGTGTAGCAAGGTTATCATGGGGAAGTGATCACTACCGTATGGATTCTCCTCCACTTCCCAGGTGAGTGAAGGGAGTAGAGAAGGGGAGCAGATAGAGAGATCAATGGCAGAAAAAGTACGGGTAGGCATGTGGAAAAAGGTGTGTGTTCCAGTATTTAGAAGGGAAAGGTCATTGTCATTGAGCATGTGCTCTATGACTCGTCCCCTTCGATTGATGTTAGCACTACCCCACAGGGTGTTATGTCCATTAAAATCCCCAAGAAGTAAGAAAGGGGGAGGCAGCTGCGTTAGAAGATCATCAAGGTCTGCCTGGGAGATGTCAGTCCCAGGTGGCAAATATATAGAGCATACAGTTAATAAGAATCCCACTGAAAGGCGAATTGCAACAGCCTCTATGCTGGTTGTAATTAGCAAGGGCTGCACTGGGGTATGGTTACCCACAAGGATAGCCACTCCCCCATGTACAGAGCCGTCCGCAATTCTATCCTTTCGGAAAACTGTGATGTTGTGCATGGTGGGATCGTCATTTGCCTTGAGATATGTCTCCTGCAAGCAAAAGCAAACTGGCTCGTGCTTTTGCAGGAGGGCCTTGATGTCATCTATATTTCGCCGGAATCCACGACAATTCCATTGTAGGAATTTAGCCATTATTTTGGCTTGGTGGGTCCATCAGGCGGCTTCCGAGGTGCTGAGGGCTTACTTTTATCTGTCTTGGATTTGTCTTTTTTGGGGAAGAATGGACGCTGTCCCGTGTCCATTTCCTCCTCCGCAAAGAGTTCCAAGACTGACTCTTCGGGTACCTCCTTCTGCTCAACATCCATCCTTTCTTGGGTACTAGGTGGTACTTCCCCTTTTTTGTTCTTTTCTTTAATAGTTACCTTTGGAACTTGTGGAGCGTTAGGAGGTACCGATATAGGAGTGGCAGCTGATTGGTCCTTTTGTGCGGGTTTTTGAGAACTTAATAGATACCGCGCGATGGGAGTGAAAGACTCCTTTGGAGGAATGGTCATGTCCGTCTGAGTTCCGACGGAACATCTCCCTGCTACCTTCTGGGCGTAGGTAGGTCCGTTGGTATTCAGGGGTTTGACCGATTTCCTTGCCTCCTGGTATGATATATTTAGCTCTGCCTTCAGCCGTTGAATTTCTTTCTCTTCTTTCCACCTCTGGCATGCTCGTGAATAGGCCGGGTGTTCGCCTTCACAGTTAATACAGGTGGGTTTTGCGGCTGAACATGCTGTTGTTTCGTGGTCCTTTGCACCGCATCGAGCGCATGCAAGGACTCCACGGCAGGCCATTTGAGAATGTCCATACTTCTGGCACTTAAAGCACCGTAAAGGGTTCGGAATGTATGGACGCACTGAACAGTTGATATATCCAGCTTTAATCTCATCAGGAGGTTTAGGAGTGTTAAAAGTCAGGATAACGCTCCTGGTTTTAACAATTTTTCCATGCCTTCGCGCAGTGATTCTCTTGACGGCAATGACTCCCTGTGGTTTTAATTCGGAGCAGATTTCCTCCTCGTATACGTCGAGAAGGTCCCACTCCGAAATGACACCTCTAGATGAATTGAGTGTTCTGTGTGGTGTCACTGTTATAGGGATACCTCCGATTGATGTTACTCGGAGTAGATGTTCCGATTGCCTGTCATTTTTAGTTTCAATTAAGAGGTCTCCAGAACGGAGCCTCTTAACTGATTTGGGAGAACCTGCTAACCCGTCTAACCCTTTTTGAATAAAAAAGGGCGACATTTTGCCAATCGGTTTTTCATTGGTGGAATGCATAATGAGAAATCTTGGGACAGGCCCTGATGGTGATGTTTCGGTTCGCTGCCTCTTTGTTGCAATAATATCTGCCTCTCCGTCTATGTTTTCAGATAGGGACCGGGTTGGGGCCCCTGAAGAAGTAAGTTTATCAGGATTCATGGAAATTTTTAAGTTGTTCAGTGCCCGGGCTCCCCACCCACCACGGAGCCCAAAGGGACGCCCACTACCCGGCATGCAATAAATGCGCTCGGGAGTGGGACGCCAGGGCTACCCAGACACTATACCCGCACCGCCGCCAGCCTGAATCCTGTCCCTCGGACCATGAGGGTAGGGGCGTGGCTTTGACACGGTTGACCCTCGCAGGCGAACCTACTAGCCGATTGATCCTAGCCGGGCCTTCCAGGACCACCCGTCTTGTCGAAGCAGGGGCCAAAGTGGTGTATTGAAGCTGGGCCCCTCAACCACCAGGATCCCCCTTTCCGAATTTCCACGGGTCGCAGCGCACGGCAAACACGCCGGATTCCATTGATGTAAGCCCGGAACCTAGGCTGTGGGCGTTGGATCCCAGTGATGCTAGTCTGGAAGTCCAGCAGCGTCACTGGGAGGTCCCCTCACCACGTACAGGTGCCCACGTCGAGGGGGAGTTTCGATGATCCCAGTGAGTTGGAACTGTGTGTGTATATATTCCCCCCCCCCCCGCTGAACTCGTTTTCACACTAATTTAATGAGATGTACAATTGTTATTGGGTAATATCTTCTTAGTACGTTACGCTCTTACTTAAAGCTGCGATTTTTATGAATGTTAATAAACATGATTCACACTGAGACTCGCTGCAATGTTCTGAATTTTTTCACTTTCCTATTTAATCATTTCTTTGAATTTTCCTAAAATAATTGCACAGGTGGCTAAAGGAAATATCAAAGAATTGGCAAAGCACACTTTAAGAGTGCGTCCAGGTATATAGAGATAAACTTACTCTAACAGGAAAGGTACTTGGTAAAAGCAAAATGAAAGAAGCCTTTTACATAGAAATTACCCAGTTTGTTTTAGAAAGAAATAAGGAGGCAACATTGGAATGGAATTTAACAATAAGGTTAAGTAGGAATTAATAGAAAGAGAAGGTTGTCGTAAGAGGTCTCTGAATTAGAGACCTCTTATGACGAGACATTTGAGAAATGCAAATTTATACCCGTTGTTCTTACTAATGCATATGAACAGGAATCTGGTATGGAGCTTCTGACTTCATGCTCGTTAATTAAAATAATAATTGTAGTGAATAACGTGCTAGAATAGTTTATTTCTTTATGGATATCACCAGCAAAGGGAACGTCTCATTGAAAGACATTAATGTTTAAGCACTTTTGTACTGAATAAACAATGCACTAAGTATTAATGTCTCGAAAACTTCAAGCCATCGTCGTGGTACAAGAACTTGAACAAGTTTCAAGATGTCAAATGTAAACATCCGCCGTTCGAAGTGTGCTAAAAAACGGTTTGTGAAACACAATGAATATTCCAGGTATCTTTCCTGCATGTGCCAATTCTCGGACCTGAATCCGATTGAACTAATTTTGGATGAACTGAAAAGGCACATTCTTCAGTATAATCTTCTTCCCACGTGACTCAGGAATTGAGCTAAAAGTTTTGTTATAAGAATGGTCCAACCCTTCTCAATTTCCGACACTCAGTATTAGCACATTGCAAAGAAGACACAGGCTTCTTTCTGCACTACACAAAAATAATAATAAATAAATATTAAATTTTATAAAAAAAATTTATATTTATACGGTATAAGTGAACATTAAACAAACATATTACACGATGGCGAAATATGGTTTAAGTTACTGATGTCCCTAAATTCTAATAAAAAAGAAATGGGAGCTCCTAGCTTTGATGAAAATAAAGCTTCTGTGCTCTTAAAAAAAAATAAAAAATACTTCTCTATTTTGGAACCACTTAAAATGTATTCATCCCTCCTTTCAGTCCTGTAAATTTCCATCTCAATTAAAAAAAAAAAAAAAAAAAAAAAAAAACACAATGAACGGTAATTTAACAAAATAGAGTATTCCAAACTTCATTTCAACCTTTTCAAATCCATTGATGCAATTCCTTTAAAAAATCCTGAGCATAGTGCAAAAAAAAAAAAACAAAAACCACAATGAAGGTGCGACCATATTACATCTTTGTAAGGCAATGTTTAATAATATTGCTACGTTCCCGCTATATTGTAACGCTGTGTTTCTTGAAACTGTTGTGTTATGGGGATTTGTGGCGCATAAACTACTTTGGCTATAATGCGCCTATTCATTTATTATATAAAGAAATGAGAAAGTTTCATAAATTCAGAATTGATTAAAAAGTCCAGTTTGCTTTAAGAAGTTGAAAAATTCGGAAATATTTGCATTGTCTCCAATCAGATTCTCTAAAGTTATTGGTTGATGTTGATTAACCAGTGATAGTAGGGTTGAAGTTCGTCTTGTTTATAGTACGGGCAGTCAATGAGAATGTGTATAATAGTCAGATTTATATTACAAAGTGGACACTGCGCGGATCGTCCCCTGTGAGTAACTAAAGGTGGGTCAGATAAGTATGACCTTTCTTGCCCCTGCAAGTACTACTACTTCTCGTCTTGATGTGCGTTCACTGGAGCGCCAATTTTCGAATCATGTTTAAATTGAGAGTTTGTTATTTGTTTGAGAGTGCCATATTTCTGCCCATTCTAACAGGCATGCAACCTGAATGGTTAATGTATAGTCTGATGGCGTTTCTTGAAGCTGCTTATCCTTTAGTTCATTACAAGCGAATTCGCATGCGCAGAATTTCGATATCAAAATAGCATGTTGATTGTCAAACCTAACAATAGGCCCAAATGCATTTCACACCCACCTAAAATTCAAATTAATTGTACCACGTCTTTATTCTATATCGTTTAATTATCATTTTTTAGATATTCATCACAGAGAAAGAGATAGTTGTATGCGTTTCTTTTCCAATATTCGCGCTTTAATCATAATGACGCTTTTTTTTGGTACACCACCTTCCCTCCATTATCATGTCACGCAACCCCAGTTCCACAACTGTTTTCAACGATATACATTGATCTCATATCTCAATTATAAACAAAACAGAAAATGTTTATTATGATTATAGAATACTTTTCAAACAAAGCAACATTGGTTTTTGCCTGCCATTTCTGTCTCCATGGCAGCGTAAAATGTGTAAAATGGCAAAAAAAAAAAAAACTGAACTTTTTAAGGATTTCGCTACTTCTCTCCTGCCATAAAAATATCCTGAAAAGTGCAGAAATTTACTCTCCAACAATTTATTTATTGTTTTAGACTGCGTCTGTTAACCTGTGGAGACGATACTGCTTATGTTGCGACACATCACAGCATTCTTTTTTTTTTGTTTTGCTTTGTGGGACAGTCACATCTCCAGTACTCGGGACAAATTGAAGGCGGAGGTGGTACTGTAAGACCCAAAGTCTTACAAGTTAAATTAAATATAAAATAATTAAGGAAAGAATGCTAGGTAGGGTGATAATGTAAACCTTTCAAGAGAACACTTAAAGTCATAAAATTTAAGATAGTGGGTCATGTTAATGGAACTGAATTAAGTAGAGTTTGTACTTAATGTAGAGACATTAGAGGGAGAAATATGATCGGCGTCCACTCCCTAAGAGCAAGCGAAGATAGCTAGATGGACCAGTGGGTGGTCAGTGGATGGCGAGGGACGAGAGACGGAGTGCTCACGAGAGGTCACAGTAGGGGCCAGCGGGGAGCGATCCTGATTTACCGTTAACAGAGAACGCTTGGTCAATTTTGGGGCGAGGTAGGTCAAGTAAGTGGACACAGATGTTCTGGATGGTTAAGGAGAGATTCTGAGATGCTGGGAATTTCCGGTGACCTTTCTCCTATTGCACGTCACGTGAAATAGGCAAGTGAGAATGGGATGATGATGGAAAAAGAGAAATGTTTGGCTGTGGAAAGGAAAGGCGTTACTAAATTTTGAGAAATAAAAAGGGAAGAGAGCGCGGGAAAAGGCGCGAAAAAAAAGAGAGAGGAAAGTTTTTTTTTTCGGGAGGTGAGAAAAGGTTCTTTCGAAGAAGTGATGAAAGTTTTTGAGAGGTAGGCTGGGGAAACAACCCCTAGAAGTAATTCACCTGTAGGACCAATTTTGGTGAATCGGCTAAACTCCGAAGTTAAGTAAAGTATAGATAGGAACTTTCTCGAGATGGAAGGAAGAAGTCCTAAAACGCCCTCCTAGAAATATATTTAGGAAGAAGGCGAGAGATGATGCTTACGAAAGTACACTGGGCAGCCCTGCAGTCTACACAGAGAAATAGAGTAAAAAGGAGCGACTCCGATTGAATGATTGGGCACAGCGTAGGAAATTATGATACCAGGAAGAATCGACGGAATAGACAGTATCCCTAGCAGATGTTTACAGTTCCGGAGCTGAAGGAGAGAAATCTCCGACTGATGGTGGACCCCAAATGCAGAGCGGAAAGACACAGGCGAAACATTTTGTTAGCGGGAGGATTGAAATCCCAGAAGTAAGTTTCAAACAGTTTATGTACCTATATATATATATATATATATTTGCAAAGGACTGTAGGAAGATTAGGAAATTTTAAATGAGATTGCGAGAGCACTTTCAGTAAACTCAGTGCATGTTCTGTAGTTGATTAAGGAAATATTTTGAACCAGTTTTACGTAGGATTGATTATAGTTATAGTATAATTTACAGACTAATTAATGAAGGGGAAAATTCAATAATTTTGGACGGGTAGAGCAGATAGAGTTGTATGTAAATTTATACAATGTCAATGAAGAAGAATTGTAATAACCATGAGAAGAATGTAGAATTGAGCTAAATGAGTAGGAATAATAAACATAAAAATGTCAATTGTGCTAAAAGAGTAGGAATAATAAACATGAAAATGTCAATTGTGCTAAAAGAGTAGGAATAAGAAACATAAGAATGTCAATTGTATTTAAGAGTTTAGTTAAACTGATTTTAGGAGAGTATTAGTAGTAGAGAGGCAAGAAATGATGATGTATGGAAGACCTTAATGGCCAGAACCGTAGTATTAATGTAAAGTGAATAATGAGTATTGATTTGTTAAATAATCCAAGTTTGTATATATGTAATAAACCAATTTTATATATATATATATATATATATATGAGTCGTGTCAGTCATTTTGAACACAGAGCCTAGTGTCCGGGTGAGGAAATTAACATTACTGAAACCCCCCCGAATCTAGAATCTTCTGGGAGTTAATAAGTCAGGTGCTACGTGGGAGTTGAGAAAAAGGGGGGCATAGTAGACTCCATTGAAGAATTGATTAAAATAAACCTCAAATAAAGCTTCAAAAAAAAAAAATAAATAAATAAAAATAAACTAATAAGAAAAGTAATATTAGTTAAACGACAAAGCTCCAACGCCCACAATTGGCGAGCCAGCCAGGATAATTCCTCACAACGGAAGGCTGTGTTCAAAACGACAAAAAAATATAAAAGTAATTCAGTTGCTGAAACTGAAAGAAAAAATTCAGCTGGCGAGCCAGAAATTTTAAACAGAGTAAGTATTTAGAATGTTACTGAATTAGAATTGTTATTGTGTTATAGGATTAGTTGTAGGAATGTGCTAGTTATTGGAATTAGATGGTTAATTAAAATTAAACCCCACCCCAAAAGATAAATCATGGCTACAAGGAGGGTGCACTGCAGGGAGGATAGGGAAAGGATTGAAAATAATAATGGGCAGGAGACATCAGTAGAATCAATTGTTAGTACAGGGAACGATAGTAGGGGCCCTATTAAGTTAAGTAAATTTTTAAAGGCATTTAGAGGGGAACCATCAGAAAATGTAGAAAATTTTCTGAGAAGACTACAAGTGATTAAAGAAAAAGAAGGGCTGTCTGAATTGGAAATAGTAATGATGGCAGAATTTAAGCTGGAGGGCAGAGCCCAGACTAAATATTTAGAGGAAACCCAAGCAACGGAAGTAGAAACCCTAGACCAGCTGGAAAAAATACTAAGAAAGCTATTTTCCCCGAAAATCACATTTCTAGAAGGGATCGGGATGTTAAATAATTATAGTCAGAATAATCGCGAAAGTGTAGAGGAGTATCATATAAGATTTTTAAATGTAAAATTAACAACAGAGGTATCGGAAAAAGAAAGTTGCGCCTTTGAAAAAATTTTAATGGGCCAGTTTATTACAGGAATACGAGACAGGTATAGGCGGGAAATCCTAAGCGGAAAACCGAACTCCTTAAAGGAAGCGTTAGAACTGGCCGTACAGGAACAAAAATTAGATTTCCAAAGTCGGGGGACGATTAGAAGGGACATAAATGTTTTAGTAACGGGAGAAGAGACAAAACCGAAGGATAATAAAGAAAAAGAAGGCGAAAATAAATTAGAAGGGCTAGAGAGACAGATAGCGGAAATGGGAGCTAAATTAAATAGATTGTTAGGAGGATTTAACACGAGAGAGATCATGCAAGACAAAATTAATAGACAGAGGGGGGAAAACGCCCAAACCGGGCCAAACACTAGAGAAGATAGGCATGATAGGCTTAGGAGGTGTTACAATTGCGGGGGAGTGGAACACTTTGCAAAACACTGTCCACTCAGGAATAGCTGGGGGAGATACCGGGCAGGTGATGACTACCGCAACAAACAGGACACTAGGCAGCAAGCGCAAGCCTTTAGGGCAACACACAGTGATAGACCTGAGAGGAATGGAATAGTAAATAGGAGCAGGGAAATGGGGTGGAAAAATGACGAAAAGAAAATCATAGACAGTAGGAACCCCAGGGATAGGAATTTAAACTGAACAGGTCTCTCAAGAGCGCCCGCCTGGAGAGACCAGTACCAGAAGCAGGTGCGGTTAAGACGGGCGAAAAATTGTACAAAGCATTAAGTAATGCAGACAAGATAGGCGACATGATATATATAAAGGGGAAGCTAAGAGGAATAGAAGGCAAATTTCTGGTGGACACCGGAGCTTCTCGCTCCATTTTGATGTGGCAATTTTTCTCAAAATACTGCAGGACAGCAAAAGGGGGGGAAATTAGGCGTTGTCAGGAGTTTTTATTGAAGGGAGTGGGTGCAGGGGAAATCCGCACAGATTATATTGTAATGGACGAAATTAGACTAGAGGGGTGCAAGGAGGGGGTAGCTCATGCTTATCTAGTGTCCGAAAGGATAGACAGCGGTAAGCATGACGCCATCCTAGGGATAGACCTGCTAAAAAAAATAGGTGTCAGGATCGACGTGAGAGAGGGCAGCCTTAGTTTCGGCAAGGAAATTTTAGCGGATCCAGAAGAAGAGGCAGAGGATGATAGCATAAAGGATTGGGAAGAAGAATGTGGGATTAACGCGATGGAAATGGTGGAGGAACCCCAATTAAGAAAATTAATAGGGCAATATGCTCAGGTATTTGCTAAGCGAATGACGGATCTTCAATGCACAAAACTAGTAGAGCATGAAGTGCACGTCAAACAAGAGATACCCATCTATACCCCTCAATATCGGATTCCCCAATCCCAACTGCCCACGCTGAGAGAAGAGATCAGGGAGATGGAAGAGGCAGGCATCATCGAAAAGTCGGTGTCCAAATGGAACAGCCCCCTTCTAATGGTCAAGAAAGGCGACGGTGCATTTAGGATAGTGCTGGACCTGCAGAAAGTGAATGCTGTCACGCACCCTATAGACTTTCCCCTGCCTAATATTACAGAATTACTATGCAGCCTGAAGGGAGCCAGGTATCTATCAAAGCTTGACTTACATTCAGGGTATTTTCAAATCCCTTTGAGGAAAGAGGACAGGAAGTATTTTGCGTTTTCCACACCCTTTGGCAAGTATAACATGACTAGGATGCCACAAGAAGCTAGGAATTCGGCTGCTTCCTTCCAATGCCTTATGAATACCATCCTGGCTGACCTACTGGAGAAAGGGGTGCTGTGTTTTTTAGACGATATCCTGGTATACTCACGAACGTTGGAAGAACACTTGGAACTGCTGGAAGACATCTTCCAGAGACTAGCCGAAGCAAAATTGAAGTTAAAAAGCTCGAAATGCAAATTCCTTATACCAGAAGTAGAGTACTTAGGTCACATGATATCTGAAAGGGGGATCACACCTAATGCAAAAAACACCGAAGCCATTAGCAAACTTAAACCCCCGATGAGTGTAAGAGAAGTGCGTAGATTATTAGGAATGGTGAACTATTACAAGAGGTTCATTAAAGATAGAACCCACGTGATGAAACCTCTGATAGAGCTTACTAAGAAAGGCAAGAAATTCCGATGGACGGAAAAGGCAGAGGGGGCCTTCACTGCACTGAAACAGGTAATGATTAATAAACCCCTATTGAGGCACCCAGATGGGGGGCAGCCTTTTCTTTTGACATGTGATGCATCGGGAGAGTGCATTGCGGCTGTTCTGGAACAAGGAGAAGGAGTAGAAGGGGGTACCATAGGCTACTGTAGCCAGCCCTTGAACCTTCACGAATAAAACTATTCTACTGTAGAGCGAGAGGCACTGGCCATAGTCTTTGCCTTGGAACAATTCAAATTCCTAGTTTATGGCAGGAAGACTGTAGTATTGTCTGACCACCAACCTCTACAAATATTGAGGAACATTAAGGACAAGAATAGTAGATTGATTAGGTGGAGCCTGCAAGTGCAGGAATATGACATAGAAGTGCGCTATATCCCGGGAAGAACAAACACTGTAGCCGACTATTTTAGTAGAGCCCGTTATGAGACAAACGAGGTGGAAGCCGATTCGAGGGGTGATAGTGAGATAATAGAAGCATGTGTAGCTACCGCAGGGGACACGGAACTGAGGGGGGAGGAAATTGAAATAAGGAAGGCTCAAGAGATAGATCCGGAATGCAGTGGCATTATGCTAGGCCTGAAGAAGAGATTTGAAGCCAAACCAGCTCACAGAAAGGGGTATGCATTGAATAATAAGGGGATCTTAGTGTGGGAAAACAGAGATGAAAGGTGGGGCAAGGACCAGGAGAAGGTGGTCTTACCAAAGGAAATGCGCCCCGAGATATTAAAAGCCTTTCATGCTAGCAGAATAGCTGGGCACATGGGGTTCAAGAAAACCTTGCAGAGGATCAGGAAGCGGTACACTTGGAAAGGGATGAGTAAAGACATAGAACGGTTTTGTAAGACTTGCCATGAATGCCAGATGAGGGCTACACATCTAGGTAAAGCCCCTATGCAACACCTAGATCCAGGACGACCGTTCGAGGCGATTGCATTAGACATTGTAGGCCCCTTACCAACAACACCTAGGGGTAACTGGTACATCCTATCTGTGATAGACATGTTTACTAGATACCCAGAGGCCTTCCCTTTAAAAGACCAGTCGGCTTCGGCTATAGCAGAAGCCTATCTAAAAGGAGTGGTATGTAGGTACGGTTGCAGCAGGTATATGTTGACAGACAATGGTGCGAACTTCCAGTCAGAGTTAATGATGCAGGTATGTGAGATGCTGCAGGTGAAAAAACTCAACACCGTACCATACAGACCCGAATCAAACGGGCTATGTGAGCGGTTCAACCGGACATTGAAGGGGGTGCTCTCTCACATTTCGGACTGTTCCGCTAAGGATTGGGACGAGAAACTGCCCTACGCCTTGTATGCGATACGGACATGCGTCCATAAAAGTATAAAGGACACTCCAGCCTACTTGTTGATGGGTTTTGACCCAAAGTTTCCGACTGATTTATGCCTTAAGGGCAGTAGGGAAGAGTTCCCTGATATCACGGAGTATAAGGAGAAGATCATTAGTAATTTTGAGGAAGCACGCTTAGATGCAAGGAAGGCAAGTTTGGAGGCAAGCAAAAGGAACAGGGCACGTCTAAATATGGGAAGGAAATACAAGACGCTGGAAGTAGGAGATTGGGTAGTGCGGAAGAACCACAGGAAAGGAAAGGGAAAATGGAATAACCTATCCATAGGACCTTTCCGGATAACGGAAAAACTGTCCCCTGTTAATTATAGGATAAAGCTAACTCGACCTCCATACACAGTTAGAGTGGAGCATGAGAACCATCTGAGACAATACCACTTGAGGGGGGGAGAATACATGAATGACCTGCCGCCCAAGGATCTGAGGATGGGGAAGACACAGGCAACACCTTGTCAAGGCAGGGATGAGAGCAGTGACGAGACTCACACGAGCCAAGGAGAGATGTTGAGAAAAAGAAAAAGAGTGGATTACCAGGGACTACATAGAGGTAAATATTGCGTAAGAGGCGAGTAAGGAAGTCAGAAGGTGTTTAGAGACAGATGTATTTAGGGGGGGTTTATTTGAGGAGAGTAGATTTAGTGAGGTCTAAAATATTTAGATTGTGTATATGTATATATCTGTATATAGAACACTAAGAGGGTCACATTCAGCTATGAGGGTAAGCAAGTGGACTTGGGATTAAACTATCTTCAAAATTGTGCGATGGGTTAAGCAACTGAAATTTTAATGAATATGGATACTGTTAAAAAAAAAAAAAAAAAAACACGCGAAATAGGGATAATACAAGACTTCATCAGGGTGATTTTGGCGTCAGATGATTTGGCGTAAGTAGTTGTGTGTAAAGGGGATAGGTAAATAGATATACGGTGGAAGGTGTACCAGTATAGAAAAAAATTTACACATGCATAAATTTTTTTAGGGGAGTATTGGCGAATGTAAGACCCAAAGTCTTACAAGTTAAATTAAATATAAAATAATTAAGGAAAGAATGCTAGGTAGGGTGATAATGTAAACCTTTCAAGAGAACACTTAAAGTCATAAAATTTAAGATAGTGGGTCACGTTAATGGAACTGAATTAAGTAGAGTTTGTACTTAATGTAGAGACATTAGAGGGAGAAATATGATCGGCGTCCACTCCCTAAGAGCAAGCGAAGATAGCTAGATGGACCAGTGGGTGGTCAGTGGATGGCGAGGGACGAGAGACGGAGTGCTCACGAGAGGTCACAGTAGGGGCCAGCGGGGAGCGATCCTGATTTACCGTTAACAGAGAACGCTTGGTCAATTTTGGGGCGAGGTAGGTCAAGTAAGTGGACACAGATGTTCTGGATGGTTAAGGAGAGATTCTGAGATGCTGGGAATTTCCGGTGACCTTTCTCCTATTGCACGTCACGTGAAATAGGCAAGTGAGAATGGGATGATGATGGAAAAAGAGAAATGATTGGCTGTGGAAAGGAAAGGCGTTACTAAATTTTGAGAAATAAAAAGGGAAGAGAGCGCGGGAAAAGGCGCGAAAAAAAAGAGAGAGGAAAGTTTTTTTTTCGGGAGGTGAGAAAAGGTTCTTTCGAAGAAGTGATGAAAGTTTTTGAGAGGTAGGCTGGGGAAACAACCCCTAGAAGTAATTCACCTGTAGGACCAATTTTGGTGAATCGGCTAAACTCCGAAGTTAAGTAAAGTATAGATAGGAACTTTCTCGAGATGGAAGGAAGAAGTCCTAAAACGCCCTCCTAGAAATATATTTAGGAAGAAGGCGAGAGATGATGCTTACGAAAGTACACTGGGCAGCCCTGCAGTCTACACAGAGAAATAGAGTAAAAAGGAGCGACTCCGATTGAATGATTGGGCACAGCGTAGGAAATTATGATACCAGGAAGAATCGACGGAATAGACAGTATCCCTAGCAGATGTTTACAGTTCCGGAGCTGAAGGAGAGAAATCTCCGACTGATGGTGGACCCCAAATGCAGAGCGGAAAGACACAGGCGAAACATTTTGTTAGCGGGAGGATTGAAATCCCAGAAGTAAGTTTCAAACAGTTTATGTACCTATATATATATATATATATTTGCAAAGGACTGTAGGAAGATTAGGAAATTTTAAATGAGATTGCGAGAGCACTTTCAGTAAACTCAGTGCATGTTCTGTAGTTGATTAAGGAAATATTTTGAACCAGTTTTACGTAGGATTGATTATAGTTATAGTATAATTTACAGACTAATTAATGAAGGGGAAAATTTAATAATTTTGGACGGGTAGAGCAGATAGAGTTGTATGTAAATTTATACAATGTCAATGAAGAAGAATTGTAATAACCATGAGAAGAATGTAGAATTGAGCTAAATGAGTAGGAATAATAAACATAAAAATGTCAATTGTGCTAAAAGAGTAGGAATAATAAACATGAAAATGTCAATTGTGCTAAAAGAGTAGGAATAAGAAACATAAGAATGTCAATTGTATTTAAGAGTTTAGTTAAACTGATTTTAGGAGAGTATTAGTAGTAGAGAGGCAAGAAATGATGATGTATGGAAGACCTTAATGGCCAGAACCGTAGTATTAATGTAAAGGAATAATGAGTATTGATTTGTTAAATAATCCAAGTTTGTATATATGTAATAAAACCAATTTTATATATATATATATATGAGTCGTGTCAGTCATTTTGAACACAGAGCCTAGTGTCCGGGTGAGGAAATTAACATTACTGAAACCCCCCCGAATCTAGAATCTTCTGGGAGTTAATAAGTCAGGTGCTACGTGGGAGTTGAGAAAAAGGGGGCATAGTAGACTCCATTGAAGAATTGATTAAAATAAACCTCAAATAAAGCTTCAAAAAAAAAAATAAAATAAAATAAACTAATAAGAAAAGTAATATTAGTTAAACGACAAAGCTCCAACGCCCACAGTACGTTGGTTTAAAGTGTCGCGCGGTGTCGTCTCGGCATTATAGGTGGCGTGTAGTGTTCAGTGTGTTTCTTAGTGCCCCTTCTTTAAATCAAATTTTAAATAAGTTAAAAATGCACAAAAGTTAGAATTTTGTGCGAGAGTCAGTTTATCATGGAGAAAACAGTTGAGTGCTCACTTCAAAAAAGTTTATAAAAGTGATTATTTTTTTCGAATATAACATTTTGCATTCCTGTGCTGCCATCGCATGCTAACTATTTCTGCTTGAGTTCAAATACAAAGGTCAAGTGGTAGCTATTACTCTCACCGAACTTCCATCGCTACTAACCCTCTGGGTTAGTAGCGATGGAAGTTACGGGAGTTAAAGCGTTTATTATTTTTTTTAACTGATCATAAATTCCTATTTTCACCTCATGATATTTCTGCTAAGGAGCATCTTGAAAAGGGGTAAACTGATATTAGTTTGTCCCTCTTTGGGATCTCAAGGCATTACTGCATCAACAGTAATGACAGAGTGACAACCAATAAGCATAAAGGTAGAAACACACTATTGTCACATCACGTGAGCTCGCATGAAACCAGGTCAAAAGTCCAATTTGTGAGAACCATATTTCCCATTTAGTTGTATTGGTAGGAGAGACTTGTCATTCACCGTACTTCAATGATATCACGTGATATTATAGGCCAACTCGCGTTTTCAGTAGCTCGCATTTTCTGTTCGAAAATGAAATTTCGTGAGGTGTGATAGCGTGAGCAGAGGAAAATGGAAGAAATGCTGACAGAAAAAGCGAGATTCCACGAGTTGCTATATAATGTTAAGTCACCAAATTACCGAGATCAAAATATGCGGCAAGAAGCTTGGCAACAAATAGGAACAGATTTCAAAATGACAAATTTAAGAGTTTATTTTTATATTGGCTATACATCTGAATGATTATAATTAATTAATAAACATATTCAAGTTAGCGTGAATGACATACATATGCATATTTTCTTGTACTATCAGAGGAAATTGTGAATTTGATGTTTTTAAATGTAAAAAAACAAAACAAAAGAGAAGAATCTAACTACATGGTTTCTTGTTTTTAATTTTGTACTCTTCCACGACAAACTGTTGCTTGCTACCATGGTACCGAACCAATAGATTAGTTTTTAAATGAGCCTCGAACTTGGAAAGCTTCATGTGTAGTATTTCTTCGAAGGAAACCAAAATTCTGTTGGGCGGCATTAGGCGATGAAGGTTCTATTTTGGCGGGCATTTCACTTTTCTTGCTTAACAGTGAAGGCACTACACAGCAGCACCACTTTGTCAACTGTTTGGACTGTATCTTTAAAGACCTACGAAATACTTTCCTTCGAGAAGTTAGAATGCCAAGAGCATTTTCTACTACTCGTTTAGCTCTGGACAATCGATAATTGAAATATTTCTTAGCCTCATCTCCTGAATGATGTCAGCTATAGGGCCGGCAAGTAGGATTTTAATGGAAATGCTTCAATCTCCTACAATAACATGTGGCTGTGGCCGACCATTTTCAAATAAGGGAGACGTAGCAGGAATATCGAGGTGATTCCACTCGAGTTGTTTTTTTTTTTGTTTGTTTTACCAACGTTTGAGTTTGAAAAACACTTTCATCGCTATTTCTACCATTTGACCCTACATCAATCACAATAAATTTATATTCAGGATTTACAAATGCTAAGAGCAGAATACAATAAGTTCCCTTATAAAAAATATTTTAACAGTTTGAGCCTAGAATAAGCTCCCTTATAATTGTAAAAGTTTGAGCCTGCATTAATGGAGCACTGAATTTTTATGTTTTCCGTCTATGGCTGCAATACAGTTTGTGAAATTCCATAGTTCCTTGTATTTAGTTGCTGACTTTCTCCAAAGATCTTCGCTTGGTTCTGACATGTAATGGGTTTCAACTTATGCCAAATGGCGTCACACACACATCGATCACTATTTTTCAAACTTCACTGAAACCGGAAACTAAAACATTTATAAATTTTCTTAAGAATCTAAAAACGATGAACGTGGCAAGTCATTTTGCTTGAGCTTTCCCCAAATAGAACAACACATGTGTAACGTGATGTGATAATAAAGTGCCTCCACAACCGATTTCAGTTTTCACTAAACAGTGAAATGACGTGATTTCAAGTGATATGATAATAGCGTGTTTCTACCGTAATGTTGCATGTTGAGTGAATGTTGCATGACGCTATGCTATTAGCTACGACTGTTTCTTCCCAGGACGAATGCGTCTCTTCTACGCTTTCAAATGATCCCAATGGTAATGAATTGGGGGGCAATGATGTCTCCTCTATCTGCGTCGCTTTAACAAGATTGAAGAGAAGTTATTGAATGCCTAACTTATAAATCAAACAAAGCCACAAAGGCGGCTACAAATTTAATTATTGATAAATAGGCACACCTGGAAAACTATCAGGACCGCCCTTATTTAAAGACAATGAACGTTTAAAAGCACAATCTGAAGATGTGAAAATTAGGGCATGAGCCGTCCTCAGCCCAGAGCATAAACAATGAACCTTAATGCCCTACGCATGCAATTATCAAAACACAAATCTCCGGTTCAGCTCTAAAAAATTAGAAAATATTTCACGATATGAAATTATCCTTAGCAGACACCTTTGTTCTTGTTTAATATAACTGGTAAATATTATCTCTAACTGTATTATTACTATCATTCTGCGTTAACCAGATGTTATCTCTGTATCAACTAGAGACGGATTCAAAAGACAGCATCGTCCTGCGTTTTCTCTCAGGTTATTTAGATCTGAATTTTTTTTTTTTTTTTTTGATATAGACTTCAAGACCCTCATACTCAACATTTTTATAATAAGTGCTCCACAAAGCCACAAAACCAGTTCAGACAAGCCCAACTGATGCAATTTAGCAAAGATTGACCAATGACCAGTCAGATGGAAAGCGCAATGTAGATTCGGCGCAAACCATCTATTCCTTACATGTTTGGAAGATTGGGAAGAATTTACGTCAATCTGTTGATTAACCGAATGAGTCCAGCGGTATTGACATTCCATCATTAAATACTATTCCCATATCTTACTTATTTTCTTTTTGGCGATCATTTTAACATGTTTGAAGACAGCAGTTCATATATTGTCGCAAGAAGAATTACATTGTCCTAGATATCAGATAAGTCAATTGGCAGTTTCCCGCTAATTATTATAATACAGCTCTTTGAACGAAATGCAATTTCCTCAACACTGAACTGTTTTCTGTACATAAGTGTAAAGTGTGTTCGTGTCAAACGGCACCAGGGGTTTCCCCCATCTCCGCGTAGTTTTCTTTGTGGGTGTAACAGATCACTGTTACGGCCAGAGATTTAAAAGTGTATGGGATTTGGAAGTATTGTGTTGTGTATCGTTGTTCCTCTGGCCATTTAGCCGCTAGACCCCTGCTGGGGCCCAACGTTGCCCACACTCAGCCCCGTGGAGGCAGACCAGGTACACCCAGCATAATTATTTACTCTGGCAGGCCCTGCCACCTAATTTCCTGAGATTTCAGTGGCTAGGGCCTAAAAAAAAAAAAAAAAAAAAAAAAAGTAATAATAAATAAAATAAAATAAATAAAAATAATAATAATAACGCGATTTTAAGGGGTGGTTCGCTAATGAGGTTAAGTTTTGGAATTGATGCACGATTTGGCTGTTATAATTTGGAAGTTTAAGTTTTTGTCGTGTGGGGCGTCGTACACTGTGATGTATAGAGAGAGAGAGAGAGAGAGAGTGGGGGGAAAGACTGAAGACTGGAAGGGAAAGACAGAAGTATGAGGCCAATAGGGTAGACGACCCCAGAAATCAGTGTGGCATGCCCATGCCGCACCAGGAGAAGTAAACGGGGGAGACGGGGGAGGGGACGGTCCCGGCCCCTCCCACCGTCAGGATATGGAGAGAAAGTGGGCCAGACTAGGTGTCCAACCCAGATCGCCAAAAGGCGAGGCAACAGCGTAGCTGCGGTCACAGTCATGGTTTTTGGATGTTCAGTTCAGTGTCACTTCAGGTAGGTCACAGTCTTGGTTCAGTCTCAATTGTCTCGTGTTCATCTTATGGGATCAGGAAGAGGAGTGATGACTCTGGTCAGTTTGAAGTACTGCTTTGATGTCAATTCAGGTAGTCATATTCGTTGAGAGCATCAGTCCTGGCCATTTGCACCAGGTCATGAAAGGAGAGTTAATTTTGTTGGTAATTTCTTCTAATCGGTTGTAGTCATGCGGTATGTTCATGCTGTAGTCTTGAATGTCTCCTCCTTGGTTAGTTTCAATGGAGTTCTTCTATTCAGATGTTTCCATACTGTTGCGGATAGCGATTTCTGTTCTCCTTCTGTTAAAGATGTCCTGGGCGTAGCGGCTGAACGCGGTGTACTCGTCTTCCGAATCCAGGAGGTGATGCTCATTGTCTTTTGGTACAAATTTTATACTGGTGATGAGTACTGATCTTTGTTCCTCATAGCATTCACATTTGTGCATGATATGTTGCCACGTCTCCATATTGCCACAGGTGCAAGTTGGGTCCTCGGTCAGTCCGAATGCATTCAGTTTTGCGTTAAAGGGCCCATGGCCCGTCAGGAGGAAGGTGGTGTTCAGTCCTGGGTAGAACCATTTGGGGGCTTTTGGATAGGTCTTGTCTACGTAGGGTATAAATTTCCGTGTGACTTCACCCTTGGTCGTCTCTTGCCATCTCCTCTGCCAAGTTTCTTTCAGGTGTTCCATCGGGCGCCTCCGTAGCCAGGTGGGAAGGAGCAGCAGTGCGTAACACACGCTTCTTGATTAGACCGGGGTTCGAGCCCGTCACCACCAAATACGGAGGATGCGGAAAGGTCATTCAGGGAATAACCACCGCATATCCCGGAGCAATATGGCCTTAGTTGCTAATGCTCCTAAAAACCAAATAACAAATAACAAACTTTCAGGTGTTCCATGATTTTCTGTTTTTCCATTCGGTGGTTGTTTGTAGGGTCCAGTGTAAAAGAGTCAAACGTGGTCGGTGTTCCCTTTGCCAGGTAGTACATCAACCCACATCTCGCCACCTCCAGAGGGAGAGTTCCCGCCAGGACCTGCAGCGCACAGGTACTCACCGTGTTACACGCCCTGGTGATGGTGAGGAGTATTTTTCGCTGTATTGTATCGAGGATTCTTTTATTTACTGCAGTTCTTGCTTTGACGTACCATATTGGGGCTCCATAAGTAATTGCTGGGACGAAAATTGCTTTATAGTAGAGGGATAATGTTCTTTTGTTTAGTCCCCAGTCTCTGCGTGTTACTCTGACTACTAGTGCTGCGTATTTTCTCAGCTTCTCCTTCAGATATAAGAGGTGTTGTTTAAAGGACAGGTTGGAATCTAGGATAATGCCTAGGTATTTCATCTGTTTTGACAGTTTGATTGTGCTTCCCCTTACTTTTATCTGGGGCGGCCGTCTGATGTCGAGTGTTCTTCTCAGTAGAATTGAGTTCGTTTTGGTCGGGGAAATCTCCAGTGTATGCAGGTTTGCCCAGTCCTGGAGCACTTGCAGTGCATGGTTTGCACGGGCTTCTAACTGTGATCTAGAGCTCGCTGCCACGGTTAGGACGAGATCATCCGCGAAAGCTTGTGCGTTGACATCACCCAAGTCGAGTGCCAGGAATTCATCAAGAACAATGTTCCACAGGAGCGGCCCCAGGACAGATCCCTGCGGGCAGCCCCTGCGGACCGATCTTGTCAGGCTCCGGAACGGTGCCATTACCCTGATTTTTCTATCTGAGAGGTAGGATCTAATGTAATTATATAAATTCATGGGGATTTTTGCCTTGCGGAGTCTGCCCAGGACTCTCGGCCACCAGAGGGTGTCAAACGCCCCGGCGAAGTCGACCGCAATTACCAGGAAGTACTTTTCATTACATTGTGCTGCGCTTTCTAGGAGGTTCCGAATTGCTTCAATCGTGGAGAGTCCGGGTTTGAACCCATATTGTCTGGGTGACTCTAGGTTAGCTTCTTTGTAGTGGCTGAGTATTCTTCGATGTAGTATTCTCTCCAGGAGTTTACTTAGTGTTGATAGCAGCGCTATGGGACGGTAAGAGTTTGGTTGTTCAGGTGGTTTAGTTGGGTTTTTCAGGATGAGCTTGAGATGTGCTGTTTTCCAGCTAGTTGGGAAATGGCCCACTCTGAGGCAGCAGTTGAAGAGGTGCAGCAGGGGTTCCGGTATGTGCTCCACCGCCCTCTTAACGAGTTCTGGGTCCAAGAGGTCAGGGCCAGGGCATTTCTTGTTGCGCATTTGTGTTGCAGCTTCCTGTAGCTCATCCATGGTAATTGGCGGCTCCATTTGTTGGGTGTTATAGGTCTCGTTTGCCTGTATGATAGCTTGTTGGTCTTCCATGAGTATATTCGGTGGGTCTTTTATAATAGTGTTCAAAATGTTGGCCACCGAGTCGTCCCATGTTTTGGTGAGGGTGCGTTGCGGCGTTATAGTTGCTGTGGTTATTTCCCCCCTGGGGAGTTTATTTGTTGTGATCTTGTAGACCACTCCCCAGGGATTCTCATTACCTTTAGTTGAGACCAGTCGTTCCCAGGAGGACTTTTTACTTTTCTTTATACTCTCGGTATAAGTATTTCTCAGTACTGTATATTGGCGGCGCAGGTAAGTGACCTCAGCGGGTGGCCACGACCTCCGTGCTCTCTGGTATTCCTTCCTTTTTTGTTGGACTAATCTCCTTTGTCGTTGCAGCTCTGGGGTCCACCAGGGCATGGTCTTACTCGAAAGCGTTTTTCTTTTTATGGCAACTTCAGCTGCCTTGTTATGATGTTTGTTATTATTTGTTGCAGTTCGTCTGGGTCCTCTCTTATTTCTTGGCCATCCTGTCTGGTTTGCCCAATTCTATCATGTTGGGCTCTACTAATAAGGTGTTCTCGGTAGAGTTCCCAATTGGCTTTGGAGATTGCAAATCTGTTTAGCATCGTCCTTTCTGTTGCGATTCTTGCTGTGGTTCTCTGTATCCGGTAGGTGATGGTACGGTGATCCGACGTGGTCCAAGCATTTTGCACCGTCCAGTCGGTCACATGGGAATCGATATTTCTTGTGATTAGGGTGATGTCAATGGTCGCCTCCCAAAGTGTATTATAGAAGGTTGGGAGGCAGAAAGGTTGATTTTTAACCGTCAATATTGAGTTAGCCAGGAACTCTTCCAGTCTTTGGCCGTTTCTGGTGCCTTGCCGGTCCGGCGTGGCGCTGTGCCAGACTGGGGATCGGCAGTTGACGTCGGCACCTATTATGATCCTCTGTCCTGCTAGGGTAGTTTGGACATCCTGGAGATATGTAATGGCGAAGTCAATCTCGACGCCAGGTCTGCAGTAGAGAGAGACTGCATATAGGCAGCCGACAGAGCTGATTATATGTGCACATGCTGCCCATGGTGTGCATAACTGTGGGATCTTGGTTACTGTTATTTCTGGGTTGCGGACTATAATTGCTGCCCACGGTGTATCTTCGTCACTCTGTACTATTTTAAACCTGAGCGGGTATCCCCTAACCTTCTTCATGTGAGTGTAGGGCTCTTGAATAAGGATGAGATCAGCATTGTCTTCTTCTGCTTTTAGGCATACTTGGGCGACCACTGCTTTCGCACGTTGCGCATTTATTTGGTGAATTTTTAGCACTCCATCGTTATATTTTTTACGTTGCGTACCCATAATCGGTTCTGAGTTGATATATACACTTGAACTTTTGATATGTCGGACATTTTGGATCTCTTATGGAATGTGTATGATCTAGCCTTAGTAGCTTGCAGTTGACGCATACAGGGTCTTTTGCTTTGTTTGGGCAGCTACTGAAGTTGTGCCCCTTTTCGGAGCAGTGGCCGCAGGTTGGTTCCATTTGATTACATGTGTGTCTCGTGTGCCCATATTTGCAGCACCTAAAACACTTTACTATAGCCACGTGTTCTCTGTACCTGTGGCTACTCCACTCTATATAAATTGATCGCTGTTCCCGAAGGACTTGCCAGGCCTCTGGGGCCAGCTCCACTACCCAGTTACAGTTTCCGCTGCTTCTGGCCCTTGTTTTATACTTGGGCATTACCATTAGCTTTACATCCCTCTCTGGTAGTCCTCTCTGTAGGTTTTTCCTATAGATTTCCCCGGTTAGAGTCTCGGGGGTGATGTCTTGGTCCACGTCAAATATTATGACAGATGGCCCTTTTCTTCTTAGGGTTTCCGCAGTAAGGCCCAAGGTTGGGATCTTTGCATTGGACATGATTATTTCCGCTTCTTCCTTGGTCTCCGTTTCTATTACAATCCCTGGGTTTCTTGTTTTCCTTATTGCTTTAATTCGGGTAGCTCCGAGGTCTTTCCGCAGGTTTTCCATTACCACCTTCTTTATTTCTTCGCTTGTATGTTCATCTTGTCCTGTTGACTTTAGGATGACTATGCTGGGTGTTGGTAGGAGTGTTCTTCTCGAGGACACTCTTGCAGGTTTGGCGGCAGGTTCATTTATGTTTGCAGTGGTGGTTTTGCTCCTCAGCGTTTCTGAGTAGGTCGGGGCACGCTGTGGCATTTCTCTTGCCCCGCCTTGCAGGTATGCCTCTAATGTGGCGTTTATTTTTTCGTTCTCTATGTGGGTTTTGTACAGGATAGTCTCCAGTTTTGTCCACAGTGAGACAATGTCTGCTCGAATCGTTGTTGTAACTCGATTGTTCTGCTTTGCAAAAATTTCCTCCAGTGCAGACCTGAGTATGAGAATCTGGTCTGGTACTGTGCCCCCTGGTAAGGTGGGGTCTAGGGTTTGCGTTTCTTCAGTCATCTCAGTCAGTTGGTTTTGTTGTTCCAAATTACTTTTGCTCAGGTCAGATTGCGACCTGGTTTCCCGTTCGAATTTCGGGACGCCCGGTTTCTTGTTCCTTTTTTTTGAAAGTGGGGTCGGTTTTTGTTCCTCGGTTTCGTCCCTATTGCCATCAATCAGGATGGGTTCTGGTTCTTTTCCGATGTTTTCTTCGGTTTGGTTGGGGTTTTCCGAAGGCATTTCTGGCCAGATCGGAAAATCGGAGTATTCGGATTAGCGGGGTTCTGTTTATATATTCTTGTAGCTGATTTAAAAAGACGAAGTTTGGTGGGTCACACAAGTTCGTGCGTTGTATGGTTGTCACACAATACCCTGGCAACGATTTGAGCTATCCCCAAGGTCAAATCGTTGGGGGGGGGGGGGGGAGTCAAGTGTTAAAATGCCCCTAGAGCAGTGGGATTACCTCCGCATGGGGTTTCCTGTTACATCTAAAATATTGAAATAGGCACGTGAGAGAGATTCCACAACATCATGGAAGTTTATGGCGGGGGGGGAGTCACTAAAAACATTATTCACTGTCTTTTAAAACAGTTGTAAGCACAGCTTGTTGCAGCAGCTTTTGCTCTGGATATATCACAGATCGTGGCACCCTCCCCAGTCAAGTACAAGGTACCAACGTGGCTTCCGCGTTAAAATCGGTGCCTCTCTATATCCCTGCTGTTTTCTGTACATAGTGTTTACTGTCAAGCGGCAGCAGGGGGGGAAAAGAAAGATAGTGGGATTTTGTGTAGTATCCGTAATGTACTGTTGTTCCTCCCGCCATTTAGCTGGTGGGAAACTCCTTTAGTCGCTATTACCGTGTGGAGGTAGGCCTGGCGAAGGGAGTGTACATAAAGTCTCTGGCTGGGGCAAACACTGGGTTTCGCCTAAGCTGGCCAAGCGCCCTAAAAAAAAAAAAAAAAAAAAAAAAAAAACTCTGAAAGTGTTTTTTTTTTTTTTTTTTATTGGTATCAGAGAAAAGATAAATGAAGAACCTGTTCTAGAATAGGCAATGATCCCCTTTACAATTTATATATGGCTCTGGAGATGACGCATTCTTTACTGTCATGGTCACCTAATCCACATCGGGCACAAACAGGCACAGCTATCCAAGCTGCCTCACAGTGTCCATGTCTTTTGCATTTAAAACAAATTTGGGGATATGGGGATGTATACTCTAACTGGTAATTCAGGTTCATCTCTCTTATGCGTGCAGAAAGCCGAGGTGCATCAAAAGTCAGACTGACTTCTAGTAGAGATGATATTACAATCTCTCATTGTTATTCTTTTGACATTTGTTACTGTTTGGTTTTTAATTCGTTGCCGGGTTCTTCTGCAACTTGGAGTAAATCCCATTCTGACATAACTCCTCGGAAAGAATTCAGCGATGTGTGCGGAATAACCATTACGAGTATTTCCCAAAATTTGTCACTTAATAGTTGTTCTCAATGATTATAATTCATTGTCTCAACTGGGATGTTGAGACAATGACTAACGTGTGTGTGTGTGTATATATATTTATTTTTATTTTTTTTGGCTAGCCTCCAAGTTTGTGCAGCCTGGTAGCGGGATTGTTAGCACCCACCAGTATTTCAATTCCTATGGTAGGTGCGGAATTATTGTGCACGATGAACAATCAGAATGGTTGACCCATGTTCGGCTTCTCGTGCCAACAACGAGCACCAGGCAGCAGATGCCCTGATAGTGTCTGCTCCCTGGTGGCAAAGTAGCCTGCTAAACACCCAAACAACAAGCTACAGTTCACTAACCACACACTACACTGCAGGCCTGTTGGTAGAAGTTCTACGTGAATACAGAATACACAGCTGGAGACAGGCGTTAGTCTGACAGCCACCTATGATGATAAGTACATACACACATATAACTAGGGTCTCAGAATGCAAGCATCTCAGGGACTACACAGTTCCTTCCAGCCTATTCTGTATGAAGAATAGACACTGTTCCAATTATACGCTCTCCAGTGGAGTGCATAATAATAAATAAATGTCATAATAACTCAAGTGGAAAAAAGCGTCTCCCCTCTGCCTCAGATCGGCGCTTTACAGCTCCCATTGAATATTACTAACAATTATTCATTTTAAAAAGAAATTGAAACCAGCCCTCTCCAACTGCTTTAAAAGGCGAAACTAATGCTCTCGCGGAGGATAGGGGGGAAATAGTTCACCGATTATTTCTATATGTGCATTGTTTGAAATCTCTTCTTTCGTATACTATCCAACACAAGTATTGGCTCTTACTAAAATCCTTCATCAATTTCGGCTGTCCAGACAGTAAACCCATTAGAATTCAGGAAAATGCATCCAATTTAAATTGAAAACAGCTGACTGTTCCGTTATAACGATAACAATTCTGAATGATGTGTTCTACGTAAAGAATTTATGCACATATAAATTTACTTATATACTAAAAAGTTATATAAAAAACAGTTCTGCATTTTAGCATATTGGCTTAAATGTTAATCATCAATAATTGATGATTAACATTGAGGTTATAAAATAATAAGCCAACATCTAAGCGGAAAGAGTAACAATCTTAATAATTTATGTTAATTATTAACATGTGACACCGCATGCATATAAAAAGAAACATGAATACAAAAGTTAAACATATTACGATACGTAATTCAATTACAAAATATATTTTCAGCAGTTAATAAATGTGGAAATGTTTTGAATATACAGGCAAAATATCACTTACTTCTTTCTTCAAACTACTGACAAAAGCCGCAGGCAGAAGCAACGCGAAAGAAAAGAACATCAAGGAGGAGTACTCAATCTTGGAATAATTATTTGAGGTTATAAAATAATAAGCAGAAAAGCAACTAAGTGCAGTGTTCGTGGTAAAGCTAAGAAAAATTTCTAAATATAGAATCTTGCATGTTTCATTAACAAGCGAAACACATTCCCTGTGTAACTCCAGCAGCTCCTTCAAATTATCCATCTTTGTGAACTTAAGCGAAGGTTTGTTTACTTTCATCTCATCGTTAATAACTTTCAATGTATTTTGTGAGAAACTTGCAAAGAATGCAATCCAGCAAGGAATAATCGTCAACGAAAAATATCCTACTGAACCAGATAAACCATACAAAAGGAGTGCCAACACCCTCTGTATTACAACAGGAAAAAACGCAAATATCGGACAGGCGCAAAATACTGTTTCACTGTGAAACAGACAATCTCCAAAACCAACTAAGAAGCACATGATGAACATGAATACAATAACAATGGCTGCCTTGAACGATTGCTTAAAGTGGATTAAATTCTTTATAGCAGCTTCTAATTTACAGAATTTTCGAAACAGAAAAATCAACTGCGATGTTTTCATGTACATCAACAATCTTACAATGCAAGGAAAGAACAAGAGGGTGTAGAGTATAGTGTTGTCTACGGTGGCTTCCTTAACCTGAATAGATGGATGATTGCATCTACTGATACAAAAGTATTGTACTCCAGGCAGCAAGACTGTACAAAGGCTATAGAAAGTTAGCATACCGAACTTTGCCCATTTCAATTGTTTACAATCCTTTGATGTAATTCCTTTAAAAAAAGAAAATCCCAAGCATGCGGGAAAGAAAACGATAATCTGAAAACTTCTGAAGAAGTGTCCACACGACATGTTTGCTAAACAATCTGCAATAATACTTCTCTTCCTTAATTATTTCAGCAAAAATGTTTTCCTTGGAGGCTGGTCCTCCGGTTCACGTAACAGAAGAGGATACGCATGCGTAGAATTGATTATATTCGTTATCAAAACCTGTCAAAAGACAGATAGTTGTCCCGCAAATATATCAATGTAGTTAGTTGTATTTGACATAAACCTTTCAACGATGAGTTGTTTGCACATTCAGCACGCACGAAGGTTTTCCGATATAGATTTTCTTAGTCCAATAATAATGCGGGTTTTTTTTTTTTTTTTGCTTTTTTTATTATAAAGAACCGTCCTTCGTTGCAAAACCTATTTGAATTTCATAACAAAGCTGTTAGATCTTTTCGTGGACTCGTTTTAAGGTTTCTGCCCGTTTCATGTATTTAATATACGAATGGTACAGCCACTTGCACGTCTTCCGTCCATTCCGCCTTTTGTACCTTACACCGACATTTAAACAGTATTGTGTACTTTATTTTGTGTGAAACGATATTGACAGCGGGAATAATTTTTTGTGGGGAGAATCCACATGAGATTTCCAGACTGATTCTTTTATAGATACTTCTTCAGTCTTGTGACTCGCACATCACTTGGACTGGTTGCAGCGGTAGCAAGTTCTACTATAGCACTGATTCTTTGCTGTTGTAGTAGTAGTAGTGGCATGTGATGCAAGAAAGCAAGTGTATGAGCTTATGCAGCATCAGCCAAAAAAAAAAAAAAAAAAAAATCACACCATTAACTCCAAACACCTGTCCAGTTCCTCCTTAAATTTATTCAACCTATCAACTTCCACAACGACAGATGGAAGTTTGTTCCAGCAATTAACCACCCGCTGGCTAAAGGCAAATTTCCACACATCATCTATTCTACATCTGTCTTTTCTTAATTTGAATTTATGCCTCCTTAGGTTCGTAATCTGAACAAGTGGAAGGATCCCATTAGAATTCAGCGTGCTCAACCCATTTAAGGCCTTATACACTTCAATCAGATCACCGCGCAGGTGCCTAGTCTCCAGCCACTGCAACTTAAGCCTCTCTTGATAAGAGGATCCCTTCATTCCCCTCACCAATCTTGTTGCCCTTCTCTGTGCACGCTCAAGTAAATCTACATCCTTCCTAAAATGAGGCCTCCAGACCTGTATGCAGTACTCAAGGCGTGGCCTGACCATTGCCTTATATAGAGGGATAATCACCTTTTCCCTGCTAGAAAAATTCCTATATATCATTGACAAAACCCCATGTCCTGCCCTCGCAGCCTGTCTGCATTGCTCAGAAAACTTCATATCTGACTGCACAATTACTCCCAGATCTTTTTTCATTTTCTACCACCTTAAGTGTAGTACGTTTCTCTAGGGTTACTTCTACCCATATGCAGTACTTTGCATTTGTCAAGGTTAAACTTCAGTTGCCGCTTCTTAGCCCATCTGCCCAAATTATCTAGATCCTGTTACAGTAGCACACTGCCATTACTGTCATTAACAACCCTGCCAACCTTTGTATCATCTGCAAACTTCGACACTAAGCCTGATATACCTTCATCAATATCATTGATAAATATACAAAACGACAGTGGACCTAACACCGAACCCTGTGGGACTCCACTAATAACATTAGTCCAAAAAGAGCAGCCCATTGATTACCACCTTCTGTCTTCTCGCACTTAACCATCCTTTTATCCATTGTAGCAACTTACCCTTAATACCATTCTGCTCCAATTTGTACAATAGTCTTCAATGCGCAACAGTGTCAAAAGCTTTCCTGAAATCCAAGTATATGATATCAAAATTATTTTTTGCATCCAGTTCCTTTGTAACCACATCATAATATCCTATCAAATTTGTCAGACAAGACTTTCCCTTAACAAACCCATGCTGTGTCTGAATTATTGCTGCAGTCTTGTCTAGATGATCCTGCAATGCATCTTTAACCAGCGACTCAATTATTTTACCCGGAACAGAAGTTAAACTAACTGGTCTGTAATTACTCGTGTCACCCTTCGATCCCCCTTTGTGAATTGGGGATACATTTGCACATCTCCAGTCCGTGGGAACCTCCCCTGAGTCCAAGGACGCTCTCATAATCATGGCTAAGGGTTTGCTTAGTTGCTTTGCCGCCTCCTTTAACATAACTGGATAGATCCCATCCACCCCAGGTGCTTTTCTTATGTTTAACTTCAACAATTTCTCCTCCACTTTGATTGTGGTGTTTTCTGGGGTGAGGGCTACGTAGGCCATATTGCGCCTCACAAATCAATTGATTTGCTATTTAAAAACTGCTTGAGCAGCAGTCAGAATTCTTTGCTGTAGGAGAATTTAGTGTTTTCTTTAATTGAACTCTTAACTATGAATTTATATTAATCACTAGTTTAATTCAATTTTAATTTGTATTTCACCGTTATCTAACCTGTGTTCAGGCTGCTGTTTTGAAGATACCGTTCGTCTCTACATTCACGTAGTGTTTCAGAAGTATTTTATTGACTATTTTCGAGAAAAGAAGTGTTTTGGCTTATTTTGTGTGTTATAAAGTTGGAGGAGAAATTGCTTGGATAATTGTCGTTGCATTAGTGGTTAATCTACGGATTAACCTATTCATTGATAAGTCGGGCATTGTTTATTCTTATGATATATTCAAGGTTGTTCTGAATTATTTATGTTACTGGATTTATGAATTTTTTTTTATATTGTTGTGCTCATTTGTACTACTTATTTTAAGTAATGGAAGGTAGAACTCAAAGCAAAAAGGTTAGTAGAGGTGGGGGAAAAGAAGAAGAGATTAGAGCTTTTCCCCTCTCTTCTAAAGTTCCAGGGTTGCATAGTAATGAGCCTACAAAGGTTTCTGATAAATTATTAAAGGGTAAAAATATGAAAGCAGGTAATGTACCTAGTAATGGAGTTAGCGGTGTAAGGAGTACTGTTAGTGAGAATATAAATCTTGCTGATTCTGTGGTGGTTACAACAGAACAGGGTGTCCAGTTTGAAGAAGAGGATGTGTTTACTGATTTAACAAATGTGTTGTCAAGTGCTAAAATAACTGAGTTTCCAGATATTCTCAGTCAGAGGACGTTGTTTCTGATATAGTTTTATTTGGAATCAGGCAGAAGAAGCAATGGCATTACTGTGCGTGAAAGTGAAATTATTGTTGCTATCATACAGGAGCAGAGGCAGACATATCCGGATGTTTCAACTATTTACGAATTTGTGACAAAATTTAAAAAAAAGTTATCGATCACATGATAGGAGAAAGCAATAAAGTGACTAAAGCTGCAACTAATTTCTTATTCGACGTTTGGGTGGACATGGAGATTATTTCAACAGCCTTGGTTATTGACAATGAGCGCTTGAAAACAAAAGTTGAAGAAATGGAAGTACGTGCCAGTCTCTTTAGTGATATTATACGGGGAAGCCTTTCTTCCCTAATAAATAAATTTTCTGTTTATACTCCGGGACGACCAAACGGTCAGAGGAGTTCACAAGATAGACAGAATACAAGAAACAGCACCGTATTCAGTAGTCACGGGCTTGAATCCCGGTGACTCAAGGCACGTGTACTTATGCACCCCAGCGCCTGACCACTAGGCTACGGCGGCCTATCCTGTGGAAGAACAAGGAACATATGCAGATAAAGTTAAGGTGGTTTTGGCCTTTATCAACATGGTGAGCAGATGATATTAAATGAAATTCCTGTGGTTAATAGTCAGAGAAAGCAGGGTAATGTGGCAAGACAGAATAATAAGGTTATTTTCAGGGCTAAGGAGTCTTCTGGTGAGTATAAGACAAGTCAGGATGTTATTGTTAATACATTAAAGGAAGGTTTCCGGGAGTTAAAAATAGGAATTTGACAACAATTCGGAATAAAGGGGAGTTAGTGGAGACAGATAATGACAGGGATTTGAATAAGTTGATACAGTCAGATGTTTTCTCTCAATAAGGGTATTAAGCAGGATAAAGTTAGGTTACAAAACCCCACCATTTTAGTTTATGACATGCTAAAAGGAGCCGACTCAGGAGGACATTATTGTGGATCTTTATAAGAATAATTTTCAGGACTTTGGTTTTGATGAGCAAGAAGTTAAAGAGGGGGATTGTATTTAGATTTAGTAACAATTCCAAGGCCAGGTTCAATAATTGGGTTATTGGAGAAGCTCATTACTTGCTGAACAAACTAATGACTAATGATAAAGTGTATATTGGATATACTTCACAAAAATTCAGGCGCTTTACAATAGTGACTAAATGTTTCAAATGCCTGTGATATGGTCACTCTGCACAGTACTGCACACACAAGGATGTGTCATGTGGTCACTACGCTCGTGATGGTCACCTCTGGCCTGTCCAAATAAGAATCTTTGCTGTGTACATTGTAAGCATAGAGGAAGAACTTATGATCATTCATTGAGAAGCAGTGAATGTCCTGAGTATAAAAATGCACTTGAAATTGCAAGTACGCTAACTTATGATGGATAATTTCAGTACCTTTAATATTAATGGCAGGTGTCAATCTCAAACTGAAGATATGATATTTAAGCTAATACATTTGATGCTCATAGATGCCTTATGGTGACTGATGAAATTAGAAAGATTTAAGAACCGGAAGAACCAATTGATATTTTATGTATGCAGGAGCCGTACGTTGGTTCCTTTGTACATAATCATAAAATTGTTGGTTTCCCACTTGAAGCAAGAGTTACAAGTGTCACAAATGAAAAACCAAAAACAGCAATTGTTGTGTTTAACAGTCTTGTGCAGATTACTGTTCTGTCTGGTTTATGCAATCGGTATTCAACGTGTGTGAATATAAGTACTCCTGGGTTGAATTTTAATTTGGTATCCCTTTGTTGCCCTCCAAATCAGGATATACTTAATTCTGTTCATTATATGGAAACAGTCTTAAGCGTAATAGGCAATAGTAATTTAATCGTTGAAATGGATTCTAATGCTAAGTCTAATTTATGGTTTAGTGGTATGGTTGACCAAAGAGATCGTTTGATGGAGGATTTTATTATTTTCAACAATGTGTGTAGTTAATAAACCAGGATAGCCTTATTCTTTCAATAATTTTCATAGCAGATCAAATATAGATTTGATTTAGTGACTCAAGGTCTATACAGACGAATTTGCCATTGACATATGCAAACAGATTACACGAACATTGATCACAGCTCTAGTTTTCATATTAACTTAAGAGGTTTTTAATGATAGTACAGATTTTGATAACTCAGTTAATTTGATTTACTTATAAGATTAATTGGGCACGTATTGCAAGGTCCTTATCTGTGGATTTTTCTAATGATAACATGTTTCATTTAAATTATTTAAATGCTGGTGAATATGCTTTTTATATTCAGTTTTATATAAACTTTTTATAAAGTTTAGAGTTTTGCCTCTAAAAGAAAGCAAATTAAGAGGCTTATTGTTGGTTGGTGGAATGTGGAATTATCTAGGTTAAGGAAACGTTTTTGCATGTAGGAAGGTATACCAGAGGTGCAGGCAGTGGAGGCATAATGAGGCTTTATTTTATCATGCTTGTTATAAAAATAAAAAGGTTTATAATAAGGCCATTTATGAGAGCAAATTAAGTGCATGGAGAAATTTAGTTGCTAATGTGGGCAATACAGACCCCTGGGGGTTAATTTATAAATCAAGCACGAATAAATTAAGATCTGGAGATATGATAAACACTGATTGTGAATGGTGTGGAAACTACTGATTGGCTAACAACAGTGCAGGCAATAACACCTGAGTTGTTTCCATATGAGGTAGGCGGGGGAGTAGAAACAACAGAGTAAGAGAGTATTAGGCTGTCGAATTTATCTTACCTTGCATCTGATGATACTGAATTATTTACTTTGGATGAGTTGTGAACTGTTCCAAAACAAATAAATATTTCTAAAACCCCGGGGTCTGACTTAGTTGAAAACGCTGCCATTCTCAAATTCATTGAAATTTATCCTAATATCTTAGTTAATTTGTATAATAAGTGTTTATTTCAATGTACCTTTCCAGGAATCTGGAAAGTTGGTTTGATTAAATTATTATCAAAGCCAGGTAGACAATAAAATGACCTAAGAGGATATAGGCCGATTTCGTTGTTGGCCAATCTAGGCAAAATGTTAAAGAGGCTGCTAGTTTCAAGACTCGGTCAGCTCATGGATCGAGTTGGATTGATGTTGCCACATCAATACGGCTTTAAGAGAGGGCATTCTACTGAGGATGCCATTAATGATCTTATGAAATTTACTAGTCAGGAAATGGATAAATATGTGTTAGTTACTTTTATAGACTGTACTGGAGCCTTTGACATGCTATGACAGTATCTTGTTTACTTTAAAGGGAATACAATGTCAAACATTTTTGTACAGAACGATACAAAATTACCTAACCAGTAGGAAAAATTATTCTTAAGTCCAAACATTTCAAGTTTGAAGGGGAAGCTTTTGAGAGGGTGCCCACAGGGGTCTGTATTGGACCCACTTTTTGGAACGTAGTGCTTAATTTATGGCTATATCAATCAATCAATGGAAAATGTGCATAAAATTGCTTATGCAGATGATTTGGTGTTATGTGTAACTGTTAAATCCAGATCTGAGTTAGAAGCAAAAGTGGCCCAGGTTTTAGATAGTTTAGTGCTATGGGCTGATCTGCATAAATTATTGATTTCCACAACCAAATCTTTTTTGGTTGTGGAAAGTGTTACTTAAGGGGAAATTAAATTACGGTCGACCGCCCAAATTCTTTAAAGAAGTTCAGATTCCTTTAGTATCGGAATTGAAATACTTAGGTATAAGAATTGACAGGTTATCGTTTTTACATCATGTAAACTATCTGCATGAAAAAGTCAAAATACAGTTCAGCTATAATTCGGTTGACCAGATCAGATTGGAGATTAAAAAGGAGGGTTTAAACTTGTACTATAAAGCAGTATTTTTATCCATTGTTGCTTATGGGGCATCGATATGGTATTGTAGAGTTACAAATGTTACATTTAAGTAGAAATTATCTATACAGCCCCAATGTTTATGTTGTTGCTAATTTATGCAGAACAGTCTTGACCAATATGTAACTCCAGCATCTCCTTCAAGTTCACTAACTTTGTGAACTTAGGCGAAGCTTTGTTTACTTTCAACACATCGATAATAACTTTCATTGTATTCTGTAAGAAACTTGCAAAGAAATAAATCCAGCAAGGAATAATCGTTAACGACAAATGTCCTACTGAACCCGATAAACCATACAAAAGGAGTAACAACACCCTCTCTCTCACGACAGAAAAAAACGCAAACATCGGACAGGTGCAAAATAATGCTTCACTATAAAAGAGATAATCTCCAAAACCACAAAAGAAGCACATGACGACCATGAATACAATAATAATGGCTGCCTTGAACGATCGCTTAAATACGATTAAATTGTTTGTAGCACTTTCTAATTTACAGAATTTTCGAATCAAAAAAATCAACTGCTTTTTTTTCTATGTACATCAACAATCTTACAACCCAAGGAAAGAATAGGGCGGTGTAGAGCGGATACTTGTTTAAAATAGCTTCAATAACCTGACCTTATGGATAATTGCATCTACTCATACAAAAGGTATCGTTGGCCAGGCAGGAAGATCGTAGAAAGGGAATAGAGAGATAGTATATCGAACTCTTCCCATTTCAATTGTTTACATTTGATGTAATTCCTTTTAAAAAGAAAAATTCCGAGCATGCCTGCAAAAAAAGCGATAACGTGAAAACGTCTGAAGTGACCACACGATATGTTTGAAAAACAAACCACACTAATACTTCTCTTCTGTAGTAATTTCAGCAAAAATACTTTAAGACTACTACTCCGTTCACGTAAAGATGATACGCATACGTAGAATTGATATCAATATCGTATATTCGTTACCAAACCTGCCAAAACCCAGAGATGGGTCTTACCGAAAATGTAGTTAGTTGTGTTCTGTTTGCATATTCACAACACGTTTTCTTAATCCAATAATAACGAGTTGTTTTGTCGTAAAGTAACTGCCCGTTGTTGCAAAACCAATTTTAATTTCATAACAATTCTGTTAGATCTTCTCGTGGACTCAATTTTAGGGTTTTTGCTAGTCCCCCTAGACAAAATTATAATTCCCTTAGGGAAATATCGAGTTCTGACCAATCTAAGAATGGAAACATACTTAACCCTCTTCCATTAAAGTTGCACTTAGCCGTTTCCAGATGGATCTGAATGTTGTTTGGGTTTTCTTTGTGCGTTAGCAACTACCACTGTAATGCGCCAATACCAAGTCATATAAAACGAAAAAAATACAAACAAGGAAGCGACTGATATTGATAGGTCCCAATGTCTAAAATAATTCATGGTGTGTATAAAGCTCAAATTATAAGAACACATAAGATATACAAAAATAAATAGAATTAAGTATATTTTAATAAAACTAAATAAGTTAAGGGATTTCGGGTAACTAAAAACAGCAGACATATGGTCATCGTCACTTAAATACCTGATTGAGGGCATAAGGATCAGTCAGATGACTAAAGGTTCTTGTGCATATCGCGGACACTGATAAAACAGAGGACAAAACATAACATTTGTGTTGTTTGTCTCACACATACGGACGTCATTGCCCTCAGCAGAAATAATAGGTAAGTTAGTGTGCTAAACGGAGGCGTATAGCACAGTCATCTTATCTATATCCTAAATATTCTGCAAGAGAATATAACGTTTGCTGAACTGTGGAATTGGATTACATTAGAGATATCAGGTCCGATAAACCCGGAAACATACTTAAAGAATTAGTATATATCATGCAACTATGGTAATTGTCTTTTAGTGTGGTATAGCATAAAACTCTTCTGTGTGTATGCTGCATTCGTCAGAAATCTTCTCAGACAGTGTTATCTGGAAGAACGGCAAATATTCTAGGGCAAGAGCCTCGTTCTACGTGGTAGAATGACTAACGTATAGGTTAGCATCAGTTTAATTCGTAACCATCTACAAAAGTAGTTCAATTGGCATCGTTTTAATTATATGAGGCTTTAAATATATGAGCATAAGGTTCCTGCCCTAAAATATTTTGTAGTCTATACTACTGCACATCGTCAGGCATCTCTCATTTTAAAGACAGAAGTTTCTCAGCAATTCCTGAAACCTTGTACTGAGAAGTTTCTCAGTACAAGGTTTCAGGAATTGACACGCCCTGTGAATAAAGGTTACCCGCAGGTTTTAATCTTTGGCCCTCTCTTTTGGAACATTGTTCTGGACGAATTTCTGGCTTTGGATCGTGACCGATGGAAAGTCAAGTCATCGCGGATAACTTAATTCTCCTTGTAAACGGTAACACGAGAGTAGTTGTAGACTAAAGATCAAATGCGCCTTCTTGCAGCTGCAGGAGTTTTCACAATTGCACATTATCAAAATATCGACTACAATCAAAATACTAACTGAACTAAAATATCTGGGAGTTAACTTTTTACTCCCATATGGCTTACTTGGCAAAGAAAGTGAGAAATTGTGCAGGCGTGATTGCCAGGATCAGTCGAGCATACGGGGCTCAAAGGAAGAACCCTGGCAGTCATATAGCGTGCAGTGTTCTTACCTGTTACAACCTATAAAGCCGGTGCGTGATTCGCCCGCTCGGCACCAGTAACAAACAGGAATGAATTAAATTTAATACAAAGGGCAATACCTCTCTCACTATTAGCAGAGCATGTTGCAAACTAAGCATACCTGTACTGCAAGTGCTGGCTGGGGCTGTCCTACTTTACCTGAAAGTAGCCGAAAAAGGCTTGTATTGTACACTTAAGAAGGACATACCCACAGAATTTCTGAGGATAACCCTTGACCCAGCTAACACCACCAAGGCTGAAAGAAATAAAATAGCCACAAAGCTTCATTGAGCTACATGTGGCAAACAAATTGAGCAGGAAACCAGAGATCTCTTTACCAAAAGGTTTCTGTCACAGGTGACAATGGTTAGCCCAAAGCCACCGAGATGGTACACGCCCCTGGACTGTTCACAACATTTATACCTACAGATCACGGCTCCCTAAAGGCGAAACTGACTTGGGGGGGGGGGGTGACTGGGGACCCAAACTCTGCTTGCAGCGACAGTGAAGACTGGGAAAGCATTCTTTACAAACGTAAAGTTTGTGACATTCATCAATAGCAGAAATTGGCTACCTACCCAGGTGACCCTTTTAAATCTCTGGCCTTTACAGCGTACTGTATCACATGACAATGAAAACTACGCGGAGATGAGGGAAAGAGACGAAAAGCAGTGATATTTTTTACAACGCTTCTACAATTGATATAAAAGAGAAACAGTGGCGATCTTGATATACATCGAGAAGATAACCACTGGCTAGGATGAGTAGTTCTGGCAAGATGGGGGAGCAATACCAGAAGACCATCGGTAGGCTTAATAATAGCGCCATTTGGTCAAATATCCGTGTCTAAAATACAAATATATGTCCACTTATTTGCGGCCACATTGCGATCAGGAAGTTAATCACCAGGAAAACCGAGTGCACGCACGTCCACACCAAGAGGTGGTGGTGGGCCACAACTAAGCGTGAAACGTGATGGACCTCAGACACTGTAACCTAATGGGCGAAATCCTACAACTACTGGAAGTTTGTGTAATCGTCAACAAGTAGTCATAAGCCGATAACCAAACTAAGAAGTCAAACATCCCTAGACAAATCAGATATTCAGCATCCACAGTTCAACATTTATGGTAGCTGATAAATATTTATCAGTAGATAAAGAAGCTCAGGGGAAAGTAATTTATTCCTGAATTTTCAGGAATAAATTACTTTCTTGGTGAAGGTGGTCGCCAGGAGTAGTTAAAAACAGGCCCATAAACACACTTGTAAGCAAATTACTCAAGGGGTAAAGACGCCACTCCTGCTTGACATTGACTCTCTGCAGCTTTCATTGAATGCAACTAAGCATTACTCGTTTGAGAAAGAAATTGAGTCAGATCTCTCAAAACTAATACTGTCAAGGAGGATGAATGTTTACAAATCACTGACACAAAAATTAAGGGATTTTCTCAAAGGCATAGCCAAGAAGGGGAAAAAATCCATTATATCTGTAGGTGCACTGTTTTAAATCTCTTCTTTCGTATACTGTTCAACTAGCAATGGCCCTTATTAAAAATCCTGACCAATCTCTGCTCTCCAGACTGCAAACCTATCCAATTAAAGAAAATGCATAAAATTTTCATTGAAAACAGCCGACTGTTCCGTTCCAATAATTTGTCTTCATAACGATAACAAACTTGAATATGATCTACGTACAGAATTTACACATTAAAATATTATATAAAAAAGAGTTATGCATTTAAGATTAGATGTTGGCTTAATGTTTATCATCAATTAACATTGTTACACTGCATGCAAATAAACAGAAAGATGAATACAAAAAGTAAGTGTAGGTATTATGATAAGTAATTCAATTACAAAATATATTATTAGTAGCTACAAAATGTGGAATTTCTTTTGAATATACAAGCAAAATAACACTTACTTCTTTCTTCAAATTACTGACAAAACCCGAAGGCAAAAGCATCGCTAAAGAGATCAAGAGTGCCACGGCAGCATAGGGAATATTGAAATAAATCTCTAATGTGATCACATGATACGTACAAAAGCAACATAATCCAGTGTTGACGGCAAAGGTAAGAAATATTTCTAAAGAGAGAATCTCAACTGTTTCATTAACAAGCGAAACACATTGTCGTCGCAACTCCAGCAGCTCCTTCAAGTTGTCTAAATCTGCGAAGTTATGCGACGCTTTCTTTACTTTTATCTCATCGTTAATAACTTTAAATGTATTCTGTAAGAAACTTGCAAAGAAAGCAATCCAGCAAGGAATAATCGTCAACGACAAATATCCTACTGAACCCGATAAACCGTACAAAAGGAGTAACAACACCCTCTGTATTACGACTGGAAAAAAAGAAAATATCGGACAAGTGCAAATCGTTATTTCACCATAAATGAGATATTCTCCAAAACCAACTAAGAAGCACATGATGAACACGAATACAAAAATAATGGCCGCCTTGAATGATCGCTTAAAGTGGATTAAATTCTTTGTCGCATTTTCTAATTTACAGCATTTTCGAATCAGAAAAATTAACCGTGATGTTTTCACGTACATCAACAATCTCACAATGCAAGAAAATAAAAAGACAGTGTACATCATAGCGTTGTCCACGATAGTTTCGTCAAACTGGACAAATGAATAAATGCATCTACTCATGCAAAAGTAATGTGCGATAGGCACCAAGACCATAGCGAGACAATAGAGAGTTAGTATATCGAACTTTGCCCATTTCAATCGTTTACAATCCTTTGATGCAATTCCTTTAAAAAAGGAAAATCCCATGAATGCGTGCAAAAAAGCGATAACCTGAAAACCTCTGTAGAAGTGACCACCCGACATGTCTGAAAACCAATCGGCAATAATACTTCTTCTGTGGTTATTTCAGCAAAAAGGCTTTTTTGAAGGCTGCTCCTGCGTTCATGTAGAATAAGATACGCATGCGTAGAACTGATATCAAAATAGTATATTCGTTACCAGAACCATCAAAACACAGACAGGTGTCACCTAAAATATCAATGTGGTTGGTTTTGTTTGCACATTCAACACTCACGAAGGCTTAATTTCTTTCCGACATTGACTTTTCTCTAATAATAATGCGTGTTTTTTTGTTGCAAGGAACCGCCCTTCATTGAACACCTATTTCAAATCAAAAACAGTGCTGTTATATCTCGTGGACTCGTTTTAAGGTTTTTTCTTGTTACGCATATTTAAGAGGTAACACCTCTCCCTCCTCTTCATAACCGTTTGTTTCCCCGTCTCCGTGCGTGCACACCTTTCATTAACATGAGAAATTTACAGCCACTTAGAGGGTCTTCGATGCACTCAACATTATTAATTTCTTCCACCCTTAACTTTCCCAACCTTTTGTAACTTATCTTGACAATTAATCCGTATTCTATACTTTTTGTTTAACGATGTCGAGGGAAGAATATATATTTTTTTTTTTATGTAGAAACCACCACGTGAGATTTCCAGATATACACTGGTGTTCAGAGAAAGTGCATCACCCCTTAAAATTGTAATTGTCGTCCGAATAACGTAAGTATATGGCAATATTTCTTACAGATTGCATCAGATAAGATCGATACGCTTAGGTGATGACGTAATATTGCATCAGCTGTTACTTTCAGCTGTGTAAGCACGTTCTGCAAGAGTTGCAGTCATTCCTTGCTTGTATCAGGATGGTGGGTTACGTGCATTTGACGCCACGAAGAAAGAGTGCTATTGTTGCTTTACGTGAGGAAGGATGTTCTTCCCCTCGTATTGCTTATGCAGTCTTGTAATCAGTCGATAGTGAAGAGATCTCTTTCTAAACTCAAGAATACTGGTTCTGCTGATAGCAAAAAAGGAACCAGACGCAAACGAGTCTCTACGATAAAACAGTGTAAGATATAAGATCTTACAAGTTAGTTAAAATAAAGATATCAGTGTTTGTTTTTTAGCAAGGTAAGATTAAATCAGAGGATGGTTAAAATTAATGAGAGGATGGGTATAACGTGAGAATAAACAGTAGCAAGGGATAAACTATCAACCCCCGACATACACGAGAACAAACTGGGACAGCCAGACTAAGTAGAGGGGGTCATTTGTAGATAGGCGTGAGAAGGGTTGCACGAGAACAAACAAAGGGACGGGAGATCGGATTAGTCGAGGCGTTTCCTTTGATCGGTTACATCGTCAGAACAAACAGGAAGTGTGGGTGCACTTCCAGTAATCGGTTTGAAATTAAAAGCGGCGTCAGACTGACCGATGTGTGTTTTCGGAAGGCAAGGTGCGAGATGATGAAACAGGGTGTTGGTGAAGGTGGTCGGTCAACATCAAAGGGTCGTCGGCCTGGGAAGAAACATTAAGAATAGTCAAAAAGAAGGCTGGATTACGCACCAAGCTACAGTCTCGGAGAAAAGTATTAGCAAATGAAATGGAGCGAAAATTTAATAGTAATGAGAAGATTGGTTAGAGTCCCGATTGTAGGTGTGCCAGTTTTGAAGGTCGGGATAGAGTTCACGGAACAAAAATGGAGAGCAAAGAAAACTGAAGAGATGGTCCTTTTTTTTAAGTGTTCATGATGGGGAGGCTGACAGAGAAGGAAAAATAAACCAATGTTAGTTTATCAGGATGTCAAGGAGTTTGGAAAGATTAGTGAAACGAGGGAATTAAAATTTCCCACAGAAGACCAAGTCAACTTCTGAAGATCCTGATATCGAGAAAGTCTTGGAAGGCAAATTACCGGTCCCGAGGAAACATAGGACAGGCATAGAAGTAGCAGCCCTGGAACAAAATGGATGTATCCGGAAGGCAGAATAACGTTTCCCGAAAGCAGTATGGCAGTTCTGCAGTTCACACGCTAATTCTACAGAAGCCGGAAGACGCTGTTCCAGACCGAGAAGACCACAGTCCCAAACAAAGAAAGACGGAAGGATCTGAAGGAGACGCTCCGCCAGTCAATTGAAGTAAGTGCCACAATAGGATAAGCACTACATAACTAATATAAAAGACTGTAGGAAAGGGGTTTGAGTTTGAGTTTGAGTTTGATTTGGGTTTTATTGGCGCATTAGCAACTTAGGCTATAATGCGCCAAGACCAGGTCATGTATAAAAGAGTAAACTTTCAGTGACCTAATTAATTAGGTCACTATGTCAAAAAATTTAGCAAATGTATAAAAGGTAAATCAACAAAAATTCACAATAAAATGTAAATTTTATATATAAGCGAAAACGTTTATTGATTTTAAAAAGCTAAAAACAGCAGACACGTGGTCATTGTCGGATAAAATCTGGCTGAGTGTATAAGGCTCAGCCAGATGACTAAAAGCGGTAAAATAAAAATCACGTTCAGGGGTAAAACGTGGACACACGGTTAAAATGTGATAAATAGTTAAAATGGTGCCACAGTTCTCGCACATAGGACAGTCATCTGCCCTCAGCAGAAAAGCATGTGTAAGATGACTGTGTCCTATGCGGAGGCGAGCTAAAACAACTTCCTCTCTGCGGTTCCTGCGCAGACTAGACTGCCAATGTCCGATTACAGGCTTTATCTGATAGAGCTTGTTTGTGACTTGCTCATACCAAAATCGTTGCCATTGGGAATTAATCTTTTGGTGTATTATTTGCCTGTAGTCTGTATAGGGGACTAACAGGCAATACATGTTTTGGGGTTCTGGTGATCTGGCCGCAGCATCAGCCAGTTCATTTCCCCTGATCCCAATGTGGCTTGGGATCCAGCAGAAACGGATATCGAGTGAACTCTCAAACAAAGAATGTAAAGTCTGCTGAACCCGGGTCAATATTGGATGAGGATTATATCTCATCCCCGATAAAGCCTGCAGTGTACTTGAAGAGTCAGTGTACACCATACATCTTTGATGCTTCCGGGTTTTAATGTGGTCCAAGGCTAGCTCTATAGCATACAACTCAGCTGTATATATGCTGCATTCGAGGGGAATCTTCCCAGATATAGTACAATCTGGAAAGACAGCAGCAGATCCTACAGACAACTCTGACTTCGAGCCATCAGTGAACACAGGCAAGAAATCAGAGTAATCGGATCGATGGGCAGCATAGAGTTGTTGGTAGACAGAGGACGGAGTTATGGCTTTACCCCAACTTTTTATGGAGAAGTCACATGATGGTAAGCGAGCATGCCAGGGTGGAAGTAAATGCCTTGGTGACTTTGCAACATTGTCTACCGTAATGTTGAGCTCTCTGAGCAGATCTTGGACACGGATGCCAAAGGATCGGTTAGCAGTCTGACGGGTTTTATAAAGCGTTTCCCATCGTGGCTCAAAAACACAAGCCCACGTTGGGTTGTCTGGCAGGGATTTTAGTTTGAAGGTATAGTTTAGCGACAATTGCTTTCGTCGGAGCAATAGTGGTGGTTCACCTGCTTCGACGTATAAACTCTGGACGGGAGATGTTCTGAATGCTCCAGTTGCAGTACGGATGGCTTGGTGGTGCAGTGGGTCTAGCCACCGTAGAACGCTATTTCTAGCCGATGCGTACACTTGGGACCCATAGTCTAATTTTGAACGAACAAGTGTACGATAAAGACGCAGTAAAGTGCATCGGTCTGCCCCCCATTTATTTGAGGAGATGGCACGAAGGAGATTCAATCCCCTCGTGCACCTTGTTCGCAGTTGACGGATATGTGGTAAAAATGTCAACTTCTTATCGAATGTGAGACCTAAGAATTTTGTCTCAGGTACTACTGGAATGATGTGTTGTCCAAGTTTGAGTTCTGGTTCAGGGTGAAGGTTCCGTTTGCGACAAAAATGTACGCAGACGGTCTTCTGTGGTGATAGCCTGAAACCATTAGCCATTGCCCAAGTTTTTACATGGTCAATGGCATGCTGCAATTGTCGTTCAATAACCCTCATGTTGCATGACTGACAGAAGATGGTAAAGTCATCAACAAAGAGGGCGCTGTTTACGGTTGGAGGAAGTTGTTCAGTAATAGAATTAACTTTGATAGCGAAAAGCGTAACACTTAACACTGACCCTTGGGGGACTCCTTCTTCTTGACAAAAAGATTGAGAATAAACAGAGCCGACACGAACTTGGAATGACCGATTCAATAAGAAATTTTTAATGAAGAGGGCTAGATGGCCCCTCAGACCCAGATCATGGATATCCTTTAAGATTCCAAATCTCCAGGCCGTGTCATACGCTTTTTCGATATCAAAGAAAATTGACACCAGGTGTTCACGTTTAAGGAAAGCATCTCGGATAGATGTTTCCAGTCTTATAAGATGGTCAAGTGTTGACCTGTTCCTTCGGAAACCACATTGAACTTTGGAAAGGAGGTCATTCCCTTCTAAATACCACATGAGACGGGCATTCACCATCCTTTCCAGGATCTTGCACAAGCAGCTTGTCAAAGCAATGGGACGGTAATTACTCGGAGATTTTGGATCTTTTCCTGGTTTTGGAAACGCAAGCACGATTGCCTTATGCCAGGAGTCCGGAAACTCATCTTCAAGATAAACTCTGTTGTACAAACAGAGCAACTGATCCAGAGATTGAGACGAAAGATGTTTTATCATCTCATAATGGATGTCATCCGGCCCTACGGCACTCGCCTGGGATAGTGATAGTGCCGCTTTCATTTCCCATTCAGTGAAGGGTTGATTGTATTCTTCACAGTTCTTTGACGACAATTTCAAAGGTTGCCTTTCAACATTTTGTTTGAGGGCCAGAAACTCAGGGTGGTAAGATGTTTTGGCAGACACTTTAGCAAATACCTCCCCAAGAGTATTTGCAATTGCAGTTTGGTCTGCAATTGCAGATCCATTATACTCCAGAATCGAAAAAGGGTGGGATATATATTTCCCCTTCATTTTTCGGACTTTATCCCACACAAGCTTAGATGATGAAGCCTGATTGATAGAAGATGTGAATTTGATCCAAGATTCCTTCTGACTCTGACGTCTTACGTAACGTGCTTTCGCACGTGCACGTTTGAATGTTATTAAGTTATCTGCGGTGGGGTACCGGCGAAAAATACCCCACGCCTTGTTTTGAGACTTTCTTGCTGCAGTGCAATTGGAATTCCACCAGGGTTTTGGAAATGGTGGAAACCGAGACGAAGTCTTTGGTATTGCAATTGCCGCTGCTAGGACAACAGCGTCTGTAATGTACTTTACCGCGTCATTAATCGGTTCCTTGCTGACTGTGTTGATATCAAATAGTGCTAGATTTTTGAAGGCATTCCAGTCAGCGTGACCGATCTTCCACCGTGGCATCCTGGACGGGTGGCATGGTCTCCCTTTACAAAGGGTGGATATCACGGGGAAGTGGTCACTGCCATAAATATTGTCTTCAACCTCCCATGTACACATGGGAAGGAGAGAGGGCGAGCATATAGAGAGATCGATCGCGGTAAATGTACGGGTAGGCATGTTGCAAAAGGTGTTAAGTCCAACATTTAGAAGGGCCAGGTCATTGTTTTCAAGCATGTGCTCTATAGTCCGACCCCTTCCATTAATGTCTACACTACCCCACAGAGTATTGTGTCCATTAAAATCCCCTAGTAACAGAAAAGGTGGCGGCAATTGTCTAATGAGATCATCAAGGTCTGCCTGGGGGATGTCATTCCCAGGTGGCAAATAGATGGAACAAACAGTTAAAAGAAACCCTACAGTAACTTGAACTGCTACAGCCTCTAAGTTGGTGGTAAGTGGTGTAGCTTGAAATGGGATGTGGTTACCCACAAGGATTGCGACGCCTCCGTGGGCAGGTCCATCCGCATCTCTGTCTTTTCGTATAACGAAAACGTTACGCAAGTATGGGTCCTCATTTGCCTTTAAATACGTCTCCTGTAAGCAAAAGCAAGTAGGCTCATGCTTACTCAGGAGCGCCTTGATGTCGTCACAATTTCGACGGAATCCACGACAATTCCATTGTAGAAATTTAAACTTTCCCATTATTTGGATTTGTTGGGTCCATCAGGTGGTTTCCGAAGGGCTGAGGGCTTCATTTTCTCAGTCCTGGCTTTATCTTTCTTTGGAAACACAGGTCTTTGGCCTGTGTCCATATCTTCTTCTGCAAAGATTTCCAGAACTGGGTCATCCGATACCTCCTTATCCTCGACATCCATTGTTTCTCGTATTGCAGGTGATCCTTCCGATGTTTGCACCTTTACTTTACCACTTGGTTTTGGTAGTGGTGGAGCATTAGGAGGTACGGAAATAGGAGTGGCAGCTGACTGTGTTTTTTGGGTGGGCTTTTGTGAATGCAATAAATAGCGTGCAATCGGAGTAAATGACTCTTTTGGTGGTATAGTCATCTCCGTTTGTGTACCGATGGTGCACTTTGCAGAAACCTTCTGGGCGTATGAAGGTTTCCCGCTATTTATTGGTTGAATGCGTTTTCTGGCCTCCTGATAGGATATGTTCAGTTCTGTTTTTATTTTTTGAATTTCTTTCTCGTCCTTCCACTTCTGGCATGCTCTAGAATAGGCAGGGTGTTCTCCTTGGCAATTTATACAAATTGGTTTGGAAGCTGAACACTCCTTGCTCTCGTGGTCTTTCGTACCACATCGAGAGCAGGCAGGATTACCACGACAAGCTGTTTGTGAATGGCCGTATTTCTGACATCTAAAACACCTCAGTGGGTTCGGAATGTAAAGCCGCACTGGGCAGTTTAAGTAGCCTGCCTTAATGGAACTTGGAGGCCGTGGGGTGTTAAATGTTATGATGAGAACTCGGGTAGGGACGAGATTCCCATCCTTCCGCATTGATATTCTCTTGACAGCCGTCACTCCTTGGTCTTTTAATTCAGAGCAGATCTCTTCTTCAGAAACGTGAAGAAGATCCCACTCTGAAATGACACCTCGTGAAGAGTTCAATGTTTTGTGGGGTGTTACGCTAATCGGTATTCCCCCTATGGATGTCGCGTTGAGGATTTTTTCTGCTTGCTTCGTGCTTGAAGCTTCGACTAAAAGATCGCCAGAACGCAGCCGTTTTACGGTTTTCGGTGATCCAGCCAACCCTTCTAATCCTTTCTGGATGAAGAAGGGTGACATCTTCCCAATTGACTGCTCTCCGATAGAATGGAGAATGAGGAATAGCGGTGTTATAGATGGTGTTTTATCCTCAGTTCTGGCTCTTTTGGCATTGTTGGTGTCAGTATTATCGTCTCGGTTAGGTAGGGGCCTTGTTGGGGCCCCAGAAGAAGAATTTAAATTACTCATATGAGTAAAGAAAAAATGTCTGATGCCTAAGTACCTCACCCACCACGGAGCCCTACGAGGGGGCGCCCATCCGTGAACTAGCAGGTACTGCGTACACGAATGGGACGCCGAGTTCGCTTAGAACACCATACCCACGTTACCAATAAGTCTTTATCCCGTCCCAGGACCATAGGGAGGGAGACTTATTGGAACGCAGTTGACCCTAGCAGTATAATACCACCCGCCGATTGATCCCAGTCGAGCCGGTCCGGGACCACCCGTCTCGTCGAAGCAGGGGCCAAAGTGGTGTATTGAAGCTGGGCCCCTCAACCACCAGGATCCCCCTTTCCGCTTCCACGGGTCGCGGCGCACGGCTGCACACGCCGGATTCCAACGATGTAACCCTGGAACCAAGGTATGGGCGTTAGATCCCAGTGATGCTAATCTGGAAACCCAGCAGCATCACTGGGAGGTCCCCTCACCACGTACAGGTGCCCACGTTGAGGGGTAGGAAAGGGGTATGAGAACCTTTAGGGGAAGTCATATGGGAATTATAATATTGGGTAAATGTGGACAAGTAAATCAATGTTTTTTTAGGGAACGGTAAGAAGTGGAGAAATATAGACAAGGTTATTTTACTCTTGAATAAATGATATAAGGTAAAATTTTGGACGGGATTAATTAAAGGGGTAATAGATATGAAGCTATCCTACCTGATGACTCAGATGTAAAACGGGTTCAAATCAGAAGTGTTTTGCCTAGTGCTAGTGGGAACCAAATAAGCAAACAAATGTCAGTTTAAAGAAGGATTTCTGTTGTACAGCGGCAAATCTAGATAGAGAATATAAATCATTATTATAGTGATATAACACTGAAAAGTGTATAAGAGAAATTAATGTGGATATTGATTGTGATCCCCAAGATTTATATTAGAGAAGTTGTTATAATAATGAAAATTCATGAAAAAGCGTATTCTGGTGGTAAAGAGATAAGTAAGGTACTTAAATGCAAAATTAAAATAACTGAAGTTGTTTATTCTATGTACCAAATAGGAGTGATATCGAGTTAAAACATGCGCATGAATAGTTATCCAGTTCTTTTCTGTAAATAAATTGTATATAACGTTAGATTGCAATTTGTCTTGTCATTCTGAATATCCAGCCAAATCCGGTAAAAGAGGAATACACTCAATATAGAAACTCCATAGAGCCTGAATCTCTTCTGTGAGGTACTCATGTCAGATGCGTAAGTGGGGGAGATTAGAAAGGGCCAAATAATAATAAAGGTTCACAGAATAGTACATAAGACATACAAAGGGGTATAAAATAATAACAAACCCACACAACAGGACCGCACTTTCAAGCGCTTATGTCTTAAAAACCATAAAGCTTCTTCGTCTCAACTGAAAAGAGAATGGGAAGAACGTACAGGAGTGGAAGCAAATGTAGTAAGAGCCAGAAGACGCCTCTTCAAAAATTGATTTGTGGCCAGTCGTCCTAAGAAGCCCCTCCTCACACAAAAAAGGCCCGATTAATTTGGTGTAAGGAGCATGTCAAATCGACCCTCGAGCAGAGGAAGTCAGTTATTTTCTCGGATGAGAAGAAATTCAACCTGCATGGCTCTGATAGGAGACAAACGATTTGCTGTAGACGTGATGAAGAATGCCATCCGCACTGTGTGGTGTCTACAGTGAAATTCCCTACCAGCCAAATAATATGGGGTGCATTTCGTATCACCTGCAGTTTATAAAAGGTTCCGTAAATGCCAATGGATACCTGGCTATATCGGAAGGCAAATTGCTGCCAACCATTATAAACCATTTCAACCTGCCAAGTAACTATTTTTCAGGACGAGTCTGCTCCTTGTCATCGGGGGGCGAAAAGTGTAAGTCGGCACTTGTGTAGTTACTTTAGCTTCATTTCTGCATTAGAGGTTCCACAGTAATGTGTTTATATTTGTCAGAGGTGAAAAAATGGTTGGAAGAACGGCACATTACAATTGTTAGCTGGCCAGGAAACAGCCCGGCCGGACCTGAATCCTATAGAGAACTGTTGACATCGGTGTGGAATCTGCAGTTGCCAGAAAGAAACCAACGACCATTCATGAACTTCAGGAAGCCATAATTCGTGTTTAGATCCACGAACTATCAGTTGATTATCTTCACAAATTGATCTTGTCAATGGCTCGATGGTGGGCTGCTGTCATCAGAACCAGAGGCGGTTCAACTAAATATTAGTTTGCACTTGAACTTTTCATTTTGTTTTCCATTTAAAATTATAAACTGAAGCAAATTGAGGGCTTCTGATAACATTTCACCCTTAATTGTGTTGACCAAAACTATTGTATGAAGGTTAGAAATGCTCATTTTGGAATATTTTGAGAGCACCTGTCAAATATTACTTAGCTTTGCCTTAACTATTAATAAATATCTTTTGTTTATATTTCTGTTTGTGATGCTAGTCATTAACGTAACATACCATCACGAAAAAGGATTAGAAATGTGAAATTCCTAAGTGATGCACTTTCTTTGAACAGCTGTTTGTTTGTTTGTTTCGGGATTTATTGGGCGCATCGGCAACTATGACCATAGTGCGCCATACATATGGTAACTATGCATGCCATTTCTTCTCAAATAGTGAAAATGGAAAGAAGGAACCGGAAAGTAATTTTTTTTAATTAACTAAAGGAGGTGATATACTTTAATCGTCTTGAGAAAGTTATAAATGCTTAAGACATTTGTTTTTTGTTTAAAAGTGAGGTAAGTGTAGGATCTTTTGTTGTGGCTGAAGTGCAAAGATTCAGGCGTTCTCTTATATATTTTGGGCATTCAACCAGAATGTGTTTCACTGAGAGCATTGTATTACAGTGATGACATTGAGGGGGTATCTCTCCTCTTAAAAGATAACCATGAGTGATATTTGTGTGACCTATTCGCAGACGAGCCAATATTACCTCTTTATGTCGGATTGAACTAAAGCTGGAAGGCCATCGCTCAAGGTTTGGCTTGATACTTCGAAGATTATTATTAGGTTGACTTTCTCATGATAACTGCCATTGGCACATGCACTTCTCCTGGATTATTGGTCGATAGTCTTGATGAGGCACTTTCCACTTGTTCTCGAGTGGTAGGTGAACTAATTTGGCAGCATTGTCCGCTAGTTCATTTCCAGGAATTGCCATATATCCTGGGACCCAGCAGAAGTGTATGTTTTTCCCAAGTTCTGATAAGGTATGTAAAGAGCTGACTATTCTTTTCACGACTGGGTGGGTGATGTTCATAGTGTTTTTAGTGCTTGAAGCGCACTTAAAGAATCTGAAAATTATGCTGTTGTTAATATCAGACTCAATATGATTCAGTGCAACCTGAACTGCTATTAGTTCGGCGGAAAATTCATAATTACTGATAAGCTAATGTGATGTTTGGAAAAACTGCGGCGATTCCAACGTGGACATCATTCGTTGATCCATCAGTATGTACTATGGAAAGGCTGGAAAACTGGTCCACTATTGCATGGTATAGTTGCAAGAGGTTTTCTCTATGCAATGTAGATTTATTCCATTCATGCAGATGTAAGTCACATGAGGGTGGAATGATATTCCAAGGAGCAAGAAAGGATGGGAGGCTATGTGCCACATTGTCTAAGGTTAAATTTAGTTCTTCTAAGAGGTGTTTTATTCTCAAACCCAAAGGACGATTAGCATTAGGGCGGTTTTGGTATAACCTGCTGTGCTCTGTGATGTGAAAAGCTTTGAACAGCAGTGCATATCATAAGATTTCTTCTGTAGTCTTATGGACTTGCACACTTCGTTGAGCAGCAGTTTAAAACCATTGCGAAGGGTTTTCATTTGAATAGAGAAGAATTTAATAAGGATTTAACAACTGTGAACCACTGTGCTAAGATTATAAATATTATACAGTTTTTTTTTTTTTTTTGAGTAAATTCTAGAAGATTTCAGCGACATATGATAGTTCGCTATGTCTAAAGTCATTTATGTATAAAGGTAAAATTTTATGAAAAGATAAGGTATAGTAATATAAATACGTATTAGGCATATTTTAAATTAAAAAAAAATAAGTATACTGATTTCAGGTAACTAAAATGGGCAAAAACGTGGTCATCATCAGATACTAACCTGACTGAGTGCATAAGGCTCAATCAGATGACTAAATGTTAATGTCCATACCATGAACACCGATAGAAAGACGAACCATCAAAACAGTGTCGTAGTTCTCAAACATACGGAAGTCATCACCCTCAGCAGAAATAATAAGCAAGATGAGTGTGCTACATGGAAACGAACAAGGACTTCCTCTCTGAGGTTCCTGCGCAGACTGGAATGCCAGTGTTTGATTACAAGCTTCACTTGATATACCTTGTTTGTGACCTATTCTTGCCATTGGCAGAATAATTTATTATACTGCCAATGGCAAGCACAGTCCACATAAGGTATTAGTAGGCTGTGACTGTTCAGAGATTATGCTGAACAGTCACAGCCTGCTATTAATGAATATTTGAAAGAGGATATAACATCTGTTGAATTCACTACTGGACTGCATGAGAGTTATGTATCAGATTTGTTTGTTTGTTGCTTGGGTTTTATTGGGGCATTAGCGACTAGGGCTATAATGCGCCAAAACCTGGTGATAAAAAGTAAAATTTTCAGTGGCCTAATGATTTAGGTCACTAAGTCAAGTTATAAAAACAAGTATAAACTAAAAGACAAATATCGTAAACAAGTAACTATAATAAGGTAGATTTTTTAAATGTGAGTAAAAAGATTTACTGATTTCAAAAAGCTAAAAATAGCAGACACATTGTCATTGTCGGATAAAATCAGACTGAGTGTATACGGCTCATTCAGATGATTAAAAACGGTAAAACGGATATTGCTAAAATCTGGACAGTCAACTAAAATGTGTCTAATTGATAAAATTGAGCCACAGGACTCACACATAGGAGTGTCATCAGCCGTCAGCAAAAACAAATGAGTCAAATGACTGTCCTATGCGGGTCCGGGAAAGAACAACTTCCTCCTTACGATTTATGCCCAGACTAGACTGCGACGGTTCAATTACAGGCTTTATTTGATATAATTTATTCGCAGTCTGTCTATTGCACGAATCTTGCCATTGGGAGTGTATCTTTTTGTGTGTTATTTGCCTGTAGTCTGTATAGGGGACTGCCAAGCAGCGATTTTTACTGGGAATTGCTGATTTGGCTGCGATGTCAGCCAAATCACTTCCCCTAATCCCAATGTGGCTGGGAATCCAGCAGAAGCGGATATCATATTCACCTTCATGGAGAAAGTGAATCTTCTGCTGAATGCAAGACAGAACTGGATATGGATTATATCTCACAGATATTAAAACCTGTAACACACAGAGTCGGAATATAAAATGAACCGTTGGTATTGGCATTTATTAATTTGATCCAAGGCTAACTCTGTAGCGTGCAGCTCTGCAGTAAATATGCTGCAATCAGAGGGAATCTGTTCCGATGTAGTGGTGTCTGTAAAGACAGCAGCAGATCCCACATATGATTCAGACTTCGAACCGTCTGTGTAGACTGGCGCGAAGTCAGAATGTTCAGCTCGGTGTGCTGAATAAAGCTGCAGGTAGACAATGTTGGAGTGTCCAACTTTCCCCAATTTCTAAGAGACAAGTCACATGCCAGGACATGAGCATGCCAGGGTGGAAGAGGTTTCTTCGGTGTCTACCTTGATATTAAGTTCTTTGAGTAGCTCTTGGAGACGAATACCAAAAGGACGATTGGCAGACTTACGTGTGTTGTATAAATTTTCCTATCGTGGCTCAAAAACGAATGGCCATGTAGGATGGTCTGGCAGGGATTTCAGTTTTAGAGCGCACTTTAGAGACAACTGCTTACGTCGAAGCGATAACGGTGGTTCGTTTGCTTCGACGTATAAACTCTGGACAGGAGATGTTCTATATGCTCCAGTAGCGATACGGAGAGCCTGATGATGGACAGGGTTCAGCCATCGAAGGGCACTGTCTCTGGCTGACGAGTATACCTGGGACCCATAATCTAATTTGGATCGCACAAGTGCACGGTAAAGCCGTAGAAGGGTGCATCGGTCTGCACCCCAAGATGTAGAGGAGAGCAAGCGGAGAATATTACGGCCTTTTGTGCACTTTGTGCGGAGTTGACGGATATGATCCAGAAAGGTCAGCTTTTTGTCAAATATAAGTCCCAAGAATTTTGTGTTCCCTGCTACTGGAATAGCATTTTGTCCGAGCCTTAATTCAGGTTCAGGATGAAGATTACGCGTACGCGTGCGCGTAGCTATGAAGACTGCCTAATCTTGTGCTCCTCAAGTTTACAGTGATTACATGTATTTATTTCGCGAGTTACACTAGTTTTTTTGTTTAGTGACCTGCCTAGTGGTAATACTGTGCATCCTGTGGAAAATCATTACTCTAACATTCTAGGTAATTATGTTTTTGCATGATATGTTTCTATCCGTATATTCACATTTGCCAGCGTTGCTTGTCTCCGAGGCCTGAATTCAAACTTCACTTCTGTAGGCTTACTCTGCTGGATGACCACTGTCCGCTTCGGGCTATATCACAAGGTCAAGCAGTTCCTCTGCGGTGGGAGCTCTCCGGCAGTTGACCGCTTGTAGGGTGCGACTTTTATAACTCTGACCTACTTATGCATCTGTTTAGCTTAAGAGATTGCATGTTGACAGCGAGTTAGAAGGAACTCAGCAAACTTAACCCTGATTATTTTTGTCTACTTCTGTCTGGCAATCAAATATTCGATAAGATGACCACTTTTGCCAGACCCACTCATCAACAGGTCTCAGATGGCCCAGCTGCTCTTTCAAAACTTACTTAATTTGTGCATCTCCGGAATTTAGCCTACACTTCAAGCTAGTAAGCTGCCTAATTGCAGCAAGACTTTGTTGATTCCTGCTTTTCACCCACCCGATTACTGCCTTTCTCGACGTGCCATCCGCCCCCTTTTTCAGCTCAGATCCTTCGACTATAATTCAGCTGTATACAATGAAGGATAGAACGGGCGTTCAGCAAAAGTCCTGTGCCGAATGTGGGTTCAAACCCGAGGCTCCGGCATTACTTTGTGTTACGTGTCGTAGAATCTTCTGTCGTGATTGCCAACCACCTAAAGCTAAAAGGCTGAACAAACAACGGAGAAGAAAATGGACCTGCCACCTTTGCGCAAGTAAACCAAAAAGCGCGGACACTTCGAAGGAAGAGATATCCACTATCACTCTTGCAGAAGAAACCCCATCCAACCCCCCTGGCCTTCTTGATGTGCACAGTTCGATTGATGGTAGTATTGTGTCGTCTGCGTTGAGAACACTTGGAGATTCAAACCTATGCTTTGGGAAAGACGTTGCTTCTTCGGATAGTGAGTTTGATACCGCTCCTGCCGCCTCCGCAAAGGACTTGCAAGTTAATAGCCCCTTCGATAGTTTGTCAATTAAAAGCGCTCTAAGGGACAACACGTCCATACTCAATGCCCTCCCTGAAAGATTTAAGAACACTTTCGGGGAGATTCTGTCCCCAATAATCGACTCTCTTGCCTTTCTTAATGACGAAAATAGAAAACTCAGAACCCAAAATACGGAAATTCTCGACCAAGTGCTCGTAATGAATGAACAACTCAGGGATCTCAAAATCTTTATAAGTGAATGCTGTTTTCCCTCTAGTCAGACAACAGTGATGGACCATCTGGAACCTCAGGAGCATTCACAGGATGCAGATGATGCACTTCCAAGACCTCCAACTCAAACTGAGCGCGTCCAGCAAAGAACAAGAGATCTCCAAAATCTGCAAAGTTCGCCTCTTTTTGCAGACAGAACAACTGAACAGATCGTAGCCCCGGCCGTGATGTTGAACCCTATGGGTACTCATCCCCCTTACACCGCTCTCCATCAGCGCGATCCGACCTTCGAGGCTGACAGACCTTTTATCCAGGACAAGTGTGTGATTCCTGGTGAATCTAATCTGCACCAACCTTGCAAAAGACGTCAGGAGAAACCTGGTGGCCAGGCTCATCACTGTTACAACAGGATGGAGATGAAAAAAAACCCCACGCCTAAACAGGGAGGAGCGGATTTATGCGCAAGCAGATGCTTTCTGTCTCTCTGATCAATTTAACCATCATGCGCAATTTCCCAGGCATAACCCACAAATGGCTTGCCCTCAAAGTGTTTTGACTGTGAAAACACAAGGTAACAGAGTTCCATGCGAGGAGCCTAATATGTCGGTTCCTACTGAACCTACCTCGGTCCCGCTGTCGCGGAGACTTGAGGAAATATATAATATTTCTGCTGTCCAGACCCGAGAGAGAATTTTTGTTTCCAGACTGGGACCAGCAACAAAAGCGGAAAATATCAGGGCACTCTTTGCCCAAGAACATGGGATCAACTTAGATGCAAAAGCTATCAAAACTAGACACCCGACCTATTCTTCCTTTATCATCTCCTGCCCTGCGAATGCAAAGCATATCGTCTTGGATTCTAGCTGCTGGCCGGTAGGCACCCTTATAAAGCCGTTCCAAGAGAGGAGTAGATCGATCGCTTACAGCGGATCCAGGCGAGATAAACAACCATAGCTACAAAAGGATGACTTGCTACCAGGTTCACACGATTTGTTTGTTTGTTTTGTTTTGGTTTTTTTGGCGCATTAGCTACTAAGGCTATAATGCGCCAAGACCATGTCATTTATAAAATAATTTAAACTTTCAGTGACCTAATTAGTTAGGTCACTATGTCAAGAAATATAAGAAAAATGTAAATTTTATAAACGAGTAAAAATATTTATTGACTTTAAAAATCTAAAAATAGCAGACACATTGTCATTGTCGGATAAAATCTGACTGAGTGTATATGGCTCAGTCAGATCATTAAAAGCGGTAAGACGGATACTGCTAAAAACTGGACATTCGATTAAAATGTGTCTAATTGATAAAACTGTGCCACAAGACTCACACATAGGAGGGTCATCAGCCCTCAGCAAAAATGAATGAGTTAAATGACTGTGTCCTATGCGGGTCCGGGCAAGAACAACTTCCTCCTTACGATTCCTGCGCAGACTGGACTGCCACGGTTCAATTACAGGCTTTATACGATATAGTTTATTTCCAGTCTGTCTATTCCACGAGTCCTGCCATTGGGAGTGTATTTTCTCGAGTATTCTTTGCCTGTAGTCTGTATAGGGGACTGACAGGCAGCGATTATTTCTGGGAATTGCTGATTTGGCTGCGGTGTCAGCCAAATCATTTCCCTTAATCCCAATGTGGCTAGGAATCCAGCAGAAGCGGATATCATATTCACGTTCACGGAGGAAGTGAATCTTCTGCTGAATGCTAGACAGAACTGGATGAGAATTAAATCTCACGGTTATTAAAGCCTGTAACACACTAAGAGAATCAGAATATAAAATGAACCGTTGGTTTTGGCATTTACTGATGTGATCCAAAGCTAACTCAATAGCGTGCAGCTCTGCAGTAAATATACTGCATTCAGAGGGAATCTGCTCCGATGTAGTGGTGTCCCTAAAGACAGCAGCAGATCCCACATATGATTCTGACTTCGAACCGTCTGTGTAAACTGGCGCGAAGTCAGAATGTTCAGCTCGGTGTGCTGAATAAAGCTGCAGGTAGACCGATGATGGAGTGTCCGACTTTCCCCAATTTTTAAGGGACAAGTCACATATTGGAATACGAGCATGCCAGGGTGGAAGGGGTTGCTTCGGTGTTTGGGCAACCTTGTCTACCTTGATATCAAGTTCTATGAGTAGCTCTTGGAGACGAATACCAAAAGGACGATTAGCAGTCTTACGGGTATTGTACAAATTTTCCCATCGTGGCTCAAAAACGGATAGCCACGTAGGATGGTCTGGCAGGGATTTTAGTTTAAAAGCGTAGTTTAGACAACTGCTTACGTCGAAGCGATAACGGTGGTTCGTTTGCTTCGACGTATAAACTCTGGACAGGAGATGTTCTATATGCTCCAGTAGCGATACGAAGAGCCTGGTGATGGACAGGATCCAGCCATCGAAGGGCACTGTCTCTGGCTGAAGAATATACCTGGGACCCATAATCAAGTTTGGATCGCACAAGTGCACGGTAAAGCCGAAGAAGCGTGCATCGGTCCGCTCCCCAAGATGTAGAGGAGAGCGAGCGGAGAATATTAAGCCCGCGTGTGCACTTTGTGCGAAGTTGACGGATGTGGTGCAGAAAGGTCAACTTTTTATCAAATACGAGTCCCAAGAATTTTGTGTCCGCTGCTACTGGAATAGCATTTTGTCCGAGCATTAATTCAGGTTCAGGATGAAGATTACGCTTACGACAAAAATGTACGCAAACGGTCTTCTCCGGCGAGAACCTGAAGCCATTTGCAAGTGCCCAGGAGTTGAGGCGGTCAATGGCTTTCTGCAGTTGTCTTTCAATAACCCTCATGTTGCATGACTGACAAAAAATGCTAAAGTCATCAACATAGAGGGCACTGTTTACAGTTGGAGGAAGTTGTTCTGTGATGGAATTTATTTTGATGGCGAAAAGCGTGACACTTAATACTGATCCTTGTGGTACTCCCTCCTCTTGGCTAAAGGAGCGAGAGAGTGAGGATCCCACACGAACTTGGAAAGATCGATTGGCTAAAAAGTTTTGAATAAACACGGGGAGTTGCCCTCTAAGGCCTAGGCTGTGCAGATCTTTTAAGATGCCAAATCTCCAAGTTGTGTCATACGCTTTCTCCATGTCAAAGAACACCGACACCAAGTGTTCACGTTTTAGGAAAGCATCCCGGATGGATGTTTCCAGTCTAATAAGATGGTCCAAAGTGGACCGGTTCCTTCGGAAGCCGCACTGGATGTTGGAGAGAACGTCATTGGTTTCTAAATACCAGATTAAACGAGAATTCACCATTCTCTCCAGGATTTTGCACAAACAGCTAGTCAGAGCAATGGGACGATAATTTCTAGTGACTTTTGGATCCTTTCCTGGCTTAGCGAAGGCAAGAACGGTTGCCTTGCGCCAGGAGTCCGGAAACTGCCCTTCGGTAAAGATTCTGTTATACAGAAAGAGCAGATTATCCATAGATTTTGGTGAAAGATGTTTAATCATATCATAATGGATGCCATCTGGTCCAACAGCACTTGCTTTGGAAAGAGTGAGGGCTCTTTTCAGTTCATGTATAGTGAATTCCCTGTTGTAGGGACAGTCGCTCTTACACTTAAAATTAAGTGCCTGTTTTTCTATTTTTTGTTTCAGGACCAGGAACTCTAGGGAATAAGAAGATGTTGCACAGATTTTAGAGAATGTTTCCCCAAGAGAGTTGGCTATTGCAGTTGGATCTGCAATAGCGCATCCATTATAATCTAGGATTGAAGTAGGGTGGGATGTATGTTTTCCCTTCATTTTCCGGATTTTATCCCAGACTACCTTAGAGTTGGTAGACTGGGTAATAGATGATGTAAAACGGATCCACGATTCCCTTTGACTCTGACGGCGGATGTAGCGTGCTTTGGCTCGTGCACGTTTAAACACTATAAGGTTGTTCGTGGTAGGATATCGACGGAATATCCCCCACGCTTTGTTTTGAGCCTTTTTTGCTGCTGTGCATTGGGAATTCCACCAAGGTTTGGGAAATGGTGGAAACCGGGTAGATGTTTTTGGAACAGTATTCGCAGCTGCTTGGACGATAATTTCTGTGATGTACGTTACTGCATCATTGATCGGCTCCTGACTGACCGTACTGAGTTCAAAATTTGCCTGATGTTGGAAGGCAGTCCAGTCAGCCTGATCAATCTTCCACCGTGGTAACCTGAAGGGAAGACATGGTCTCCCGCTGTGTAACAAGGTTATCACAGGGAAGTGATCACTTCCAAATGGATTCTCCTCCACTTCCCAAGTGAGTGAAGGGAGTAGAGAAGGGGAGCAGATAGAGAGATCAATGGCAGAAAAGGTACGGGTAGGCATGTGGAAGAAGGTGTTTGTTCCAGTATTTAGAAAGGAAAGGTCATTGTCATTGAGCATACGCTCTATGACCCGTCCCCTTCCATTGATGTTAGCACTACCCCACAGGGTGTTATGTCCGTTAAAATCCCCGAGAAGTAAGAAAGGGGGAGGCAACTGCGATACAAGATCATCAAGGTCTTCCTGGGAGATGTCAGTCCCAGGTGGCAAATAAATAGAGCACACAGTTAATAAAAATCCCACTGTCAGGCGAATTGCAACAGCCTCAATGCTGGTTGTAATTAGCAAGGGCTGAACTGGGGTCTGATTACCCACAAGGATAGCCACTCCTCCATGAGCAGGACCATCCGCAATTCTATCCTTACGAAAGATTGTGATGTTATGCAATGTGGGATCATCATTTGCCTTTAGATAAGACTCCTGCAAGCAAAAGCAAACTGGCTCGTGCTTTTGCAGGAGGGCCTTGATGTCATCAGTATTTCGCCGGAATCCACGACAATTCCATTGTAGGAATTTAGCCATTACTTTGGCTTGGTGGGTCCATCAGGCGGCTTCCGAGGTGCTGAGGGCTTACTTTTGTCAGTCTTGGATTTATCTTTTTTGGGGAAGAATGGACGCTGTCCCGTGTCCATTTCTTCCTCCGCAAAGAGTTCCAAGACAGATTCATCCTGTACCTCCTTGTTCTCTACATCCATTGTTTCTGTTCTTCCTGCAGGCTCTTTACCACTTGGTTTTGGTAGTGGTGGAGCACTAGGAGGTACGGATATAGGAGTGGCAACTGACTGTGTTTTTTTGGTGGGCTTTTGAGAACTCAATAAATAGCGTGCAATCGGGGTGAATGACTCTTTTGGTGGAATAGTCATCTCAGTTTGTGTCCCGATAGTGCACTTAGCAGAAACCTTCTGGGCGTATGAAGGTTTCCCGCTATTTACTGGTTGGATACGTTTTCTGGCCTCTGGGTAGGAGATATTCAGCTCTGTCTTCAGTTTTTGTATTTCTTTTTCATCCTTCCACCGCTGGCATGCTCTGGAGTAGGCAGGATGATCTTGTTGACAATTTACACAGATCGGTTTAGAAGCTGAACATTCCTTGCTCTCGTGGTCTTTCGCACCACATCGAGCACAGGCAGGGTTACCACGACAAGATGTTTGTGAGTGGCCGTATTTTTGGCATCTAAAGCACCGCAGTGGGTTTGGGATATAAATCCTCACTGGGCAGTTTAGATAGCCTGCCTTGATGGAACTTGGAGGCCGTGGGGTGTTAAACGTTAGGATGAGAACTCGGGTAGGGACGAGATTCCCATCCTTTCTCATTGATATCCTTTTGACAGCTGTCACTCCTTGGTCTTTTAATTCAGAGCAGATCTCTTCCTCAGAAACATGAAGAAGGTCCCACTCTGAAATGACGCCTCTTGAAGAGTTCAAAGTTTTGTGGGGGGTTACAATGATAGGTATTCCCCCTATTGATGTGGCGTTCAGGATTTTTTCTGCCTGTTTAATATTTGTAGCTTCGACCAAAAGGTCGCCAGAACGCAGTCGTTTAACAGATTTGGGTGAACCAGCCAACCCTTCTAATCCTTTCTGGATGAAGAAGGGTGACATCTTTCCAATGGACTGCTCTCCGGTGGAATGGAGAATGAGGAAAAGCGGTGTCACTGATGGTGGTGGTTTATCCTCAGTTCTGGCTCGTTTTGCAGAGGTGTTATCTGCGTCATCATCTCGATTAGGTAGGGGCCTTGTTGGGGCCCCAGAAGAAGGATTTAAATTACTCATAGGAGTAAAGAAAAAATGTCTGATGCCTAAGTACCTCACCCACCACGGAGCCCTACGAGGGGGCGCCCACTCGTGAACTAGCAGGTACTGCGTACACGAATGGGACACCGAGTTCGCTTAGAACACCATACCCACGTTACCAATAAGTCTTTATCCCGTCCCAGGACCATAGGGAGGGAGACTTATTGGAACGCAGTTGACCCTAGCAGTATAATACCACCCGCCGATTGATCCCAGTCGAGCCGGTCCGGGACCACCCGTCTCGTCGAAGCAGGGGCCAAAGTGGTGTATTAAGGCTGGGCCCCTCAACCACCAGGATCCCCCTTTCCGCTTCCACGGGTCGCGGCGCACGGCTGCACACGCCGGATTCCAACGATGTAACCCTGGAACCAAGGTATGGGCGTTAGATCCCAGTGATGCTAGTCTGGAAGTCCAGCAGCGTCACTGGGAGGTCCCCTCACCACGTACAGGTGCCCACGTCGAGGGGAGGTTCACACGAACGAGAAATTCTTTGGTTTATGCAGAATGTACGCAGCCTAAAAAACAAGCTTCATTGTCTTCAGACCCTCCTATTGCTTAATGAGTTTGATGTCATCTGCCTTACAGAAACATGGTTAACGGCGGATAGACAGCTTGATCTTACCCATTTTAACACCCCTTACAAACACATTGGGAATCACAGGATTAACGGGCGAGGCGGAGGTGTTGAAATCCTGTTCAACGATCGATTCCAGCCAATACGGACACGAGTGAGCCAGTCTAACAACTTTGAGGCAGTCTCCCTGACGCTGAGGAGTCCTCTTCTTCAAATCCAATGCTGCCTGGTTTACCTTCCTCCAGACCACAATGAAAACTCTAGAGCTGAGCTGCTCACGTGGTTAGCAACCAACTTAGTGCCTAAAATTCCAACTGTTGTAGCAGGCGATTTTAACTTGCCACTGCCCAGGCATGGGAATGCACTTGAGGGCCTTGAGGTCACTCTTCGTGCCTTTAACCTTACACAGTTAGTGACGCAACCAACTAGAGCGTGTCAAGCGCTGGACCTAATCTTCCACAACTTGCAAGATATCAAACTCCTACCTAGCAACTTTCGATTCCAATCTGATCACTCGCCAATTGCATGTAAACTATCCTTACCGAGCAACTCCCTTGGGTTACCTGACGAGTACTCTGCTGAATTGCCTAGGATAGCCTTCTCTACCAAATATCTGAAGCCAGAGATCATTCTCCAACGCTTGATTGGGTTTGACTGGGAGCGTCTCTATTCTGAGCCGTTGGAGGATGCCGTTATGCTCTTGTCGGAACAACTGAAGCTAATTGCACTACATGGTGCAGCCAGAATCACCAGGATTGTTAACAGGTCGAATCGGGGTTTCAATAAGGAAACTAAGATGGCTTTCATCAAGAAGCAGAAGGCCTACCGGAAATGGCAGAAAACTCAACTTCCCTCAGACCGTTCCATCTTTAAGAAAGAAAGAGCTTGCTTCTTGAAAAAGAAAAGGCAGGTCCTTAACGAAGCGGTTCTCAATAGGTTGAAGAGTGGTAGAAGGATCCTTTCACATCATCATCATCTAGCCATTGACAAAAAGCTTGTCGAGGAATGGGCACAGTTCAACATACTGCAGGCAGATTTTCCTGACTCTGATTCCTCTCTCTCTCAGGAGGACTGGTTACCTAGGGCACACCTGTCTGAAATAGAAATAACTAGAGACCCTAATCGATGTCATCAATAAGCTACCCAACAAAGCCACTGTAGGTCCAGACGGTTTCCCACTCTTTATTATCAAAATTTGCAGCCCATATATAATCGACCTTCTCCTTCACCTTTTCCGACAAATTCTGCAATCTGGAATAGTTCCTTCAATTTGGAAAACCTACCATGTTAAGCCCATTCCAAAGATCAAGAAACCCAAATCTCCTAAAGATCTGCGACCAATATCCATCAGTTGTTCTTTACTCAAAATTTTTGAAAAAGTAATTCAGCCAACAATTGCCCAGCATTGCTTTGCACACAGGCCCGAGTACCTGCATACCGTTCTACAAAGGAGATCGACAACTACCAATCTTCTTGATACCCTCTTCAGAATTCAGCGCACCCTCAACAACAAATCACAGATTGATATCATATTCCTCGACATAAAATCGGCTTATGACAGAATACACCTCCCAGCTCTTTTTACCATTCTGAAACACTACTTCGGCCTGGCAGATACTTTACTTCAAATTCTGAAGTCTATTTTACTTCCTAGACATCTGTCTGTGACCCACAATGACTTTCAAGTAACTATTGACGTCTCAAGAGGCACTCCACAAGGAAGTGTACTGTCAGCTATCCTGTTTGCAGCAGTTTTGGAACCTTTCCTTGCTCAGAATCCGAACTTTGTCTCTTATGCCGACGATCTGAAGTTCTACGTGAGCTCAGATCATAGTCATCAGATTCAACATATCAACGAACAAGCTTCTAGGCAGATATTAAGCTTGGAAAGTTATCTTGCCACAATTGGGCTGCATCTGAGCCCTTCCAAATCAGCGCAACTGACGATAACCAAGAAGAAAGTCAAAAATGATATCCAAATCTTTGTGAGTGGGGAACCGGTGCAAAAGGTGACCTCTCATACTGATCTTGGCCTCACCTGGGATGTTGGACTCACTTTTCAGCCTCACTTTGCCAGAAGACGTACGGTGCTCTTTGGGCAGTGCGTCAAGAACTCGTTGGTGTGCATCAGCCAGCGCTGCTTGTTCGGCACATCCTGAGGTGTATTACGCCGATTCCTCTCTATGCTTCAGAAATTTGGTCATCCGCCTCTGCCTCATACCTTCAGAAGTATCTCAGTTTAGAGTACTGGTTGCTTAGATGGATGAACAGGGTGGTAGGCCACCCCCTAACTATCTCCAGATCTATCCTACAAGCAAATCTAGGCACCACTCCCTGGAGACATATCATCATGACAAAAAATGTCTTCACGCTCGCACGGCTTCTAACGAGGCGAATTGATGCTCCATCGGTATCCACATTAATCTCTGGCCCGAGGAGAGCAAGGGGGGAGCACCCCGACTCCTGTGTCCCTCTACGTCTTATGCTGTCAAACATTGATTCCCTGAGGAACATGTTTCCAGCGAATTGTCTTCGGATCTTCAATAAATTTAGGATCCACCCTGATAGGTTCTGTGAAGACGAGCCCTACAGGAAGGAAATCCTGAAGAACTGCTACCAGATTATGAAATTATAATAATCACCTGCTCCTGGATATGACAGACTGTTTGTTTTTTTTTGTTTTTTTATTTTTTTATTACTGTATATCTTGTATATTATTGTATATTTAATCCTGTAAATATCTCGGGTCGAGCACGCATGTACTCTTGTTTATTGTACATTGTGTTCCTCGCACCTTAGTGTGTAAATATTCACACCCTTCTGGCACAGAGCCGTCCCAGGGTGACCCAAGGTTTCTTGGGAAATAAACTGATTTAATAAATAAATAAATAAAAGTGTACGCAACCAGTCTTCTCCTGCGAGAACCTGAAGCCATTAGCAAGTGCCCAGGAATTCAGGCGCTCAATGGCTTTCTGCAGTTGTCTTTCAATAACCCTCATGTTGCACGACTGACAAAATATGCTAAAGTCATCAACATAGAGGGCACTGTTTACAGTTGGAGGAAGTTGTTCTGTGATGGAATTTATTTTGATGGAAAAAAGCGTGACCTTGTGGCACTCCCTCCTCTTGGCTGAAGGAACGAGAGAGTGAGGATCCCACACGAACTTCGAAAGATCATTTGGCTAAAACGTTTTTAATAAAAAATGGGGAGTTCCCCTCTAAGACCAAGGCTATGTAGATCTTTTAAGATGCCAAATCTCCAAGTTGTGTCATACGCTTTCTCCATGTCAAAGAACACTGACACCAAGTGTTCGCATTTTAGGAAAGCATCCCGGATGGATGTTTCCAGTCGAATAAGATGGTCCAAAGTGGACCGGTTCCTTCGGAAGCCGCACTGGATGTTGGAGAGAAGGTCATTTGATTCTAAGTACCATATTAAACGAGAATTAACCATTCTCTCCAGGATTTTGCACAGACAGCTAGTCAGAGCAATAGGACCATAATTGGTAGTGGCTTTTGGATCCTTTCCTGGCTTAGCAAAGGCAAGAACGATTGCCTTGCGCCAGGAATCCGGAAACTGCCCTTCAATAAAAATTCTGTTATATAGAAAGAGCAGACAATCCATAGATTTTGTTGAAAGATGTTTAATCATTTCATAATGGATGCCATCTGGTCCAGCAGCACTTGCTTTGGAAAGAGTAAGGGCTCTTTTCAGTTCCTGCATAGTGAATGCCCCACTGTAGGGATAGACGATCTTAGACTTAAAATTAAGAGCCTGTTTTTCAATTTTATGTTTCAGGACCAGGAACTCTGGGGAATACGAAGTTGTTGCAGATATGTTAGAGAATGTTTCCTCAAGAGAATTCGCTATTGCAGTTGGATCTGCAATAGTGCATCCATTATAATCTAGGATTGAAGAAGGATGGGATGTATATTTTCCCTTAATTTTCTGGATTTTATCGCAGACTACCTTAGAATTTGTAGCCTGGTTAATAGATTATGTAAAACGGATCTATGATTCCTTTTGACTCTGACGTCGAATGTAGCGTGCTTTGGCTCGTGCGCGTTTAAAGGCTATAAGGTAGGTCGTGGTGGGATATCGGCGGAATATCCCCCACGCTTTGTTTTGAGCCTTTTTTGCTGCTGTGCATTGTGAATTCCACCAAGGTTTGGTAAATGGTGGAAACGGGGCTGATGGTTTTGGAACAGCATTCGCAGCTGCTTGGACGATAATTTCTGTGATGTACGTTACTGCATCATTGATAGGCTCCTGACTGATGGTACTGAAGTCAAAATTTGCCTGATGTTGGAAGGCAGTCAAGTAAGCCTGATCAATCTTCCACCGTGGTAACCTGAAGGGAAGACATGGTCTCCCGCTGTGTAACAAGGTTATCACAGGGAAGTGATCACTTCCAAATGGATTCTCCTCCACTTCCCAAGTGAGTGAAGGGAGTAGAGAAGGGGAGCAGATAGAGAGATCAATGGCAGAAAAGGTACGGGTAGGCATGTGGAAGAAGGTGTTTGTTCCAGTATTTAGAAAGGAAAGGTCATTGTCATTGAGCATACGCTCTATGACCCGTCCCCTTCCATTGATGTTAGCACTACCCCACAGGGTGTTATGTCCGTTAAAATCCCCGAGAAGTAAGAAAGGGGGAGGCAACTGCGATACAAGATCATCAAGGTCTTCTTAGGAGCTCTCAGTCCCAGGTGGCAAATAAATAGAACAAACAGTTAATAAAAATCCCACTGTAAGGCGAATTGCAACAGCTTCTATGCTAGTTGTAATTAGCAAGGGCTGTACTGGGGTCTAGTTGCCCACAAGGATAGCCACTCCTCCATGAGCAGGACCATCCGCAATTCTATCCTTACGAAAAATTGTGATGTTATGCATTGTGGGATCATTGTTTGCCTTTAGATAAGTCTCCTGCAAGCAACAGCAAACTGGCTCGTGCTTTTGCAGGAGGGCCTTGATGTCATCAATGTTTCGCCGGAATCCACGACAATTCCATTGTAGGAATTTAGCCATTATTTTGGCTTGGGTCCATTAGGCGGCTTCCGAGATGCTGAGGGCTTCTTTTTTCAGTCTTGGATTTATCCTTTTTGGGGAAGAATGGACGCTGTCCCGTTCCATTTCTTCCTCCGGAAAGAGTTCCAAGATTGATTCATCCGGTACCTCCTTGTGCTCGACATCCATTGTTTCTGTTATTACTGTTGGCTCTTTATCACTTGGTTTTGGTAGTGGTGGAGCATTAGGACGTACGGATCTAGGAGTGGCAGCTGACTGCGTTTTTTTGGTGGGCTTTTGTGAACTCAATAAATAGCGGGCAATCGGTGTGAATGACTTTCTTGGTGGTACAGTCATCTCAGTTTGTGTACCGATAGTGCACTTTACAGAAACCTTCTGGGCATATGAAGGCTTGCCGCTATTTATTGGTTGAATGCGTTTTCTAGCCTCTGTGTAGGAAATATTCAGCTCCGTTTTCAATTTTTGGATCTCTTTTTCATCCTTCCACCGCTGGCATGCTCTGGAGTAGGCAGGATGATCTTGTTGGCAATTTTCAGCTTCTAAACCGATCTTGTTACACAGATCGGTTTAAAAGCTGAACATTCCTTGCTCTCGTGGTCTTTTGCACCACATCGAGCACAGGCAGGGTTACCACGACAAGCCGTTTGTGAGTGGCTTTTTTTTTGGCATTTAAAACACCTCAGTGGGTTTGGAATATAGATCCTCACTGGGCAATTTAAATACCCTGCCTTGATGGAACTAGGAGACCGTGGGTTGTTAAATGTTAGGATGAGAACTCGGGTAGGGACGAGATTTCCTTCCTTCCGCATTGATATTCTCTTGACAGCTGTCACTCCTTGGTCTTTTAGTTCAGAGCAGATCTCTTCTTCAGAGACATGAAGATCCCACTCTGAAATGACACCGCGTGAAGAGTATAAAGTTTTGTGGGGTGTTACATTGATAGGTATTCCTCCTATGGATGTCGCGTTTAATATTCTTTCTGCTTACTTTGTATTTAAAGCTTCGAGTAAAAGATCGCCAGAACGCAGCCGTTTTACGGATTTTGGTGATCCTGCCAACCCTCGTAATCCTTTCTGGATGAAGCAGGGTGACATCTTCCCAATTGACTGCTCTCCGGTGGAATGGAGAATGAAGAAAAGCGTTGTTATAGATGGTGGTTTATCCTCAGTTCTGGCTCTTTTGGCAGAATTGGTGTCATTCTCATCTGATCGGTTAGGTAGGGCCTTGTTGGGGCCCCAGAAGAAATAGAATTTAAATTACTCATAGGAGTAAAGAGAAAGTGTCTGATGCCTAAGTACCTCATCCACCACGGAGCCCTACGAGGGGACGCCCACTCGTGAACTAGCAGGTACTGCGTACACGAATGGGACGCCGAGTTCGCTTAGGAGCACCATACCCACGTTACCAATAAGTCTTTATCCCGTCCCAGGACCAAAGGGAAGGAGACTTATTGGAACGCAGTTGACCCTAGCAGTAAAACCCACCCGCCGATTGATCCCAGTCGGGGACCTCCCGTCTTGTCGAAGCAGGGGCCAAAGTGGTGTATTAAGGCTGGGCCCCTCAACCACCAGGATCCCCCTTTCCGAAATCCACGGTTCGCGGCGCACGGCTGCACACGCCGGATTCCAAAGATGCAACCCTGGAACCAAGGTATGGGCGTTAGATCCCAGTGATGCTAATCTGGAAAACCAGCAGCATCACTGGGAGGTCCCCTCACCACGTGCAGGTGCCCACGTCGAGGGATTATGTATCAGAGTCGATAAACCCTATAAATATACTTAAAGAATTAATATTTACATATATGATATACCGACGGCAATTTTCGCTTTGAGTGTGGTCCATGGCCAACTTTAGAGCATACAGCTCTGCTACATCTATGCTGCAGTTGTCAGGAATCTTCTGAGATAGTGTCTTCTAGAATGATGGCACATCCGACAAGTGACAGACGAAACAAAGGGGGGGGGGGATAACGTAATGCCACAGTGCAAAAAGCGAAGAGGAAAATTAAAATAACGCCAAATAAAAAAATAAAAGAAAAACAATGGAGAAAGAGTGTTTAACTAGAGTGACGTCCAATCTGTTAGTGATGGTGCAGTGTTCTTGCAATGCTGCTTTAACAACGTAGTAATAAATTAAACTATTTAAAATATGCCTACAAGTTATCGCAAACGGATCAGCTCTGTTCGCAGCCAACGACTAAACAGTTATGATTGGTATCATTATGTATATCTCGTATTGTGAATACCTTTCCGACTTGCAATGATATTGAAATACCTCGAATAATTAGGAGAAGAGCATTGTTACTCATTCTCAATGGATTCCACCACCCAGACGGCACCTTTTTGGAGCTGATTGTCTCCTCCTCGGTGGGTGGGCAAACGCCCTGGTGTTGCAATGATGGAAACACTAGGGTGCCTACCCACCAATGATGCAAGCATGTTAACTCACTATGCAACTTGAGGGTTTTTCCCTAAAATGCGACTATTTCAAATAATGTTTAAAAAAACAGGTCTATTCAATATTCATTATTTAAAAGGAGTAATGTATTCTCACGTTTTTCATAAGAGAACATTAATAACTGAAGTATCAGCAGCAGCAGAGATGTGTTTCATGTTCCCGAAATAGCCTATTAAATTGGAGTGAAAAGAGAGAATAATTTAGCTTTCTTCCGTATTAAATCAACCCACGGAAAAGTAAACAATTCGAGGATTTATGATTTCAGAAAGTTAGGTTTCCATATTGTGCATGTTTCTTTGGGGAAATGATAAAATTATTGTGGTAAAAATGCAATAAGTTGCTAACAACAATTAGTATAACATCATCTTGAAGAGAGCCATATTTTGCAAAAGCAACGGTCGTCATTTTGTCATTACTTAAAATTCATCTGTTATTGTCTTATACTGTTATCGTTCGTAAAAATACGGTTCAATGACACTATTCCGAGTCACTTGCATATGAAAGCATAAACTATTGTGGAAGGTATAGTTTGAAATTCTTACTGATTTACGCGCGGCTTTATTACCTTTTTAATTATGCTGCAATAAAACTTGACCCCTCAGCAAAATTCGCTCAAGTGCAACATGCCTAAGATGTAATCTGTTACTTGAAACATCGGGAATTCGACTGAAAAGACAGGATTGAGTCAACCGCATTTTAAAGACGTGTTGGAAAAATTCACATTGTCAGAGGGAGGACTAGTTAACTGGGCTGCATTGAAAGAAAGACGAGCAAATCGATCGGAAGTAGCTTTGCCTTCCAAATAAGATGAAAATGACATGTCAAAAGTTACGTTCAGTCGATTCATCAACATCACTGAAGGAAACCTCCTTAGGATGAAAGACAGGAGGAATTTGGAAGAGGTACTGAGCGATCAATCGGAATGAATTCTTTCAAAATTTCATATTCAGGAGAATTATGAATGGAAGATTAACTGATAGTATTTGTTGCATGAGAATTAGGACCTCCGATAGTCCCACAGTTAAATGATACGAAAAACGAGCATGGAAAGCTTATCTTATATAGAGCGGCTTAATGTACACTGTGATGAGCATAACACGGCCAGATAGCGTGTAATATTATAGTTGTGAGGTTACAGCGGTGTTTCGTTATTTCTAGACACTTTGTGGTCAGGAAGGCGATCACCAGGAAAGCCGAATGAACGTCCACCTCCACGAGGTGGTAGGCTACACCTAAGCTTTAAACGTGGTGGACCTCAGACACTGTCTAACATAACGGTCGAAATCCTGCACCGACTGGAGGTTTCGATAATCGTCAGCAAGTAGTCTTAAGCCGATAACCAAACTAAGTCAAGCATTCCTAGACAAATGAAGCAAATCAGATACTCAGCATCCACAGGTCGAGATTTACGGTCACTGATAAGTATTTCTCGCTAGATTAAGAAGCTCAGCGAATAACTTGATTTATTTCTGATTTTTCACTACGAGTAATTAAAAATAGGCACAAACACTTGTAAACAAATTATTCCTTCAGGCAGAAAAAGTAATTTGTTGTCTTAAGGAGTACTCCGACACCACTCCTTCTGCCTGAGATCGGTACTCCGTAACTCCCATTGAATGTAACTAAGCGTTACTCGTCTGAGAAAATTATTCAATCAGGTCTCTCCAATTGGTGTAAAAGGCGAAACTAATATTGTAACGGAGGATGAATGTTTACAAATCATTGACACAAAAATTAACGGATTTTCTCGAATGCATAGCCAACAAGGGGGAAAAAATCGATTATTTCTGTATGTGCGCTGTATTTTAAATTTTTCGTATACTGTTCATCTAGTTATGGCCCTTAATCATTTACCAATTTCAGCTCTACAGACGCAAACCTATTAGAATTAAGGAAAATGCATTTAATTTACACTGAAAATAGACAACTGTTCCATTGCAATAATTTGTCGATACAAATCTTGAACGTGTTCTACGTACAATTTATAGACGTATAAATTTACTTATTTACTAAACAAATGTATAAAAGAGTTCTGAATTAAGCTCAGATGTTGGCTTAATGTTAATCCCCAATTAATATTGTTACACTGCAAGCAAATAAACAAAGCTTAATCTAAAAGTTAAGTATTATGATAAGTACTTCAATTACCAAATATATTATCAGTAGTTACTAAATGTGGAATTTTTTTTTTAATATACAAGCAAAATCACTTACTTCTTTCATCAAATTACTTCCAAACCACGAAGGCAAAAGCATCGCGAAGGAAATCAAGAGTGTGTCGGCAGCGCAGGCAATCTTTAAATAAGCCTTTGCGGTGACCACATGATAAGTACAAAAGCAACAGAGTCCGGTGTTCACGGCAAAGCTAAGAAAAATTTCTAAGGATAGGATCTCGCCTGTTTCATTAACAAGTGAAACACATTCTCTGCGTAACTCCAGCAGCTCCTTCAATTTCTCTAATTTAGTGAAGTTATGCGACGCTTTCTTTACTTTTATCTCATCGTTAATAACTTTCAATGTATTCTGTAAGAAATTTGCAAAGAAAGCAATCCAGCAAGGAATAATCGTCAACGACAAATATCCTACCGAATTCGATAAACCATGCAAAAGGAGTAACAACACCCTCTCTATTACGACAGGAAAAACCTCAAACATCGGACGGGTGCAGAATAATAACTCACTATAAAATAGATTTTCTCCAAAACCAACTAAGAAGCACATGATGTACAAGAATACAATAATAATGGCCGCCTTGAATGATCGCTTAAAGTGGATTAAATTCTTTGTCGCATTTTCTAATTTACAGCATTTTCGAATCAGAAAAATCAACTGCGATGTTTTCATGTACATCAACAATCTCACAATGCAAGAAAAGAACAAGAGAGTGTAGAGCATAGCGCTGTCTACGATATTTTCCAGAAATTGGGCAGATAGATGATTGCATCTGCTCATACAAAAGTATTGTACGCATGGCAGCAAGACCGTAGCAAGACAACAGAGAGTTTGTAAACCGAACTTTTCCCATTTCAATCGTTTACAATCCTTTGATGTAATTCCTTTAAAAAAGGAAAATCCCATGAATGCGTGCAAAAAAGCGATAACCTGAAAGCTTCTGTAGAAGTGACCGTACGACATCTTTGAAAAACATTCAGCAATAATACTTCTCTTCTGTAATTATTTCAGGAAAAATGTTTTCCTTGAAGGCTGCTTCTCCGTTCATGTAGAAGAGCATACGCATGCGTTGATATCAGGATAGTATATTCGTTACCAGAACCATGAAAACAGATGGGTTGGTTGGTTGGTTGTTGGGTTTTATTGGCGCATTAGCAACTAAGGCTATAATGCGCCACACAGATGGGTGTAACCTAAAATATCAATGTAGTTAGTTGTGTTTGACCTGACCCTTTTGTTTGTATATTCAACACGCACGAAGGTTGAAATTTTTCCAATATAGATCTTACTCTAATAATATTATTTTATCGTAAGGAAACGCCCTTCATTTGCAACACAAATTTCAATTCGAAAACAATGCTGTTAGATGTTCTTCTGAACTCGGTTTATGGTTTTTGCTCGTTTTATATACTGTGAAACGTCGGTTATCAGAATAATTTGGAAGGCTGATCTTTCTTCTTCTTTTATTTTTTTTTTATTAACGATCGTACAGTAAGCTCCGGTTATAGCGGTCAATATTATAATAAGGCAAACCCGCTGGACGACTTCGACAAAAGGGGAAGTCACCCGAAGATTCATACCGGATAATCAACTAGTGTTTCCGAAAAGCTCAAACTGGTTTTCACCGGGACTGCTGACATCTTACCTGCTCACGGGACATGGCGCAATAAGAGCAAAACTCTCCAGTTTCGGATTGAGTGACACCCCCCTCTGCCACTGTGGACAGCCAGAGACGTGGGAGCACCTCATGCACCACTGCCAAATATACGAAGACCTCCGCTGCCTCTTAATAACTAGAATACGTTTCTCGCCAATAAACCAAGAACAATATCTCCTGGAGAGCGAGGATAACTAGAAAGCCTTAACGCAGTTTGCGCAGGATCTTTTTACTAGAAGAAGAACATACCCACAACCTTATCAGGAATTTTCCCACAAACTAACCACTCGTCACCCGTAATAAAGATCCTTAGACGTGTCAACCAAACAAAAACCTAACAGCTACAATCTGAAAAACTAATCATTAACTTAACCTGGATCTGACCACTGGCTTAAACTGGAGTCAATATCTGGACTTGACCACTCACACGGACAGGGCAACATGTCCCAGGAATGGCATACGAAGACCTGACAAAGACATTATGCAGTTTGCTGCCGAAACATCATTAGGCGATCTGAACCGGGTACCCTCACTCGGTTCACTTTCTTTCCCTTCCCTTCCCTTGGCAGGGGATGGTTACTCTGTACCCTCCCCCCCTGCCATCCCCTATCTTCACCTGGTGAGGCATGGGCCTGCCCCGCCGACTTTTGAGGTTATCTTCACTATTGACCCCATATTTCTGTCTTTCACCCCCCAGTCTTCAGTCTCCCTTCCCTCTCTAGCTATCTTGCGACTAGCGTTTGACCCTTGCCAAAACTACACAAACCCACACTAAAATTTAAAAAAAAAAAAAATGAACTCTAACCCGTATAACTTATATCTCTTTAGGCCTGACCCAATTTCTAGCGTTTCTCCCACCCCTCCACTTTTTGAACCAATTTCTAACGTTTCTCCCACCCCTCCACCCCTCCGAAACATCATTAGGCGATCTGAACCGGGTACCCTCACTCGGTTCACTTTCTTTCCCTTCCCTTCCCTTGGCAGGGGATGGTTACTCTGTACCCTCCCCCCCTGCCATCCCCTATCTTCACCTGGTGAGGCATGGGCCTGCCCCGCCGACTTTTGAGGTTATCTTCACTATTGACCCCATATTTCTGTCTTTCACCCCCCAGTCTTCAGTCTCCCTTCCCTCTCTAGCTATCTTGCGACTAGCGTTTGACCCTTGCCAAAACTACACAAACCCACACTAAAATTTAAAAAAAAAAAAATGAACTCTAACCCGTATAACTTATATCTCTTTAGGCCTGACCCAATTTCTAGCGTTTCTCCCACCCCTCCACTTTTTTTTTTTTTTTTAAGGTCCTAGCCACTGAAATCTCAGGAAATTAGGTGGCAGGACCTGCCAGAGTAAATAGTAAATCTCTAAAATACTGGTGTACCTGGTCTGCCTCCACGAGGTATAGTGTGGACAACGGTGGGTCTCATTTGAGACCCAACGGCTAAAAGACCAGATGAACAACGGTAGAAAACATTACACACCACAATATCCATACACTTTTAAACCTCTGGCCTCTGCAGTGTTCTGTATTACACCACAATGTATATTACGCGGAGGTGGGGAACCCCTGGTACCGTTAGACCCTAAACACACTATACAATGTCTAAAGTAATTTATGGTACGTATAAAGTTAAGATTTATGAACAGATAAAAATATAGGAATATAAATACGTATTAAATATATTTTAAATGAAACCAAATAAGTTAACGGATTTCAGCTAAGTATAAACAGCAAAACACATGGTCATCATCAGATAAAAACCTGACCGAGTGCATAAGGTTCAATCAGATGACAAAACTTTACTGTCTGTATTATGGATACCGATAAAATATAACAACCATCAAAATAGTATCTTTGTTGTCACACATAGGGAAATCATCACCCTCAGCAGAAAGGGTAAGTAAGATGACTGTACTATATGGAAATTAGCAAGAACTCCCTCTGCGGTTCCTGTACAGACTAGAATGCCACTGTTCGATTACAGCTTCACTTGATATACCTCATTTGTGTTCTACGCTTGCCATTGGCAGTATAATTTATTATACTCCCAACAGCAAGCACAGTCCGCATAGGATATTGGCAGGCTGTGACTGTTCAGGGATTGTGCTGAGCTGGCCGAAATGTCTTTCAATTCATTACCCCTGATCCCAACATGCCTAGCATCCAGCAGGAACTAATGTGAAATGAATATTCTGAAAGAGAATATAACATCTGCTGAATTCGGTACTGGATTGCATCAGAGTTATGTATCAGAGCGGATAAAGACTATAAAAATATATTTAAAGAATTAATATACACTGAGGATTCAGTAAATTATGACCATTTCATACCATTGTTGAATAATGAAGTTCAGTTGTTTTTAAATACCACAACTCAGCCATTCTAACTTTTCCAAATTTATACTTGCATTCTTCGTTGCGTTTCAATTGAATGAGTTCTTGAATTTCCTCACTAGCAGACCCAAAATCACATCCAATTGGATCTAACATCCATGGCTTCACTTCAAAAGAAAGTAATTCAGAAAATCTGTTTTTCATTTGATCTGAATAATTCTTAAGATCATTCTCGATGGGCGATTCATTGATTTTAGATAACTCTTGCATACCATGAAGTTGTTTTCTCATTAAATTGCTTTCAAATATTTCCAGTTTTTCAGTGAAGGCTTTTAACATGCGTTTGCGTATATTAATATCACCATTGATATCATCGTAATTAATTTTCATTGAAGATGAAATGATACTTCATTAAGTTTTCAAAAAATCCAAGCCATATTAGTACAAGCTTTTTTGTTTGCTGATCTCCTTGGTTAAATTTTGACTTCCGTATCTAAAAGAAGCCTCACGTACTGTTTTTCCTTATCGACAATTTTCTGAAAAAGCGATCATATTCGCTACCTGACTTTATTTTATTGATGGTTTTAATAAGTATGCTGAGAGATTGATAAAAAAACTGGAATAATATTTTTTGCAACCAGATGATGTCGGTATTGCAAGGACTTCGGGACATACTGCCTTTAGGAGGGCTATAAAACCTTTATGTCTACCAACCATGGAGTAGTACCATCAGCGGAACAGGATTTCAAATTTTCCAATGGTACTTGTTTTTCATTAAACCAATTTTTTTTACAGCAGCGAAAATGGATGCTCCAGTACAGTCAGTTTCATAGATTTTACAAACATCTCTTCTTTTAATTTACAATCATCGTGGAAATAACGTACGTATGCCATTCGAAGGGCCTTATCGTCAGTAACTGTGGATTCATCAATCTGAACCGAAAATTTTCTTGTTTTTAGTTTGTTAATTATCTGCTCTTCAATGTTAACTGACATATCTTCGAATTGAATTATTGCTCAATGGCAATGCTTTTAAAATACTGGAAGGATTTTGCATCACTGTTGAAATTAATCTCTGTAATGGGCGTCGTCGAACAGTCTCAGCTCTTCTAGGTTTTGCAATTGTTGTTGTGGGGGTTTTATGGCGCATAAGCTGCTTTGGCTATAATGCGCCTATTCCTTTATTGTAATAATATATGAGAAATTCTTGTCACATCAGAAAAGGCAGAAATCAGAAATGACTAAAAACTCCAATTTGTTTCAGAAAGTTAAAAAATTCCGGAATATTTGCTTTGTCACCAATGATATTCTCTAGAGTTATTGGTTTTCGAGGGTTAACTAAAGATAGAAGGGTAGTATTTCTGTTTTGTTTATAGTATGCACATTCAATGAGAATGTGTTTCACTGTCAAATTTAGAGAACAATGTGGACACTGTGGTGGATCATCTCCTGTGAGTAAATGAAGATGGGTCAGGTAAGTATGTCCTATTCTTGCTCTTGAAAGAATTACTTCTTCCCGCCTTGATGTCCGGACACTGGAGAGCCAGATTTTCGGAACTTGTTTAATCTGTAAGAGTTTATTATTCGTTTGGGAATGCCATAGTGCTGTCCATTCTGATAGGCATGCAGCATGAATCATTAGTGCATAGTCTGAGGCTGGAACAGGGATATTGGTTAAATCTAAGCTGGTTGGGTTTTTTGCAGCTTTATCAGCCAGTTCATTGCCTAAAATATCAGAATGTGCTGGTATCCAGCAGAAGGTGACCAGTTGGTGGCGTTCTATAATCTTGAGTAATAATTTTCTAATTTCATTTATAACAGGGTGAATCTTATCTGAGGAATTACACAAAGCCTTGATTGAGCTGAGGGAATCAGTGAAAATTACTGATTTTAAAGAGCAGTCAGGAGGGAGATTTTTTAAAGCTAGTTTAATTGCGAATAATTCAGCTGAGAAGATACTGAATTCAGAAGGAAGGGCTGCTGATACAATTGTATTCGGAAACACTGCAGCTGCTCCAACTTTTGAATTGGATTTAGAGCCATCTGTGTATATTGGTAAAAAATCAATATATTTTTGAGTGTGAACAGCATGAACTTGTCTGATATTTGATGATTGCAAGATATTCTTTCCCCACTGACAGAGGTAAGTGTCACAGGTCGGTATAGGAGGTGGAACCCATGGTGGTTGAGTACAAGTGGCGACTTGTTGTACGGAATGGATGGATATATTCCAGACCTGCAGTAGTTCAAGAAGGCGATGACCAGCTGGTTTTACTATGTTAGGTTTATTTCTGTACAGATTTTCTAACGGTGGATTGAAAAGATATGGCTGAATGGGATGCGAGGCACAACTTTGTATCTTGACAGAATACTTCAGCAAAAGCAATTTCCTACGTAAATATAGTGGCGGCTCGTGAGCATCAATGTAAAGGCTATGTGCTGGCGATGTTCTGAATGCGCCAAGTGCAATCCTCAGTGCACTGTGTTGTACTGGATCAAGCCAGCGTAATGCGCTCTTTCTGGCAGAGTCATAAATGGGAGCTCCATAATCAAGACGAGATCTGATTAATGCCCTGTATAATCGCAGAAGGGAGGTACGATCTGCACCCCACGTTTGTGCAGATAAGGCTCTGAGTATATTTATCTTTTTTAAGCAGGCAATACGTACATTTTTAATGTGCTCTAAGAAATTTAGCTTGTTGTCCATGATCAAACCTAGAAATCTAATGTTACTAGTGACTGGGATGGAGATATTAGAGATGTAAAGTTCAGGATCCAGATGAAGTTTGCGTTGTCTGCAAAAATGGATAGCAACTGTTTTCTGCTGCGAAAGCCTATAGCCGTTAAGACTGGCCCATTGCTGTATTTTATTTAATGATATCTGAAGCTGTCGTTCAATAGTTCTCATATTTTGGGAATGACAGGAGATGGAAAGGTCATCTGCATAAAGGTAAGTTTCTACAGTATTTGGAAGTTGTTTAGTGATAGAATCTATTCTTAGAGCAAAAAGAGTGGCACTCAGTACTGATCCCTGTGGAACACCTTCTTCCTGAATGAAAGTTGCAGAGAGGGCATGTTGGTATCGTACTTGAAACGATCTAGTGTGTAGAAAATGCTTTATAAATATAGGAAGGTTGCCCCGCAGACCAAGAGAGTAAAGATCTCTTAGTATGCCATGCCGCCAGGTAGTATCAAAAGCCTTCTCTATATCTATGGAAACCATTACTAGATGTTCATGCTTAATAAAGGCATTACGAATGGCAAATTCAGCCTTCACCATAAGGTCCAAGCATGACCTGTTTTGACGAAAGCCAAACTGACTATTGCTCATGAACTGTTCAGACTCAATGATCCAGACGAGTCGACAGTGGACAATTTTTTCTAGAATTTTGCTGAGGCAGCTTGAGAGGGATATTGGTCTATAGCTAAGGGGATTGGTTGAGTCTTTTCCAGGTTTTAGGAATGCCAAAACAGTAGAATGATGCCAAGAAGTTGGATAGACGTTTTCTAGAAAAATACGATTGTAAAAGAGCAGAAGGAGATGCAAAGCTTTGTCATCAAGATGTTGTAGCATGACGTAATAAATTCCATCTGGTCCGGCAGCACCATTGTGGGCTGTTCCGATTGCATGCAAGAGTTCGGAATATTGTAGGGGTTTGTTATACGGCAGAAGGACGGCAGTTTGGAAATTAATAGAGTGCTGTTCCGCAGTGTTTTTAATTCTCTGGAAAGGTGGAGTATAAGCTGCTGCCGCTGAGATTTCAGCAAATGTGTTGCCCAAAGCATTTGCGATATCTAAAGGACTAGATAGATCTTGCCCATTACAAGACAATATTGGTGAAGGTACGGTAGGAAACTTACCAGAAAGCTGTCTAATTTTTTTCCATATTATTTTGGTGTCAGTGTTTTTGTTAATGCTTGAAGCAAAACGGATCCAGGATTCTTTCTTGGCTTGCCTTTGTATGAAACGTGCTTTTGCCTTTGACATTTTATAATTTATTAGATTGGGTGTTGTTGGATTTTGCCGAAATAAATTCCAGGCTTTATTTTTTGCTTTTTTGGCTTTTGTGCATTGCTCATTCCACCAATAATTATGATGTTTACGAACCGAGGGATTTGATAATGGTATTGTGTCTTTAGCCACATTTAGGAGATGTGACGTGATGTATTCTGTCACATTATCGATAGGTTGGATACGGATTTTTTCCTCATCAAAAGATATTGATGACCGGAATTTTGCCCAGTTTGCTCGGGCAAATTTCCATTTTCTGCAGGGTTCAGCTGGAGGAGGCTGTGCTATTAACAGGTTGCAGACGATTGGGAAGTGATCACTACCCATTGGATCATTTAAGACATACCACTCAATGGTCGGGACCAGTAATGGAGAACAAATGGAGAGATCTATGGCTGAGGTATGTCCATTCGGGAGCTGAACGTGAGTGTGTGTGCCAGTATTTAGTATGATGAGGTTTACGGCCTCTATTAGGCTCTCAATGAGTCGACCTCGCCTATCTAATTTAGGATCGCCCCATAAGGGGTGGTGCCCATTGAAGTCCCCTAAAATACAGAGAGGTGGAGGTAACTGTATAAGGAGATCTTCAAGATCTTTTAAACAGTAGGTACGGTTTGGCTGTAAGTAGATTGATACTAATGTTATTTCAATATGGAGCATTATACGCACAGCAACAGCTTCTATTTCAGTTTGAAGTGGAATATGTTTAGTTGGGATCTTTGAATTTATCAGGATTGCGACACCACCATGGGCAGCATTTGTTGTATTACGATCCCTTCGAAAAAGGCAATAGTTTTTTATCGATGGAGATATTTGTAAAGTTAAGTAAGTTTCCTGAAGACAAAGGGCTACTGGTGAAAACCGATTTAATAGATCTTGGATATCGTCTGTATTGCAACGAAAACCTCTGCAGTTCCATTGTAAAATACAAGGCATTATCTGTGTTTATTTGATGGAGCTGATTCTGACTGCTTTTTGAATGTGACTGGTTTATGGCGTTCCAATTTCTGTTTGTCTTTTTTTTGGAAGACTGGCCGACCCGTGTCCATTTCTTCTTCTTCTTCTTCAGCATGTATTTCTAAAATAGGATCTTCCTGTATAGAGGTGCCAACCGTGTCCATGGTTGTGTCCTGAATATTTTTCACAGTATTTGTGTTTGTAATACAAGATGTGGTAGCAATCACTGGTGGAGGAGTTACCGCTGGTATTGTCAGAGGTGTATTATTTGCTTGGTCTGTGGTCTTGGTTTGTTGCTTGCGTACAGTTGGTTGCGTCTCAGAGAGGATATGTCTGGCCCAATCAGAAATTGATTTATTAGTGGGGACTGTGACATCGGTTTGAACGGAGACTGCTTGATATTTTTTTACAGTATTTGCATAGGTAATATTCTGGTTTATAGTTGGCGCGACTAGTTTTCTTGCTTCTTGGTAACTGACTTTGTTTTCAACCTTGTATTTTACTATTTTTTTTTCGGTTTTCCACTTTTCACATGTCTTCGAATATGCAGGATGGTCGCCTTTGCAATTTGTACATGTCATTTTTGTAGCAGTACAGTCATTTTGTATATGGTCTGAGGATCCACAGTTGGGGCAGACAGGAATTCCTCTACATACAGTTTGAGAATGCCCATACTTTTGGCATTTATAACACCTTAAAGGGTTGGGAATGTATGGGCGAATGCGACAAAATAAATAACCTGCTTTTACAGAGGAGGGTAAATTTGGCGTATTGAAGGTGAGAATAATATTTCTTGTAGGTGTCAGTTGATTATCTTTTTTAATCATTATTCTTTTCGCTTCAATTACGTTCTGTCCCTGCAGTTCTTGAGTTATTTCTTCCTCGGTGACAGTTAATAAATCCCAACTCGATATGACACCCTTAGATGAATTTAGGGTTGCGTGTGGTGATATTTTTACAGGAATTCCAGCAAAGCTTGTTAGTTGTAGAAGCTTTTCAGAATGTCTTTGATTCATGGTTTCTATAAGTAAGTCTCCTGATTGCAGTCTCTTCACCGTCTTGGGAGATCCTGCTATACCCTCCAGATGTTTCTGTATAACAAAGGGAGACAATTTGCTCATAGGCTGGTTACTTAGAGAGTGAAAGATTAAGAAAGATGGGCAGGGTTGCTCCATCCGATCTGTCTTCAATCTCTTAGGGTTGTCATTAATTATGTCATTTTGGTCTATATTTGCCATTTTTGCTCCTTTTCGCCCTTGGCAAGAGGACTTTTCTGCCAAGGTTTCCGGCCCCGCCACGGGGAGGCAGGAGCAGTGCCGCAAGGAGGCCAAGCGGTTAGAAAGGTTAGTTGTTAGTAAAGAATATATAATATATATAATAAAAAGAAAGGTGAATTTCCTTTCTCTGTCTTTACTTGATACTTTACAAGTGCGGAACTTATTTATGATAAATAAACTGCTTATACAAAACGGTATAACTTAAAAAGAACTTTATCTCTCAGAAAGATCACTATTTGATTCGCACTAGATACGCTTGACCTCGGATTCGCTTGGCACCCGGGGCCAGGTTTTGCAATGATTTCTGCAATTTTGTAAGATGCAATCATTCCATCATCATTTGTTAGCGTGTTCTTCTTAAATAAGTAAGTAACAGTGTTACGTTGCTCAAAATTCTGTTTTAAATTTCTGAAATATTCGATATGTTTACCAACTATATCAGGATGTTTCCTTTTTAAGTGATCTAAAAGTCGATGGTTTCGTAGCCTCATTTGAAAAATAACTGTTACATTCCGTAGCCCAGTGGTCAGGATGTTTGTTGTAATTTGGTTTTTAGGAGCATTAGCAACAAAGGCCATATTGCTCCTGGGATATGCGGTGGTCATTCCTGACCTTTGCGCATCCTCAGTATTTGGTGGTCACGTGCTCGAACTCCGGTCTAATCAAGAAGCGTGTGCTACGCACTGCTGCTCCTGCCCACCTGGCTACGGAGGTGGTCAGGAGCGGTAGGGCAGTAGCACACGCTCTTTGGGTATACCGGGGTTCAAGCCCCTGACTGCTAAATACGGTCGATCTGGCAACCCGCACTGGACCAGCGTAGCAGGTTATGGTCCATTTTCCTCAACATGAACTGTTGAGGAGGCTTCCATCCTGCAGTGGGTTTATAATGGCAGCAGTTTACCTTTTACACATAAGACGCGAAGGCTGTCTTGAGTCGAACGGGCTTTCAATAAAACCATAAGCTAGATATTCATCCTGATACTGTCGACACTCTTTCCAGCACTTGAAATGATTCATGATGGGTTGAATAACTACAAAGAATGAAATATTATCTAATTTTATTTAAATCTCATAGCTTATGTCATTCCTAAAATCACCGTGGATCAAAAATAAACTTCCACAAGGAAACAATAAATCAATACTAATTGTCGCTCAGAAAGTAGAAACAAAACTGAAAAAATTTCCTCATGCTTCATAAATTGACCAGTGAAACAAAAGAATAAATAATTATGTTTTTCCAGCAAAATGAAAACCTATTTGTATGATCGGTAATAGATTTTTATCTTGACGGCATATTGTAATAACAAGTTCTGTCGTCTAAGCTGTAGTGAAGATTCATGGGCTTCTGCATAAAGGATTTGTACAGGTGAAGTTGGGAAAGCACCAAGTGTTATAGGGAAGACACTATGGTGTATGCGATCTAACCATCTCAGTGCATTTGGTTTCGCAGAGTCGTAAACGGGTGCTTCATAATCTAGCCTGGAACATACTATTGCTCGATAGAGTTTAAGAAGTGTATATTGACCTGTCCCCAAGTTGTTGCGGAAAAGACTTTCAGAATGTTTAATTTCTTGAGGCAGAATGAGTAAATTGTTCAATATATTCAAGGAATGTTAATTTCTTATCCAAGAGAAGCCCTAAGAATCTTATGCTTGATACTAATGGGATCATATTTCCGTCCTGTTTAAGTTCAGGATCATGGTGTCCGTTTCGTTTTCTTAAGTCGTGTATACATGCAGTTTTTTGTGTGGAAATCCTGAAGGCATTTCTTTGTGTCCATTTGCTTAGTTTGTTTATTGTTCCTTGTAGCTGCCATTCTATATATATATATCATCATGCAATTCAAAGTGATATAGATTTTGAAGAATTCCATAACGCCATGCTGTATTTTAAGCTTTTTTTATCGAAACAAACAATAACGTGAAGTTCTTTTGGGATAAAGACATTCTGTACGCTGTTTTCTAATTTAATATGTAAAGTGATTTTGAGCGAATTTGTCTGAGAAGATTATTGCTGTTTAAAACCCATGTTAGACGAGCGTTGATAATTTTTTCCACAAGATTTCCTAGGCAACTTGCTAGAGCTATTGGACGGCAGTTGCGTGGGTCAGAGAGATATTTCCCCGATTTTTGGAAAAGCTAGAATAACTACATTACGCCGACTGTCTGGAAATTAATTTTCTAGGAAGATTCTATTATATAATTCTACTAACGCAGTTTGGCTTGGTCATCGAGTTGCTTTAACATCTTATAGTGAATTTTGTCTCGTCCTGCAGAAATTTGCCTTGTCTGTGTTAATGCACGTTTTAATTCATGCCATGCAATGTTCAAGGAAGGTTGTACGGTACATCATTTGGTGTGAAAAAATTCAATTTGTGGATTGAATTTTGGATTTCAAGTTGGATTTTTCCACAACAAATGACGGTCATGTTGCTCGCGTATAATTGTCTGTAAATTTCGTGTGTTCTGAGGTCGATTTTCTGTTTGCTGGACGAAAAACCCGAGTTTCTATGAGAAAACACCATGCTGCCCTCCCCTACACCGATTAACTCAGCCACGTTGTGAAAATGACCCATAAAAATTCATTCCGTCATCGACGGGATTTGAACTGAGGTCGTTTCACCCAGTGTGGGGAGAACGGCGATCCTACCAACTGTGCTACCCCACGAGGGCGCTATTTCCTGATGAAAAACGTGTACTGTACATGTATGCGAGCCGTCGTTCAACAAGATTAAATCTTTCTCTCGTGTCTATTTTTCAATTTGCCTTCCTCTCCAGAGCAGCAGTAGAATCAAGAAATATATTTGAAGATGTGGCGTAGAACTTCATTCACTAGTTACCTGGGCTGCATCCAAGAGGGTGAACAAATTCATTGGAAGTACCTTTGCCTTCCAAATAAGATGAAAATGACATGTCAAGAGTTATACGTTCAGCCAATTCATGAGCATCACTGAAGGAAACCTCCATATTGAAAGACAAGAGGAATTGGAAGAGGTACTGTGTAATCAATCCGAATGAACCCTTTCACAATTTCATATTCAGAAGAATTAACAATGGAAGATAGATTGATATCATTTGTTGCCTGAGGCTAAGGATTTCCGGTAGTCCCATAGTTAAAGGATGTTAAGAACGAGTTTGGAACGCTGTATGTTATATAAAGCGGCTCCACGTCATTAATTCAACTCCGCTTTGGTACACTGTGATGAACAGAAAACGGCCAGATAGCATGCAAGGTTATAGTTGAAGTTACAGCCGTGTTTCGTTATTTCTGGCCACTTTGCGATCACCTGGAAAGCCGAGTACACCACGAGGGGGAGGGTCACAACTAAACGTGAAACGTGGTGGACCTCAGACACAGTCTAACCAAATGGGTGAAATCGTGCGCCAACTGATTATATTTCGGTAATCGTCAACAAGTAGTCATAAGCCGATAACCAAACCAAGAAGTGAAATATAGAAGAACTCTTTATTGCATACAAAACGCAACATGCCGTACACAATACCCTTCACGGCTGCAAGCCAAGGGTTTACAGTAAAGGCCAATACAAGGTTACAAAGGCTAATACAATATTACAGTAAAGGCTAATACAATGTAATAAACAAGGATGAGATAGGAGAAAAAATAATATTATTACTAATTACTGTATACAAGTGTAGGAAAGCAAATGAAAAATTTACATATCAACATATACACAACAGCGTGTTATCATTTTAAATTATTCTCAAGGGAGCAGTCCTTTTACAGTGCTGGAATCATCTGAGCAGGCGCAGAAGTTGGAACAATGTAGTGAGGGATCCATGGGAGTGATGGACAGGTCCTTGGGAGCAGGTTCTGATGTCCTGTGACGTGGCCCTAAGAAGGAAGTGGATGGAGTAAGTTCTGCCTGTATTTTTTATCCAATGCGAATTTGTGGAGGTCGCCATCCAATGAGTGTATGTACTGCAGCATTTGCACCGGTAAGAACCGATCGGATAACTTTAACCGGTTTGGGGTGGCCTGAAGGACTGGGACTCTCCAACCGCAGTTAGTCCAGAAGTCTGGGTCCGAAATAATGTCAACCATCATTTTTACAGCAAAGACGAGTCTTCCACTCATGGATAATGGCAGGAAGACGTCTGATGTTTAGAGCTGCTCCCATCTGGATGGTCCTTTGTGCAGGGGGAAGCCGAAATTTCCATATGGCCCACTCCAATAGCCAAAGTTCGCCCGCAAAAATCCGTCTCAGATGCGTTGCGGCTGTTGAGGTCCAGACTCCTGCTCCATAAAGAATGACCGGATAGACACATGTCTTAATATACCTGCACCCAACGACCTGGTCGTGGACATGCATAAGTTGTTGCTTAAGCTTACACCGGAGTCGACAGAATTTTTTTTGCAGGTGGTCTATGTGTGGTAGAAAGGAGAGCTTCTGGTCAAAAATAACGCCCAGATCGGTGTGCTGCTGAAAAGCAGAAATCGCGGATCCGCTTATATTGGGTTGCACCATTGTTGGGTTCCGTTTGAGCGAGAAAGTCAGCTGTTTCGACTTCTCAGGATTGATGTGAAGGCCGAAACCGGAGAGGAAGGCCCCGAGGTTCTGGATTTTCTGTACAATTAAGACATTTGTGTAGTCAACAGTGTCTCTGGGGTTAATAGCAGTGAACAGCTTTATATCATCATATCCCTAGACAAATGGGGAAAATCAGATATTCAGCATCCACAGGTCAACATTACGGTCGCTGATAAATATTTATCAGTAGATAAAGAACTTAGGAGAAAAGTTGATTTATTCCTAATTTTTCACCACGAGTAATTAAAAATTGGCCCATTTATAAGGAAATTAATCATGAGGAAAGACACGACTCCTGCCTGAGATCGCCACTCTGCAACTTCCATTGAATGCAACTAATCATTACTCGTTTGAGAAAGAAAATGGATTAGATCTCCCCAAATTGTGTAAAGGACGAAACTAATACTGTCAAGGAGGATGAATGTTTACAAATCACTGACAAAAAATTAACGGATTTTCTCAAAGGCATGGCCAAGAAGGGGACAAAAATTCACCAATTGTTTCTGTATGTGCTCTGTTTTAAACCTCTTCTTTCCTATACTGTTCAATACTAGTAATGGCCTCTTGCTAAACTCCAATTTCAGCAATCCAGACCGCAACCCTATTAGAATTAAGGAAAATACACTGAATTTACATTTAAAACAACCGACTGTTCCGTTCCAATAATTTATCTTTATCACAAGCTTGAATGTGTTCTACGTAAAGAATTCATATTTATTTATTCAATTGATTGCTATTTATGATTATCCCTTGTGCAGCGTGCAAGCTAGAGGCGATAACAAAATTACAACTCAGAAAATAAATTTACAAAAGTTGACAGTTTATAAATAAAAAGGTCCTTCGTGCTGGGTATCTTAAAGACGAGTATCAGCAACGTGCAAAGCTCGAAAAACTACGATCACGAACCGCTTGATGGCAGCATAACACTGAGAAGCAAAAAGAATGTGTTGCTAGGCAGTCAACCTCCAAAACGATTTCCGAAATCACGGCACATACATATCGAGAGAACTGCGCAATGGAACCGCCTTCAACTGCGGCCAGGCATCCCAACTCACTTTTACTTACACCGCGTGCAAGAGACTATGGGTTCTAGTTAGTACTGTTGTCATTCAGTTGTTTTTTTTTAGAAGATAATCGTTCTGTAGGTCTTACTGGAGCATAATTTTTCAAAGTTTACTTGAAACCGGTTCAGGTTTCAAGTAAACTACGAAATTTCCATTGTACATCCTGTTAAAGTTTTTCAAGAAGATTACGTTGGATCAGAGTGGTTTGAGTTGCAAACTACATGATTGCTTCTGTATATATATTAACTTTTATAATAAAAAATTAAATAAAAAACAAGAGTTCTGCCTTTAAGCTTGGATGTTGGCTTAATGATAATCATCAATTAGCCTTGTAACACAAGATAAACAGAAAGACGAATACAAAAAGTTCAGGCACAGGTATTATGATAAGTAATTCAATTACTAAAAATATTATCAGTAGTTACTAAATGTGGAATTTTTTTCGAATATACAGGCAAAATATCACTTACTTCTTTCTTCAAATTGCTGACAAACCACGAGGGCAAAAGCATGGCGAAAGAATATAAGAGTGTCACGGCAGCGCAGACAGTCTTGAAATCAATCTTTGGGGTGGTCATCACATAATAAGTACCAATGCAACAGAGTCCAGTGTTCACGGCAAAGATAAGAAAAATTTCTAAGGATAGAATCTCGCCTGATTCATTAACAAGTGAAACACATTCCCTGCGTAACTCCAGCAGCTCCTTCAGGTTCCTTAACTTTGTGACGTTATGCGACGCTTTCTTCACTTTTATCTCATCGTTAATCATTTTCAATGTATTCTGTAAGAAACTGGCAAAGAATGCAATCCAGCAAGGAAAAATCGTCAACGAAAAATTTGCTACTGAAGACGATAAACCGGACAAAATGAGTAACAACACCTTCTGTGTTACGACAGGAAGAAAGGCAAATATCGGACAGGTGCAAAATACTGTTTCACTAGATAAGACAAAATATCCAAAACCAACTAAGAAGCACATGATGAACACGAATACAATAATAATGGCCGCCTTGAATGATCGTTTAAGGTGAACTAAATTCCTCGTAGCAGTTTCTAATTTACAGCATTTTCGAATCAGAAAAATTAACCGCGATGTTTTCATGTACATCAACAATCTCAGGATATAAAAAAAGAACAAGACGATGTATGGCATAGCGTTGTCTACGATAGTTTTGTCAAACTGGGCAGATGGATCAGTGCATCTACTCATACAAAATAAATTTGCGATAGGCAGCAAGGCCGTAGCGAGACAATAGAGAGTGAGTAAACCGAACTTTTCCCATTTCAGTCGTTTATAATCCTTCGATGTAATTCCTTTAAAAAAGGAAAATCCCATGAATGCGTGCAAAAAAGCGATAACCTGAAAACTTCTGTAGAAGTGACCACCCGACATGTTTGCTAAACAATGTGCAGGAATACTCTTCTGTGGTTATTTCAGCAAAAATGCTTTCGTTGAAGGCTGCTCCTCCGTTCATGTGGAAGAGGGTACGCATGCGTAGAATTGATATCAAGATCGTATATTCGTTGCCAAACCGAACAAAACACACAGACGGGTGTCACCTAAAACATCAATGTAGTTCGTTGTTTGACCTCACCCTTTCAATTATAATTTGTTTGTATATTCAACACGCACGATGGTTTAATTTTTTCCCAATATAGATCTTCTTACTCTAATATTAATGCGTTTTTCTATTGTAAATAACCGCCATTCATTGCATCGCCTCTTAATTCGAAAACGCTCTTAGATCTTCTCGTGGATCTCGTTTTCAGGTGTTTGCTCTTTTCTTATACTTAAGCGGTAAATCCTCTTCGGAACTCCGTTTTTACCCTGTCACCGTGTGTGCACACTATCCATTAACTTGAGAAATTTACAGCCACTTACAGAGTCTTTGGTGCACCCCACATCCTTAATTTCCCAACCCAGCCTTTTGTACCTTACCCTGACAATTAATCAGTATTTTATACTTTATTTTGCGTGAAACGAATTCGAAAGGAAAAATAATTTTATGGAAAAACACGAGTTTTTCAGATTGATCATTTTATAGACACTTCTGTAGTCTTATGACTTGCACATTTCATCTTATTTGCGGAATACTGAATGTGAAAATGAATATTTTATCATTTTCGCATTTCTCACTGACTTTATCAAGTTTTTTTTTTCATCTGAATTTAATAGAAGAATTTAACCAATGTGCCATTTCGCTAAGGTTATATAGATTATACAGTTCTAGAATTTACTTAAAAAAAAAAAAAAAAAACGGAAGTGACCTTCATACAGTAGAATAAATGCAGAAACCCATTAATGCTAAGGGCAAAAACCTCTTAGACAAAAGTATAACTCGCTTTGGAAAACAGCGAGTTCAAACCCCTCTGAGAATGGAAACATATTTAATAAACTCTTTCATTAGAGTTGCACTTAGCCAATCGTTGCTAGATCTGAATTTTATTCAGTTTTCTTTGTAGGTTAAGTAGTTTAAGTAATAAAACTAAATAAGTTAAGTGATTTTAGCTAACTGAAAACAGCAAACACTGTCATCCTCGGATAAAAACCCGACTGAGTGCATAAGGTTCAATCAGATGACTAAACGTTACTGTCTACCAATAATATATGACGAACCATCAAAATGGTGTAGTAGTTGTCACACATATGGAAGTCATCACCCTCAACAGAAATAATGGGTAAGATGATTGTACTATATGGAACCGAGCAAGAACTTCATCTCTACGTTTCCTGCGCAGAAGAATGTCAATGCGGACACTTCGCTCACTGGCTGCAATAGTGGCACTACTTAAAATTCTTAATTTTTGAGTTAATACAACTGATGAGGTTGGGATAGTGGACTCTACATTTATGCAATAACAGTACAAAGTGAGATCAATATTATCTCGCTACGTGACAAGTGTCGTTAGTGCCACGGTTGACTGCATCAAGAAGCGTCAACCGTGGTACTTCTTCAGTGTGCTCCAACCTTGGGGCTGAATGGAGTGCGGTCTGTGTGCAATAGTGATCCTTTCTGAGTTGTGCCAGTATTGGAGTTTAATGCAATGCAAATTTCTTGTTGTAGATCATACGCAAAACGAGAGCGACTGCGCAACTCATTATTATAGAAAAATATTAAAAGATCACTAAAGTCTAGTCCTGTATTCGTCCCATCACAATATGTTACATTAGCTAGAACTGCCAGAAAGACAGGAAACCCTTTCAAAGTGACAGATAAGTCATTGCAATTTTTACAACCTGAAAGATTTCGCCCGACGCACTTCTATGAAATTTAATGAAATGCTAACTTTAAAGCAGCATTTGGACTCTATTTTAGAAAACATCATACAAAGAGGATGATTATAAATCAGTTAATGTTAAAGCTAGTAAAACAAGGAAACCTCTGGAGTCATTTTTAGATTTCGAATTGAAAAAGGCTACAAGAGTTCGATTTCGAAAAAGAAACAGTGAGCTCCACTGTTTGTTGAGCAATAACACATTTTCCAAGTGTAATGCCGGCTTTTATAACAGTCAAATTTTCTTGTTAGTGTAGTATCTCAAATAGTAGAGCTTTATGGTAACTGAAAAAACGTTTCTAGTACCCCGGCTTGGCCTAAAACTGAGGAACTAACGAAAACATTGTCTATTTGAGTCTTTCCAGTTGTTGTGAATGACAAGGGTGGGAGAAGCGACTGACAGGTTAGGGCCGTGCAGGACTCCGAGCAGGCGTCCCCCCACCACCACCTCAACACGGGCTCTCTGAGTACCTCTTGCCGGGACAACTCCAGCTTTGAAAATTGTTAAAAAATACTTCTCGTCGCAAAATTTATAAATGACCTTTATAGAATTATTAACTAACTATTTAGCACCCTTTTTTCACAAAAAGGAGAATTACTAAGTACAAAGAATCGCGCTATTGAAGTGCAATAAAAATGGTGTTGTTTTTTTAACACAAAAAGTAAATGATAGATTTCAATCGGAATAGATTTCCCTTGATAAGCATCGAATAACGCATAGCTAATGTGATTTTTAAAATTTTAGATCCATTAGCGACGGCACCAGACAAGAAAATGTTGCCCCTCTGGAGCCGCCATTTTTAATTTTAAAAATATATTTTAAACCTACTCGTTGAGGTAATAATCTTTAGGTCGTCCAAAACATTTTTGTCCCCCGACAATTTACTCCCCCATTTCTCAAAGGTACAGTTCTTCTGAAACTCTTACTGATTTTCGCGCAGCTCTATTACCTTTTTATTATTCTGCAATAAAACTTCTCCCTCAGCAAAATTCGATCAAGTGCCACAGGTCTAAGATGGAATCTGTTTAAATATTTCCAATTCGACTGAAAAGACAAATTAGTGCCAGCCACACTTTGAGAGCGTGGGTGTAATATAACAAAATCTGAGAGCGTGGGGGGCTGCGTAACATAATTTTCTTTTAATTACCGATTAATACGATATTGCAAGCAACATGTTTTTAAAAGCGTACTGCTGGTTATGAAAATGACAAAGCTTATAAAGAAGCAATAAATTCAAATAAACTACATTCCAAAACTTAATAATCTTACTTGATAATTTCTGGAAAAAGTCTCACTAGGCATCTACAATCTTCCGGCTCAGCTAAAACTTTAGAATAAGAACGTACCAGAAGAAAGAATAAAAGGTAAGAACGTTCACTAGAACTATGACACTTGATTTTTTCCCTCTTGGAAACAATGGTTCCTCTTCTGGAACATAGGCTAAAATAACGTTTTCCAGATGCAGAACATAATTCCAAACAATACTCTGCATCATTTTTACACATAATATCAGTGATCGTGTTCCAAGTCTATTTTTTAACCCACGAGCACAAGTCACAGAATAATCTTTTCGAAAACCATATCTCAAGCTTCTTGAAAAATCACTTCTCTTTGAAAAGAGACTGCCTGTTCCCCGCACTTAAAGCTTCTTGGCTTTGAATAATAAAGTTATTCAAGTCACACACTCTACCCACACCCCCTCCGACAAGAATAAAACGTCTGTTCCACCTACGTTCAACAAAAAAGTTGAACTAAATTTTCAAGCCAAGAACACCAACTTTGTTTCCTAAATTATTTAAAGAAACCTGAAACCACTACTTTTGAAATTATAATATCTCACAAACAAACATCAATAATTCGAGACATTTCCATTAAGGTGAGAACGTTGGGAACTTCAATAAAGTCAGGGATACCATCAACAGCTTGTGTTCCATGTGTATGGAGGGAAGTTAACTTTAAAAGTCACTGTCAATGCGGCACGAAATACAAACCCAGACAAAATTCCACCGAACGAATAGCCTAGTCAGATAAAACCTGATAGTGCCGATTCAAAGTTGAAAATGATGAACAAATGAAATTGGAAATGAACAAAAGAAATTGGAAATTACAAACACAAGAAATTGAAAATGAAAAACAAAAGAAATTGAAAATAAAAATCCCACCTCTTCAGTCATCGATATTGACACAAGTTTGATGATCCTGTTCCCAACATACTGTTTATAAACCATTTTAAAAAAAGCTGAAACTGCTACTTTTGAGCTTCTAATGTCACACAATCATTAACAATATGAGGAATTTCCATTAAGATGAGAATGTTTGGAACTTAGTGAAGTCGGGTAAACAAGCACTGATATAATGAGGTTGCGTTCCATGTGCATCAGGTTGTGCTCATTTTATTTCAAAAGTAACTGTAAAAGAGGCACTAAGTACTTTAAACCCAGACGGTATTCCACTGAATAATTAGCCTAGTCTAATACGATCTGATAGTGCCAATTCTAAGTTGAAAACGATAAAAAAACAGTCAAAACTATCTTCAGACTTCGATATTGACACACAATTTTGGCGTTCCTGCTCCAAGTATATTGTTTCAACACCCGCGCACAAAATAACCAAATGTCTTTCGTCCCAATTCTCTTCAAACGACCCATGAAAATAATTAGTCTGCGAACACATTCCAGACACCACCTGTATGCAGCCGGTAGCCTTCAACACAGAAACCCAAACTACCAGAACGCCACCTAAAAATTTCCCATTTGAAATTCCAATGAAAAAAAATTAAAATTTTCTCAGAAAGCTATGCGCATGTCAAAAATCGGTATGAAACATGACTAACAGAAAGGGAGAATGGCACGACACCTAGACAGAAATAAATAAAATAATGTGAATAAGAATGTCAGCATTTCGAAGTAAGGAATCTAATTTAACTATGCCGACGATCTTAATTTCTACGTGAGTTCTAATCGTCCTCGTCATATTTTCGATATTAACCAACATGCCTCTACACAGATAACGAAACTGGAAAACTATCTAGCCACAATTGGGCTGCAGCTGAGCCCTTCCAAATCTGCTCAACTACCGATAACCAAAAAACGAATGAAAAATTAAGTTAAAATCTTCGTTAATGGTGAAAGGGTGCAAAGGGTAACTTCCCATACAAACCTAGTCCTCACCTGTTGGACTCACCTTCCAGTCTCACTTTGCCAGGATGAGACAGAAGACGTACGTGGCACTTTGAGCAGTGCGTCAGGATCTCGTTGGTGTGCATCAGCCAGCGCTGCTTGTTCGGCACATCCTGAGGTGCATTACCCCTATCCCTCTCTACTCATCTGAAATTGGTCATCTGCTCCTGCCTCTCACCTAAAAAAGTACCTCAGTCTGGAATATTCGTTGCTCAGATAACTTAACAGGGTGGTGGGCCACCCTTTTACTATCTCCAGATCCATCCTTCAAGCTAATCTAGGCACCACTCCCTGGAGACTTCTCATCAAGAAAAGAAATACACTCACGCTAGCTCGGCTTATCACAGGTCAAATTGACGCTCCGTCTATACCTCCATTAATCCTGGGTCAAAGAAGACAAGAGGAGAATACCCCGATTCCTGCCTCCCTCTGCGGCTTAACCTTACAAATATTGATTCCCTTAGGGACATGTTCCCAGCCAACTGCCTTCAGATCTACAATAAATTAGGCATCCACCCTGATAACTTCTGTGAGGACAAGCTCTACAGAAAGGAAATACCTAAGAACTGTTACCAGCTATTGAATCTATGAGGTCCACCAACACCTGGACTTTTTTGCCTGCTGCATTTATCTTGCTGTTTATTACAAACTTTGTTTTTATTTTGAGCTCTTGTGAGTTCATCTGTATATATGTCAGGTCCAGCACGCACGTACTCTTGTACATTATTGTACATTAGACGTGCGTGTGGTTCCTCGCACCTTAGTATATAAATTGTACACCCTCCTGGCACATTGCCGTCCCGGAGTGGCCCACAGTTTCCTGGGGTAATAAATTAATAATAATAATAATAATAATAATAATAATAATAATAATAATAATAATAATAATACAATACAATACAATACAATTTTATTTATCAAGAGAATTCGTTTACAATAAATGAACTTGTTAAGAAAAGTAAATTTCTTGACAACAAGTTGTAGTTCTTCCTTTACAAGTTTTGTACAAATTTGTTATCTTACAGAAAAGTCATTACACATAGTATATTCCACACTGTAAACAGAGGTAGTTTATCTGCATATCAATTCTAATCTACTGTGTCATTGAGTATCAAGAATTTTCTTATTAGGAATTTTAATTTGGAGATGGGATAACTTCTCCTGAGCCTGAAATCAATGCTAGCCAACAAGTTGTTTATTACATTCATTGTGTGCCTATCTCCAAATCTATTTAATATCCTAGGGTGAGGCAAAGTAATTGCTTTTGGGTTCCTTAAATTATGTGAGACATTTCTTTGCAGATTCGACTCTTCAAAAATAGTGTTAAGGTTTTTTAAGAATAGATTTAACTTTAGTTTTTGAACTGGATACAATATTTTATGTTTCAACAAAAATTGCCTTCTCTTATTCAGGTCATTCCAAGAGTTTGTCCCCATTAAAAGTTTCAGAATCCTATTCATTAAGTTGTCTATTGCCCTTATTTCTGTTTTATTTGCTCGTGCCCATATATTTACTAAATAATTGAGTTGGGAGTCCACTAATGCATAATATAAGGTTACTTTTGTTCTAAGATTTAACTTATTCTTAATGTAGTAGAAAAAGTACACATAAAATCTCATTTTTTTGTACAAGTTTGTTATATGCATTATCCAACTTAGACTGTAGTCGATCCATAACCCAAGGTAACAATGATTTGAGACTTCTTCCACAGTTAGACATTCGCAATTCTGGAAATTCTGTTCATGTAGGCAATCATGTTTGTGCAATTTGATAGAGGGTTGAATGTCCAAGGTTTGATGAGGAGGCCTTATTACCAAAAATTTAGTTTTTTCAAAGCTGAGTGCTAATTTATTATCGTGCAGCCAAGATTGTAAATGTATTGCATCCTGTTGTAAATCATTTGCCATTTTTGTTAGGTCCTTTCCTATTGTATATAAGATTATATCATCTGCATAAATTTTTATAAAGGAGTTCTTAATTACTTCGAATATGTCATTTATATAGATGTTGAACATGATTGGCCCAGCATGAGTGCCCTGAGGTACTCAATAATAATAATAATAATAATAATAATAATAATAATAATGTAGGTCTCCCAGAGAACACTTACAAGGAACTCCAGAAAGTCGCAATCCTGAACACCTGTAGGACAGTCAGAGATTTCCATTTCTTCGACCGACAGTAACTCCAGACATTACAACCACCCTGTGTACTTGGTAACAGTACCCGTCACGGAGTGGAATCCCCCAATCAGGGAGAAATAATATAAGAGCAACAATAATAATCAACTACAAAGCACAAAGAATCAACTACAAAGCACAAAGAATATGGTCAATATGGAATCAGAGGAGGAACATCTAGAAGAAATACAACCCAGAGTAGCTGAAGTGGAAAGAGATGAAGTCATGCTATTCAGAATAGAAGAGGAGTGGAAGAAGGCCATAACAGAATTCGAAGGAATGGACCCCACAAGAACCCACGTGATACCTAAGCAGAGGCTAAATAAATTCCTGGGGAGAGTAACAGACCACATCATTCGGCAAATAATGCCACATTCCCTTGACAACAATGGTGCAATGCTGGATGCTATCCACACAGCCGTATACTGTGCTGCCATAGCAGCCACTAGGATTAATGGAAAAGAAACGAGAGACCAGCAGCAGAAGAACCGAAAACAGAAGGAACCGCCAGCTTGGGAAAGAAGAATAAAGAGTCAAGATAGGTCAGTTGACCCAGTACCAACACGGTAATAGAAGCAAGAAATTGATTGGAAAGGTGAAGGCATCCTCAAGAGAGACAGCGTCCACAGCAAACATGAGATCATAAATCAGAGAATAGGAGAATACTTGGATACACTGAAGCAGAACCTCCTCGCACTCAGCAAGAGACTTCGCAGATACAAAGAGAGCTCCCAGAGGAAAATAAACAACCGGGTCTTCGATGAGGACCAAAGAGCCTTCTACAGGAAACTGGGTGAAGATGAGAAAGCAGGAAACGGACCACCCGAAAAGAAGACGATCGAAGAGTTCTGAGGAAATATCTGGAGCAGTGAAGTAAGACATAACAGCAGAGCACTCTGGATAGAAGCAGAACGGAAGAAAACGAACGACATACAAGAGATGAGAGAGTGGGAGATTCGAGAAGAAGAAGTAAAACAGTCGATCAGGAACACCCACAACTGGCGAACCCCGGGAATTGATAACATCCACAACTACTGGTTAAAGAAGGTCACCTGCACACACACACAAGCACTTAGCAGAACAGTTCACTCGAATCATAATGCACCCGGACACAATCCCGAAGTTTCTCACTGAAGGAGTCACATATCTGAAGCCTAAAGATGAAGATACAGGCCAATCACATGCCTCCCGACGATGTACAAGATCCTGACCAGCTGCATAACCAAGAAGATATCAAACCACTTGGAGAGTCAGAACATAATGGCCGAACAGCAGAAAGGATGCAAGGAGCAATTAACCATAGATGCCGCAGTTATGCAGCAAGCCTTCAAGAAGCACCGCAACCTATGCACGGCCTACATCGATTATCGCAAGGCCTTCGACTCTGTACCTCATAGCTGTCTAATAGAGACCCCTGAAGATCTACAAGGTCAATCCGATAGTGACAAACTTCCTAGGACTAACAATGGTGAAATGGAGTACCACGATTAAGGTCGAGAACATCACAATCAGGCCAATCCCCATTAGAAGAGGAATCTTTCAGGGAGACGCTCTGAGCCCACTATGGTTCTGTCTAGCACTCAACCCGCTGTCCACCATGCTCAACGGGAGCAAGTATGGATATAACCTCAAAGAAGGAAGAAAGAACCTGTACACCCTCACCCACCTGATATACATGGATGACATCAAGCTCTACGCGGCAACCGAGAGGCATCTCCAGCAACTACTCCAGATCACCGAAGAATTCAGCAAGGACATCAGGATGGAATTTGGTCTAGACAAATGCAAGACCCACGCACTGCACCAGGGAAAATTAGTTGGCTGAAACTGCCAGCTGCTGACTGGTAAAGAGATCGAAGCTATGACAGAAGGAGAGACTTACAAATACTTAGGGATGATGCAGGCTGGGCAGTTAGAACACAAGGAAATCAAGAAGTGCCTGACCGAAAAATATCATCAGAGACTCAGAAGACTGCTGAAATCAAAATTGAACGGAGGGAACACAGTTGTTGTTTGTTGTTTGGTTTTTAGGCGCATTAGCAACTAAGGCCATATTGCTCCGGGAATATGCGGTGGTCATTCCCTGACCTTTCCGCATCCTCCGTATTTGGTGGTGACGGGCTCGAACCCCGGTCTAATCAAGAAGCGTGTGCTACGCACTGCTGCTCCTTCCCACCTGGGCGCCGAGGGAACACAGTTAAAGCCATAAACACCTATGCAGCTCCAGTACTAACATACACTTTCGGGGTCATAGATTGGGCTAACACCGAGCTAGAAGATATCATGCGAAAGACAAGAACAATGATGACCAAGTGTCGCCAATACCACCCGTAGACAGCAGTGGAGAGACTAACAATACTTCGGAAAGAGGGAGGAAGGGGCCTAATAGACCTGATATTATTGGAATTTGTTGCTATTGGAATGATGTTTAGTCCAAGTTTGAGTTCTGTTCAGAGTGTAACTTTAGTTTGCGCCAGAAGTGTACTCAGACGGTCTTCTGAGGCGAGAACCTGAAATCATTAGCCATAGCCCAAGAGTTGATGTGGTCAATGGCAAGCGGCAATTGTAGAGAGAGAGAGAGAGAGAGAGAGAATCTTTATTGCAATAAATAGTGTTGAACTTTCCCATCACGACCAGAAAGCCAGGGGTTTACAGATAAGAGGCATTAAAAAACATTAAATAACATAAGACATTAAAGAACAAAACAAGATGACATTAAATGATATAGGGTGTCGTTAATTTACATAAAATATTAAGGTGACGAGTACTGCATTAAACAAATTACATGACAAAGATGGCGTACCATGAGATTTAGAACATTAAACTTAAATAAACCAAATGACAACTGATACATATGCGACTACAGTAGTGACTATTGCGCTCACAGTTCATGGGAGAGAGCAGTAAGAACAGTAACGCATTCTATTAGAATATGTTTGATTTTTAGTTGGGTCTGACAGAAGGGACACTGGGCTGGGTTTACTCCCATTAGCAAGAACAGATGAGTTATATAAGAGCGACCAGTACAAAGTCTTGCCAAAATTACTTCTTCTCGCTTGCTTTTCCTGGAACTAGAAGTACACAATTGAGGTTCTTTTTTAAGCTGAAATAGTTTTTCACTTGTGTTTGCCACAGTTCAGACCACTGAAGCCTACATTCTGTTTTAACAGTGGATTTATAATCAATGTGTGGGACTTTCAGATGGTAGAATGATCCACTGTTAGGATGTTTAGCGGCACGATCTATACTTTCATTACCTGGGATGCCAACATGCCCAGGGATCCAGCAAAAGGTGACCAACTGGTTGGATATTTGATATTGGTATAATTGAGACCATATCTGTTTCAGAATGGGATGTTGGGAAGAAGTAGTAGATTGAATGGCAGTGACGGCACTTAACGTGTCGGTGTATATAACAGCTTGCTTGAAATGCTGCTTGGTTATATTATTTAGAGCTAGTTTTATTGCACACAATTCTGCGGTATAGACACTGCATTCTGTAGGAAGAGGCACGGCTATTTAAAAAGCAGAACAAATTTCTGCAGCACCTACAGATTCATCTGATTTGGAGCCGTCTGTATAAATATGAAATTTCTCTCAGTTTTCTAAAGCGTCTGAGGTGCAATGGGGATTCATTTGCCTCAATATACAGGCTGTGGACTGGAGACGTTCTGAAGGCTCCCGTGGCTACCCTTATGTTAAATAGTATTCAGACGTAACAAGGAACTGTTTCTTACGGAGTCGTAGACAGGTAGATCCGTAATCTAAGCTGTTGTTGTTGTTGGTATTTGGCTTAACGATACAAGGGGTACTGAGGCCAAATTGTGTCTGCTCATAGTTTATTTAGTCGAAATATACCGATGTAGATGTTAAATTAAATACTCCTGTATAGGCCAATACATTTTAAATAGATTATGTTTGCATAATCTATTTAAATCATGTTTTAAATATTTATGTTTGCATCATTTCCCAGGATATGAGTTAAATCATGTGAGAGGTTTAGCCTAGAGACCGACTGAAAAGTGTTTGACCGTATGGTTGAATATAAGGGAAAGTTTTCTTTCTGTGTTCCAACTTGGGAGTTTATATAGAGAATTGCTTTAAATGAAAGTCTCTTTAAAAGAATGACAGTATAAAACTTAAACAGAACTTTAATCGCTTTTCTAAAGCACTGTATAAATCGCACTGGAATCGCGTGACCGAGAATTCGTTTAGTAGCCGCGCCATCCTCAGCCTTATGATATTTCCCTTCAGGTGTTTTTGTGTGACGTATTGAGAGATTATCCCAAAATTCTTTGAAGATATATGTGTGTTCACACGCTACACAATTTGAAAATGCACTAGTTTTATCTATTCATATTAATGAGTAAAGTTTAATATTTTTCATACTTTTATTTCTTTAATTTGCCTTTTACATATTAATACTACTCTACTGAGTTAAAATTAGAAGCAAAAATTGTTTTTTCAACTGTAATGTAAGCAAAGGTTCCTTTAGTTTATGGCGATTGTTGTATTTGCGGATAAGTACCATTTCATACGTTATAATTCTCGTCTAACTTTCAACCTATAATACTTTATTAATTAATGAAGTCGTTCCTTCCAAAATAGCTGAGAGACTGTTTAATTAAAATGATGCGACGTGGAATTCTATATGAAAACTGTTAGATTACAATTACAGGGAGGATAGTTCGTTATTGGAGTTGTCACAGCTGACTGCACCAGGATAATGCTGTAAGTGATGATTGTATTTAAGATCTGAAAAGAAAATAATCAATTATTTGTATTTTGTTTAATTCCTTTCTACTTCTTAAAGAAACATTAATGGAATTTTATGCGAAATATGCCGAAAATATATCATAAAAATATTTTGTTGGGTGAAAATTACAGATGCATGTCAATCAACTGTTTTTATGAGAAATTGCTGCATAATTTTAAAAATTTTAATAACTTACAATGAAATCAGAATGAATTCAATTGTGAAATTAAAAATAATCATTACTGTTTTCTTTATATATACGATATATACAAAACAGGAACAGAAAGCTAGTATATTAAAATATTCGAGTTACTACTTATATTGTATATAATATTCAACGTACAAATTGATTACTGAACTTAGAACATTAATAAAAGCATAACCAGAATATTAATAAAAGTATAATTAACTAATTAATTAAGTATTAATTAATAGTATTAAAAACGAAAATGAGCAGTTAATATGAAACGTTAATGCTATTTTTAAATTTGCATAATTTGTTTAGTTGATTTGCATAATTTGTTTAGTTGAAACATGGATGCAGGAGCCTCTTCAAGATGTTTTTCTACTGCCGAAAAATCTCAACTACACTCCATACATGACATCTAGGATTAATCGAAGAGGTGGAGGGTCAGCAATTATTTTAAAATCCAACATTAAAGTTATTAACACCTACAACTCCTGTTCCTACAACTTTGAAGGAATTTTTCTTCTGATCCAAGTTAAAGATTCACTACTTCAAATACATTTTTTTTTTTTTTTTTTTTTTTTTTATGAGAACCCCAAACACGAGAGGTATTAGAACCTATAGTACTTAGTACCGTGCTTGGGTTGGAGGTTGAGAAGACGAAAGAAGATGTTTCTTGACATTGGACTTGAACTTCTGTAGATTGTAATTTTCAGGAAATACGTATGAAGGAAGGTTGTTCCAGAAAACGGCAGTTGAATGAATAAATGAGGAAGATGAAAAGTTGGTTCTGTGGGTTTGAAGCTGGACAGTAAATGGATGTTGGCTGGTGGCGGCACGTGTTCGGACTGTTTTGAAAGAGAGAGCAGGAATTATAGAAGCCAATTCAGAAGAACAGTGCCCATGGAAGTATCTGTAGAAGAGGCATGCAACAGAAACAGTACGTCTATGAGAAAGCGAGTGGAGAGACTCTGTTAGAGATGAATCATTAATTAACCTAACTGCCCTCTTCTGAATGGAATCAAGAAGCCTGAGAGAGGTTTTGGGGGCACCACCCCAGATGTGGGAACAATATTCCATGGCAGGGCGGATTTGCGATTTATACAGAGTGAGCAGCTGTTCGGAAGAAAAGTAACGCCGAGAGCGAAAGAGAAAACCAAGTTTTTTAGATGCAGAGGAAGCAATATTTGTAATGTGCTTGTGCCAAGAGAGATTAGAAGTCAGGGTAATCCCCAAAAGAGATATATCATTTTGCCTAGAAATCGGAGTGTCACTAAAGATAAGCATAGGAGCAGAAGAATCCTTTTTGCGAGATATAAGACAAGACTGAGTTTTAGAAGGGTTGAAATCAACTAAGTTGTCTTTGCCCCACTGGAGAATTACCTGAAGATCTGCATTTAAGGAATTGGCAGCAGATTTTCGAGAACTTGAAGCTGATTGAGCAGGACAAGGTTTCTCAAAATGGAAAGTTGAATGCAATGTGCTATCATCGGCAAAACTATGGATAGGATTTCCAGTCAATGGAAGAAGGTCATTGATATACAAGAGGAAAAGAGTGGGGGAAAGAACTGAACCTTGGGGGACACCAGCATTAGTGGAGAAGTTAGAAGACAGAGAGCCATCTACCATCACCCTCAGTGAGCGATCAGAGAGAAAACTGGATAACCAATTACTAAAAACAGTTGGCAAACCATAAGATGGAAGCTTGTTTAGAAGACCTTTATGCCAAACACGATCAAAAGCCTTTGAGATGTCAAGAGCAACTACTTGTGTTTCACCGAACCTTTCCATTGAATTAGTCCATAAATGGGTAACATAAGCCAGAATATCACCAGTGGATCGACACTGACTGAATCCATACTGGCGATCGTTGATCAGACGGAAGGTTTCTAGGTAGTTTAAGAGTTGGCGGTTAATTGATTTCTCCATTACTTTAGAAAGAGTAGAAGTAATTGCAATGGGATGATAATTGGATGGGAGGGATTTGTCGCCCTTTTTAGGAATTGGCTGGATATGAGCAAATTTCCAAGCAGAAGGAAAAACACCTTTGGAATAAGAAAGTGAAAAAAGGCGGCAAAGAATAGGAGTAAGTTCAGGAGCACAAGTTTTGAGAACAAGTGGAGAAATACCATCAGGACCTGGAGCTTTCTTAGCATCAAGATTCATCAAAATCCTTCTGATATCCTTTTGACGGAAGACCACAGGAGGCATGGAATGGAGCATGTTAGGAATGGTGGGAGGTGTTTTACCAAGATCATTAATACATGAGCTGGAAGAAAAATGGGATGCTAGCAGGTCAGCTTTATCCTTGGCTGAAGTGACAACAGAACCATCTGGTTTGGATAGAGGTGGGAGCAGAGATGGGCAAAAGTTGCGGCCAATAGCTTTGGCAAGAGACCAGAATGCTCGGCTACCATTAGGGCAAGAAGCAAGTTTTCTACTCTTAGCCTGTTCAAACTCTAGTTTGGACTGATTAATAACTGCTTTACAATTGTTGCGAGCTTTGGTGTAGGCAGAAAATGAAACTGAAGAATTAGAAACAAGCCAATTACGATATGCAACATTCTTCTCTTGGACAGCCTTAGCACATTTATTGGAAAACCAAGGTTTAGATAAAGGACGAGATTTTAAAGTGGACTGTGGGATAAAGGATTCCATTCCTGCAAGAATAATTTCACTGACACGATCTGAGCAAACGTTGACATCAGAAGTTTTGAAACAGTAATCAGACCAAGGAAAAGAAGAAAAGAAGTCTCGCAGGTCATCCCATTTTGCATTCTTGTAATGCCAAACAATACGAGGTTGGGAATAGCCATGAGATACAGGTTCCATTGGAGAAGAGACAATCGCCAAGTTGTGATCTGAAGTGCCTAAAGGACCTCTCACTTCGACCTTGTACTTGGAAGGGTTGTTTGTGAGAAAAAGATCAAGCGTATTGGCTGTATGATTAGGATTGTCCGGTATTCTTGTAGGTAAATGAACAATCTGTGCTAGGTCATTAGTAATTGCAAAAGCCTCAGCATCTCGACCTGCTGGGTCAGTGTGACTAGAAAATGGAAGCCAGCTGGAGTTGTGAACATTAAAATCACCAAGGAAAATTATCTCACTGTTAGGAAAGTTAGACTGGAGAAAGTCAAGTTGCAAAGAGAGGAAGTCAAAGAGCTCCAAGTGATTAGTGGAGTTGGGAGAACGGTAGAGACAACAGATGAATTTGACACAATGAGGTAGAGAGATTTTAAGCCAGAGAAGATCAAAGAGAGGAGATTCCAAATTGCCAAGTCTCTGACAGGGAATATCAGAACGGACATATGCACAAGTACCACCTTTGAGGCGAAAGGAATCATACAGCAAATAATTTGGACATCTGAGATGAGAAGTAGTTGAATCAACTGATAACTGAGATTCAGTCAGAAAAAGTACATGGGGTTTGGAAGACTGCAAGTGGAAATGGACATCGTTGAGATTGGAATTAAGACCACGTATATTTGTGAAATGAATTAGGAAGTCCTTGGGAGGTTTAGATCTTTTCGCAGATAAGCTTGCTCTATTACTTTGACAATTCATGGTGTATTCAATGGTAAGAAAAAGTGGGTGGGACATGCTGTATGAAGTAATGAAATTTTTGGATATGGCGTACATGTGGTAAGAATATACCCAGATCCTTGACATAACGTGGCCTCGACAATGCTCCCCGCATACACACTACTCGGACTCCCTCCAGTCACTATCTGGCAGAGTAGAGGTAGCAAGATTATACACTAGCTGATCCGGAAGCCTCCTAGAGAGTTACCAATAGGTTTGGTCCGGTGTACTATCTAGCGGCCGGCCTGCGAACACCGTTTTAGAGCTGTACCCTCGAAATGTAAGGAATATTGGATCTCGCCACGACATTCATCATAACCTCAAAAATCATCAATCATACTGCATGATGGAAGAGATAGGGAAGGGTTGGCCGGAACTTAGCTCTAGAGACTAAACATGGGTTCCACCACTTCAAGCCTCCAATAAGCAAAGTGGTGGTATTTCACCGGTTGATGAGAGTCATCTACCACCTAGTACTGCCTGGTAACATAGAGGGTCGGCGTTCCTCCATGTGGTGTGGGCGCCACACCTCGACTCCCTGCTTACGTTGGTTCACACCTGGGTGGTCACCCGCCATGTACTTGTGCATGGAGGTTATACCCAGGATTACTAACAGTCCCACCATCGTGAAGGTGCAAGCAGAGGATTTGGCTGTCATAGACCGTCCGGACTTCGCCGAAATTGGGTCCACTTGACTTAAATGTCACCCGAATATCAGTTCCATCAGCGTTTTAGACTCCCAGGTAGCAAGAACAGCTTGTCTGGCATATCTGAGAGAATGTCTGTGACAACCTCAAGGACCAAAATATTTATATTCCACCTGGACCTACTGATGATATTATTAACGAAGTAATAACCTGGATCATCACTGTTCTTAAGTTTCAAATTAACATCATTATAATGGGCGACTTTAATCTCCCCCTGCCCATATATAATTTACAAATGAAGTTGCTGTCCGACTCCTTATTAGTTCCAGGAGCTAAAAATATCAACGTCCCTGCTACAAAAGGTAATCAAGCGCTTGATCTAGTTTACTCTAATCTTCAACTTCAAGAAAAACGTAGCAGCAACATTACATTTAGATCTGACCACAAAAGTATAGAACTGCAAGCAGCAATTTGCTGTGGGAATCCGCGCCCCCCTCTATAAATCACTAAAAGAATATCATCAATTAAATTCCTTCAGAAAGAAAAGTTTTTGCAGCTCTTAAAATACTATCCATGGGATTCTCTTAAAAATATACCTATATTTCCAGTTGCATCTCCCAGCCATTCCTTCCAAGACTATGGAAGACTTTTAGAATTACCCTGATTCCAAAACAGTCTAGTAGTAATAACAATATAAGCTACCATCCAATTGCTGTATCGTCAATAATCGCTGACATTATTGATAAGATCATGCTGCCATATCTTCAGGATGCGATCTTCGCTAATGCACCTGTCAACATGCATTTTGGTTCTACAGGGCGCTCCACAACAACAAGCCTAGCTGACACCATTGTGCGCATCCAAACTGCGTTTCAGGATAAAGCACAATGCGATGTCTTTTACTTATACATCAAAGGTGCTTTCGACAACATTGATCACAAGAAAGCCATTGAAATACTGAAAAATCATTTCCTCATTGACACAATGGTTATATCCTATCTACAGTACAGCCTAAATCATAGAAACATCATCTTCCCCACTAATACTGATAATATTCTCGTCACAATCACAACAGGCATTCCTCAAGGAGGTCTTCTCTCCGGTGTTATATTTTTAGCATCTCTACAACCACTTCTACAAGAAAATCCAAATCTGCTGGCTTATGCCGATGATTTAAAGTTGTTTATTATTTCCAAATCCAGTGATGACGTTTCCAAGGTTAGCCATGATGCGAATTTACAGATGTGCAGAATCATCAAGTATCTGAAGAATCTCAATCTGACTATAAATGCAAGCAAATCTGCTCAAATTACTTATTCCCTTCAGAAACCACCAAACCACATAGAAATTAAAATTGCAAATGTTTCAATTCTCAACGTATATGCTCACAAAGACCTAGGAGCTGTTTTTGACAAAAATCTTTCATTTAATTCTCACTATGTATATGTTGCTAAAAAAATTCAAAAATCAAAATGGCTGATCAAGCAAGAAACAGCGGCGATTCAAGATAGAAAAACAGTCATAAACCATGTTCAGAGATGCATTTTTCCATTATGTCTTATGCCTCCGAAATCTGGTCTGGTGTTCCCCAAGTTACAGTAAAAAAAATTCCTTGCCCTAGAGTATTGGGTTCTTAGATGGCTGAATAATAAACTTCGTTTTTCCCGTACAATATCCAAGCAACAACTTTATAAAAACTTAAAAACAAAGCCTCTGCTACAGATGATCAACGAGTCTGGAGTCATGCTTCTTGCAAAGTTAATTACTTCTGCAACCAATTCACCAAACCTAGCCAACATAATAGCTCCCACCAACAGAGAAAACTCAAGAAACCAACAATAATTCAAATACAAACTCTCCAGACTAAAACAAATGGACAGGATCTTCCCCAATGCATCCCTTCACCTCATAAATTATCACAACATTGATTGTAAGAGGTTGCTCAACTCTGAAGCCTACAGAAGTCTCATTTCCAAACAAATTATGAGAAATACAAACAGCTGCCTGCCTACAACACAGTAACTACATCCGAGAGCCAAATGTGACGTTCTGCAATTTATATTTTTTATCATTATAATTCATATTCGTTGTTAATGTATATATAGAATATGCTATGTATTTTTTTATAAATATATTTGTCTGCTTTGTACTGAATTTATGCCCCTAGCCTAGTGCTGTGATGGGCTTGCTATAGTTGCAAAAATGAAAATTTATTTATATTATTTATTTATTTGCAATATCTAGTGGGGAGAATAGTTCCATCTCATTATAGTTAAGAATCGGGGAAGATGTTTAAGGAAATTTACCTTTAAGGATTTTAATCTGTTGCCATATTAATTCGGGGTCAAAAACTTTAGTGATCGTCAAAGCGAACTTAATGTAGAAGTCGGGTTAGCTTTTTTCTGATACGTGTGCCTTTGCCCTGAGTTTTTTTTTTTTTTTTTTTGAAATTTATCAGACTGCTGAAGGCAGGAAACTCCAAAACAGATTCCATGCTTTCTTCTTCTCTTTTCTGATTGAATTATGTGCCTCGTTCCACCAGGAGTTAATACACAAACGTTTATGAGCGGTTACCTGCAGAAAAGCAGTACGTACTGCAACTATTAATTGATTTATAATCCATCAGATATTTCCATACAAGAAACAGTTCCTGTAGGGAAATATTTGATGGATTATAACGGTTAATTAGATCGTAAATATATTCTGTACTGTTACGAAAACCTCGACAGTTCCATTGTATTTTGTTATACATTATATTTGTTTAGTAGAAGATAAATCTGTCTTCATTGAAGACAGATTCATCTTCTACTAAACAAATATAATGTCTGTCTTCATCGATGAATCTGTCTTCAATGAAGACAGATTCATCTTCTACTTCGATGTTTCTTCGAAGTACCCGGTTTATTTCGGTTAGTTTTATGTTTTGTTTTGTTTTTTTAAGTAAAGATGGGACACAATGTCTGTGTCATCTTCTGCATGGATTTCTAATACTTCCGCTTAGTCGTGTTTGTCACCAATATCCGTATAGGTGCTTTATCACTTTATAATCCAGTCCTTTTTTTTGTTTCTGTTGTCTGGATTGGAGTGAAAAGTGGAGGGATCGAAATATGAGTATTTGCTTGGGCACTTAACAATTGGTTAGAAGACTGCTGCGTGCTTGTACGTAGTGATCGGGCACAGTTAGCAAGTAAAATATTCACAGGAATTGAAAAGTCTGTCTGTGTTTCTACAGATTGGCATTACTTGGTTGCTGTAGCATAAATATGTTTCACGTATGGAAAATCTGCTATTTTTCATCCTGATATGTCACCTTGCGTTCTATTTTGTATTTCTGTTTTCTCGTTTTCCGTTGCTCACATTATTTGAAATAGGCTGGATGGTCGCTTTATTGATCGAGCAATTTGAAGTTTGAGAGTTACAGTTAGTTTGCACGTGGTCGTTGGAACCACAGTTGAAAAAATAGGCATTCTTCGACAAGCAGTTTGAAAATGCCCATATTTCTGGAATTTGTATAATCCAATGGGATTCGAAATGAATAGGTGGATTCAACAATTTAGGTAACCGGCTTTTATATTATTTGGTAAGGCTGGTGTCGTGGAAGTTAAGATGCTGTTACGGATAGGTAACAGGTACACTATCTTTCCTAATAAGCATCCCTTTTGCCTGTACAACCATTCGATTCTGTAGTTCCTTGATGATTTCTTCCTCTGTAACATCCATTAGGTTCCATTCAGAGATGATATCTTTGCAGGAGTTGAGAGTTGTGTAAAGAGTTACTTTGACAGGGACTCCGCCGAAATTTAAAAGCTTGAGGGGTGCTTTTGAGTATATTCTGTTAACAGTTTCGACAAGTCAGTCTCAAGATGGAGTCTCCTGACCATCTTCGGTAAACAAGAAGCATTTTATAAGTATTTCTGAATGAGAAAAGGCCACAATTTATTCATCGACTGATTCGATAATGAATGGAATATCAAAAATGATGGACAGTGCTGTTGAGGCTGGCTAATTTTTAAAATCTTAGGATTACAAATATCAGGATCGGGTTTATGTGTATCATTACAGTTGGAGCTTGAAGGCTCAAATCGTGGTAATACTTCACAGACCATGATTTGCTGCTTTTGCCATAGCTATTAACTTTACCTCCGAGGTTTCCGGCTCCGCCACGTAGGGGAATGTTTCTTTGATTTGAAAACTTATTTGAATACAAAGTAAAAATCCCAAATAAATGCAGTTTCTGTTTTGTGGAAACTCGTATTACATACTGAGCTAATAAATGATGTACGACACCTCAAATACTACTGCAGTCATAAAGAAACTGCTTCCTGGCAGTAGTCTAAAATTAAATCCCCTGACGCTACATATCACATGATAACAGGGGTTCCGTTTCTATAGTAATCATATCGTTCAATTCAATGGCCACTGTACACACCGTTGATCAATGGGTTGCACACAAATAATAACGCTGCATATATTTGATTTTCATATGTTAAAATTAAAAATAATTTCATATACAAATGCAGTATGGAGATGAATACAAAGCAAAATTTCACTTTGAATAATAAAACATTTTTCCATCTCAGTTGGATTTTCAATCGTACAGGTTAAAGCAGAAACCTTAGTTTTGTACATAACTATGGAGGGAACGAATTTTGGTAGGAATTTGTTGGGACGAATATATCTTTGCTACCACCTGCATTCAAAAATTGTGCTTCAACTTGGGCAATTCTTTATTATAACTCCTGAAGCTTTTCTACAAAATTTATTTCATTGCTCTGCCCGTAATTTTAAAATTACAAATTTAGAATGTTCTGTAATTGAAAGTTATTACTCTATTGGTAAAATTCTAAATAGTAATTATGTGTTAATTAATTCTCACTCTTACCGAAGTCATAAGAAACAGATCCACATGAAAAAATCCTGATCCGGAAAATGTTGGTTTTTCATTTTGAGCGGTCACAAGAAACATTAGAACCTGATAAAATTAAAGGAACAGAAAATAAATAGATGGAAATTACAAGATCAATTAACTTTAATATTTGTGTTCAGTCTTATGTAATGATGCAACATCTGCTCGAGACCAGACTAACTCAGCGATGTTGGAGAAAGATCCATAAAATGTACTCCTGCAATGAAAGGCATTTCTTAAATGTAGCTAAAAAATACTTCTCATTTGGAAAAGAGGGGAATTGAAAAAAAATCACACTCTGCTGAAGCCTCCATTTTCCATAAAAAAGCCCACTGCTCATTTGAATTGTCTTAATTATCCGCTATGCGATTCTTTTTCCTTCAAAGGTGATACTTATTCACAACTGAAAGCCTTGTTAAAAGACAACACTTATGCACAATTATGAAAACTTATAGTCCGTTCTGATATTCCCTGTCAGAGACTTAGTAATATGGAATTTCCAATTTTCGTTATTCACTAACTTAAATTCTCTCTACCCCATTCTATGAAATTCATATGTTGCCTCTATCGTTCTCCCAACTCCATTAATTCCTCGGAACTCTTTGACTTCCTCTCTTTGAAACTTGATTTTCTCCAGTAAAACTTCTCCAATAGCGCAGTAATCTTTCTTGGTGTTAATGTTCACAACAGCTGGCTTCCGTTTTCCAGTCATACGGACCCAGCTGGTCATGATGCTGAGGCTTTTTTTGCAATTTTTAATGACCTCGCACAGATTTCATTTACCTACCAGAATACCAGACAGTTCTAACCACACAGCCAGCATACTTGATCTTTTTCTTCTTAAGAACAACTCTTCCAAGTACACGATCGAGAGGTGATGATCCTCTATGCACCTCAGTTCACAACTTGATGATCGAGTGTCCATTCTCTCTAATGGAGTTTTTCTCCTGTGGCCATTCTGAACTTTGCCTTGTGGCACTGAGGACAGAGCCTTGAGGGACTCCTTCTTGGAATAACGTTTGAGACAACTAGCCGATATCGAACTTGGAAGGAGTTGTGTCGAAGGACGTTTGAATAAAACAAGGTAAATCGCCTCTCATTTCAACAGAATAGAGATGATCGCTTAGAATGCGATAGCACCGTGTGGTATCAAAAGTTTTCTCTATATCAAAAATACTATGACGCGATGTTAATTTGTTATAAATGCATTTCTTATGCTTAATTCAGTCTTTACCATGAGATCTAAAGATGATCTATTCTTTTGATAGCCAAACTGATCATTACTGATTATGTTTCAGGACTCAATGTACCAGATGAGTAGATGGTGCACCATTTTTCCACAGTTTTACTCAGGCAGCTGATTAGAGAAATCGATGTATAGTTATAAGGAATCTAATGATCTTTACCTCTATTTGTTCTCTTTCGTCAGGGAGAGAATTCCCCAATTCCAGGCGACATTATACAGGAACGAGGCGAGGAATTGGGGAATGCATGTTCACAAAAGATCCGACTGTAAAGATTTAGCAGTAAGGATAATGATTTCTGATCTAGATATTGAAGCATGTCATAATAAATTACGTCAGGGCCAGCAGCAGCGCTGTTTCTACAGTGCTGCTGGCCCTGGCGAAACGTTTAGGTATTTATGGACTCTTTCAGATCAGATTGTGAAACTAAGTTGGCTACAGGGCAAAGTACAGGTAATTAAAGCTTAGTTTGGATTTCTCAGCTTCGGCTTCAATTTTTTGAAATGACTGATGGCATGTTGCGTTTTATTTATTTATTTATTTTTACTCTCTTTTCGCTTTCTTGCATTCATTGTTTCACTAGCAAGTGGTACACTTAAGATATCAATCAGCACGTGTGTAGCACAGTGGTACCGTCACCGTCCTCCCCACGCCGAGTGGAAAAGGCCCGGGTTCGAAGCAAAACAGAAAAATCGACCATAGAACACACATAATTAACAGACATAAGACACTCAATGATGTGATCATCAAAAAATGCATGGTTGCTATGTTTTATCCAGTCTGCTTTAGAAAGTTTCCATTTCGTTTGAGATTTTGTTGTTTTGAAATGGTTGTTTGAATTCAACATATCAGATAACAATCGCTATTTAGAGGTTAAACACTATCCATTCGGTACCAAAGAAGAGGATCGGAGAGCAGATCGAGTGATCAATTTCAGGGTTTTACCTAGTAGGAAAATGAATGTACATAGGTAAACCAATATTCAATGTTGTTGTTGTTGTATGATTTTAGGAGCATCGACCACTAAAGCCATATTGCTCCACATACATTGTCTGTACATTGCGTGAGTTCTGAGGTCGATTTTCTGTTTTGTTGGACGAAAAACCCAAGTCCTTTTTGATTTTTCTTCTAAGGTACACCGATTTTTGCTTTATTCCTTTTATACAGAATTAGGTTGGTTCCAGGCTTTATTTCTTTTATTTTTCTTTCTGGCTTTGCTACAAGCCACACACCAGTATTTAAGGTTTTTGTATTTAAGTGCCGAAGACTGAGGTATTGCTTCAGAAGCTGAGTCCGTTATTAGCTCGGTAATGTGCTGAGTGACGTCTTCAATGGGCTGTAGTGTCATCATGTGGCTGTCAAAGGAAATGTAGGCTGAATACTTTTCCCAATCTGCTTATTGAGAATTCACATAGTGTACCCGATTATCAGGGCATGGGGTTTGTGGAGTTTGAATTCTGCATATAATTAGGAAATGATCACTATTATGCATATCATTTTAAACGTTATCGTGGATTATTCCAAATTTTGGTAGAATATTAGTACGATTAGTCTTCCTCTTCAGTTAACAAATACCTACTCCACTCATGATTTGATGTATTGCACCAAGACGGTAGATCAAAGAATATTATGGCAGAATCTTATTGAAAATAAAGTAAAAACTTATTGTATACAATTAGTTATTTGTATAACTAATTTTTGTAGATTTTTGGTAACCCTGTTATAATCTGGTTATAAAAAATAATCATAACATAACAATTGAAAGTATCATTTTGCGAAATTATTAGGTCAGTATTACACTGTTGAAGAGAAAAATCTATTACAAGCTCATGTTATGGCTAAAGAATTTTAAATAATCTTTCTAGTCTCACCGTTAAACATATCGTTACAATACAATATTATTGTTTTTGCTCCTACAATTTATTTCCTTACCTCTATTTGTTCTCTTACACACAATCCTTCCATTGACATACCGGCTAGCAAGGAACTTGTTTCATCTGCCTGGAAAAAACAAAGATGGATCAGTTGCAATATGTGGGATGCAGAAGTTGCTTGCTTGTTGTAGGATTTTAGGTGCATCAGCGACTAAGACCATATTGCGCCGTAAATATTAACTGTAAACTGCGTGTTTTCTGTGGTCGATTTTCTGTTTCGCTGCACGAAAATTCGAATTTCCGGATTTTTCGTTCAACAAAAATCATAGTACTCTCGGCTCAGACCAACTAACTCAGCCACGTTGCCTTTTCCTAGTTGTTGTTGGAGTGAAGATTTAATAGCGCAAAGGCTACCATGGCCAAATTGAGCCTCCAGCTTTGAAATAGTGATCAGTATGGTAAAGAAAGGAATTCAGAATTAGTAATACAAATTGATTCCTTTTAGATAGTTGAACAGCTCGTTTAAATTGGCCTCGTCTCCGATAACGTTTCTTAGACAAGGTGGTATGTTATGTTAGCAAGGGATCGAAATGAAGAGAATCTCGCACTATGATAGTCAGTGTGCCACACAAAGAGAGTACACAACGGGGAAATAGCATTAGCATTTAGCATTAGCAAATGCACATGATGCAAGAAAGCAAGCTTATACAACCTCAGTCAAAAAAAAATTACACACCCTTCTCACTTCACCCATCCACTGGCTCCAAATGTTTGTCTAGTTCTGCCTTGAATCTGTTTAAGCTATCAACTTCTACAACGACAGATGGAAGTTTGTTCCAGCAATCAACCACTCGCTGGCTAAAGGAAAACTTCTGCACATCTATCCTACAACCGTATTTTCTCAATTTGAATTTATGCCCTCTCAGGCGATTATTCTGAGCTAGAGGAAGAATTCCATCCGCATTGAGCATGCTCAAACCATTCAAGGCTTTATACATCTCAATCAGATCACCTCGCAGGTGCCTAGTTTCCAGACACTATAATTTGCAAAACTTAAGCCTTTCTTCGTAAGAGCAGCCCTTTGTTCCATTCACTAATCTTGTTGCCCTTCTCTGTACTCGTTCCAACAGTTCTACATCCTTCCTAAAATGAGGCCTCCAGACCTGTATACAATACTCAAGGTGTGGCCTGACCATTGCTTTATACAAAGGATAATGACCTTCTTATCCCTGCTAGAGAAATTCCTGTATATCATTGATATCATTGACAAGACACCATGAGCTACTCTTGCAGACCATCTGCACTGCTCAGAAAATTTCATATCTGCTTGCACAATTACCCTCAGGTCCTTTTCACTCTCTACCACTGTCAGTGTAGTATCACACAGTTGATATGTTACTCTGGGGTTACTGCTTCCCATATGCAGTACTTTACATTTGTCAATGTTAAACTTCATTTGCCACCTCTCAGCCCATCTGCTCAACTTTTCTAGATCCTGTTGTAGCAGCGTACTGTCATTAGTGTCATTAACAACCCTGCCGATCTTCGTATCGTCTGCAAAATTGGACATTAAGCCTGATACACCATCATCAATATCATTGATGATATTGATGATCAATATCATTAATGAATACAGAAAACAACATTGGACCCAATACTGAACCCTATGATGGGGGAACCCCTGGTGCCGTCACACAACTAACACACTTTACACTTTATTTTACTACGATAGTGAGCACGTTCCAGAAGTATACGCTTTACAGTAAGTAGTGAACGGCAATTATTTTGTATGAAGCTTGGGACTAGGCTTAAGATTCACTATTGAACTGGTCAGTGAATTGCCACCATTTTTTGTTCGTAGCGAACTGTCCAAGTCGATGACGCTCCACTTGAGCATAGACGCTTGAGCGTCTATGCTCAAGCTACAGTTCACTATGCTCAAGTGGAGGGTAGTTATTGTACTCCATATTTTTCTCCTTAGCCCTTGGGGAAGAGTTTCATTCCTCCCAGGTGTCCAGCCCTACCACGTGGAGGCAGGTGCAGTGCCTGGTGTGATCAAGCGAATTTGTAACGTTTAGTAACTAACAAGAAAAGATATAAAGAAAGGAAACTTTTCTTTCTCGCTCACTTTAAAAACTTTTTTTGAAAGAAGCGATAATATGAAAAAATGAGTTTTAATAAATGTAAACACCTAAAAGAACTAATATTGGCTCTGTAAGGATCGCTCAGTGATTGCACAGGAAAATCACTGAGTCACAAAACGCTTGGCACCGTGCGCCCCTTTTTCTAGTAGCTCTGATTATATTTCATCTGCGTGATGCACAAACTGAATATCTGTACATTAGCTTTTAATATAAATTTAGATATGGAAATCAGAGCAAGGTTCAGAATACCACTGATGAAACGCAATATCTGAGAAAGAGAGAATTTTTAGAAAATTCTCTCTCTCTCTCTCTCTCTCTCTCTCTCTCTCTCTCTCAAAATTCCAGGCTTGGACTTGTATGCTTATACCAGCTAAGATAAGAAATCATAGTATATAACTTTGGATTACATTAGCATAGTTGCTTGCGATTTCATGTTACTAACATGAATACCATGATACATTGCATATTACCTCATTTATGTAGGTCTGTTACATCATCCAACTAGTTTGATTGAGTTATAGGTTTCTTTCAGGTTGCTGACGTTATTAACTCTTCAAAAATTGTATGCTTTAGTCAAGGCTTAATATTAATTCAAAAATATTATTTCTACGTGAAATAAGTGTCTACCTATACATAGAATTTTTTCTTAACCAGTTACGCTTTTAATTTAATGCATAAAGTATGTCGAATACCGTTTAACATTTACCATAAAACAAAGCATGAACAAATTTTGACACGCTGGAAAACATTGCATAAACAGGATGCATTTTCAGTACACACTCTAAAACAGCTACTGCTGAAGACGTCAATCCACAATGAACTCTGAAATGCTCACTTTTGACACTTAAGAAATGTCACAGGGTGTCACTTGAAAAAAGGAACTGAGACTTTGATGAAATCTTCGCTTTCATATGCCTCAGGCGAGAAGATCGTGTTATACGCGAAACGTGATATTGTTCTCTGTTAAGGCTTTGAGAAAGTAAAGAACATTATTGAAGAAATAATTCAGTCGCAATTTTTACAGAACTCCAAAGATAATCGGAGTTCTGTAAAGATGACATCTTTTAAGAAAGTTCAAGGCAACTCATCTTATCGGAATCAGCAAGAATTGTCTCTCTATCATGAAACTTGGGTTTCTCTGAAATAGGGAGAAAATCTTTATTATATATGTATCTTCATCATATAACCTTATTATATGATGAACATATTTTCCACCTCTTACCTGCAGATTTAAAATAAAACAACAAATGTTTTTTTAGAGTTTTATAGCCAATTTTGAAGTCATTCCTTTATTTAATTTTTAGTATTAGTATTGGCCACATGGTGCAAGGAAGCCTATGGTTTATGCCAAAAAATAAATAATAATAATAATAAAATAAATAAATAACAATAAAATAAAATAACAAAAAAATAAATAAAATAAAATTATAAGAATAAAATAATAATAATAAGAAGAAGAAAAAAAATTTTAATTCTAATAATTAATAAATAAGAGAAAAAGAAATGGACAACCTAAGCGTTTCCCTCCTCCTGTAGGTAATTATCCAGCTGACCTTCGAATATCCCCAAACTGTCAGCCTCTACCACCCATGTAGGTAACCTATTCCAGTAATTTAAACTCGCTGGCTAAAATAAAACTTCCTGCAATCCAGTCTAAACATCTCCCACCGTAACTTGAAATTATGGCACCTTCTAGAATTATTTATAACAATGAAAATTTCGTCCTCATTCATTTTACTGATGCCTCTCAGAGCCTTAAACACCTCAATCAAGTCTCCTCTAAGGTACCTAGTTTCCAAGCTCTGCAACCCACATATTCGAAGTCTTTCCTCATATGGACGCCCTTTTTCCGATCTCCCCAGGCGAGGTTACCCGTCTCTGGGCCCTTTCAAGAAGCACAATGTCTTTCTTTAGGTACGGTCTCCATACTTGAACACATTATTCCAAGTGTGGTCTAACAAAAGCCTTATACAATGGGATTATGACGTCCTTATCTCTACTAGCAATTGTTCGATTCATCATCGATAGGACACCATGGACCTTCCTTGCAACCTGTCTACAATGCTCAGAGAACTTAAAGTCTGACCATATCGTAATACTCATGTCCCTTTCCTCCACTGCCGGCTTTAGTTCAACTCCGAAAAGTGTATAAGTTATTTTGGGGGTTACTGTTCCCCAGGTGCAATACCTTACGCTTTGCTGGATTAAATCATAGTTGCCATTTTTCTGACCATCCCTGAAGTCTATTTAGGTCATTCCGAAGAAGCTCTGCTTGGCGGCGATCATTAACTACTCTACCAATCTTTAAATCATCTGCAAATTTAGACATCACGTCCTCTATCCCTACATCGATGTCATTTATGAAAATCAAAAACAACAGTGGTCCTAATACTGATCCTTGGGGAACCCCACTTCCTACATCAACCCAATCTGAAGAATAACCATTTATCACAACCCTCTGCCTCCTGCCCTGAAGCCATCCTTCTATCCATCTAAAGATTTTTCCAGTGATTCCAACCTGTTCCAGCTTATAAAGTAACCGCTCATGTGGGACTGAGTCAAATGCTTTGCTGAAATACAAATAAACAATATCGAAATTATTCCCAAAGTCCAGCTGTTGAGTGACCCTGTCAAAATAGCTAACCAGATTAGTTAAATATGATTTTCCCTTTACAAAACCATGCTGAGTATCCTTCAGAATTCCATTTCTATTTAAATAACCCTGAATTCCAACTTTGATCATTGTCTCCATGATTTCCGCTAGGATCTCCGCTAGGTGGCGAAGGTCAGTGAGTTACTGAATTATGTGCTCCTAAATATACTCAAATACCTAAGTTAACCTGAAAGGATCATACATGAACTGCATATTGACAGAGAGCTTATGAGAAGTGGAATCTGGATATAGTGTCTACTAATGGAATCCTGAACAGGTAATATGTCTAATCTTGATTTTAAGCATTCATACTTCGTGTAATAGTTGAAAGGAACGGTTGGTTTATAGCGATTCAGTGCAGCGGAACATAGCAATATTCTGCTTAAGGCAATACGGCACTTAAGCTCTGAACAAGGTCAAGCGGTGACAAAGTTAGGGATTAAAACCTCCCCCATTTCCACCTGCATATTTCATAGGCTAGTCATCGAACGATAGAAGTGCCCTATCTTGTTGTACTAAAGACTACCTTCCTCGAAATTACTGAAATTCCAGCCCCCATTTGCATTTCAGAATGACAGATTTCAGCGCATCAGCCGTGCCGCTTACTTGCTGTATATGTCTGACCAATGATGACTTCATAATTAAATGCGTTACTTGTCACAAAAACTATTGCAATAAGCCTGATTGTACTTCTGTAGATATTAAGAAATTAAACAAAACTAGGAAACGCAAGTTTGAATGTAACGCCTGTAGGCAACAAACAGGGAAAAATAATGAAGAATTACCCAATGAAGTCATTTGTGAAGATTCTTGCACAGAACAGATTAATGACCTTGAACAAGCAACAAGAGAAATCCTCTCGCAGACTGACCTTGGAAATGGCATCTTGGGCCATCCTGAAGGATCAATTTTTGAAACCTTGGGATGCGATATTTGCCCGGAAGACTGCGAGCACTCTGAAGGGGGTTTCGCTAGAAAGAGGAGCAATCATAGCCCGGATGAAAGGCAGGAAGAGAACCGTAAAGAATATGTCTCGCGTGCGGAATTAAAGGATATCCTTGCAGACTGCATCAGCCCCTTTTCGATGCAGGCTGTGGAATACGCTGAAAACCTCGCGAGCAATTTCATCCCTGTACATAAAATGCTACAGGAACTGCAGGAAGAGAATTTTCTTCTCAAAGAACAAAACAGTAAAATATTGCACACCCTTAAACGACTGGAGGAAAAGCTAGGATGCTTTGAATCCGTCCTCGTTGCACAAGGTGGCTCAACGGCTCCCGTAACCGACGAAACTTGCTATGCGAGGCAGAGCTACCCAAAGAAAAGTAGAAGTGATATGCATGGATTGTACAGGAGGACAGAAAGCATTGAAAATCGCAAACAGAAGACAAGAAAAGAATTGAATTCGGAGGAAAACATATCAGAAGGAATTGCAAAACTACAAGACAGCCAAATAATATGTGAATCTCAAGCCCAGCCGCGAACTGTCTGTTTGCAGCAGGACCTCGCAAGCAATAGCACCAAACCCAGTGAAACTTTAGGGGCAGCACAAGGAAATGGCTCCACACATTCCACTAGGAAAAGTCGAAACCAAAATAAAGAAGCCTCAGAAACATTAGGACAACAGGAATCAACTGAAATGATTGGAGCATGCATGTATTCCAAGAGTACGAACTCCAGAGTTACATCTTCCCCCTCAAATCATGTTCCTGCAAACCCACTCACTTATGCGCACATCACTATGCTACCTAAAAAGCATAACACTTTTGAGGGTAGAAAAACCCGCCCATCCCAAAATTTCATGCCTACTCTCGCCGAGGACAGCCGACGACGTAATCCAGTTCACAGAGAAAGTATTAACGAGTCTTCCTGTAACACACCTGAAACAAACAAACGGTTTTCTGAAATGTACAACATTACTTCCGTTGCAACCAGAGAGCAAATTTTTGTATCAAGGCTGGGACCCACAACACAGCCCAGAAACATTAAAGCCATGTGTGAGGGCGAACATGGGATAACTGTGGAAGTAAAGCAGGTGAAAACACGACACCCAGCTTACTCCTCCTTTATAATCTCTTGTCCACCAGATAAAGCAACTCGCCTACAAGACGTAAGCGCCTGGCCAGTAGGTACCTTAGTCAAGCCCTACAGAGACAGATGGGCCAGACCACTGGTTAAAAATGATGCAAGGAATCGGGCTCAATAGCAATCAAGAAAACTACCCCCAGCTGGGAATGCAGAACATCACATCCACCTGTTTGTACAAAACGTGAGGAGCATCTCAAATAAGCTCCACACCCTACAAACGATGATGATGTACGAGGACCTGGATTTCATTTGCCTAATCGAAACCTGGTTGGGAAATGGAAAACAGTTAGATCGGCTAACTGCGGCAGCAAACTGCAAATGTGTGGGAACCGGAAGAACAGATAGGCGAGGAGGGGGAGTTATAATTTGCTATCAAAATAAATACCAGCCTATAAGAGAACGAAAAACCAATTCAAATAATTTTGAAGGGATTTGCGTTACCTTTTCAAAAGAGCACGTGAAAATACAGTTATGCATCATATACCTCCCACCTGAGCACTCAAAGGAGACAAGAAACGAACTCTATGCTTGGCTTGCTGCAAATCTAAAGCCATCAGTCGACACAATAATAGCGGGAGATTTTAATTTGCCTTTTCCGAAACACAGGGAGGCCAAGAAAGAGCTGGATGCTACATTGGGTGCATTGCACTTAACGCAGCTTCCGACACCAGTGACAAGGGGAATGCAGCAACTTGACCTGTTGTATCATAGTTCCTTAGACATAAGGCTAGCGCAAAACTGCATAAAATTTAAGTCGGACCACAATCCCATTGAAATAGAAGCAGCACTGAAGATACACAAATACATGCAGGGTAACCACACGAACTGGGAAAAGCAAAGTAAGTATCTTTTCTCCGTGAAGTATATTAAATCAGAGGTCATTCTCAGTCACCTGACTAGTTACAACTGGAATGACCTGCAAGAAAAGCCAGTAGACGAAGCTTTAGAAATGATCACTAAAAAGCTATACCAAACAGCATTGGAAGGAGCAGCAAAAGAAATCAAAATATCTGAGAGAACAAAAGAATGGTTTAACCCACAACTGAAAGCAAGTTTCCTCAGGAAGCAAAAACTGTATAGAAAATGGCAAAGAACGGGTCATCCTGCCGATCACATTCGTTATAAGAAAGAAAGAGCACATTTCATCAAAGCAAAAAGACAGGCACACTGCAGTGTTGTTCATAATAAACTAAAAAGAGCAAAAAGAATTACTAGCAATAGAAATAGCACAGAGAATATGACCGAATGCATTTTCAAGGAATGGGCTAATAACACTTTTAGTAACCTGCATGGACGGAATCAAATTGAGAACACTGATAATGGTAACAAAATTTTTGAATTCCTGAAAGATTTAAAAAAGCGAAACCATTCGGCAATAGAGGAACCAACAAGACCTCCTTTGAGTGAAATACAAATCACCAAAGAGAGCGTAATGAAAGCAATCAACGATCTGCCCAATAAGGCCACTGTTGGACCAGACAAATTTCCAATGTTCATCCTTAAGATAAGTAGCCCATTTATAATAGATCTATTACTGCACATCTATCAGGAAATCATCAGGTCAGGCGCTTTCCCGCAAGCCTGGAAAAATTACATTGTAACCCCAATACCAAAGATTAAACACCCAAAATTGGCTAAGGATTACAGACCAATTTCTGTCAGCTGCACCCTACAGAAGGTATTCGAAAAAGCACTGCTTCCCACCATCAATCAACACTGCTTCAGCCATAGACCACCGCATTTCCACTCAGTTATTTCGGGTAGATCAACAATAACAAACTTACTGGAAACCCTTTTTCGCGTGCAGAGAGCACTAAATGAGAAGGAGCAAATTGATATTATTTTTTTGGATATCTCCGCAGCCTACGACAACGTCTCAATTCCAGCGCTCATTGCGATTTTAAAGAATTATTTTAATGTAAGAGGAAATCTGTTAACTATAATAAGCAGCCTGCTAGAACATAGGAAACTTATTGTTAAGCACCAAAAGCTACAATCTTGCTTTACCATCTCGCGAGGAGTGCCACAAGGGGGAGTTCTTTCGGCTACTCTCTTCGCGGCCGCCCTGGAGCCGTTTCTTGCACGGTACTACAATTTTATAACATATGCTGACGATGTAAAATTCTTCATCACTTCCAAAGACCATGAATCAGCAGAAGGTATTTGTCAGATGGCAAATAGCACAATCAGAGAATTTGAGAGCTACCTGGATTGCATCGGACTCCGTATTAATGCGCAGAAGTCTGCCCAAATGACCATAACTTGCAAGCAGAATAAAAATGACATTTCGATCTCTGTGAACGGGTCTAATGTGGTAAAAGTGCACTCTCACCTGGACCTGGGTCTTAAGTGGGATGACAGACTCACCTTTGCTCAACACTTCGCCCATATGAAGACAAAAATATTCGCCGCTTTATGGGCTACTAGACAGGAACTGGTAGGAATTAGGGATCCTCAGCTAGCGACCAAGTACATTTTAATGTGTGTCCTGCCAATTGCAATGTATGCCTCGCAAATCTGGTCTTCAGCTCCAGATTCACATTATAAGTCCGTCCTTGGGATCGAGTACTGGTTCTTGCGATGGATTAACAGAGTTGCTGGCCACCCTTTTACTATCTCAAGGGCCATTCTCTACTCAAACCTTAACATCACACCCTGGATGCAGCGGACAATTAACAGGAACATACACACTCTCGCACAAATGCTCACAGGCAGAGTGGATGCTCCAGTCCTGGATAATATTCTAGTCAAACCGCGTGCCACTGCTAGACGTTGCGGGGAAGTAAATAATCCACTGCGTCCAGTCCTGAACAATCTTAGTAGCCTGCAAAGATTCTTCCCGTCAAATGCAGCGAAAATATTTAACTCACTACACATAGATGCCGAAAAACTGTGTGAGGATGCAACATACCGGAAAGAGATCTTCCAGGATTCGTATAGACTTACCAAAATATGAATCGGCTGCAAAGTACCAAAGAATTTAGAGTAAAAGAGAAACTTTCTGCTTTCAGAACAATAATAATTTGTTGACTGTAAAAATATACCTTCTGTAACAGTTATGTAAATATGTAATTTATAGATGGAATTATTAGTGAATTGTAAATATATCAGTTGTATAATGTATGTACAGAATCATCAATGTGTAAATACTGTATATATTAAACATAAAATGTGTATATAATATTTCGGGACGAGACTACGTGTTCAGTATATGTAACCCACTGCACGTAGTATCTCGTACCCTGATATGTACTTAGCACCCTCCTGGCACTTTGCCGTCCCGGGGTGGTTTCCTTATTGAAATAAACGGATAATAATAATAATAATAATAATAATTTTCCCTGCTACTGAAGTTAGACTAACCAGCCGATAATTTCCCACTTCACTCTTAGAACTGCCCTTACGTACTGGAGATACATTGGCACTTTTCCAATCCAACGGAATCACTCCCGAGTCCAGTGATGCTCTCATAATTAGCCTCAATGGTTCAATGCACTCACTTTCCGCCTCCCTTAACATTATTGGGTATATGCCATCAACTCCAGGAGCCTTACTGGCCTGTAGGCTCGAAAGTTTTTTCATTAAATAAACGTGTGAAATTTCAACATCATTAATTACATTTTTTTCACTCCCATAATTTCTCATTGGCGTAAAGGGTTTTTCTTCTGTTAATATCGACGCAAATTAACCGTTGAGTTCATCTGCAACTTCAGCTGGGGTATTTAATATTATCCCACGTCCATTACATAAGGGTCCGATCTTATCACACACCGTCTTTTTTAAGATTTTATCACACACCGTCTAATAAATCAGAACACCGTTTAGTAAATTAACTATAGAGCCAGAGAACGATCTTATTTAAAGAAAAATCAAATCGAACAAATTGTAGCTGCTATGAATTATGATTCAAAAATCTAATTTTTTTTTAATATCAATTAAATTCAATAGCATTTATTTAATAACGTTGTAGGATCAATTTTATTAAATGATGAAAAGATATATGCTTAACAGAGAAAGTCGATTACTTACTTCTTTTCTCAATTTCGACAACATGGCAGCGGGAAAAAGCATTTGGAAGAAACTTAGTATAATTCGAGAACCGTATGAAAACTTCAACTCAGTACTAAAATTGTCCATAAACAAGTTAAAAGTCCTGAAACTACAAAAAGCGGTTTCGGCTGAATAAAATATCCAAATGAAGGTTGATAGAAGTTCACCTGTTTCTTTGACAATATCACAGCATTCCATATATAACAACCTTTTTATTTCGATCAATTCCAATGGGTTCCTCCTCGGAGTGGAATGCTTAAAGCTTCTTATATCCTCCTTGACAGCCTGAAAAATGAGTATAAAGAAAATCGAAAAGAGAGCCAGGCAGGTGGGAATCACTGTAGAGGATAATTCCGCAATGGTATAAGCAATATAAAATCCAGCCATAACATAATTTTCTTTCGTATGCATTAACAAGAAAGAATTAAAACGATGCTCGTGATAATGTAAGGTGGAACACGAAAGTCTAATTACGCAAATGAGGATATTGAACAGCAAAAACAAAAGTGGCAAACGAATACGAGAAGAATTCGACAATCCTAACTTCTCCTCAAGAAAAGAACATTCTTTTATAAGTTTCGCTAATTTGGGTGTCTTAGCAAACATCAACGCTCTGGTAGTCAAATCGGTGGCAAATATGCAAGAAATGCGCATAAAATTAATGGTATCAGACAAAATAGTTTCTTTTGATGAGTAAAGAAGATTCAGAGATATTACTAAGAAACCAGCTAAGAAGGTGCTTACGAAACATAATATGAAAATTCCATAAATTGTCAAGAAGCTCATTCTCCTCACGTGGACGTCAGAAGAGCTTTTATGGACAAATCCATTGGGAAAAATCAACCCCAAAAATGTATACCACATTGCAATAATGCGGAATTCCCGAAAAAAATATTCCATTCTTTTCCAGTTCTATTATTAATTTCTCCGTAAACCGAATGGAGCTGGGGATATGACAGTCCGAATTACAGACATCCGCTGAATGGCGAAATTAAATTTCCATGCCTTCCTTCCAGTAGATGGCGCAAAAATCTTAACTAGGCGTTCCTCTCTCACACAAAATGAAGTAAAAAAAAAAAGCCGCGCTTAGTTTTTTAAGAAAATAAAAAGGTGTTGTTAGTACGGCTTTGTAAGGAAGTATCTAATTACCAGAAGAGGCTCACACTAGGGACTCCCAAACACTACAAACAGAAAGGGTTTCTAGGGACTTGCATCAATGATGTGAATCCCTAGAAAGATCCATGGTACACACAAACGAATGAAAACGTCGACAAAGCTTTTCAATAATGGGTGTGCCATTTTATTCGTTGCGATCTAAGAAAAAGAATATGACAGTGTTTTTATATAAAGAACAATTCATAGTAATTTTGTATCGGCTTCATGAAAAATGAATATGATAGAATATGATATCAGAACAATAAAAGTTCTCTACAGTCCAGTAATAAATTTGCACTGAAAAGAAGAAAAGTTGTTGGAGGCGTTGTTGTTTCTTTTTCTTAATTTAAAGTTAATACAAATCTTCGCATGAAAACCACTGACTTAGGCAGGGTGTGAGCAAAAGGCTCATAGGGGTGGGTTTCTCACATCATTGACAAGGAATCAAATGGGGAGAAAATAAAAAAATTATACAGTACTACCCGGCTGCTTTTATTTTCATGAGAACTACTCATAATAATCTTTATTTGTATCATAGCAGATTAAAATAGATGTTGTTGTTGTTGATATAATGTTTAACGACACAAGGGCTACTGAGGCCAAGTTGTGTCTGTCATATGTTATTTAATACAATACACTATTTAATTATATTGAGGAGTGTACGCAAATATGCTTCAAATATGTGAACAGCTCTTCTATGTTGGTTTGATTTCCCAAGAAATTAGATAAAATCTGAGCTTCATTCAATCTGCAGAATGATTTAAAGGTGCTAGAGGGGATGAATGAGCACAGTTGACAGTCTTTCAGAAAGTGAGGGACCGTCAGTTGAGTGTGACAGGAAGGGCACTGTGGTGGATTTTCTTCCAATAATAAAAACAGGTGTGTAAGATGAGTGTGCCCAATACCACTTCTCGTCTGTTCCTTCTGAACCGGGAGAACCATAACTTTGGATCTTTTTTTTAATCTGGTAAAGTTTGTTGGTGTTATTACTTTCCCAGATCTGTGACCAGTCGTGGTAGCCATATAATTCACAAGGCATTATAATATTCCTTATATGGCTTATAATCCATATAAGGAACCTGAACTTTTGTGAGAGTGTGGCAACAGGTTTTTAGCAGCAAGACTCTCATTTCTTAGAATTTGGGAATGTCCTGGGATCCGAAAAAAATGTTACTGATTGTTTGGATTCGCTGCAGGACAGTAACTGGTAGTGAATGGTTTTCAATGTTGGATGAGAGGAAGATAAATTTTTCTTTATGGCAAAGACTGCACTGAGAGAGTCAGTATAGATTAAAGCACGTGAAATGGAATATTCAACAACTGATCAAGTGTTAGCTTTATAACATATAGTTTGGCACTCAGCCGGTAATGAAGCAGTAACTGCAAATGAAGGAAAGACTGCTGCAGCACCTACCGTATCGTCGGTTTTCGATCCGTCTGAATATATTGTACAAGCTTTGGAGCTCAGGTTAGAGTGAGCTGCCTGTAACTGTCTGATATTGGAGGAAGGTAAAATATTCTTCCCCATTGGCAAAAGTAGCCAACATAAGAAGCGGGAGCATGAAACAGGGTGGAACAGGAAGAGCCATGTCCTGAGAAATATTCCAAATTTGAAGAATTTCTCTTATTCTGAGTGCCGTAGTTCGATTTTCATTTGGCTTAATGTCATAAAAGGAATCCCGACGGGTATTACACAGATACTCAAAACAAGGATGTGATGGGAGGCTCTGGATTTTAGCTGCATAGTGAGACAACAATGTTTTCCTTCGAATGTGTAATGTGGGAGATCATACGCTTCACCGTAGAGGCTTTGTACTGGACAAGTCCTGAAAGCTTCCAGGGCTATTCTCACAGCACTGCGCTTGATGATATTTAGCCGTTCTAATGTACTCCTCCTAGTCGAGTCGTATACCGGAGAACCATAATCTAAACGTGAACGGATGAGACTTGTAGAGATGAAGTAAGGAGTACCAGGAATCGCGTTTGGGTTTTCGCCTAATCTGCCTTGCTTTGGCTTTAAGTCTTTTATATTCAATTAGATTACTAGTGGTAGGAAAATTGTTCCAAGGACAGTTTTTCTGACGTTTGGCATTAGAGAAATCTGTATTCCATCAGTTGTTATGGTGGGAGAACTTATGAGGTCTTGATTTCAGAACGGAATCTTCAGCTGCAGTTAGTAACTGGCCTGTTTGATCTATAATGTATGTAGTTATATCATCAATGGGTTGTTGTTGGACGTAACTCCTGTCTAATGGACCTGGGAGGAGTAGCTGTCCCAGTTTGCCTTTCTGAACTTCCAGGTGAATCGTTGCTCGATAGGTGGAGTTACCCGTGTTTGTAACGAGCAAATGATTGGAAAGTGATCCTTGTTTAGAGGATCATTTATCACTACCCATTACATACTTGGAAAAATCGATGGTGACAAGATTGATAAGTCTATTGTAGAGGTAGATCCTGTAGGTAGATGAACACAGGTGGGCAATCTAGTGTTTAGTATAGTTAGGTTGTTATTATTCATGAATGTTTCGATCAATTTGCATCTTGTATCCGTCGTAGGCGACACTCATAATGGATGATGGCCGTTGAATTCACAAAAAGTGCACATTGGATATGGGAGTTGCATGATAAGATTATCGAGTTCTGTATTGAAAAATGGTTGAGAAGGTAGGATATACAGGTTGTTTCAAAAATGATGGTCAATGATTTAAAAGTACAAACTAAAATAAGCAAAAGAACTTCCAGTGAACATCGGGCCGCAAATGAAACGTTTTCGAGATAATGCACATTTTCTGTTAAGATCCGCTACTGATTATGGGAGCACTGTGGGAGGATAATCTGTATTGCTGAGACCTTGTACACGCTGGATATGGTCGGGGTACAGTATTGTGGCAATGTAAAATTCGCCACACACTGCCATGACTCAGTACACGCTCTTTCAGAGCAACCTTCCATGTCGAAATCCCTGGATTTTGTTCTATTCTTTCTAACATCCTTTCCTCAACATCAGATGTTATGCTTCTGGGCCAACCTGCTCCTGCTCTATGTGCGAAGCACCCATCTCTAAGGTATTGATGAATGTGCGCCTGCTGGGCTGCCTTCGGTGGGGAAATGCTTCTTGGTACAAACGTGCAGCCTGGAGTGCACTGCCATTGGCTTTACCATACATGAAGTGCATGTCCGCATACTCTTTGTCGCTGTCACCTCTTTCCATGTTGACTATTCTTTGACAAGTACTAGTATGCCTGCTACGTCTCAGAGCATTGAGAAAGGGGAAACGGAGATAATGAGTATAATATAACCTAAACAAACGTCACTGGTGGATCCCAACTCTGTACAGTTCATCTTGTCAGTGAAAAATCCCAACTAGAAATGTGCAATATCTCCAAAACGATTCACTTAAGGACCCATGTTTACTAGACTTTTTTTGCATATTGTAGTCTGTACAGTTCACCTTTAAATTATTGACCATCACTTTTGAAACACCCTGTATATAGAAGCTAGTGTTATTGATATACCGATTGAAATACGCGCTGCCACAACGTCTAGACTAGTTTGTAACTGAATGAGACTGGAGGGTATATTTGATCTCAGAAACGTAGCTACTCCTCTATGGGCAGGAGACTGAGATCCGGCTTTTTCTATACATTGTGTAATTTGTAAATTTTGGTGAAGCTTGTGATGACAAGAATGTTTCCTGAAGACATACTCCTATCGGCTTATATTGAATTAGAAAATCTCTTAAGTCAACAGAATTGCTACTTATTCCTCTGCAGTTCCACTGTATGATATTACACCTCTCTGATATTAGATATGATATTAGACCAGTAGTTTTCTTTGTAAGGTTATCTTTTTTACAGGTTGAAAGTGTAGATTTAAACCAGTTTGCCAGAGAGGTGTTAGGCGGAACTGATACATCCTCTTGTGCTGCAGCAGAACAAAGTTTCGAGTGCGAGCTGCATAGAGACGACTACTAGGCATGCTCAACATAACTTACCTACGTGCTTCAGGAAACGTGACTTTATTTTATATTTTTGAATTTCCTTTCCTGTTGTCCATAGTTCACAAGTTCTGGAAAAGGCTGGGTGGCTTCCTTTCAGTTTGGACAAACAGGGGGTTGTGACTGAGCAATCTGCTTGAGTATGCTCTTTAGATCCGCAGATGAGAATATGGCAATATCTCTACATGCCTGCCGATAATGACCATATTTCTGGCATTTGAAGCGACGAACGGGAATGTAAGGTAGAATCCTACAGTTTAAATAGCCAGCTTTAATCGAGGATGGTAAGTCTGGAGTGCTGAATGTTAAAATGATGGATCTAATTGGACTGAGATTTCCATCTTTTTTAGCCATGAACTGTTTTACATTTTTATCCTTTGACTGCTGAATCCCTGGAGTAGCTCTTCTCAGACTGCAATTATATCCCACTCGCTGATGACATCTTTTGATGAATTTAAGGTTTTGTAGGGAGTAATTGATACTGGAACCTACCAAATGATATTTTTAACAGCCGTTCAGAATGTTTTGAGTTAGCTGTTTCAATCAGGAGTTCTCCGGATTACCGTCTTTTCACTATTCTATTTTTGGTGATCCAGCAATAGATTCTAAAAATTTTTGAATTACGAATGGTGATAACTTGTCCACAGTTTGGGTGGATAAAAATGTAACACCAGGAAATTTGGTAGATCGTTATGATACTCTGCTTCTCTTCGAAGACTTTTAGGTTGACTGTAGTCAACCTAAAAGTCTTCGAAACTTCTGATATTGACACGTCATGGCCAATATCATGATCAATATGGCTCCTTTTGGCCCTAGGGTTTATCTTTACGACCTGATGGTAAAGATAAAGTTATGCCACTTGACCTTTTTATCATTTATCTAGGAATGTTGTACAATCTCTAAAAGGGACTTTCGATCACAGAGCACGGAATAACAACCCACCCGCAAATAACATAAAGCAAGAAAAGGCTGGAATTTAGCAACGCAGATGGGATGAAAACCAATTTGGTCTCATCACTAAGAAATATATACAAAAGGCTGACTACCTAACATCCCCAGCTATCAACTCATACTTTACGCCATTATGTACACTTCCTATCTGCTCACGGGGCACGGCTCCTTACGGGCTAAGTTCTTTGAACGTGGACTCAAACCTGATCCGTACTGTACATGTAATGACCTCGAAACTTGGATACATGTTATTTATCTCTTATTTTGCCCGGAATATGAACAATTTAACAAACTTTTAGTTGGTCTTGTTCCAGAGTTATCAGAAGAAAACGTCAGTATTCTTGTTGAGGGTGCCAGTAACTTTAAAGCCCCTCAAGATTTTGCTTGAAACGTTTTCAAGAAGCGTCTTCAAATAAGATCCCTGGCTCTCAGAGGATACAATTAAGTGATCTTCTCAACTTCTTTCTCCCTTTTTTTTCTCTCTCTCTTTTTCAATAAGGATTTTATTATTCAATTTTTAACTATTTTTATTTTATTTTATTTTTTATTTTATTTATTTATTATTTTTTTATTTTTTTGGCTGGCTTCCAGGTGTGGGCTACCTGGGAGCGGGATTGCGGGCACCCACTGGTATTGCACTACCTCTAGTGGGTGCGGGATTTAGTACTTATTCGCACATCACAGGTGATAATAGACCCAGGCCTGGATCCTACTGCCAGGGTTGGGCACCAGGCAGCAGCTGTTGGCTGCTCCTGACACAAACCAGAATACACGCTAACATCTCACACCCAAACATTTACACCTTTCCAGGCCCGCTATACAGAGTTCCTGTACCAACACAGAGGACAAGGGGGAGATGGGCTTTTAGCCTAGGAACCACCCGGAAACGCAAATACACACACACAGATGTTCCCACATGAGAATGTATATTTAAAACTGTATATAAATTACAATTTTAAATATACATTCTGAATATTTTAGATATCATTTTAAATATACATACTTTAAATGTAGATTTTCATAAATCTTGAAAATGTACATAAAATTGTGTGTGTAAATAAATGAAAAAAAAATGAATATACACAGGGGCCCCATAGTCTAGTCTTGATCTGATTATAGCATGGTATAGGTGAAGAAGTGTGAACCGATCAGCTCCCCACTTCATTGCAGAAAGAACTCTGAGAATATTTAGTTTTCTTAGACAGGTTGTTCGGAGGCATTTGATATGTTCCAGAAAGTTAAGTTTTTATCGAGAATCAAGCCAAGGAAACGTATACTATTTGCTAGAGGTATCAGCTAGTTTTCTAGTCTTATTTCTCGATCTGGGTGCCTTTTTCGCTTTCTACAGAAATGTATGGCGATTGTTTTTGTTGTGATATTCTGTAGCCATTCTTTTCAGTCCACAATTCTATTTGGCCATTCAATTCTATTAAGGCAGGCCGCCGTAGCCTAGTGGTCAGGCGCGCGGGTGCATAAGTACACATGCCTTGAGTGACCGGGGTTCAAGCCTGTGACTGCTGAATACGGTGCTGTTTCTTGTATTCTGTCTATTTGTGAACTCCTCTGACCGTTTGGTCGTTCCGGAGTATAAACAGAAAATTTATTTATTTATTTCTTTAACTGCCCTTTGTAATTGCCTTTCAATCATGCTCATGTTTTGTGAATGGCATGAAATGGTAACGTCATCTGCATAAATGTTTCAACTGTTTTCGGTATGCCTTTTTTCATAGAATTTATTTTGATTGTAAACAAATTTGCACTCAGCACTGAACCCTGAGGAACTCCTTCCTGAGAATATATTTGTGACAGCTTGTTTTGGTATTTCACTTGGAAAGTTCTGAGCTTCAGAAACTTTTGTATTAAAATTGGTAGGTGTTCCCGCAAACCAATGTTGTGGAGGTCATTCAGAATGTCATATCGGCAGGTCGAAAGCCTTTTCTATGTCGAGACTGATCATGATCAGATGCTCATTCCTTAGACAAGCATTGCGAATTATTGCTTCCGCTTTTATCGTGGAGTCCAGAGATGATCTTTTTTACGGGGGCCATACCGATTTGTGTTTATTAAGTTATATTTTTCCAAGAACCAGGTCAGTCGCTTATTCACCATTTTCTCCAGGGTTTTCCCGAGGCAACTTGAGAGCTATTGGTGGATAGTTTGTGGGGATCGCCTGATCTTTGACAGGTTTAGGGAAAGCAATTACAAGGGAGTGATGCCAGGAGTTTGGTTAATAGTTTCCAATACAAATTCTATTGTGTAATTTAAGTAACGTATTTCGAGATTTTTGACTAAGTTGCTGTATCATTTGATAGTGAACACCATCGAGTCCGACTGCACTCCTCCTTGACTTAGCCAGAACTTTCTGCATTTCTTCTATATTGAAAGACTGGTATTGAAGTTTAGTTTGTATTTTTCTGCTACAGCTTTCGTTTTCTGAAAGGATGGGATATATGCTGATACTGCTGATATAGTTGCAAAAGTAGCTGCAAGTATGTTTGCGATTTCCTTGTAGTTAGTGATCTCCTGTCCATTCAAGTTTACAAGTGGGGTTGGTACTGAAAGAAATTTCCCATTAAGTTTTCTGATTTTGTTCCATATAACACGGGTATCTGTATTTCTGTTAATTGTGGAGGCGAAACGAATCCATGAATCCTTTCTACTCCTATGGAGGATGTATCTGGCTCTAGCTTTTATTAAATTTTTGAGATTGGCGGAGGTGGGATACTTTCGGAAAAGATTGCTAGTCTTGTTCTTCTCTCTGTCTGCGCGGGTAGCACAGTGGTATTGTCACCATCCTCCCCACACCAAGTGGAAAAGATCCGGGTTCGAATCCCGTCGATGACGCGAGGAACTTTAGCGGGCTTTTTTCATTCCGTGGCCGAGTTAGTCAGTCTCATGCGTAGACAGCAAGGTGTTTTCTCTAGCAAGCAGGCAAATTGACCAGAGAACATACGCAATTTACAAACAAAATAAATGTATGGGTAGATGTAATCATTTACGGGGGGACCCTAATATCATTTTTTTTTTTTTTTTTTTTGTTCTTCTCTCTCTCTTGGCCAAACTGCATTCATCATTCCACCACGTTGTGGCTTGTTTATGATACTTGCCAGAATACCGAGGGATTGTAGCTTCAGCTGTCATTATTATCTGGTTTGTGACATGAGTTATAGCGTTGTCTATTGGCTGAGTAGTGATTATTTGTTCCTCTACTGTCGCAAGAGTTGTATATTTTGTCCAGTCAACTTTGTGAAGTCTCAATCTTTTTTGACCATCGTAATATGTAATATCATTTGTTAATATTTGCAGACCACAGGAAGATGGTCGCTGTTAAGTGGATTGTTCAAGATCGACCACTCAAAAAGTGGGTATAGGGCTGGTGAACATATGGAAATGTCAATGGCTGAGGTTGTTCCTGTGGGTAAATGAATGTATGTCGCTACTCCAGTGTTAAGGAGTGAGAGAGTCTGCTCCTCCAATAATTTCTCGATCAATCTTCCATGTTTGTCTTGGTATTGAGACCCCCATAGAGGATGGTGCCCATTTATGTATCCCATGATAACGACCGGGGGTGGTAGCTGAGTTACTAATGCTTCAAGATCTGCATATGCATACTCTTGATTTGGTGGAAGGTACAGTGAGACCAGTGAGAATGTAAACTGTACTGAGACTCGTACTGCAACTGCTTCCAAAGATGTTTGCAGTTGGAGGCGTTTACATGGAATTCTGGATTCAATTAAAATAGCCACTCCGCCATGTGGTCCACTGGAAGAAAATCGGTCTTGTTTGTAGATACCGTAACGATTCACTGCTACGCTTACGTATGGAGTTAGGTTTGTTTCTTGAAGGCAGACACCTATCGGATGATATTTGTCAATCAAGTCATGAATATCATCGATGTTACTGCGGAAACCTCGAGAATTCCATTGTATTATTGCACGCATTATGTTGGTGTTGTATTTATATCTGTCTTTTTGCAAATGGTGGTCTGCTTATTTCTTTCAGGCTTTTTTCTCTTTTTTGGGGAAATATGGACGATATATATCTCTAAGAATGGTTCCTCTAAGACTTCTTTTTCACATGTGTCCATGTGATCATGGACAGAGGATTTGTCTCCTATATCTATATCTTTAGCATTTGTGTTTGATTGTGAAGAGGAAGATGTGTCTGGAGGAATTGTAACTGGTGTGTTGATGGCTTGACTGGAAGATGACTTTGAGAATGAGTTTAGTGATGAAGTTAAGACTGAGCAAGCCCAATCAGATATAGAGATGTTGGGAGGAACTGTAATGTTAGTTTGAACCGCAGTGGTAGGGGTGGTAATAGCAGATATAAGTTTGTGTTGTTGGACAGTTGCTGCATATCAGCGTGTTCCTGTGATTGGTGATATTTGTTTCTTTGCTTCGAGATACGTAACTTTATGCTCAGTTTTGTACATTTGAATATTTTTTTCTCTTTTCCAAGTTTCACAGTCTTTGGAAAAAGCGGAGTGATTGCCTTTACAGTTTGGACACTGTAAAGATTGTGCAGAACATTCAGTATGGGCATGATCTTTAGACCCACATGAAGCACATACTGCAGCCCCTCGACATACTTATTATTAATATTATTATTATTATTTTAGGGTTGCCCGTAATTAAATACATTAACCCGTATTTTGTGTCTGTAAATTGCAAATGTTCTATGGTTGATTTGCCTGTTTTTCTGGACGAAAAAACCCCAGTTACTGGGGAGAAAAACCTTGCTATCTACGCCTGAGACCAACTAACTCAGCCACGGAGTGAAAAAAGCCCATTAAAGTTCCTCGCGTCCTCGACGGGATTCGAACCCAGGCCTTTTCCACCCGGTGTGGGGAGGACGGTGACGATACCACTGTGCTACACGCGCAGACGCCCCTCGACATACTGCCTGTGAATGCCCAAATTTCTGACATTTGAAGCATCTGATAGGGTTCGGTATATATGATCGGACATGACAGTTCAAATATCCCGCCTTTACAGAAGTTAGTGGATTTGGCAAATTAAATGTTAGTATTATGTTTCTAGTTGGAAGTAATGAGCCATCCCTTTTTATTAGGATTCTCTTGGCCTGAATTACGTTTTGGTCTGAGTGTTCCTGTTTAATTTCTTCGTCAGTTACATGTAAAAGGTCCCATTTAGTTATAACTCCTTTTGGGTAGTTTAAGATGGCATGAGGTGACGCTTCTATGGGAGTTCCTCCAAGTGTTTTTAATTTAAGTAATTTATCAGAGTGCTTGCGTTCTATTGTTTCAAAAGTAAGTCACCTGATTTTAGTCGGCGAACCATTTTCGGTGAGCTAGCAGCATTCTCTGAACATTTCTGGATCAGAAAAGGAGAGAGCTTGCTGACTGTCTGGTCAGTCAATGAATGGATTATAAGAAAGTGAGGCCAGATATTTTGGTCTGTATCCTTCTTTTGTCTTTTAGCATAGGAAGGGTTGTAATCTTCCTGCTCTCTATAATGTGATGGTATATTCATTCCGCAAGAGTCAGTGTCGGTATGATTCATATTGCTCCTTTCAGCCCTTGGCAGATTAACTTTTCTGCCAAGGTTTCCTGCCCCGCCACGGGGAGGCAGCAGCAGTGCCTGCTGTGACCAAGCGAAAAGTAGTGGGTGTTAGTAATAAACTAGAAAATAGAAAGATGGTTTTCCTTTCTTGCTTTGTACAGAAACTTTTGTAACAAGAGCTGATTAAATAAATAGATTTATTAACGACAAGAACGTAAGAGAACTATAATTCGCTTTTGGAAATCGCAATGATAGCACAGAGAAATCGTTCGGTCACAATCGCTTGGCAACCGGGACCGCAGTGTTATGATGTGGGGAATGTTTTCTTGGCACATGTTTGGTCAATTGATACCCATAGATTCACGTCTGAATGCCATATCGTACCTAAACATCGTTGCTGACCAAATGCATCCGTTCATGTTGACAGTTTATCCTCAGTCAGATGGTTACTTCCAGCAGGATAATGCGCCGGTGCACAAAGCCCGAATCACTATGGAATGGTTCCGGGAACGTGAAAATGACTTTTCTTTGCTACAGTGGCCCGCTCAGTCTTTGGATCACAATCCTATTGAACATCTTTGGGATGAGCTAGAAAGGACTGTTCGCTGCAGGCTGTTCGTGACACACTCATGTCTGCATGGTACTCCATTCCTGCACAACGTTTTCAGCATCTTGTTCAGTATATGCCTAGACGAATTCAGGCCGTTTTGAAGGCTAAAGGAGGCTCAACGCACTACTAGGCAAGTGTACCTAATAAAGTGGCAGCACAGTGTATAATGCCAGAATGATGAAAAAATTCTATATCATAATCATATATCATAATCTGTAGAAATTCACTTTAACTCCATGTTTTGATCTAAAATTGAAAATTTATTGGGTACCGAGTAGAATACAATTAAATAAACTAATGAGTACATAAATTAATCCTGTACTTTCCTATTTGGTAACGTCTCTCGTTTTTAGTAACAACGTCTCGAACCCAATCTCTATGGTTCATTCCCAAATACTTTTGCTGCCCCTGTGATTCTCCTTCGGTGACTGACTCGAATGTTACTGGGCTATTCAGGTTCGAATTAGTCGCCAAAGGGAAACCAGAGTGTCCATTACTTCATATCACTCTAAGGCAGTGGTGTCCAACCTTTTCCCGTACGGGGGTCATATTCAAAAATAGATTTGTTTCGCGGGCCGCACAGAGTGATTCGAGAAAAAATTGTGTCACATTTTCTATATCTTGTTACTCGTAAAAGTTTTTTTTTTTTCTTTTTCGTTTTATCTGTTCAAGCTATATATAAAAAAATGAAAATTCTCAGCATTTTTATGTGCAACAAATCTATGTCAGTGATTTATTTTTTAGATTTTATTAAAATTATAAAAATATGACTTACTTTTTTCTTTTTTTTTAAAATACTTTACTTTTGTTTCTGTTTGAAATAGTTCACTTTTGTTTAAAAAAATAAACTTTAATTTTGCTTTTAAATGCTCATTTTATAAAATTTACAATCTGAAAAGGATCACTGCTTTTCAATATTTAGGTAAATAAAAAAATATAATGATAAAACTAAAATTGAAATATTCGAAAATTTTATTAAGTACAATACACAATAACATTTAATGGACAAAATTTGATATTTAATGAGATGATTGAGGCTGGATATTTTTAATAATTGTTCAAAATTTGGTTGCAAATTTGTGACGCTAATCTCAATACATAATGAAGATTATGAACTGATGGTATTTCTTGATGGACTCCAGGTCCTGATGGTATTTCTCTACTTGTTCTCAAAACCTGCGCTCCTGAATTTACTCCTGTTCTGTGCCACCTTTATTCACTTTTTTATTCCAAAGGTGTTTTTCCTTCTGCTTGGAAATTTGCTCATATCCAGCCAGTTCCTAAAAAGGGTGACAAATCCTTCCCATCAAATTACTTCTACTCTTTCTATAGTAATGGAGAAATCACTTAACCGTCACTCTTAAACTATCTAGAAACCTTCCATCTGATCAACGATCACCAGTATGGATTCCGTCAGTATCGATCCACAGGTGATATTCTGGCCTATGTTACCAATTTATGGACAAATTCAATGGAAAATTTCGGTGAAACACATGCAGTTTCACCGAACTTTCTTGACATCTCAAAGGCTTGCTCTTGACATCTCAAAGGCTTTCGATCGTGTTTGGCATAGAGATCTTATAAACAAGCTTCCATCTTATGGTTTGCCAACTGTTCTTTGTAATTGGTTATCCAGTTTTCTCTCTGAACGCTCACTGAAGGTGATGGTAGATGGCTCTCTGCCTTCTAACTTCGCTACTAATGCTGGTGTCCCCGAAGGTTCAGTTCTTTCCCTCCATTATTTTCCTCTTGTATATTAATGACCTTCTTTCATTGATCGGAAATCCTATCTATAGTTTTGCTGATGATAGCACATTGCATTCCACTCTCCAGTTTGAGAAACCTTGCCCTGCTCAATCAGCTTGAACTTCTCGAATATCCGCAATCAATTCCTTAAATGCCTATCTCCAGGTAATTCTCCAGTGGGGCAAACACAACTTATTTGATTTCAATCCTTCTAAAATGCAGTCCTGTCTTATATCTCGCAAAAAAGATTCTTCTGCTCCTATGCTTATCTTTAGTGACACTCCGATTTATAGGCAAAATGATATATCTCTTTTGGGGATTACCCTGACTTTTAATCTCTCTTGGCACAAGCACATTACAAATATTGCTTCCTCTGCATCTAAAAAACTTGGTTTTCTCTTTCGCTCTCGGTGTTACTTTTCTTCCAAACAGCACTTCAATCTGTACAAATCGCAAATCCGCCCTACCATGGAATATTGTTCCCACATCTGGGGCGGTGCCCCCAAAACCTCTCTCAGGCTTCTAGATTCCATTCAGAAGAGGGCAATTAGCTTAATTAATGACTCATCTCTAACAGAGTCTCTGCACTCGCTGTCTCATAGACGTACTGTTTCTGCTGCATGCCTCTTCTACAGATACTTCCATGGGCACTGTTCTTCTGAATTGGCTTCTATAATTCCCGCTCCTTCTTTCAAAACAGTCCAAACACGTGCTGCCACCAACCAACATCCATTTACTGTCCAACTTCAAACCCACAGAACCAACTTTTCATCTTCCTCATTTATTCATTCAACTGCCGTTTTCTGGAACAACCTTCCTTCATACGCATTTCCTGAAAATTACAGTCTACTGAAGTTCAAGTCTAACGTCAACAAATATCTTCTTTCGTCTTCTCAACCTCCAACCCATGCACGGTACTATAGGTTCTAATACCTCTCGTGTTTAGGGGTTTCATAAAAAAATGCTCATCTGTTATTCTGTTTCTTTTTAAAAATTTATTTGATTTTACGAGTGAAAAAAATTCTGCTTGCATACATACGTTGATCCGAACAAAGCAGCCATTTTCATGGCATTTTCTTTTATTAGCGGAAAACCTTCAGATGGGAAAGCCTTATAGAATTCAAATAGTCAATTTTTGCAGTCTATATACTTATTTTTGAATCATATTTTGGCTTGAAGCTCAATAATTTCAAGTTGCATTCTGGGATTGTAGTTTTCAGCCATAGAAGTAAATGGGTTCTCAACAAAAGCTTATGTTTTTTCATTGGATTTTATATCAGAAAATCGACTTTCAAACTTGTCAAAAAGTAATTGTAATAACGAAAGGCAACTATTCTTTGAAAATGTGTTTCACCTTTAGCTCAGTACAACATTCAAAATGAACTAAATTGTCTTGCTCAACTGAGATTTAAATAATAGCAACTTATTCTGTGATGATTTGATGTCACCAAACAAATCAGAACAATTTTCCTTTCCCTTTTAGTTTTAAATTAAGAGCATTTAAATGAATAGAAATGTATGTATGAATTGCAAGATCAAACAGCCAATCCATATTTGATAGTTGTTTTACTGGTTTTCCCTTTTCTGTGTGAAACATTCGGTGATGTTTCAACAGCCACATTAAGGCATGTGATCTTGTTACAGTTGAAATAACCACATTCATAACGTGTTTGAGATCCAATACGTTCCCATAAAGAGCTTCTTGGTGCACAATGCAATGAACTCCAATCGGAGTGTCAGCTCCGATATCTATCATTTTCTTGGTTGTTCTACCCATGAGCCCAATGTTTTTACCACTCATGTTTTTTGTACCACCAGTTGTGACTCCTACCAGGTTTTTAATATTTAATCCTAACTTTTCGATAGATTGGCAAAAATTTTCAAAAAGATTTTCACCTGTAGTTGTCCCGCGCATACTCTGTAGATCAGTTAAATCTTCAACCAGTACAAAATTATCATTAATTCCAAATGAAGATGAGGAGTTGGGCTGTGTCTTTTACAACAGTATTGCATCCAGTGCCACACTAAAATATTTCATTTGTTTTATGTTTTCCAAAAGTTGTTCGAGCAAATTCTTTCCAATATCTTCTACTCCTCGCATAATTGTTTGTCGAGACATAATTGTTTGTCTTGTATCATTGCTCGCTTCTCCGGACAAATTTCCTCCACAACTTTTAACAAACAACGCTTAACAAATTCACCATCATTGAATGCTTTACTTCCAAAAGCGATCAAATGTGCAACTTGATAACTGGCACGTACAGCAGATAAATTTTTTGACTGATTCGTTTTCAGTATGTTTTGTTGTTTTCTTAATCCGTTTTGTAACTTTGAACACTTTTCTTTTCGCAGCATTCCTTTATGTTGATCATAAGATTTATGATTGGAATCAGTGTCGTTTTAAATTATATTCTTTAAAAACTCGCGAAGTCAACCAAACACACTACTTTTTCGTGGTAATCAATGAAGAAATAGTCTTCAGTCCACCCTGGATCAAAAACACGATACTCCAAATCGATTTTCCCCTTTTGGAACATTTTTAACAATGATTTTTTTTTTTTAAATTCAATACAAATTAATAATTAATTCAATGCAATGAAAAAGCTATATCAAAATACATAACTGTATTTAGGGTAAATATGACTGCACTGAACCAATGTACCTGTTTAATACAGTTCAGCTGGACGCTTGCGTGCCTGTACACGCAGTGGCGATTGATGCTGTTCTAGTTCACTTTCCGCGCTGGCCGTAGGTTGGACACCACTGCTCTAAGGAATAATTATCTGTACTTGAATTTACCCTCTTCACGTATATCTTTCACACAACATTTAAAATATTATCACTTATTCTAAACAGCAATTTTTGTCCTTTGTGAGTCCGTCAAAAAGACCAATAAAGATATCGCCATCTGATTAAAACTTATAATCATCAAAAAGAAAGCAATTAATCCAAAATTAAGAAGAACCATCATCATAGAAGTCCTAGCATATATACTACCAAGGACATCAACGTCTTCAATCGCTGCTGACTTTCGGCGATGAGATTGACGTCACTGTTTTCGTGATCGGATCTGCGTAGTAGGATCTTTCTTGTTGCATGAGCATATTAACTTCATTTTAACGGATTCGATAGATTAACTATGATCAAACAAACTCCTACACTAATTGTTAAGGAAATATTCTGGCTCAGATTAAAAATAACGAAAATTTCATGAAATGTGGACTGTTGAGTAATAGGTTCTATTGAATAACCATTGAATAACCATATTCAGGGATGGCACAATGAAATACTCGATAAGTGATATATCTCATACAATCTCGTTTGTGTGTGTGTGTGTGTGTGTGTGTGTGTGTGTGTGTGTGTGTGTGTGTGTGTGTGTGTGTGTGTGTGTGTGTGTGTGTGTGTGTGTGTTAATGGCGCATAAGCTACACTGGCTATAGTGAGCCCGTCCATAGGGATGTGTTAGGAAATAAATCAGAATTGAAGACATTTTAAATTTCATTTTAGAAAACTATTCAGAATCGATGATATATTCCATTTTTTTTCAGAAAGCTGAAAAGTTCATTAATATTTGTCTGATCGTCAATAATATGCTCTATTGATATCGGTTGTTGAAGAATTGTTAAAGAAAGCAGGATGTACTGCTTTCTTAAGCAGGATTGACTGTTAGATGTACTGAGCAGTGTGGACACTGAGGAGGAACATCACCTGTGAGTAGATGAATATTGGTCAGATGAGTATGCCCAATTCTTGCCGGTGCAAGTACCACTCCTTCCCTTCTCGTTTTCTGGATGCTCAAGTGCCAAAATTTTGGTTCCTGTTTCAACTGAAAAAGTTTATTATTAGTCTGGGTGTGTCGTAGTTCTTTCCACTGTGCAAGCCTATGATGGCATTATAATCCGAGACTAGTATATGGACAGAGGCCAAATCTAAAGTTGACGGATTTTTTGCCGATGTGTCTGCCAGTTCGTTCCCCTTTATCCCTGAATGTGCTGGAATCCAACAAAAGTTCACTAATCGTTGACAATGTTCATTTTTCAAGAGCAATCTCCTGATTTGGTTTAAAACAAAATGATTCGTATAGGAGGGATTTCGCAGTGCTTTAATTGAGCTGAGAGAGTCTGTGTAAATTAAATATTTTGGAGATAGGTAAAGATTCTGATTCTCAAAAGTTAATTTTTTTCCATGTAGTTCTGCAGAAAAGTTGCTATACTCAGATGGAAGGGACACTGAAAGGATAGCAGAGGGAAACACTGCTGCTGCTCCAACGGCTGATTGAGATTTGGACCCATCGGTATATATTGGCAGGAAACCAACGTAGCTCTGAATATAACGCGTGGAGTTGGTTCACGTTGAGAGTCGATAGCAGATTCTTACCCCATTGAAGAAAATAAGTATCAAAGTTCAGTTGAGGAGGGGGAGTCCAAGGTGGATGAAAGAAATTCATTGCCTGTTGACTATTATAAAGAGGAAAATTCCGACTCTGTGGTATTTCAGAAATCCGTAGGCCTGCTGGCATTATTTTATTAAGTTTTTTTTTTCTATAGAGATTAGATAGTTGTGGATTGAAGAGGTATGGGTGAATAGCATGCAACCAGCAACTTTTTATTTTGGCTGCATACTTCAGTAGTAAGAACATTTTTCTGCCGAGGTACAAAGGGGGTTCATGAGCTTAAATATATACACTATGAGTTGGAGATGTCTGAAGGCTTCAAGTACAATCGGTAATGCAGTGTGTTGTATAGGATCCAGCCAGCGTAGTACACTCCTTTGGGCAGCCTCGTAGCCTGGAGTACCATAATCCAAACGGGATCTAATCAATGCCCTATATAATCGAAACAACAAGGTAAGATATGCTCCCCAAGACAGGGCGAATAAGGCTCTTAACATGTTGAGCTTTTTGAGACAGGTTTACGTACAAATTTAATATGTTCAAGGAAGTTTAACTTCTTGTCAAGGGCGAATCCCAAGAATCTGATGTTGATGGCAATCGGAATGGTAAAATCTGACATGTGAAGTTTGGGATCTGTATGCAATTTATGTTGATTGTAAAAGTGCATAGCAACAGTTTTCTGTTGTGAAAGACGATAGCCTTTGAGCACTGCTCACATTTTTTTTTTTAATTTTATTTTGGGATATATGCAATTGACGTTCAATAGATCTCATGTTCTGAGAATGGCAAGAGAGAGAGAGAGAGAGAGAGAGATCGTCAGCATAAAGGTAAGCCTCAACAGTATTTGGAAGTTCTTTTGTAATAGAGTCAATTCTAAAGGCAAAAAGGGTTGCTCTCAGCAGTACAGACCCTTGCAGAATTTCTTCTTCCAAGAATGTCGTAGAAAGGGAGTTAAAATATCGTACTTGAAAAGAAAGACTCCATAAAAAGTTCTTAATGAATATATGCAGGTTGCCTCGTAGACCAAGGGCATGCAGGTCTCTAAGAATGCCGTGACGCCAGGTAGTATCAAATGCCTTCTCTATGTCTATGGAGACCATAACAAGGTGTTCATTTTTCACAAAGGCATTGCGGATTGCCGACTCAGCCTTGATCATGAGATCTAAAGCTGACCTGTTTTGGCGAAAGAAAAGTTGACTGTTACTCATTAGCTTTTGCTCTTCAATGATCCGAACGAGTCGTCTGCGGATCATTTTCTCAAGGATTTTACCAAAGCAACTGAAAACGGAAATTGACTGGTAACTATAAGGATTGGAGGGATCTTTATCTGGTTTCAAAAAGGCGAGAACTATGGCATGGTGCCAAGACGTAGGATAGAGTTTTTCCCGAATTATTCGATTATAAAATAACACCAGCAGCTGCAAATGTTTGTCATCGAGGTGCTGTATCATGATATAATGTATTCCATCTGCTGCTGCAGCACTGTTGTGTGTTGTTCTAATGGATTGTAGAAGTTCCGAATACTGAAGACACTACAAGAGTAGAGAGGTACGAAAGTCGATGGGTCGCTGTTCAGTGATGATCTTGATTTTATGAAATTCCGGGGAATAGCTTGATGCCGCTGAGGATTGGAAAAACGTTTTACCCAAGGCATTTGCTATATCAAGAGGAGCAAAGATTTCTTGTCCATTCCAGGAAATAATTGTGGAAAGGATGAACGGAAACTTGCCAGAAAGCTGTCTAATTTTCTTCCATATTAATCTGGAGTCAGTGTTTCTATTTACAGTGGACGCAAAACGAGTCCACAAATCTTTCTTGGCTTGTCTTTGAATGAATCTCGCTTTTGCCCTTTGCTTTTTATAGTTAATGAGATTAGATGTGGTTGGGGATCGTCGAAATAAATTCCACGCTTTATATTTTTTTCTTCTTTGCTTCCGTCCATTCGCCATTCTACCAATAATTAAAATGCCATCGGGCAGGAGAATTCGACAATGTAATTGAGTTTTTAGCTGCTATTATCAAGTGGGTTGTGATATGTTCCGTCACTTCATCTATGGACTCTAATCGTATAACTTCCTCATCCAGAGTGAGTGCTGACTGAATATTGACCCAGTTGGCTCGAGAGAATTTCCATTTCCTGCAGGGTTGGGCTAATGGTGTTTGTGTAGTGAGCAGATTACAAACAATTGGAAAATGATCACTACTGCTCATGGGATTATCCATAAAAGACCATTCAATGATTGGAAACAGTATTGGGGATTATATTGAAAAAAAAATCAATTGCAGAAGTTTGTCCAGTTGGCAATTGTATGCGAGTAGGTGTACCAGTATTAAGAATTATAAGGCTTTCTTGTCCAGAAATGGTACAATTAGTCGGTCATTGCTATCTAATTTAGAAGATCCCCATATGTGATGGTGACCATTAAAATCTCCCAATAGACAGACAGGGGACGGTAACTGTATTAGAAGGTCTTCAAGATCTTTGTAAGAAAAGGTATGATTTGGTGGAAGATCTATTGAAACCAGTGTTATCGCAATCTGAGTGAAGAAACGTACCGCAACAGCTTCGATTTCTGTTTGAAGAACAATTTCCTTGGCGGGTATCTGTGCATTGATTAAGATAGCCACTCCACCACTGGCAGCATCCGATGTATTTCGATCTTATCGATACATAGAGTAGTTCTTTACGGAGGTGAAAATTTGGGAAGGTAAATAGGTTTGCTGTAAGTAGAAACCAAATGGACAATAGCGATGGATTAGGCCATCAATATCGTTGATATTGCTACGAAGTCCTCTACAATTCCACTGTAAAATATAAGACATTACTTGAGATGAGTACAATGAGCTGTATCTGACAGCTTTTTCAATATGATAGTTTTATGGCATTCACACTTCTGTTTGTCTTTTTTTGGAAATATAGTCCGACCAGTGACCATAACTTCTTCCACATATATTTCTAAAATCGGGTCTTCCTGGTTGGATGAGTAATCAGTATCTATGGAGGTGTGTTGGATATTCTTAATTGAATTGGAACTTTTACTATGCGAAGTAGTAATGATCATTGGTGGTGAAGGATTTTTCACTCGTACAGTAAGGGGAGTGTTACTTGCCTGGTCTGAGTGCTTAGGGACACTGGACTGTTGCTGAGAGAGGACAGCTCGAGCCCACTCAGAGATTAATATATTTGAGGGGACTGTAACATCAGTTTGGGTGGACACCGTTTGTTGTTTTTGTGCAATACTGGCATAGGTACGTGTTGGCATAGTAGGAGCAATTATTTTCCTCGCTTCTTGATAGCTTACCTTGTTCTCCTTATATTTAACTTTTTTTTTTCAGTCTTCTATCTGTCACAAGTTTTGGAACACGCACGATGGTTGCCTTGGCAGTTGGGACAAGTCATTTCTGTCGCCAAACATTCAGACTGACTGATCGGAAGATCCATAATTGGAACAAACTGAGTTTCCTCTACATGTCGTCTGAGAGTGGCCATACTTTTTGGCACTTGTAACATCTCAAGGGATTCGGAATGTAGGGAACGAACACGACAAAGTAAATAACCCGCTTTTACCGATGACGGTAGGTTTGGGAAAATTAAATAAGGATAATATTTCTGGTAGGCGTAAGGTTATTGTCTTTTTTAATAATGATTCTTTTTGCCGCAGTAACATTTTGATCTTGAGCTCTTGAGTTATTTCATCCTCCGTCACGTTCAACAGATCCCAGCTAGATATTACAACTTTCGATGTATTTATTATTTTATGTGGAAATACACTCAATGGTAACCCAGCAACATTTATGAGTTGTAAAAGTTTCTCTGAATGTTTACGGTTTGTTGTTTTTAAAAGTGTATCTCCAGGTCGCAGCCTCTTCACAGTCTTAGGAGATCCTGCAATACTCTCCAGGTGTTTCTGGATGAGGAAAGGAGATAATTTGCCGATAGGTTTGTCACAAAGTGAGTGCATAATTATAAATGCAGGAAACTCTATTGTTGGTGAATTTATTTTCAACCTCTTGGGTTGTGAAATATCATAATCAGTTTCGGTCTATGGCCGAGAGCTTGTTGGCTCTAAGGGTGGAAACATATTTTGTTCCATATTTGCTCCTTATGTCCCTTGACATATGAACTTTTCTGCCAAGGTTTCCGGCCCAGTCACGGGGTGGGGGGCAGGAGCAGTGCGTGGTGTGACCAAGCGAAAAGTAGTAGGGGGTTAGTAATAAAACTATAAGAAAAAAGAATGGTGGCTTCCCTTTCTTGTTCTGTACTTTTGTGACAAGAGCTGTTATTAAATAAATAGATTGCTTAACGAGAGGAACGTAAAAGAACTATAGATAGATTTTAAGAAATCGCACTTAAAGCACAGAGAAATCGCTTAGTCACAATCGCTTGGCACCTGGGGCCTACAATCTCGTTCTTCTTGATCACGCCTTGTACATCCCACCAAATGATGACATATTTTAGAGATTTTAATGGTTATCCCATTCTTCCGTAAAGGATCCTCAGAATGAAAAATTGCCCATACTTAACTAAACGTAACATTCTAAACCTGAAAATGTTCAAGTAATGTTAAATTTCGTTTATTTCAACGTCAGAACTTTAATAAAATTGTTAGTGACCGACTATAATCTAACTCATACCATTCTAAAAATATGTCACTAAGAGCGGTAGTGTTTCTACATTGCCTTCCTTGTTGAGTTATTTAGAATGTTTACCTAGGCAACTAAGGCTATAAGTCAGTATATTGTGTATACTGACTTGTAGCCAACTTATAGTCAACTATTGTGTATACTGACTTATAGTCAACTATTGTGTATACTGATTTATAGTCAACTATTGTGTATACTGACTTATAGCCAACTAGGTCAGTATATTGTGTCGGTAAAATGCAATATAGAATAATGCGAAAAAGCTCATAAACGCTCTCCAGTATCATTGTGAATATTTTTCAAATTAGACCGGAGTGAATCGAACCTATGCCTTTTGTAAAAGATGTGCGTTCATTGCAATACATGAGGACTAACTCCTGCATATTTCAGCCCGATTTTGTGTTTTAGAAATACAAAACATGTGTGAGGAAGTTGACTGTGTACTTAACTGTTTCTATTCATGGGATTTTTGGCCATACCTCAGTGAAGATAACTGAGGTGTCTCGATAAATATCAAAGCAGATGTGTATCACGAAACAAATTGTAGAAACCTTGCAAAAGATCGAGAAAAATTTTTATTTGAAAAATTGTTGTTGTTGTTGTGCTTGGATTTTTCCGGTGCAAAGGCTACTTAGGCCATATTGCACCTATCATAGTAGTTAGTACTAATTTTATTGGCTTCTATGGAAGCAGCTAGAAACGGTTATATAAACCTATTCGTTTCGGAAAGGAAAAAAATTCTGTAAGGTTTGAATTTTCGCCTATCATATGACGAAGTGACAATTCTTGTAAGTTTGACAGAGAAGTGAATGAAATTAGACGGGAGTTGTTATGCAAGGTGCATTCCAGGAGTATGTGTTTTATTGTGAGTGGCCTGTGGCAATGTGAACACTGTGGAGGGTCATTACCTGATAACAGAAATAGATGGGTCAAATGGGTGTGGCCTATTCGGGCTCTGGCCAGGACAACCTCTTCTTGTCTGTTTGTGCGAAAATTGGAGGCCCATAATTGGGGTATAGGTTTAATTTCAAGGAGTTTGTTATGCATCTGCGTTTGCCACTGTAGTGTCCATCGTTCCTTACATATATTTCGTATATGGATTTTGTAGTCACTGAGCGGGACCAGAAAATTCATTGCGGCTGTGCTGGATGGATGCTTGGCAGCATCATCTGCAATTTCGTTACCTGCTATTCCACTATGTCCTGGGATCCAGCAGAAGACAATGCTTTGCCGATGATCTCGGAGACGAATCAACTCTGATCTGATTTGCTGTAGTAACGGATGAGTAGATGGGGATATCTTTTGCATTGCTAATAGGGCACTTTGCGAGTCTGTGTAGATTATGCTCTTTTCGATTGAGAGTTGGAAAATGATTTCCAGAGCATGCTTTATGGCATATAATTCAGTGGTGTAACTACTGCATTCTGTTGGAAGTGACACAGAAGTGATAGTGTCATGCAGTACCACTGCTGCACCTGATCCATTCTCGGACTTTGAACCGTCAGTATATATTTTCGCAAAGTCTGGATAACATTGTAGATGTGCAATGTGGAGTTGCTGGATGTTAGTACTCGTTAAAGAGTGTTTCCCCCATTGGTGGAAATAATTATCACAACACGGCATGATGACAGACCATGGAGGGACGTAATCTATAGGTTCTTGATGGACTTTGAGTTGTATGTTCCAGTTTTCTGCTAGTTCCATTAACCTAATACCTGCAGGCCTAATTGCTTGTGGTTTGTTTCTATAAAAGGTCTTGAGTGGCGGATCATTAAATATTGACCAATTGGGATGGGTCGACTGGCTTTGGACCTTGGTTGCGTAGTTCAGTAATAACATCTTCCTTCTGATGTTTAGAGGAGCTTCGTAGGCTTCCACATAAAGACTTTGCACTGGTGATGTTCTGAACGCACCTAAAGCTATTCTTAGAGCTGAATGTTGAATAGGGTTCAGACGAGATAAGGTACTTTCCCTAGCAGAATCGAAGACAGGTGCGCCATAATCCAGACGAGATCTAATTATGGATCTATATAAGTGAAGCAAGGTGTAACGATCTGCTCCCCAGGTTGTTGCTGATAAGGCTCTGAGTATGTTCATTTTCTTTTGGCAAGCTGTCCGGAGATGTTCAATGTGTTTATGATAGTTTAACTTACTGTCAAAAATTAAGCCAAGCAGACGAATACTATTCGCAATTGGAATAAGATGGTTATCTAATCGGAGTTCAGGATCAGGATGCATTTTACGCATGGTGCAGAAATGAATGGCAGTAGATTTCTGGCTGGATAGTCTGTAACCGTTTTGTGTCATCCAAATCTGGATCTGATTTATTGATATCTGCAATTGTCTCTCAATGTAGTTCATGTTTTGAGAGTGGCAGGAGATTGTTAGATCATCGGCGTAAAGATATGAGTCCACTGTTTTCGGAATAATTTCAGTTAAGTGATTAATTCTAATTGCGAATAGAGTAGCGCTCAGAACGGACCCTTGAGGGATTCCTTCTTCCTGAACAAACTTTTTAGAGAAAGTTCCCCGGTAACGAACTTGAAAGGTTCTTTGATCTAAAAAATTTTGGATGAAATATGGCAAATTTCCTCTCAAGCCAAGAGAATGTAGATCCTTTAAAATGCCAAAACGCCATGTGGTGTCAAAAGCTTTCTCAATATCCAGACAGATCATAACGAGATGCTCCTTTTTGATGAATGCATTTCTGATATTTGCTTCGGCTTTAATCATAAGGTCCAATGATGATCGATTTTTTCTGAATCCAAATTGATTGTTATTGATTAACTTTTGGGACTCAAGATACCAAGTCAGTCGGCTGTGAATCATTTTTTTCGAGGGTTTTGCTCAGACAGCTGGTAAGTGAAATTGGTCTGTAGTTTTGAGGAACAGAAGAGTCTTTACCAGGTTTTGGGATAGCCAGAACGTAGGAATGACGCCAGGAGCTTGGGTATGTATGTTCAGTGAATATTCGATTGAGGAAGAACAGCAGTGATGACTGTGACTTTGTATTTAAATTTTTAAGCATTATATAAAATATCCCATCAGGGCCAGAAGCGCTATTCCTTGTGTTGGTAAGAGCATGCTGAAGTTCAACCATGGTAAATGGTTGATTATATTTTAGTGCACATCTGTCAGTGAAATTCAGTTTGGATTTTTCAGTTACACCTTTAATTTTTTGAAACGATTGGTCATAAGAAGTTGAGGAGGACAACTGGGAAAATTCAGATCCTAGTGCATTTGCGATTTCTGCAGGAGTAGAGAGTTCCTGTCCATTCCAGTTAATTAGTGGAGTAGATGTTGGAGGAATTTTGCCATTTAACAATTTTATCTTGTTCCAGATCAGTCTGATGTCTGTATTTTTATTAACTGAGGAAGCGAATTTAATCCAAGATTCTTTTTTTGCTTTCGGTCTGATATAACGGGCTCTTGCTCTAAGTCGCTTATAATTAATAAGATTGGAAGTGGTTGGATGTTTGTGGAATTGATTCCAAGCTTTGTTTTTCTGTTTTTTTGCATTGTTGCATTCTTCGTTCCACCAATAATTTAATTTTCGCCTTTTCCTGACTTGGTATTGTGGAATTGCAGCGGTTGCAGCTGTTAGAATTTGGTTTGTAATATGTTCAGTAACATGGTTGATAGAAGAGCACTGTATGATATGGTTGTCGAACGAGACAAGCGTGCTATATTTTATCCAGTCAGCCTTTGGAAATTTCCATTTTACTGGATTGTCTATTGGTAATGAACAGGAAGTCTGAACTTTGCATATTATTGGGAAATGATCGCTGTTGTGAGGGTCATTAATAGTTGCCCACTGGATACTTGGATAGAGCACTGGAGAGCAGATGGAAAGGTCTATTGCAGAGGTTGATCCGGTAGGAAAATGAACATAGGTAGGAGCGCCAGTATTTAACAATGTTAGATCCTGTCTATCTATTAACGTTTCAACAAGTTTTCCACGCCTGTCTAAGCTGGAAGAACCCCATAATGGGTGGTGAGCATTAAAGTCACCTAGTAGACAGAAGGGTACTGGTAGTTGCAACACAAGATCTTCGATTTCCTGAATAGAATATGGACGATTAGGTGGAAGATAAATTGAGACCAATGTAACGGTGATTCCAATTACTATGCGTGCGGCAACAGCTTCTAAAGAGGTTTGCAATGGAATGCATCTGGAAGGAACTCTTGAGTCCAACAGGATAGCTACTCCTCCATGAGCACTATTATTGTCAGATCTATCTTGTCTGTAGATAGTGTAATTTTTGACTGTAGTGGAAACTTGGGGTGTCAAGTTGGTTTCCTGTAGGCACATAGCTACAGGATTGAAGCAGTGAATTAGTTCATTGATATCATCGATGTTGCTGCGAAAGCCTCTACAATTCCACTGAACGATATGTTCCATTATTTGGTTTTGATCGTGGAAGATGTATCTGACTGCTTTTTGTAAGTTGATTGTTTATGACGGTCCGGTTTTGGTTTTTCTTTTCGGGGAAAAGTGGGACGTCCCGATTCATTGCTGTCATCCATATCATCTTCTGCGTGTATTTCAAGCAGTTCTTCTTGACCGATAGAATCATCTGTATCCATGCTTGTTAGACCTGATAGACCTGATACTTTCGTCTCAGCAGAATAAGATCTTTGCAAATTTTCTGCTGCCTGACGATGAGGAAGTCTCTGGGTTGGAATTGAGAGTGGCGTGTTATTGCTTTGATCTGTTGAATTCGGTTTAGATGGCTGCTGGATCAAGAGTACTGATCGTGCCCAGTCTGATATTGATATATTTGGAGAGATGGATACTTCAGTCTGACATGCCACAGATTCGTGTCTGAGAGTGGTAGAAGCATAAGTGCGTTTTGGCATACTTAAGTTGATCTGTTTTTTCGCTTCTTGGTAAGAGACTTTATTTTCAATTTTATATTTTTGAATTTTTTTTCCTATCTTCCACAGTTCACAGTCTTTAGAGTAGGCTGGATGTTTGCCACTACAATTAGGGCACTGTGGTGTTGGAGCTTTGCATTCTGCTTGTGTGTGATTCTTGCAGCTGCAGTTTGGACATATGGTGTCTCCACGGCATGCTGTCTGAGAATGGCCGAACTTTTGACATTTAAAGCATCTGAGCGGATTTGGGATATATGGCCTAATGCGGCAATTCAGGTAACCAGCTTTGACAGAATCCGGTAGATTTGGAGTGCTGAAAGTCAAGATTATGTTTCGCGTGGGAGTTAAGTTGCCGTCTTCTCTGATCATGATACGTTTTGCATGAGAGACATTTTGATCTTTTAGCTCCTGGACAATTTCTTCCTCAGAAACATATAATAGATCCCATTCGGAGATCACTCCTTTGGAAGAATTTAGTGTGTTGTGTGGGGTAACCTGAATTGGTATTCCGCTTAAAGAAGTAAGTTGTAGTAATAACTCAGAATGTCTTGAGTAACAAGTCTCTACTAGTAGATCTCCTGATTGGAGACGTTTAACCATTTTTGGTGAACCTGCAGCGTTTTCAAGGCATCTCTGGATGATGAAAGGTGAGAGCTTGCTCACAGGTTGGGATGACAAAGAGTGTATTATTAGGAAAGCTGGAGATTCCTGCTTCCTAGTGTCTTTTTTAAGTCTCTTTGAAAGAGAGAAGTCATGATCGGTGTCATTGTCAAGTTCATGTTGAGAGCACTTCGGCTCTAAACGTGGAAATTCATTTGTTTCCATCTTTGCTCCTTTTCGCCCCGAGGGTTGGTTTTTCCCCCAGGTTACCGGCCCCGCCACGTGGAGGCAGGAGCGGTGCCACCAGTGACCAAGCGGTTGTTTAAGTTAGTGGATTTGGTTAGTGATATATATATAAGGAATAAGAAAAGAAAGGTGGATTGCCTTTCTGGGTTCTTACTTTTGACTTTTAAAGCACAGAACCACTTCAAGTAAATAAAATAACAGACGCACTGGAAAATAAAGAAACTATATCACTTTGGAGATCACTTTATAATCACTGGAAGAAAATCGCTTGTCACTATCGCTTGGCACTCGGGGCCTTATTTGAAAAAGAATTTCCTTTTAATATTCAAGCGTTTTAATATTCCATCAAGATAACAAGTCACTGGGGTCTTGAAAATTAAGTTTCTTGGACCCATGTTCTCTAATAGAGTGCATCACGACCTTCCATTTCCGATCTAAGCTCACCTCACTTCATGCAAGCGTTTGTAGATTACTCAAAAACAAGTGTTCTGCAGTTTACCCCTAAGATACCGTATGATTTATGCATCAATGACTTCAATGTAATTTTAATTATTTCTGAATTTTAATTATTTATGTGCTATGACTAAAATTTAATTAGTGCAATTATGTCTGAAGAGAAATGATGCACAACTGATATATGTTTATACACAGTGCATGCTTTGAGATATGCTCATTTTCCATAATACAATATTTCTTAATTTTATTTTTTTTTGTTCTGTGCTACCTTTTCGATGTTTCACTTGCTTTATTTTTTGTTTGATTTGTATCACCCTGTACCATACATTTTTATGATATATCAAAAAAACCCAGAGCCTCGTTGAACCTTTCAAATAATAATTAGTATATTCTGTTTCTTTTTTTATTGAATGATGCCACCCCCTGGATATATTCCTTGTAATCATAAGAACGCCTTTTATTACATGTTTAATAACCTCCATACAATTCGTATAACTGGTCTCGACTGCTCAAGTTGTCTGTCCAACTGTCTAATAAAGTTTCGAGACTTTAGGATCTCCACATATTTTTGACCACTGCTGTATATAGGATGCAACTTACTTTATAATCTCATCGAAATTCGCATTTTTCTGTAAACACTACTCGACCCGATAACAGCATCTTCAATTGTCCTCTTCGTTTCTGTACGATGGAATAGAACAGGAATTGAACAGGAATTCTGTACAGGAATTGAACAGAAGACATCAAATAATCATCGTGTTTTCTTCCTCGGAGCATATTACTGGTTCCTCGGTACTGTCTGCACTAAGATAATAGTGTAGGTAATAATGGTACCGAAAATCTGCAAAAAATTCAAACTATTAATGTTATAAATGAAAAACAGGAGCTCCAGTATGACATAAATATAGATAATGCAAACAGAATTCACCTTTAAAGTCCTTAAACAAAAAAAAGGATGTATCCCTCAAATTTAGATAGTTATCGCCCAGAATTTCCTGTTGTTGGAATACGAATAAACAATACTTAAAGTTTTAATTTCGAGAATCATATTGTCTTTTATCTGAAATGCAGTGTGCTATAAACTTTACAGCTGTTTCAACAGTTTTTGCCTTCTCCTTAGTTAGACATTCTGCCCGCATGCATGAAACACATGCAGTTTATATCACGAGATGTCAAATAGTGATAAAAGTTTCCATTTAAGAATTACTTAAAGACCTTAAAAAGCTTCTACGATAAATTACTTACGCTGACTTATACAATGAAAAATATATCCTTTTCGTGTATACAGGATCAGGGCAAACGTTTCGATGGATCTCTAAACTTTCCTTCAGTACATAACTGAAAACGTTTGGAGAAATTAAATTAATCAATTAAAAATACGGCTGACTGTGGCTCACAAGGAGCACTAACTGACATGAAGATTGAAAAGCCAGGCTGGATTTCACTCCTATGTTTACCACGTAGTAGTACCACACAGTTCTCTCAAAAATATTTATGGGCATAATACACATAGGCTTAAAAGTTCGCTCTTGGGTGACCCAAATATGACAGGTTTTTTAATGATTAATAGTGGGAGCTTGTTGACATCCTCACTAAAGCCCTAACCTCGTCATGGCGATTTTCGTTTCTTTGGTTCTTTTGAACAACAGCTTATTGGCAAAGTTTTTGGTGGAATGGAGGTTGAAAATCATGTCGTCACTAAGTACCACAGAAATTTACGTCTTTTTACACAATCAAAAGTGAGTTTTCGGAATTTGAAAAAAACAAAGGAACAAATGTATCAATGTTTTATTGATTCAAAAAATAAATGCGATGTACAGGTCAGTTTCTTGCTCCTTCTGTATTTATCTTGCCCTTTGTATTTATCTTGCCTTCTGTATTTTCCTTGCCTTCTGATTTAATGACCGAATCTTATTATTATTTGTGGATTACTCGTATTATTGCTGGATTGAAACCAGCAATCCAGCACACTAGTTGTTCACGTGGCCACGTCTGGTTCCCTTGCGTATGTGTTCAAGCGGATAGAGAAAGAATGGAGAACATGAAATTCCGGTAACTGGAGGAGCAGAGAGTGTGTGTCATGCTCCACAACATTGTTGTTGTTGTTGTCGTTGTTTTTGGGATTAAGGGGCAAAAGGAACTGTTGGGCCAACTTGTTCAGCACTATAGAGTGGTCCTCTTCAACAAATGCCAAAACAAAAATAAAATATGCTGGAAAGAAATACACGAATGTTTTCAGCAATATCAGTGCTATTCCATACATTTCCACTATATTATAAATTCTATTAAATCAGTGCCAAGCCACACATGGATCAGCTATTACTCTCGTTCTGTTTTTAAAACATTAATTTCACCAATCAGGAAAATAATATTATATTTTCATTATTATCTAAAATTATATTCGTCGTAAGAAGCCATACGAAACAAATATATATGTTCTAGAAATAAATAAAAATATAATTAACTTACAGTTTTCATAAGCACAAGATCGACATCAAAAAATCCAAGTCCTGATATGTTTGTTTTCTGCTCACGACAATTTGAAAGAAATGTAAGAATCTGCAAAATATAATAAAACTTTATTTAAGACTCAACGACAATCGTGGTAATCTTAATACTCACAGGTAACTGTCAGCGTAATGAATATTATATTAGTAGTAATTTACTTAATTCGTGTCTGATAAGGCGAATAAATGTGAACTAATGAAACTGTGGGCACTTACAAATAGACATCAGTGATTAATGAAATCAATGATTTAATGTAGCCAAAGTGGTTCTTTCTGTTTTTGCACTGGCAGAGGAAAAGTAAGACATAGTCGAATTGCACACTTACCATTTGTAAACCAAACTGAAACTGCGCGCAGTAAAAGACACAAGTAACCATATATGCGAGTGCGCACATCGTTTTGATACGGGTAGTTTTCAGTCCAGTAATCTGGCCACCCACGATTTATTTCGATTATGCTGGAACACCAACGGTCCCAAAAACACCAAAATAGACCATGGAACACACGCAGTTTACAGACGTTATATACTGAGGCCTAAAGTGGATTTAACTGCTTCGGCGCAGTTTCTAAAAGGAAAACTGACACACACTATGAGTGAGATTCTCGCACTGTATCAGTTTATATATTTCTAAAGATCTTTCAAGTCTGCATTAACTAATTTTCACATTCAGAAATAACAAGCTTTACCCATAATCCCACTGAGTATGGATTATGAGTAAAACATGAGTAAAACGTTACAAAACATACTTCCATATCAAATTTAATTGACTTGTATCAGTTTTTTCGCAAGCTTCTCCACTTTTGGCATTTACACTTCAACATTTGTCTGTCCGTATAGCTGTGATAGCACAACCTACTTGCGCTATCACAGTTAATAGTAACATTTATTTCAAATAAGTGAAAGATACTGTAGTTTAATTCGAACTATTATATTAATTTGAACTTCTCCGAACGAATTACTATTCAGAATAAATTATATGTGTACTGTGAATAAGTGATTTTAGTTTTTATGGCGCATTAGCGCTTAAGGCAATGATGCGCCAAGTCCAATATTAAATGTAATAAAAATGACACTAACTTACAAATATTTCAAATATCAATTTCAATAATACAATCAGGTCTAGGTCCTGATTGAAGACCTTAGTAATCAATTAGGACCAAGACATTTCTAGCACTCGAGTCATCATCATCAACTATCATCGTTCAGCTATTCCGCGAGTCGACGTATAAAGCCCCACCACCATGCCCTGTCCTTGTACTTCTCTCCGTCGTTGATTTCACTCTAGTTTCCTCCTCTCTTAATGACATCGGTCTTTATCATGTCGTGCCATCTCATTCTTGGTCTCCCCCTTTGTCCTTTGTCCCTTAATTGTAAATCAAACATTCTTCTTGGCAAACGCCATGTCCAAACCATTTCAAACGGGACCTTTCAATCCTATTCTGGGGTTTTTCAACCTCAATTCTCTCCCTAATCACATCATTCCTGATTTTGTCGCATCTTGTCTTTCCAGACACTTGAGTCATTGTCCAAAGTTCCGAAGTACTCAAAATTTAAATATATATACATATAGAGTGGTTTTTCCACAACGTAAATATCAAGTTACTGATTTAGACAAATTAAATTATGAGAGTTGTTCATAAAATAACAAGACGTCATATGGGGGCTGTTTCTCTAGCAGTTCCCCTCAACCGAACACAAAACCTAATTCAACAGTTGATCACATTTGTAGCTGCGTATGCACCACAGAGTATCTGGGCACAATCAAGACGTCCCTATCACTGATATTTCTCACAATTTATTATAACACTATCGAAGATATATGATGCTGTAATACGATACGGTCTAATGCTCCAGTACTTCTCTGCTACCATTTCTCCATTCTAAAAAGTAATACTATTTTTCTTTTATGCTTTTTACTTAATGAACCGTCCTGTTGTTTTACTTATTTTACATTAAGAAGAATATTGAGATCTAACCTGAAGTTGATCCTGCAAGGTAGAATTTTCGACCTTCATTTGCGATAATAAAAACCTCGTCTTCTTAGCCTGAAAGAGAAAACAAAATTTGGATACTTTTAATATTCGCGCATTCATCATAACAGATTACATTGATTAAACAAAAGAATAGTTTTTCTGTCGCACATATCAAAATGAATTTAAAAGCATTTTTGTGCTGATTTCCAATTTTAAATTCTGGTTTTGTCCATTACCCACAGTTTTAAAGTGATTTAAGTTTTATACAAACATTAAAATAGGTGATATTCACTTGTTATCGTTCAACGAACTAGAATATAGCTCCTGATGATTTCCTGTGCAACATCCTTCCTCAGTGACCAACAATAAAAGGCCGGCATGCTTGGGCTCCACATGCCCTGGTGCCTCTTTTCCATTGTCGAAACAGTTTAATGGAATTGCTCCTCGTACTGATCGCTCACAGCTCCTAGATTTTCTGGGAAGAAGTCCAAATGTCAATCCAAGAAATAGATTGACATTTGGACTTCTTCCCTTATTACATCTTATAACTTCATCGGCGTTGAGCAGCTCATTGACTATTGCTTAGTAATTTTCATGATTGAAATTTCGCAAAACATTTTTCAATATCTCTTTTATAAGTGGGTTCCATGCAGTTCGTTCAACTTCATTTAATTGTTCTTCAAATTGATTATCTTTCATTAGATTTCTTATTTTGGGTCACACAAATATGCCCTCTTTGATTTTGTTCTCACTGACTCCAGTATATTTTTCTTTCAGGTAAAGAAAACTTGATCCATTTCGATCCATTGCTTTGATAAAATTTTTCATTAAACCAAGTTTAACATGCAATACTAGTAATAAAACTTTATTAGGGGTAAGCAATAGTTTTTTGTTTGTGTGGCTTTCTGATGATGCAGTTCTGAACAATCTCTTTTTTCTGAGATTTTCATTAGGTCCCATTCTGAAATAACACCTTTGAAGGTATTAAGTGTGGCATGTGGGGACGCCTTAAAGGGAACTCCTCGAAAAGATCCGAGTTTCCGTAGAGACTCAGAGTGTTTGGAGATGGTGGTCTCAACCAGCAAGTTGCCATTTTTCAGCCGACGTACCATTTTCGAGGAACCATCTACTCTCTCAAGATATTTCTTTATGAGAAATGGCGATAGATTGCCTAAGGACTACTTTATTAGCGAAAACAGAGTCTCTTTGGATTGGGTGAGTCATTATCAGGTTGATGGAAATCCATTAGATTCGGATTTGATGTCTTAATCAGTGGAAAATTATCATAGTCCACATTTTGCTCCTTTTAGCCCTAGGGGGTTGCTTTTTTACTACCACCATGTTTTCAGCCCCGCCAAGGGTAGGCAGGAGCAGAGCCACAAGGTGACCAAGAGACTAGGTTAGTTAGTTAGCACTGTTAGAAATAGAAACAGAAAAGTGGATTTCCTTTCTGGGCCTTTGCCTACTTCTTGTACTGCGAAAGAATTGCTCTAACTTATAAATAACGAAAATGGTAGCAGAAACAAAATATAATCTATTCACTTAAAGGCGCTTTGGAGATAACGCATTGAGGAATGCACAGAAATCGCTTGGCCACGAAAGGCTGGCACCAGGAGCCCAATTACATAAACCTGAGGTGTTGACGCCACTGTAAAAATTGGGCCACATGGCTCTAAAAAAGGGAACCTTTTTTAGATTTTTTTAGATCCTTTCAGATTTTTTTCGTAAGGATGCTGCTGCTTTACAACGTCAAGATTTACTGTCTGTTTAAGGAGTCAAACAAATGACTAATCAAGTTTCTGAAAAGGTTTTATACACTTGGTGTGGTTCGGAACATACTTTTAATAAAGTCTAAGTGGAAAATCAAATCCTTCTCTCTAAAATAGATAAATTGCAGATGAGTTGGATGTGAATGTCCGATGCGAAGCCTTGCCAGAATTACTTCTTGTCGCCTGTTTCTTCTAAAACTAGATATCCACCAGTAGTGTGATCGCCACCTCAGGCCACCAGTAGTGTGATCGCTTTCCAACCAATATCGGACCGCCTGGCAGTCCTTACTGTCAAGGGCACCATCAAGACCCATATTATCTCCGCCTATGCGCCAACTGAGACTAGCCTGGACCCGACCAAGAATGACTTCTACAACCAGCTCCAACATACGCTGGATTCAATTCCGCAGACAGAAGTGATCATCCTCGCAGGGGACTTTAATGCCCATATTGGCGTGGACAGATCTGGTTGGGAAACAACAATGGGCAAGTTTGGCCATGGGAAGATCAATGACAACGGACTACGTTTGTTGTCCTTTGCCGCATCTAACAACCTGATCATTGGAAACAGCCATTTCCAGCACCCTCAAAAACATCAACTTACATGGCGAAATCCATCTGGCAAGGACTCAGCAATACTGGACTACATTTTGATCAATGCCAGATTTCGCTCATCACTCATGGATGTTCGTGCCATGAGGGGACCTGATTGCGGATCTGATCATTACCTCATCCGGGCTAAGGTGCAGCTCAAATTACGGCATGCAAAAAGATCATCTCGGTCAGCCAAGCTGGACTGGAGGCAGCTAATGAATGCTGCCAACAAACAGGCATATCAGATCGCCCTATCCAACCGCTTCGAGATGCTGGCCGTGCCCGAGGATATAAATGAAGAAGAAAAGCAGATCTCTGATGCCATCCTGGAATGTGCCAAGCCCCTATGTCCACCTGCCCGACGTCGAACGCAACCATGGATATCAGATGAGTGCCTCGACCTCGTGGACAAACGGAAACAGGCAAAGTTGGTCGACTTTGAACGGTACCGGCAGCTAAACCGAGAAGTCCGACAAAGAATGACAGCAGAAAGAGAAGCATACTGGAACCAAGTGGCAGACGATCTTGAAGTGGCGGCATCCAAAAACGAGTACCGCACTCTCTACCGCACCCTCAGATGTCTGAGTGGAAAGACTAAATTGACTAGTGACAACATCAAGAATGCTGATGGGACCTTCGTGCGATCACCATCCGAACGCCTGCAACGGTGGAGTGAATTCTTCAAAGCTCTGTATAATCACGACCCACCTCAGGGACCGCCAGCAACAGCACTCTCGATCGACCCCCCTGAGGTCTCCATGGTCGATGTTGAGCCTACAGTAGAAGAAGTGAAAGCAGCCATACAATCCCTGAAGAATGGCAAGGCACCAGGAGTGGACCAAGTCACCACAGAAGCGATCAAAGCCGGGGGAGATGTACTGCTTCGCCGACTACACTCACTCCTCAAAACCATCTGGTGCACTGAACAAATTCCGTTAACATGGAGGAAAGCCATTATCGTACCAATCCACAAGAAAGGTGATAACCGGGACTGCAAGAACTACCGTGGCATCAGCCTCCTTTCCATCATTGGAAAGGTCTTTATGAAGATTATCCAGTCAAGACTGCAAAAACATCGCGAGCAAACCAGTCGAGAAGAACAGGCAGGATTTAGACCCGGGCGAGGATGCTGTGATCAAATCTTTGCCATTCGTCAGCTGATGGAGGAGAGGATCCGGTGTGGACAGCGAACCGTCATTGTTTTCATTGACTTTAAGTCTGCTTTCGACTGTGTCCACCGGCCTGCCTTATGGAAACTACTAGAGGTTGAACATGTACCTCGAAAAGTCATCACACTCCTCCAAACTGCATACAACGGTTTAACCAGCCAGGTGCGCATCCAGAACGATTTATCTGAGGAATTTACCATCCAAACTGGAGTCCGCCAAGGGGATGTAGCCTCCCCGTTGCTTTTCAACATCGTGGTCGACGCCATTATGAGGCAAGCATTCAGAAACAGACAGGGCATACAATATGACAAGGATCACTATGTGACTGACCTGATGTTTGCTGATGATAGTGCTATCCTTGCCGGTAACGACGCTGAAGCCACGGAAATCCTCTACGACATTGCCCGCATTGCCCGGCCATACGGTTTGAAGATCAATGCTGGTAAGACAAAGGCCCTGACAACAGATGGGTCGCAAGCCACCATCTATCTCGAAGGCGTCCAGATCGAGCAAGTGCAGGACTTTAAATACCTTGGGTCGCTGGTCCAGGAGAAGAAAGTTGCATCCACCATGGAAATTCACAGCAGAATTGGACAGGCGGCCACTGCGTTCGCCTCGCTCAAATGGTTTCTGTGGAAGAGGACCAACATTTCCACAAAGACTAAAATCCGACTCTTCCGGACTTTGATCCTGCCCATTCTTCTTTACGGATCGGAAACATGGATTTGTCTCAAGTTAGATTTGAACAAACTTGAGGTATTCCAAATGCGATGCCTGCGGCAGATCTTGGGCATCTCTCTTCGCGACCGCATCACTAATGATACCATCCGCGCCAGATGCCAACAGCAACCAACCATTGCCGACCAAATCCAGAAGCGAAGGCTCAGATGGTTTGGCCACGTATGTAGAATGGGCACGAACAGAATACCATCCACACTCCTTTGGAGACAACGACCCACCCAATGGAGCATCCAACGGACCGCGCCTAGGAAAACGTGGGCCAAGCAAGTGGAAGATGACTTGAAGAGCCGACGTCTCGACCTTAACCAGGCCAGGACTGAAGCCATGGATCGTAAGGTATGGAAGAACATCACAGAGCAAGTCCGAAACCCTGCGGCACCTACAGCAGCATACTGGTTGCGTGGCCAACCGCCTCCCCCAGCTGCCAGCTAAGGACCAAAGAAGAAGAAGAAGAAGATATCCACAGTTGAGGCTCTTTTTTTTATCTGGAACAGTTTATTATTGGTTTGAGATTGCCAGAGGTGAGACATTTCCAACATGTTTTTTTTTTTTAATAATGGATTTGTAGTCAGTGTAGGGAACTTTCAGTTGACTATAAGTCGGGATGTTTAGCAGCCTCATCCGCACGATCATTACCTTGGATGCCAACTTGACCAGGAATCCAGCAGAAGGTAACGTTGTGGTTGGCTGTTTGATGGTAAAATAATTTAGACCGGATCTCTTTAAGAATGGGATGAGAGGGAGGAAAGGTAGATTGAAAGGCACTGCTTGCACTTAAGGAGCCTGTATATATCAGAGATTGTTTGATATGATATTTGTTTATGTTATCTAGAGCCAGTTTTATTGCAAATAATTCTGCAGTATAGATACTGCATTCGGTGGGAAGAGAGGCAGCTGTTAAGAAAGTGGCGGAAACTGCTGCTGCACTAACAGCCGTATCTGTTTTGGAGCCATCGGTATAGATATGAACTTTCTTTGAGTTTTCCAAAGAATGCAATTTATGTAGCTGTTGAAAGTTGGCATTTTCCAGCGAGGATTTTCCCCATCTTGAAAAGAAATTATCACAGAGGTATGAATGTGGGGGGTGGGTAAAAGTTTATTTTATTTACTTATTACACTGAAAATCCTATTGCTCAAAGGGGCCTACAATTATATTATAAAAAGTTATATTTTTTATATCCCCTTATTTTAACCCCTCCCCACTTTGACACCTGACTTGTTTTGATTACAGAAAATCCGAGACTCAAGGGGACCCCAAATATATTAGGTATTCTTCCACTGGACTGGCTGAGTTTAGAAATGACAGACACACACACAAGAATGTAGAATATAAATTTTTTTTTTATAGTCATATCATATATAAGAAAATTACAATAACCTTTAACAGAATACAGTATTTAGTTTGACACTTGTTATTTTACTAATTTTTTAAATGTGTATATATCTTGTAATTTACAGTCAACCTTGTTATCAAAAGAACTACTAAATCCTAATACTTATATATATCTACATATATATATATATATATATATATATATATATATATATCATTGTGTCTCTTCATGTTGCTCCACAAAGATTTCTGTAGGTCCGGGCATTTATTACCCCTCACAACGCACAATCTGTCTCTTTGCTCCTTAACAGTCCATGTAAGTCCATAAACCACCATCAGCCAATGAACAGACAAAATTATAATTTCATAAATGCTCGTTTCCCAACTTATTAGGAAATACATATATATTCATTCAAGAATCCTTCCTTGCAAACATGTCAACAGTCAACAATATCCAACCAATTTACTTAGTTACCTTTCCGTTCAATTAATCCACTATTTCATAATTAGGGCTAGAAGCTCATTTAATTGTTTACCTGTTTAATCATTTTCTACCCCAAATAAGTCATACTCACAGCAATTTAACATTCACAATAATTCAAGGACAAATTTTTTTTTTCCTACTACAGATTAACTTACTCTTAGATTGCATTACTCTGATCTCTATACTAAATTGAATTATCACTCCTTAAGTATTACACTCGTTCAAATATATATATATATATAGTTAGTACTTTGACATTCTCTCTTAAAATTTATAGCGTCCTCCTAGAGTCCTTTTCATTATTAAATTAGTTCCCCTTTTTACAAATTATATTCTCAGTACTTATTCTAGCACTTACGCAATGGTCTGGTATTCCTCCCTGCTCGGTCTCTCTTCCTATCCGCTCGGGGTGAGGACTGGAAAGCGAAAGGTTGCTCATCCGGGGAACACAGTAATCTATCCTGGGTTTCTCTACCGGGTACTGCACGGCTGAAGATAATACCGGATCTTATCTCCTTTCTTCCTCCATCTGCGTTGCGTCCGAGGACTGGGATACCTTCCGGGTCGACTAGTCACTCAACTGCTCAATCGAGAAATTTGCCTCTAGGGCGTTTCACCATTCTTCCTCCATAGACTGCATTAACTTCTTTAAGGGAACGATACTTCCGACTCTAGACTTTCACAAAATAAATTCTTATAATAAATTCTCCCACTACAGCTTCCATCTCCCCAGGACTGCTTCCACCACCCAACTTAGATCACGACTCCTCTTCTCACTCTCTCCACCACAAAAGCTCCTCTCCCAATGCTCCCCGTATCAATTTTTTTTCCTCCTGTCCTTTCTCTCAAAATTCCCACCACTTTCTTCCTGGCCAATCGTTGACTTCCCCATCCTTTCCTTCGTGATCCTATTCGTCTCCCTTCATTTCCGTGGGCGTGTTTTCTTTTTCCTAGTGTGACCGAACTGCCGTTAGTCTGGAAATTACTGGCACATTCTAGAAATTAAACGTAAGTTCCGGTCAGCTAAGAGAGTTTCAGGCTTTCTTTGTGACCTCACCCCCATTACTACGTCGCCCACACCTGCTAGAGGTCGAACCGTGAAATTTATTAATAGGGCCACTTCCGCACTCAGTGCCCTTTCTATAGAGTATATGCTCCTGTCTTAAGTGGGATTTGTTTCGGTCCATTATAATTACTTTTACTGACTCGCTTAAGGAATTCTTTACAACCGAGATATAACTAACTGGGAGTGTCTGGAATAACCTTCGAATTTCAGTGTTTCTTAACAAATGATACTTGACTGAAACTAACTATATACGCCACAATTAATTCTTCCAATATTTAACAAACTTTATAATTTATTGTAAGGCTGGGTCCTTACATTGCATCCCTCTCCCCCTAAAAATTTATATCCCATATATATAAATTTTATACAGGTCCTCAGGCGGATGTGCCTTCTTCCAGGGCCTACTTATTAACTACAATCTATCCCTCCTTCTAAATTTTCTATATACAATTATATACATGACATTACTTAACGTATATTAAGCTTCATTAAACTACTCCTATCCTATATTTTCATCGAATACTGCTCCTAAATACATCTGCTGTATCCTGTTTATCTCCTTCAACTTGAGGGCCCTTTCCCCATAGGAAGCTTCAGCTCTGTGGTTCCATGGCCATTCGATTCTTTTCGGCTCTGTTGATTCATTTACCAAGTTGTCATTCTTTTCACCTCCACTTTCTTCCACTTTATTTAACAGTTCGCTGTCTTCACGTTTCTCTTCCCTTCGAGACGTTTTCTTTCCAGATTTTCTATTGACCCTTTCTCTCATTTCCAAAACTCCCACGTGTAACATCCTTCCACTTTCTCGACACCTTCTCTCATTATTCTTATTAGTTTTGTTGTTCTTCTTCAATTCCCTTAATTCTTCTTGTGCAACCAGAACTTTATTAACAGTGTTTGCCTTATACCCTTCTAATTCTTTCACACTCCTTCCCTTTGAAGATTCTCCTCTCTCTGGCTCATACTGGGCTCTGCCACCTGCCTTTCGCCCTCTGCCTACTTTATTACTCACAGGGGTATCATTATCGAAGTTAATGCAGCCACTCCCTACATCTATCTTGGCTCTTAATTTCTCTAGTAGGTCCGTGCCTAGTATTGCGTCATGTCGACGACTGTTTACTTTATTTGCCACTAAATATGAATGGGGCACCATGTTTTCACATCCCTGTAATCTTATCTTGCCTCTGACTATATAGTTGGTGTGAATTTCTTCAGCACCTACCCCTTTCACAAGAAATTCGCGGCAACTTCTCACATCTCCCTTATTTGACCCTTTGCAGTATCTGATGAGGTAATCCCACATTAATATTGACCTCGAGGCTCCTGTGTCTACAAGAAATTTACCTGGTACCCCTCCTAAGCTCCCCTTTACATATAACAGGTCGTTCCCCCTTCCGTTATCACTTACAGCGCCTAAAGATATGTTTTTTCTTTTGGCTGTGTTTATGTGTAATGCTTGTTCACGCCTCCCAGGGTTTTGCTCCTGGCTGTAGTTACTACCTCCGCGGTATCCCCTTTGGCTATTCCTGTGTGGACAATATCTAGCGAGATGTTCCTTGCCCCCACATATGTAACACCTCCTCTGTCCATTTTGCCTACCTTCTCTGACTTCCCCTTTCCACCCCTCTGTGTCGTTATACTTGCCTCTTGTGCTCTGCCCTGATTGCGGTCTTTCGCCCCCCTGCCTATTATTTTCATCTAGTGCATTCTTTTTTGTGTTTAATTGCTCTAATAATTTATTTAATTTTATTTCCATTCCAGCTATCCGTTTTTCTAGCCCTTCTAGCTTAATTTCGCCTTCCCTTTCTTTATCACCTTTCGGTTTTGTCTCTTCTCCAGTTGATACTATATTTATGTCCGCTCTTATTGCCCCCCGACCTTGGAGCTCTAGTTTTTGCTCCTCGATGGCTAGTTCCTTGGCCTCTGCTAATGAATTGGGTTTTCTCCTAAGGATTTCTCGCTTATATTTGTCTTTAACCCCCATCAAAAATTTGTCCCATCAGGATTTTGTCAAAGGCGCTATTTTCCTTTTCCGATACTTCTGTATTTAATTTTACTGTTAAAAATCTTTTGTAATAGTCTTCTACACTTTCACGATTATTTTGACTATAATTATTTAACATCCCGATCCCTTCCAGAAACATGATCTTTGGGGAAAATAACTTCCTTAATATCTTTTCAAAATTATCTAATGTTTCTATTTCCATCCCTTGGGTTTCCTCTAAATACCTAGTCTGGGCCCTGCCTTCCAGTTTGAATTCCGCCATCATGACTATTTCTAGTTCCGTTAATTCTTCCTTTTCCTTAATCATTTTTAGTTTTCTCAGAAAATGTTCCACATTTTCTGATGGTTCCCCTTTAAATACTTTTAAAAATTTGCTTAACTTAATTGGGCCCCTATTATCATTCCCTATACTAACAATTGTTTCTCCTGATGTCTCCTGTCCATTAATATTTTCTTCCCTTTCTCTATCCCTACTGCTGTTCCCTCTCCTTGTAGCCATGACTTATCTTTCGAGGTGGGGGTTTATTCTAATTAACTAGCTATTTGCTATCAATACCTTTCTTATTCTATAACTTATTTCATCTAATTCTAAAACACAAGAAAATTCTATTTCAGTACCCACTTTGACTACTTACTTTTTTCACTTTTCACTTTCTGGCTCGCCAGCTGAATTTTTTTCTTTCAGTTTCAGCAACTGGATTACATATACATATATATATATATTTTTTTTTTTCTGTCGTTCTGAACTCAGCCTTCCGTTGTGAAGAATTATCCTGGCTTACGCTCGCCAATTGTGGGGGGTGGAATTTATACTTTTATTATATGTAGAAAATCCTAGGCTGAAAGGGGGTCCCAATATTATATTAGGTATTCTTCCACTGGACTGGCTGAGTTTAGAAATGACAGACACACACACAAGAATGTAGAATATAAATTTTTTTTTATAGTCATATCATATATAAGAAAATTACAATAACCTTTAACAGAATACAGTATTTAGTTTGACACTTGTTATTTTACTAATTTTTTAAATGTGTATATATCTTGTAATTTACAGTCAACCTTGTTATCAAAAGAACTACTAAATCCTAATACTTATATATATCTACATATATATATATATATATATATATATATATATATATATCATTGTGTCTCTTCATGTTGCTCCACAAAGATTTCTGTAGGTCCGGGCATTTATTACCCCTCACAACGCACAATCTGTCTCTTTGCTCCTTAACAGTCCATGTAAGTCCATAAACCACCATCAGCCAATGAACAGACAAAATTATAATTTCATAAATGCTCGTTTCCCAACTTATTAGGAAATACATATATATTCATTCAAGAATCCTTCCTTGCAAACATGTCAACAGTCAACAATATCCAACCAATTTACTTAGTTACCTTTCCGTTCAATTAATCCACTATTTCATAATTAGGGCTAGAAGCTCATTTAATTGTTTACCTGTTTAATCATTTTCTACCCCAAATAAGTCATACTCACAGCAATTTAACATTCACAATAATTCAAGGACAAATTTTTTTTTTCCTACTACAGATTAACTTACTCTTAGATTGCATTACTCTGATCTCTATACTAAATTGAATTATCACTCCTTAAGTATTACACTCGTTCAAATATATATATATATATAGTTAGTACTTTGACATTCTCTCTTAAAATTTATAGCGTCCTCCTAGAGTCCTTTTCATTATTAAATTAGTTCCCCTTTTTACAAATTATATTCTCAGTACTTATTCTAGCACTTACGCAATGGTCTGGTATTCCTCCCTGCTCGGTCTCTCTTCCTATCCGCTCGGGGTGAGGACTGGAAAGCGAAAGGTTGCTCATCCGGGGAACACAGTAATCTATCCTGGGTTTCTCTACCGGGTACTGCACGGCTGAAGATAATACCGGATCTTATCTCCTTTCTTCCTCCATCTGCGTTGCGTCCGAGGACTGGGATACCTTCCGGGTCGACTAGTCACTCAACTGCTCAATCGAGAAATTTGCCTCTAGGGCGTTTCACCATTCTTCCTCCATAGACTGCATTAACTTCTTTAAGGGAACGATACTTCCGACTCTAGACTTTCACAAAATAAATTCTTATAATAAATTCTCCCACTACAGCTTCCATCTCCCCAGGACTGCTTCCACCACCCAACTTAGATCACGACTCCTCTTCTCACTCTCTCCACCACAAAAGCTCCTCTCCCAATGCTCCCCGTATCAATTTTTTTTCCTCCTGTCCTTTCTCTCAAAATTCCCACCACTTTCTTCCTGGCCAATCGTTGACTTCCCCATCCTTTCCTTCGTGATCCTATTCGTCTCCCTTCATTTCCGTGGGCGTGTTTTCTTTTTCCTAGTGTGACCGAACTGCCGTTAGTCTGGAAATTACTGGCACATTCTAGAAATTAAACGTAAGTTCCGGTCAGCTAAGAGAGTTTCAGGCTTTCTTTGTGACCTCACCCCCATTACTACGTCGCCCACACCTGCTAGAGGTCGAACCGTGAAATTTATTAATAGGGCCACTTCCGCACTCAGTGCCCTTTCTATAGAGTATATGCTCCTGTCTTAAGTGGGATTTGTTTCGGTCCATTATAATTACTTTTACTGACTCGCTTAAGGAATTCTTTACAACCGAGATATAACTAACTGGGAGTGTCTGGAATAACCTTCGAATTTCAGTGTTTCTTAACAAATGATACTTGACTGAAACTAACTATATACGCCACAATTAATTCTTCCAATATTTAACAAACTTTATAATTTATTGTAAGGCTGGGTCCTTACATTGCATCCCTCTCCCCCTAAAAATTTATATCCCATATATATAAATTTTATACAGGTCCTCAGGCGGATGTGCCTTCTTCCAGGGCCTACTTATTAACTACAATCTATCCCTCCTTCTAAATTTTCTATATACAATTATATACATGACATTACTTAACGTATATTAAGCTTCATTAAACTACTCCTATCCTATATTTTCATCGAATACTGCTCCTAAATACATCTGCTGTATCCTGTTTATCTCCTTCAACTTGAGGGCCCTTTCCCCATAGGAAGCTTCAGCTCTGTGGTTCCATGGCCATTCGATTCTTTTCGGCTCTGTTGATTCATTTACCAAGTTGTCATTCTTTTCACCTCCACTTTCTTCCACTTTATTTAACAGTTCGCTGTCTTCACGTTTCTCTTCCCTTCGAGACGTTTTCTTTCCAGATTTTCTATTGACCCTTTCTCTCATTTCCAAAACTCCCACGTGTAACATCCTTCCACTTTCTCGACACCTTCTCTCATTATTCTTATTAGTTTTGTTGTTCTTCTTCAATTCCCTTAATTCTTCTTGTGCAACCAGAACTTTATTAACAGTGTTTGCCTTATACCCTTCTAATTCTTTCACACTCCTTCCCTTTGAAGATTCTCCTCTCTCTGGCTCATACTGGGCTCTGCCACCTGCCTTTCGCCCTCTGCCTACTTTATTACTCACAGGGGTATCATTATCGAAGTTAATGCAGCCACTCCCTACATCTATCTTGGCTCTTAATTTCTCTAGTAGGTCCGTGCCTAGTATTGCGTCATGTCGACGACTGTTTACTTTATTTGCCACTAAATATGAATGGGGCACCATGTTTTCACATCCCTGTAATCTTATCTTGCCTCTGACTATATAGTTGGTGTGAATTTCTTCAGCACCTACCCCTTTCACAAGAAATTCGCGGCAACTTCTCACATCTCCCTTATTTGACCCTTTGCAGTATCTGATGAGGTAATCCCACATTAATATTGACCTCGAGGCTCCTGTGTCTACAAGAAATTTACCTGGTACCCCTCCTAAGCTCCCCTTTACATATAACAGGTCGTTCCCCCTTCCGTTATCACTTACAGCGCCTAAAGATATGTTTTTTCTTTTGGCTGTGTTTATGTGTAATGCTTGTTCACGCCTCCCAGGGTTTTGCTCCTGGCTGTAGTTACTACCTCCGCGGTATCCCCTTTGGCTATTCCTGTGTGGACAATATCTAGCGAGATGTTCCTTGCCCCCACATATGTAACACCTCCTCTGTCCATTTTGCCTACCTTCTCTGACTTCCCCTTTCCACCCCTCTGTGTCGTTATACTTGCCTCTTGTGCTCTGCCCTGATTGCGGTCTTTCGCCCCCCTGCCTATTATTTTCATCTAGTGCATTCTTTTTTGTGTTTAATTGCTCTAATAATTTATTTAATTTTATTTCCATTCCAGCTATCCGTTTTTCTAGCCCTTCTAGCTTAATTTCGCCTTCCCTTTCTTTATCACCTTTCGGTTTTGTCTCTTCTCCAGTTGATACTATATTTATGTCCGCTCTTATTGCCCCCCGACCTTGGAGCTCTAGTTTTTGCTCCTCGATGGCTAGTTCCTTGGCCTCTGCTAATGAATTGGGTTTTCTCCTAAGGATTTCTCGCTTATATTTGTCTTTAACCCCCATCAAAAATTTGTCCCATCAGGATTTTGTCAAAGGCGCTATTTTCCTTTTCCGATACTTCTGTATTTAATTTTACTGTTAAAAATCTTTTGTAATAGTCTTCTACACTTTCACGATTATTTTGACTATAATTATTTAACATCCCGATCCCTTCCAGAAACATGATCTTTGGGGAAAATAACTTCCTTAATATCTTTTCAAAATTATCTAATGTTTCTATTTCCATCCCTTGGGTTTCCTCTAAATACCTAGTCTGGGCCCTGCCTTCCAGTTTGAATTCCGCCATCATGACTATTTCTAGTTCCGTTAATTCTTCCTTTTCCTTAATCATTTTTAGTTTTCTCAGAAAATGTTCCACATTTTCTGATGGTTCCCCTTTAAATACTTTTAAAAATTTGCTTAACTTAATTGGGCCCCTATTATCATTCCCTATACTAACAATTGTTTCTCCTGATGTCTCCTGTCCATTAATATTTTCTTCCCTTTCTCTATCCCTACTGCTGTTCCCTCTCCTTGTAGCCATGACTTATCTTTCGAGGTGGGGGTTTATTCTAATTAACTAGCTATTTGCTATCAATACCTTTCTTATTCTATAACTTATTTCATCTAATTCTAAAACACAAGAAAATTCTATTTCAGTACCCACTTTGACTACTTACTTTTTTCACTTTTCACTTTCTGGCTCGCCAGCTGAATTTTTTTCTTTCAGTTTCAGCAACTGGATTACATATACATATATATATATATTTTTTTTTTTCTGTCGTTCTGAACTCAGCCTTCCGTTGTGAAGAATTATCCTGGCTTACGCTCGCCAATTGTGGGGGGTGGAATTTATACTTTTATTATATGTAGAAAATCCTAGGCTGAAAGGGGGTCCCAATATTATATTAGGTATTCTTCCACTGGACTGGCTGAGTTTAGAAATGACAGACACACACACAAGAATGTAGAATATAAATTTTTTTTTATTGTCATATCATATATAAGAAAATTACAATAACCTTTAACAGAATACAGTACTGTATTTAGTTTGACACTTGTTATTTTACTAATTTTTTAAATGTGTATATATCTTGTAATTTACAGTCAACCTTGTTATCAAAAGAACTACTAAATCCTAATACTTATATATATCTACATATATATATATATATATATATATATATATATATATATATATATATATATCATTGTGTCTCTTCATGTTGCTCCACAAAGATTTCTGTACGTCCGGGCATTTATTACCCCTCACAACGCACAATCTGTCTCTTTGCTCCTTAACAGTCCATGTAAGTCCATAAACCACCATCAGCCAATGAACAGACAAAATTATAATTTCATAAATGCTCGTTTCCCAACTTATTAGGAAATACATATATATTCATTCAAGAATCCTTCCTTGCAAACATGTCAACAGTCAACAATATCCAACCAATTTACTTAGTTACCTTTCCGTTCAATTAATCCACTATTTCATAATTAGGGCTAGAAGCTCATTTAATTGTTTACCTGTTTAATCATTTTCTACCCCAAATAAGTCATACTCACAGCAATTTAACATTCACAATAATTCAAGGACAAATTTTTTTTTTCCTACTACAGATTAACTTACTCTTAGATTGCATTACTCTGATCTCTATACTAAATTGAATTATCACTCCTTAAGTATTACACTCGTTCAAATATATATATATATATAGTTAGTACTTTGACATTCTCTCTTAAAATTTATAGCGTCCTCCTAGAGTCCTTTTCATTATTAAATTAGTTCCCCTTTTTACAAATTATATTCTCAGTACTTATTCTAGCACTTACGCAATGGTCTGGTATTCCTCCCTGCTCGGTCTCTCTTCCTATCCGCTCGGGGTGAGGACTGGAAAGCGAAAGGTTGCTCATCCGGGGAACACAGTAATCTATCCTGGGTTTCTCTACCGGGTACTGCACGGCTGAAGATAATACCGGATCTTATCTCCTTTCTTCCTCCATCTGCGTTGCGTCCGAGGACTGGGATACCTTCCGGGTCGACTAGTCACTCAACTGCTCAATCGAGAAATTTGCCTCTAGGGCGTTTCACCATTCTTCCTCCATAGACTGCATTAACTTCTTTAAGGGAACGATACTTCCGACTCTAGACTTTCACAAAATAAATTCTTATAATAAATTCTCCCACTACAGCTTCCATCTCCCCAGGACTGCTTCCACCACCCAACTTAGATCACGACTCCTCTTCTCACTCTCTCCACCACAAAAGCTCCTCTCCCAATGCTCCCCGTATCAATTTTTTTTCCTCCTGTCCTTTCTCTCAAAATTCCCACCACTTTCTTCCTGGCCAATCGTTGACTTCCCCATCCTTTCCTTCGTGATCCTATTCGTCTCCCTTCATTTCCGTGGGCGTGTTTTCTTTTTCCTAGTGTGACCGAACTGCCGTTAGTCTGGAAATTACTGGCACATTCTAGAAATTAAACGTAAGTTCCGGTCAGCTAAGAGAGTTTCAGGCTTTCTTTGTGACCTCACCCCCATTACTACGTCGCCCACACCTGCTAGAGGTCGAACCGTGAAATTTATTAATAGGGCCACTTCCGCACTCAGTGCCCTTTCTATAGAGTATATGCTCCTGTATTAAGTGGGATTTGTTTCGGTCCATTATAATTACTTTTACTGACTCGCTTAAGGAATTCTTTACAACCGAGATATAACTAACTGGGAGTGTCTGGAATAACCTTCGAATTTCAGTGTTTCTTAACAAATGATACTTGACTGAAACTAACTATATACGCCACAATTAATTCTTCCAATATTTAACAAACTTTATAATTTATTGTAAGGCTGGGTCCTTACATGAATTCAGTCCAGGGAGGTTCAAGAGTAGCAAGGTCTTGGAATATATTCTTAAAGTTAATTTTCCAACTGATCATGAGTTCTTGCAGTCGAATCCCTGTGGGGCGGTTTTCATTAGGTTTATTGAGATATAGCAGGATGCGTTGAGGATCAAACAGATACTGCCAGCTGGGGTGGGCTGGAGTACTTCCAATCTTTGCTGCGTAATTTAACAATAACATTTTTCTCCTGAGATGCAGAGGGGCTTCGTTTGCCATAATGTACAGGCTGTGAACCGAAGACGTTCTGAAGGCTCCAATAGCCATCCTAAGGGCACTATGCTGGATGGTGTTCAGACGTAATAGAGAACGTTTCCTGGCGGGATCGTAGACAGGTGATCCATAATCCAAGCGCGATCTTATTAAAGCTCTATAGAGATGTAGGAGAGAGCTTCTGTCAGCACCCCAGGACATAGCAGAGACAGCTCTTAGGATATTCAGTTTTTTAAGACAAGTATTCCGGAGGTACGCCATATGGGAAGCAAAATTAAGTTTATTATCTAAATGTAACCCCAACACCCAACAGACGGAAATTGTTGGTGACAGGAATCAGGCTGTTATTTAAAAAATATTTCTGGATCCGATTGTAGTTTCCGTTTTTTACAGAAATGAATAGCAGCAGACTTCTTTTCTGCTAGGGAACAACCATTCCGCAATGCCCATGATTCTATTCTAGCTATAGCAATTTTAAGTTGCCTTTCGATGGTTTTCATAGTCTGAGATTGAGTAGAGATAATGAGGTTGTCGGCAAACATGTTCGATTGGACTGTATTTGGTACATCCTTTGTCATGTTGGTGATTCTTATTGCAAATAATATTGGACTCAGAATGGAACCCTGTGGTACACCTTCCTCTTGTTCAAATTTTTTGGATAAATTATTCATTTATCTGACCTGAAAAGTTCTATGGCGTAGGAAGCTTTGTATAAATTAGGGTAGATGACCTCTCAAACCGAAAGAATGAAGATCTTGAAGAACACCATATCGCCAGGTGGTATCGAAGGCTTTCTCAATATCTAGATTAATCATGACCAGATGCTGTCCCCTTATGAAGGAATTACGTATATTTGCCTCTACTTTTTATTATGTCTAAGTTGGAACGGTTTTTTCTAAACCCGTACTGATTACTATTTAGCAAGTTGTTAGTTTCCAGGAACCAGATTAACCGCCTGTGAACCATTTTTTCCAGGACTCTGCCTAAACAATTTGTCAGCGAAATTGGCCTATAGTTATGTGGAAAGGTACGATCCTTTCCGGGCTTTGGGAAGGCTAGAACTATTGAGTGACACCTGGAGATTGGGTAAGCATTTTCTAAGGATATTCGGTTGTAGTAGTTTAATATTGATCTTTCTGCTCTGTTGTTCAGTTGTTTTAACATTATATAGTAGATCCCATCAGCGCCAGCAGCGCTATTTGATGTTTTATTGAGCGCTCCCAAAAGTTCTGTTAATGTGAATGGCTGGTTATATGGATGTGAAACTCTGGTAGAGAAATTAATCTTATGCTGCTCTGCAGTTTTTTTTAATTCGCTGAAAGGTTGGTTTGTAAGAGGCTATTGCTGATAATTGGCAAATGATTCAGCTAAGGCTTTTGCTATTTCTCCCGGTGATGACACTCTTTCCCTTCCCAGTTTAGTATTGTAGCTGGGGACTGAACATATTTGCCATTAAGCAAATATGTTCAGTCCCCAGTGACATTGTCTTTGTGTTGAGATTGGATCATTTTATTGTCTAACTACACATGAGATGCATATTCATACCAGTGTGCCCTACGAAATTTCCAAGTGGAGCGATGTAGTGAAGGAGAGTTTGCTTGTGTTTGCAGTTTGCAGAGAATCGGAAGGTGATCACTATTTAGTGGATTTTTAAGAACAGACCACTCCATAATACTATATACGGAAGGAGAACAGATTGACAGGTCTATTGCACTCATGGATCCTGTCGAAAAATGAATATGGGTAGGTTCACCAGTGTTCAAAAGGGTAAGTTGATAAGAGTCCAGAAGAGATTCTATTAACTTGCCTCTCTTGTCAATTGTTGGAGATCCCCATATCGGATGATGAGCATTAAAGTCTCCAAGTAAGCAGAAAGGAGACGGTAGCTGTTCTATTAGATTTTCTAGGTCATCTGAAGAAAATGAGGAATTAGGAGGAATATATATAGATGCTATTGTAAGAGTGATGCCAATTTCAATGCTCACTGCCACTACTTCAAAAGGAGTCTGAAGAGCAATATGTTTGGATAGTTCGATGTTTCTTATAAGAACCACCACTCCTCCACGGGCTGGCGAGTCGATATTTCTATCTCTTCTAAAGACAGAGTAATTTTTTATAGTAGGACACACTTGTGAATTTAAATACGTTTCCTGTAGGGATATGACTGCTGGATCATAACGGTGGATGAGATCACATATATTATCTTTTGTACTGCGAAACCCTCTACAATTCCATTGAAGAATTCTTTCCATTAAGCGGTTTTGCTGGTTGTTTTTGTTTCTGACTGCTTTTTTAGTTGTGACTTGTTTGCATCGATCCGATTTTCCTTTGTCTTTCTTTGGAAAGTAGGGACGTGTTACGTCAATCTCATCAGTCGCATGAAGTTCTAATATGGCATCTTTTGAGTCATTGTGCTGGTCAATATCCATTCTGGTTGAATTTGGTGATTTCAGTACCATGATTTCTATCACTTTTTGTTTTGCTGTTGGGGATACATTAGCTGGAATGGTAATTGGAGTATTAAGGCTTGTTTAGTTTTTTTGTTGCGAAGGACACTGTTTGGGGGCAGAGAGCATGGAGCGTGCCCAATTAGCGATAGACATATTTGGGGGGAACGGCAACATCTGTTTGTGTACCTATTGACTGAAATTGTTTAGCAGCCGTTGCATATGTTCTTTTTGGATCTGTTTTTAGTATTTGCCTTCACGCCTCTGAATATGTCACTTTATTCTCAACTTTATATTTCTGGATTTTTTTTTCCTTGCTTCCAAAGTTCGCAAATTTTGGAAAAAGCTGGATGATCACCCTTACAGTTTGGGCAAAGAGAAGTGGTAGCAATCCATTCAGTTTGATTGTGCTCCTTCGATCCACAAATTGGACATATTGCCTCACATTGATATGCAGTTTGGGAGTGTCCATATTTTTGGCACTTGTAGCACCTGATTGGGTTCGGGATGTAAGGACAGACACGGCAATGGAGATAGCCTGCTTTAACAGATGATGGTAGGATGGGAGAGCTGAAAGTGAGAATTATGCTCCTAGTGGGAACAAAAACACCATCTTTCCGAGTCATAATTCTCCTTGCTTGTATGACTTTTTGTTTACGTAGCTCTTGAACTATCTCCTCCCGTGATACAGTTAACAAGTCCCATTCTGCAATTACTCCCTTCGAGGAGTTTAGGGTAGCATGGGGAATAACTTTTATTGGTTGTTCGCCAAAGTAGTCATGTTTAATAATTTTTCGGAATGCTGGGATTTCATGGTCTCTACCAGAAGATCCCCAGACTGCAGTCGCTTTACTGTTTTTGGTGAACCTGCAGCAGACTCGATGCATTTTTGGACAAGGAATGGGGACAGTTTACTCAGAGGCAGCTCTGATAGAGAGTGCAGTATGAGGAATGTTGGTATTTCCTCTTGTGGGGTTGTTTTCAACCTCTTTGGTTGAGAATAGTCATTTTCTAGTCTTGAGCTCGATGGCTCTAAATGTGGAAAAGAACCGTTTTCCATCTTTGCTCCTTTCAGCCCTGGGAGAGTGGATTTCTTCACCCAGGTTACCGGCCCCGCCACGGGGAGGCAGGAGCAGTGCCGCTAGAATGACCAAGCGGTGTAAAGGTTAGTAAGTTAGTGTAATGAAAAAAAAGAAAGGTGGTTTTCCTTTCTGTAACTTAGTTACAATTCGTAATACTAAGTTAACAAATAATTAATGGGAACGTAAGAAAACTTTTACAAATGAATATAACTATAGCTTTGATAAAAAAAACGCTCTAGAAATCACTCAGGGAATCGCTTGATCACTATAACGCTTGGCATCCGGGGCCCATCATATTAGGTAGATGGTCATAATGTTTTGGTTCATCGGTGTATATATATTTTGCCACTAGGTATATATTACAGATTATTTGCATGTAGTATGTCTAGAGAACTGACAGGTCAAGATCCGTTGAAGCTGCTGATTTGCTGTTGTATCAGCCAAATCGTTTCCGCTAATTCCAATCTGGTAGAAGAGGATATAGATCCCACCTTCAGAGAGGGTGCATATCTTCTTCTGTACTTGGCCCATGATTGGATGAATAATGTATGTCATCGCTGATAAAGTTGTTAGTGCACTCAGAGAATTGGTGTATGTGATAAACCTTTAGTATTGAAGAGTTCTTATGTGAACCAAAGCTAATTCTATAACATGCAGTTCTGCAGTGCAGAATTCACAGGGAATCTGCGCAGATATAGTATTATCTGTAAAGACAGCAGAAGATCCCGCACACGATTCCGACTTTGAGCCATCTATGTAAACTGGCAAGAAGTCACAAAATCCAAAATGGTGTTCTGAATAGAGCTGACGATAGACAATAAATGGGTAATCAGACTTCATGCAGTTCTTAAGGGAGGAGTCGTATGATGTTGTTTCAGCATGCAAAGTTGGAAAGGGATGTTCTCGTGATCGGGCAACCTTGTTTACTGTTATGATAAGCTCTCCGAGTAGCTCTTGACTACGAATAGCAAATAGACGGTTGGCAGTCCTACGAGTGTTATTAATGTCTGAAACTATAATCTAATTTTGATCGCAAAAGTGGACAATATACACAGAGTAAAGTGCATCAAAGTGCACCAAAGAAGTTGAAGAGAGAGCACGGAAAATGTTCAGCTCTTTCATTCAATTTCTGTGTGTAGCTGATGAATGTGTTGGAGAAATGTGAAATTTTAAATGTCAAATATGAGTCCCAAGAATTTCGTCTCGGCTACTGCTGGAATGGTGCTTTCTCCAAGTCTTTACGCTCAGGGTGAATGCTATGCTTGTAGCAAACATGGACGCAAACGGTCTTCTCTGGTGAAAGTTTGACCCCCCTCCATTAGCCATGGCCCAGGAATTAAGACGGTCAATTGCTTGTTGCAGTTATACCTCAATAACTCTCCTGTCACATGATTGAAAAAATATGCAAAGGTCAGCGACATAAAGGGCAATGTTTAGGTTGGAGGAAGTTATTCGGTAATGGAATATACTTTAATGGCAAAAATCGCTAACGCTTAAAACAGATCCTTGCAAGTAAGTCCATCTTTTTGGCAAAAGGACTGAGAGAGGGTGAATCCTACTCGAAAGATAAGCTGTGGACATTGGATTCCCAACGATGCCAATTGGGGGACTACTATCATCACTGGGTGGGTCTCTTAACCATGTGCAGTTGCGCGTGCGGCTACGAGATCAAACGGTTGAAAGAGTCCGTTCGTTAGTAAAGTTGTTAATAAATATATTAAAAAAACAGAAAGTCGAATTTCCTTTCTGTGATATTTCTTGTAAATTTTCAAGTGAAGAACTTACTTTAAATAAAATTAAAAGGGAAAAGACAGTAGAACTTTTATCCTCGTTCAGAAAGCACGCTACGCATAACACAAACGAATGGCTGGACACGAGTATGCTTAACGCCCAGGACCATGAATACAGTAATGGTTTGTGATGTATTTCCTAGAGAGTTTGTTTTCATTAAAAGAACATTTCTTCTCAGACCCCTAGAAACTCAGCGAGGGAAAAAACAGCGTAACGTGTTTCCAGCATGATACTTAACTGCAGGATGTAATTCCTAAGACGTAGGAAGCACCAAAAACATCTTTGAAAAAACTTGCTGTTTGTCATTTTGGCAAATGATTTTTCAAAAAAAAAAAAAAAAACACCTCGTTTTCAAAGCTGAAATTATAGCTTCCGTATTTCATGGCAATGTTAGAACACAATGGTAGTCGCATGGCGTCAAGGAAGTTGAATTGGTTACTTAGTTTGTTTTATCGATTTCAAAGAAGGTCTCTATCCGAAACACACCTAAAATGCGTGTTCCTCAGCATACTTTGGGAGTGGTACTTTATGCTGAATACTGTCCTTTTGTCTGATATAATGCATGCAATCAATGCGCGTATTTTTTTCCTTTTTCCACCTTGAAAAACTCTTTAATAAACCTGACTTTAGAAAAACTGAATTAAGCTCTTCGTTTCGTTGTTTTCATTTTACCTTATTGATTTTAATCTACAGGAGTGGTCATGGAAATATATTTTACAGAAACTGAAGTTGAACGTCCGCCTCCAAAATGAGGTTTGTTTGTTTGTTTCGGGATTTATTGGGCGCATCGGCAACTATGGCCATAGTGCGCCATACATATGGTAAGTATGCATGCCATTTCTTCTCAAATAGAGAAAATGGAACCAGAAAGTAATTTTTTAACTAACTAAAGGAGGTGATATACTTTAGTCATCTTGAGAAAGTTATAAATGCTTGAGACATTTGTTTCATTATTTAAAAGTGAAGTAAGTGTAGGAGGCTCTTCTGTTGTGGCTGGAGTGCAAAGATTCTGGCCTTCTCTTGTATATTTTGTGCATTCAACCAGAATGTGTTTCACTGAGAGCATTGTATTACAGTGATGACATTTAGGGGGTATCTCTCCTCTTAAAAGATAACCATGAGTAATATTTGTGTGACCTATTCGCAGACGAGCCAATATTACCTCCTGATGTCGGATTGAACTTAAGCTGGAAGGCCATCGCTCAAGGTTTGGCTTGATACTTCGAAGCTTATTGTTAGGTTGATTTTCCCATGATAACTGCCATTGGCACATGCACTTCTCCTGGATTATTGGTCGATAGTCTTGTGAGGCACTTTCTACTTGTTCTCGGGTGGTAGGTAAACTAATTTGGCAGCATTGTCCGCTAGTTCATTTCCAGGAATTGCCATATGTCCTGGGACCCAGCAGAAGTGCATATTTTTCCCAAGTTCTGATAAGGTATGTAAAGAGCTGACTATTCCTTTCACGACTGGGTGGGTGATGTTCATGGTGTTTTTTAGTGCTTGAAATGCACTTAAAGAATCTGTGAAAATTATGCTGTTGTTAATATCAGAGGACTCAATATGATTCAGTGCAACCTGAATTGCTATTAGTTCGGCGGAAAATTCACAATAACTGATAAGCGGCGATTCCAACGTGGACATCATTCTTTGATCCATCAGTATGTACTATGGAAAAGATGGGAAACTGGTCCATTACTGCATGGTATAGTTGCAAGAAGTTTTCTCTATGCAATGTAGATTTATTCCATTCATGCAGATGTAAGTCACATGACGGTGGAATGATATTCCAAGGAGCAAGAGAGGATGGGAGGCTATATGCCACATTGTCTAAGGTTAGATTTAGTTCTTCTAAGAGGTGTTTTATTCTCATACCCAAAGGACGATTAGCATTAGGGCGGTTTTGGTATAACCTGCTGTGCTGTGATGTGAAAAGTATGGGCCAGTTTGGGTGTTCTGGCATAGATCTAATTTTATAGGCATAAGATAGTATCAGTTGTTGTCGCCTGATCGAGAGAGGGGGTTCGTATGCTTTAGCATATAAGCTGTGTATTGGAGATGTGCGATATGCTCCTAAAGCAACGCGTATTCCACTATGATGGATAGGGTCAAGCCAGCAAAGGGCACTAGGTCTTGCTTAACTATACACTGGTGCTCCATAGTCAAGTTGCGATCTTATTAATGCTCTATATAACCGTAATAAAGTAAGGCGATCAGCTCCCCACTTAGTTTCAGAGAGAACCGGGATGATATTTAGTTTTTGTTGATATGATGTTCTTAGTATTTTGATATGCTCATGATGTTCTTAGTGTGCTACTGTTCTTCACAGAGATACGAGGCGGAGTTGAACAAACGTTCTAGGAGCCGCCCTTTACATATACACATGTCCACATGTCCACATGATGTTCTTAGTATTTTTATAGATTCCTAAGAACCGTATGCCGGGATGAACTGCTATTGGTTGGCGATTCAGTTGTAGCTCCGGATTGGGATGGAGTTTCCGTTGGCGGAAAAAATGGATGCAAAATGTTTTTTGCGGACAAAGTTGAAATCCATTAGTCTGAGCCCATGAACAGATCTTAGTTATTGCTTCTTGCAACTGTCTCTCAACAGCTTTCATGTTTTTCGCATGACACCAAATATTAAGGTCGTCAACAAACAGTGCTTTATCAATAGTGTTTAGAAGTTGTCCGGCAATGGTGTTTATTGCAATTATACAAAAGTGAAACACTGAGTACAGAGCCTTGAGGAACTCCTTCTTCTTGTGAAAAAACCTGGGACAGTGAGGTTTTAAATCGAACCTGGAATTTACGCTTGCATAGGAAATGCTGTATGAAAATCAGGAGGTGACTCCGAAGTAAATGGCGATGTAATTCACGGAGTATTCCATACTTTCACGTCGAATCATAGGCCTTACTGATATCAAAGCAGAATAACACATGATGTTCCGATCTGAGGAATGCATTCCGAATGGAGTTCTCTAGTCTGACTAGTATATCTAGTGTAGATCTCTTTTGTCGAACACCCAATTGTGCAGAAGGTAGCAGATTTAAATTTTCAAGGTACCAGATCAGTCGGCGGTTCACCATCTTTTCGAGAATTTTGCAAATGCAACTGATCAAGGCGATTAGTCTATAATGAGTGGGATTTGAAGGGTCTTTACCTGGTTTAGGGAAGGTATTTTCAGAAGGTATTTGGCACCAGAACATCGTTAAGGTGAAAATCAAAAATAAGCTACTATCAATTCAAAGAACAATGCTTCTGGAACTAAATAATGTCCCTCGTACAGTATCAAACAATGCCCTCCAAATATTTGGAGGAGAACTGCCTTTAGATTTATTTATCTTATAATGTGGCATGATTTATAAACATAAGAAAGGACTGCAGGTATCTATTATGGGAATTACAACAGACCCAGTTATTAACTTGAAGACAGAACGGAAAAGATTATGGAGTGAAGTGGTTAGTATTTGGCAAAGTAAATGGAATGAGTCTGTGCATGTCTGAAGTCACAAAGAAGTATATTGAAAATGTTGAGTTTGCTTCTACTCAACCTTCTCTTTTATGGTTTGCACCAAGCATGTTTACGACGTATTTATTAACAGGCCATGGATCTTTGAGGGCCAAACTTTTCGAAAGAGGTTTGGAGCCGGATCCTTTTTGCACCTGTGGTCAAATGGAGGACTGCATCCATGTTTTACTATTTTGTCCGCAATATACAGACCATCGAGTATTGCTACTTAATCAGGTTCCAGGTCTAGCTGAGGACAATGTAAAAATACTAGTTGAGAACAAAACAAACTTTGAGACCTTTGCAGAATCGGTCTTTAAGAAAAGAACCCAAATCCAAAATCGAATATAAATCTGACAGCTGAGAAGTTAATATATATGTTTGTATTCCAGTAAATATAAACAGAATGACTTGTTGTAAGATATATAAATTTTTATTGTATTGCTAGGATTTAGAGTTAAAATTCTATTATCTTGTAAAAATGTAAATATTTACTTCGCTAAGTTTATTGGAGTTTTTCAAATTGGCGGCTTGGATATTTTTCCACTAGTTTTTTTTTTTTTTTTTTTTTTTTTTTTTTTGCTGGTTTCCAGGTTTGGGCAACCTGGGGACGAGATTGCTGGTACCCACCGGTATTGCACTATCTCCGGTGGGCGCGAGATTTGTGCACAAGGCACTAAAGGTGATAGTAGACCCAGGCTCTGCTGCTTGTGCCTGGGGGCGGGAAGCGGCTGCCTAGGTGTTGGCTGCTTCCTGGTGGCGAGGTGGACTGACACAAGCGACACACCATACACCAATACAAAAAGCTTTGCAGAGTTTCTGCACCAACAGAGACGTCAAGGTGGAGATGGGCTTAGGCCTAGGAGCTATCCTAGCGGATCCAAGCAGCCTTTTTATTGCAGCGTCTAACATATCTCGCTCTTGCTCTAGCACGCTTATATTGAATGAGATTGGTTGTAGTTGGACTCCGGCGAAAAGAATTCCAAGCTTGCTTTGCTCTTTTTTAGCCACAAGGCATTCATCACTCCACCAGGTTTTTGGATGAATCGGTAATTTTGAAGAGGATTTCGGTACAGTTTGTTCTGCTGTATGTAATATCGTTTTTGTGACATAGTCAACTGCTTCATCAGTTGTGGAATTTTGGATTATTTCGGGATCAAGCTTAGTTAATTTTTCATAGGACTGACAATCTGCTTTATCAGTGAGCCAATGTGGAATTGTAGTAGGATGATGAGAGGGCTTATTAAGTAATTCAATTATTATGGGGAAATGATCGCTAGGTAGTGGATCGTTGTTTATCGTCCACTTAAGAGTAGGATATAAGGTTGCTGAACAGATAGACAAGTCTATTGCAGTACTCGTTCCTGAAGGAAGGTGAATGTATGTAGGTGAATCGTCATTTAGAAGAAGGAGGTTGTTATTGTCTGGACACTGTTCAATTAGTTTTCCTCTTTGATCGATGTTGTTGTTACCCCATAAAGTGTGATGACCGTTTAAGTCTCCCAGAATGAGGAAAGGTGTTGGTCGTTGAGCTATAAGATTGTTGAGATCATTTTGTTGGAAAGTATAGCTTGGTGGGATGTATAAGGAGCAGATTGTCATGTGGATGTCAGCAGCTACACGGACTGCTATTGCCTCGAGGGGAGAGTTCAGTAAGACCTGTTTGGTAGGAATATGTGGGTTTGTTAAAACAGCTACACCACCATGTGCAATATTCTGATTGGGTCTGTCTTTTCTAATAATGTTATAACGAGACAGTTTTGGTGTGTTTTGGGGTTTTAAATACGTCTCTTAAAGGCAGAGACATATTGGTGAATATTTACAGGAAAGATCGTATAGGTCATCGATATTGGCACGGAATCCACGACAATTCCACTGCATTATTCTGTTCATTTTTTTTTATCTCTTGTTAGACTTTCCGGAACTTTTTCGGGTTGCTGAGGTTTTCTGTTTTTCACTTTTGTTTTTATCTTTTTTTGGGAAGGAAGGCCTTTCGGTGTCCATGTCTTCTTCAACAAAAATTTGAAGGACAGGGTCATCTGCTGATTTTTCTTTAGTGTCCATTTGTTGTTGGTGACTAGAAGTTAGGATATGTTTTTCTTTCAGTCCTTGATCCGGAGTGTGGAGGTTTTCGAGTGGTATGGAAACTGGTAGATTGACTGCTTGGGTTTGAGTTGCACTGTACAAAGCTTTTACGTAATTCGAGAAAGACTCTTTTGGGGACACTGTTAGTTCAGTTTGCGATTCGGTTGATTGGAATTTTTTGGTGGCTTGGGCATCCATAGGTCTGTTTGCATGAGTTGGTGGTGAGATGTTTCTTTTTGCTTCTTGGTAAAAAACATTATGGTTGGTTTTATATTTCTGGATAAGTTTCTCACTTTTCCAGCGCTCACATGTTCTAGCATAAGCGGGATGAACTTTTTTGCAGTTTGGACGCACTGATTGAGGAGCATTACAGTTTTTGCAATCGTGTTCAACTGAACCACACTTTGCGCAAGTAGGGGTTCCCCGGCAAGCTGCCTGGAAATGTCCATACTTCTGACATTGGAAACACCGTAGCGGGTTTGGGACATATGGTCAGACATTGCATACCAGATATCCGGCCTTAATGGATGATGGACTATTCGGTGTATTAAAGGTCAAGATCAAATTGCGGGTAGGGATCAGATTGCCATCTTTTCTGGTGGAGATTCTCTTGACATGAATAACTCCTTGTTCTTTCAGTTCTTCTAGCATTTCTTCTTCAGATACATCTAGTAAGTCCCAGTCTGAGATCACTCCTTTAGAGGTGTTCAATGATCCGTGGGGCGTTACAGTTACTGGGAATCCTGCAAAGAAATTAGTTTTCAGAAGTCGCTCAGAATGTTTGGCATTAGATGTCTCAATGAGAATATCTCCTGATCTGAGTCTTTTTAGGGATTTCGGAGATCCTGCTCTACTTTCCAATTCCTTTTGAACTCTAAATGGAGAAAGTTTGCCAACTGCATTCTCACAAGTTGAATGAATGATCAGATAGATTGGAATTGGATAGGTCTCTGGCTCAGTTTTTTGGCGCTTTGCAGTTCCTGCTGTGGAACTATCTTTCTTTTTTGATATCTGGGTTGCGTCTGGCAGTCCAGATAAGTCTGAGTTTGACTTACTCATGATATCCTCTTTTTAGCCCCGGGAGATTATCTTTTTCTCACAGGTTACCAGCCCCGCCACATGGAGGCAAGAGCGGTGCCACCTAGTGACCCAAGCGAAGGAAAGGGTTAGTATTAACTAAAAATAAAAGAGGGATTAAAGAAAGGTGGCTTTCCTTTTTAGGTTATTGTATTTGAATATATCTATTTAATTATAATATTCAGGAGTTATCGAACTTTCGAAACTCAGGAGAAACATATTTACAGTTAAACGTACTAGATAATCACTCTGTAAATGCGCTGTGGTCATTAATATCGCTTGGCACTCGGGGCCAAAATGAGGTTGTGAAAGCCATACACATAAATTGGTGCGCAGAGTAGAAGCTGCACTCTTTCCGAAACGTGAACATAATCACAAAAGGAAGAATATTCCACTGACACTTCGCAATTAGATGATATTTACTGCGTTATTTACTGTAAATAAAAATTACAGTTATATATATAAATAAAACATACAGACAATCTTTATTGTTGTGCGGATAGAAAAACGTACATAATACTCTTCCCGGTTACAGAGTCAGAGCAACTTGGAAATTGAGAACATAACTTATTTTAAGGGAAAACATAAGTTATTAGTATTTAAATTAATGACAATTAAATAAGAACACTCAAGTTCCTCATGAATCAGATTCATGGAGCTAATGTCAATATTCCGAAATGAGCGTGTAATGTAGCAACGTACACTCGCCATTCCCCCCCCCCCATATGTCACTCTATATCAGACATGGTAACAACTGATTAAGCTTCAGATAAAGGGATGGCAACAATCAGTGACTGAAATGTTCAAGAAAAGGATTTAATACATTCTGTACATGTAGAGGACTCTTTCAAGTATTGCTTATTTATGTACTGTGTACAGTGATGAATATCGGGTATTGTTATTGGTGTTTAAGGGCACAAGGGCAGCGCAGCCTGTTCCTATCATCATTCTACAAGAATATTATAATTTGGCCCAGTCTGGAATCAGATGAATATGTGTATTTGTTTAAGGAAGGTAAAAAGTTCGTCCAGATTAGCACTATTTTCAGTGATAAGTAGAAGGGATGAAGGTTCTTGCGATCCTGACTGAGAGTGGAAAGTATTTTTGTTTTGTTTTTTGAAACAGTGCCTACAATCTAAGAGTATTGTTTGACTGTAAGTGATGATGCACAATGCGTACATCGAGGTGGATTGCCTCCGTTAGAAGGAACATATCGTTTACGAATGTACGTCCTGTCCTTAGTTTTGCTAGTACAAATTCTTCCTGTCTGTTCTCTCTAAAGCTGGAATTCCATAATGCTGATTTTATTTGGAGAAATTTGTAGTTCTTTTGTGACTTCCCGATTTCTGACCCCTGAAATGTGCAGACTCTTTTTATACGCTTCAAATAATTCATGTATGGTATTTTGTAAATCGCTGGTGTTGTACTGTAATACCAAAATGCCCTGAAATCCAGCAAAAATTTGACTGAATGATTTTTATTCCTTAGGTGGTTTAAACAGGAAAGGATTTCTTTTATGATGGGATGCAATA